>NW_017729024.1:156426407-156429283 GCF_001723915.1 Gavialis gangeticus | reverse complement strand
TTCAGGTGGGATGTGGACAGCACGGAGAGGGTCCAGAGGAGGGCCACTCGCATGATCAGGGGATTGCAGGGCAGGTCCTACAAGGAGAGGCTATGGGACCTGAACCTGTTCAGCCTCCACAAGAGAAGGCTGAGGGGGGATCTAGTGGCCTGTTACAAACTAGTCAGAGGGGACCAGCAGGCATTGAGGGAGCCCCTGTTTCCCTGAGCACTCCCAGGAGTGACTAGAATAACAGTCACAAGCTGGCAGAAGGTAAATTCAGATTAGATATCAGGAGGCGCAACTTCACTGTCAGGGCGGCTAGGATCTGGAACCAACTTCCAAGAGAAGTGGTGCTGGCTCCTACCCTGGACGTCTTTAAGAGGAGGCTAGATGTACACCTTGCTGGGGTTGTTTGATCCAAGTACTCTTTCCTGCCATGGCAGGGGGTCGGACTTGATGATCTGCTCAGGTCCCTTCCAACCCTACTAACTATGAAACTATGAAAAGACGGCCACTCAGTTCCTGGAAGCAAAAGTTACATCACAGGCTGGGATGGTCGGATTTATAATGACAACAATGAACTTTCTTGATCCCCCTTTTATGCTTTTCTTCAGCTTCACTTTTTTGATGCCTCTTTGCTTTCAGATTGGTCTCTCTGTAGTCAGCATACTGTCCATCTTTTATCCCATCAGCATATTTCTTTGTCTAACAGATCCATTACAAGCACACCTCTTAATTTGGTCTTTTTCCAGTAGCCTTACTTTGGTCATTGTCCATTGGTCTTCCTTATCACCTTTCATTAATATATCCAATTCTTTCACCCCTCTGATTCAGATGGTTAGTGCCAAATTCAGTTAATTGGAGCTAATACAAGGCCATTGCTATGTTATGTTAAAATAACTTCTCACAGTGATAAAAAAGAAAAGGTATAATAATGAGCACCTATGACCTCTAGAAAAAAAACCCTCAAAGCCAGCCAATAATAAAAAACAAAGTTAATAAGGACAAAATGTAAGAAAGGTAAGTAATGATTCAATGAGGCTAAAATATAAATAATACTATAAGCAGGTGCAACTTCAAAACGTTAAACATAAAAAGCTACCCTAACATGAGTGCCAGGGTGCACTGGTGATACAGACTGTCTGGTGGAGGTGCTCCTCATTGCGATGTGCGGTGATGAGTGGAGCTGTGTCCCACTGGGCACCTGTGCCTTGAGTGCCCTGCCCGCTACTGCTGCACCATGGGGGACAGTGTGCGTGTGTGTGTGTGTGTGAGGGGGGTTCCACACTCTTCCCGATACCCCACAAACCCCACACACCCATACTCTGCCCCCATAACCCCTACATATACACAACCCCTCAACATATCCTATGCCCCCCCCACACAGCCACATACCCTCACAACCCCCTTACACACCCTACCATACACACACACACACCCCCACACACAATATACAAGACTAAGAATTTATTTTTGAGTTATTATGCAATCACCTCTATATATAGTATGCAAACACAAATCAGGACAAAAGTATTTTTCATAATAAAATTAAAATATGTTATAGTAGATATTTGATTTTTAGTGTATGATTTGTGTTTTTTTGGTTCTAAGATGGCAACCTCCCCCCCACCAGAAAGGACTTTTGGTGGCAAAGGTCAGGGGTTAGGGGGTGGGACTTCTGGTCCCAAGATCGTGACAAGGGAGCAGGGCAACCATCGAGGGGCAGGAGTACCCATGCGGCCTTCGACAGCTAACCAAAACTTGTTAAGTAGCCCTCCACCCTAAATAATTGCCCGCCCCTGAGTTAGCACAAAATATTTATATTTCTCACTTAACGTTCTCATGGAACGCTCCTTTCTTAAATTATAACATTGAAACGTCAATCTCTTTTGATATGTTTCAGGCAGAATGTCAGCATGGCAAACTGGAGGGAGAGACAGTTCACTGAATTTGATCATGAAGTCTAGGGACATACGTTACACACAAACTGGTTTAAGTGACCAGAAACTGGTTTAAACCCGTAACAGAACAGAAGTTCAATGCACGTAAACTAGTTTCAAAATGGCCAAAACCAGTTTGAGATAAACCTTATTGAATGTAGTATATCAGAGTTAACTGATTGAGCTCAAACCGGTTTCTGGAACTTCTGTCCCAGACCCCTTCCTGGTTTAAGTTAAACCAGAGTCCCTCCACATCTCAGCATGCTCTGAAACCCCGGGCTGGGCTGTCCTGCCTGCTCCACTGGAGCAGGGCTGGCCCCACCCCTCTGCTTCCTAGCTGGAGCAGGGCTGGCCAGGGCCAGGGCCAGGGCCAGGGCCAGGGGCATGACCAGACACTGGCACCCCTACAGTGAAGGGGGCAGGAAAGAGGTTTATTCCCCACCTCCATCCCCTGTCTCACCAGCACAGACCCCAGGGGGGTTGCCAGGCAGGGGTGCAGCAGCCCGTCAGGCATTTCTCTGCTCGCTGATTCAGCAGCAGGGGCATGACCAGCCCCAGCAGTAGCCTCAAGTGACCTGGCCAGGGAGGTAACTTTAATTCCCCTCACCTGTTCCACCGGCACGAACTCGAGCCAGGGTTAGCCTCCCCCTTTGCTGCAGCAGTGGCAGGGGTGGGGACACAGTCCAAGGCCGGCTGGCCTGGCCCCTTGAGGCAGAGGGGGAAGGGAAGGGGTTTATTCCCTCCTCCATCCCCTCTGCCCCTTCGGGACCGGAGCCAGGGTCTGCCAGCCCCAACCACTGTCACTGATTGCTCCCTTTGCGGGACAAGTGGCGGAATAAGCTCCTTCCCTGCCCCCTCCACCAGGTGACAGAGGGAGGGGGGAAATAACCCCCCTCCCTGCTCTCTTGCCTAAGGGGGCCATGCCAGCTGGCCTCTGGCCATGCCCCCACCCTT
>NW_017729024.1:156423722-156425757 GCF_001723915.1 Gavialis gangeticus | reverse complement strand
TTTCTGAATGTCTATTCACTTGCAAATTGGTTCAATCTAGTCAGATTAGACTAACCTGCAAAGATTGAATCAGTTCAGGCTCCGGCTTTTTTAATGTCTGTCCCTAGCTGAAGAGTAACAAGGCATAAAAAGAATCAAAAAACTTCACAAGAAAGGAAAGGCATTGCCAGTTCTGCTTTGCCTGTTTTGCCAGCAAGAATCCTAGAATTGTTCTGTTGGATATAACTTTGCTTTATATGAAGCCACTGAAACTGCTTTCTAAGAAGTATAACATGGGTTCATTTATTTTATATTGCCAAGAAACACTAGCAGAGAGAGCTAGTTATCTTTGTTATTCTGAAGTCAGGAATATGGATGCAAACTGATTGACTGAAGGAAGGAACTTGAAAACTAATCAATGGCAAAATGCAATAGCAAAGCCTGCCTATATCAAAGACGCAGAGAATCAATTCACCAATCTGACATTTTTCTTTGGGTAGAAAATAAAGCCTAAACAACAAAACCATTATAAATGGTTTGGTATGGATCCTCAGTGGTATGGATCATCAACTTTTCAGCACGACACAACTGCTGGAGTCTTCCTTGTGTTCAGAAAAGAAATCATTACATTAAAAACAAGTAGTGAATGCTAACACTTCTGCAACTTCTGACATACAAATCTTCAGTCTCAACAGCATTTGATTTTAAAGAATTCCCAGTCCCCAAAAGTATTTTTTGATGCTCTGCTAATTAAGTTAGTCACTGTGTGATAATGGGGGCTGTTTGACTCCCAAACTGTCAATGGCGCACAGAAAAGAAACATACAAACAAAGAAGGGATCGCTCCCTGATGATTTGCCTATGTCGAGTCTAATTTACATGTAATCTTCTTCCTTCCTTCTTCCTGTAAGAGTGAGTCAGCTGCCTCCTGGACCCACCTCTCTGTGCCCTGGACTCTTTTTTTTTTTGGTTCATGGATTCCCTGACAAAGTGAATGAATCCTCAGATGCCCACAGGCCTCCGTGTACAAGGTGGATTCCAGATTAAAGGAAGACAAAAACAGGGATGATAAGGCCTGTACAAAGGTTGACTTTGTCATCTGCAAATCCTCTGGGAATCTGTTTGGGTCTCAGGGATCCAAGGGGAGGGATTTTGGTTGCATATAGGGACTGTAAATATAGAAACACAGGGAAGGGCCTCCTAGGCCATCAAGTCTACTTCCCTGGTTTTACAGGCAAACAATGATACAAAGAATTCCAAAAATCATACTGAAAACTAGAAGTTGGTGGGCAACTTTTATACTGACCTCCCTTTCTTCCTTTCCAGACATTTTAAGGTGTAGAGGGTGTTCTGGGGTGGAACAGCACAATCATTGGTCTGCAGCTATAACCTGAGCTGCTGCCTTAGCCCCATTGATATATACAGAGGTTGCTTTAGACGTCTTCCAGAATCAGAGCTGTAAACATGACGCAAAAGCCACCATTGTATCCTTACCTTCCTCTGGAGATTTAGCATAGAATATGAACCTAAAAATTTAAGGGCTAGAACCCCCTTTCTCTTGCTTGGGTGTACATAACTTAGAATAGGTACAATAAAGGACGTAGGCACCTACGTGTCAGATCTGCCCTCAGCTGAATCCAGAGCTCAGAGTTAGATACCTAGGTCTTCTATAAAACGTGTGGGAAGTTAGGTTGCTACCTAGAAGTAGTGAGTAAAAGGTGCTGAGTATAAGAACATATATGAAACCTGACACATGGATCAGGGGCCCAGAATCCTTCCCTGCAGTTACAATTATTATTTCAAAGAACTGAACTTTTCCTGCTTTCTTATGGCGTGCCATGGCCCAGTTTTTATATCAGTGCCTAGTGGCTGTGAGTGAACCGGGTGCAATGCCTAGCTTTACAGCATGGCCTTGAACCCATGACTGCCCTTATCCAGCTAACATGCCCTAATCACCAGGGATCCTGGTTTTCCCTGATTAAAAAATAAATAAACAAATCACAAATTCTCTGATAAACCCCCCCAAATCCATGATTAAAATTAACCCCCCCCCCCAT
>NW_017729024.1:156390938-156423384 GCF_001723915.1 Gavialis gangeticus | reverse complement strand
GGTCTTTGATTACCTAGGGCAAGCTAAGACCCTTCTAGGACTGCTTCTGCTAGGTCCTGGCACTGAACTCCTACAGCTAGGCCACGTGGGGCTTTTCCAGCTGGGTTTCTATGACTTTGTGGGGAAGCAGAGTGCAAGGCTGCTCCAAATGTGACAACTGAGTGCTCTCCCCCATCCACCCCACCTCTGCTCTGAAGTTTTGTCCAGGCCAAAATTTATAGGTCCACCTCTGTTAAGCACCTAAGTCCTATTTGTATCTAGCCCATTTTCCCCAAGTCCATCAAATGATTTGATGACTTCTCCTGCAGGATTTCTTCTCACAAGGCATCATTGATCCCTAGGTTACACTCTTCACACATTTAGGCTCTGGCTAGTGTGACATCAGCCTCCTTAAATGCAATCCTATCTGCTTGACATACAAAAAAGAAGTCTAAATTAATATATTTCTTCATATATAAGAACAATCTCACATGATAATGTGTATGGATAAGAACATTATGTTCTTTTGCTACAGACTGGCAAAAGAACATAATGGAATGCAACTCCCCCAGGTAGCACTCATTTAAAGAATGTGGAAATGTAACAATACACTGTCCAAATGGATTGCAACCAAGTAAAAACAAGTATTCCTTTAGTAAATTATTCCTATATTCTCCAGTTATGAATAAAAAAAATCATATACAGTATAAGCTGTAGAACTATGACATACAACCCACCAACCTCCCACTTCCACACACACATCTGCATAGATAGTCAAGCGACACAACAGTCTTATTAAGTATGTGGTTTGGTCAACTTATTTAGTGCAACCATGCATTTAGGAGTCCATTCATGTAAAATTATATATGGCAGTCTGCACTATATGATCCTATTGAAGCTGTGAAAAGCTGTAGATATAGAGTCAGCCTATGGTTGACATATTAATAAACAAAGTATGGTCTGAGGCATATCAGAAATAAAACTATTGTGTGGTGTGAGGCAGAAAGCATCACCATAGGATAGAGGATGGATGTAAACAAGATTTGTCTTTATTCCAATGAAATGAAGCATTTCAAAACCTTTGTGGCTGAAGAGAAAATTCTCTTTTAAATATTGACAGTTTATTCTTCTGAAAACTACCTTCACAGTTGAAGAAGTCTTTGGTCCCTTTCCTGGTTACTATCTGGCAAAATATGAATCATATTTTAATAACAATAGTATACATCTATGTAATTGCATGAAAATGGATGAACTCCCCTGAGCAACCTCAGTCAGGTCAAAGCACCCCATAAGTAAAGTACATGCACAGGGACAGTAGGGATGGCTTGTGAACATTCAATCCTGGACTGAAAGCTGTAGAAAAAGTGTGATAGGATGGAAGAAAAAAAAAAAATCACCGGCTTCCTTTTGCATTTTTTTTTTTTAGCTGCAGCAGTGAGAAGTGTCATTATGACTTATTCATATACTGCCTCCCAATTCAAACTCTATAGAAAACCCTCCCAAATAACAGAAGGAAGGTGCATGCATTTGGCCTTATTTCAAGTCCTATGGGATAAATACCACAGACCTCAAAATATGAGTGTCATAATTCTCTTTGGTGGCTGCTGAGTCACAGAGTCTCTACTGCTGTCACCCAAAGAGTTAAGACTCTTTCATGAAAGAGACTTTAAACAGCACTATCAGAAAAAAATGAGAGCCTGGACGAGTGGAGGCAATAACATAGGAATAGGGAAGCACTAAAGAAGGGTCAGGAGTGCCAGGATCAAAGACACAGAGCACCATTGTCAAGAAAGCAGGAAACAAAATAACAGTGGACAGGGAGGAGGAGTAGAAGAGCAAATGACAGGGGCAGAAAATGGATCAGGCAGAGGAGATTATAATATGGAGCACAGCCATGCATAGCGACAGAAAATACCCCTCTTCAGTCATTATAGAGATAGGAGATGTCCTTACCTGGGGTAGGTGGAACAGACTTGGCAGGACGTCCAAAGCAGGAGAGAAAGGAAGGAGCTGAAGAGAGTGCCCAATGGGATGCATGGAGGACTGGGAGAGAAGGGAGCTGGAGAGATTGGCCCTTCTATCAGGAGGAAAAGGGGGCAGCATTTCCAGCACGTGTGTATGCATTTTGTATACATTTTCCACCTGAAACACATGGACACAAATGAAGGAGCAGATGGCTTTTCCTGCTATCAGTTCGAATCTCAGGGGCCAAATCAGAAAACAACTGAGAAACAACAAAGCCAGTCTTGAACTTTTTTTTTTGTCTGGCTGGCTCATGATGCTTGAGCTGAAGGGTTTGGTGATACTACTCTAGAAACCCTAATAGTAAAGTTTTTGTTATAACTTTCTCTACACAGCTACTTCTTACTTGCCTAAACATTTACATTTAGGCTAATCTAGTCTGTGTTTGGTCTCTGCCTAAAGATGAAAATGATGAGTTTAAACAACTTTTCTACAGCTGCCTGAGTTAAAAGAAACAAAGAGCAATTTCCCACATTTTCAACCAGAGCCGCAGCATAAAAAGCCTAGTCTGACACTTTATAAATTTAGTAAGATGTAATAATAGAGCCCTAGTGCTTTTGCTTAGGTTGAGGACAAAGAAAAACATAATTAAAAAAATTCTAAGCATGTGTATAGGCAGCTGGTAAGATTTTATTAGAGCCTCAAGAAGCCAGGTACTCTTTGTGACATCACATTACTTCCTTCCCACCTAGCCAAAGCATCTCAGGCTGATGCTTTACATAAAGGAACTATAAACGTCCCTTTCAAATAACAAGAGACAAATCCTCAAAGCCAAGCCTCACCCCACCAAAAAACATACACCAGAACAGACAAACTCTGTACTGATACCACAAACAAAAAAAGCACGGGGGGAGGGGGCAGTTAAGTCCAGGCAGTGTTATTTTTTTGTCCTCAGTAATTGCTGCATTGCACAACATTTAAGATAGTCTAGGCTTATTTAAATATAATTAGTTTACAATGTTGCAACTATCAGAGCATAAAAAGATACACTGTGCAATTGGTCCACTGAAAACCCTCTGCCCAGACAGCAGCAGCATTAAAAGTAGGAGGCGATTTTATTAATCTAAGTGAAGTATAAATTTCAAAATATAAATGTTAGACATACTAGCCTTGAGCATTTTCCTCTTTCCATCTTTTTTAAACCAAAAGGGGAAGGGGAAAAAAGACAAAAAATTAAAATGGCCAGCATGGCCTCAATTCAGCCAAACACTTCAGCACACAATTATCTTACCTTTCAGTATTGAAGTCAGTTATGCACCCAAAACTAATTAACACTTTCCAAAAAACTGTGATGGTTGCCTTTCCTTATACCAAAAATTGAAATAGGAAAAAATGTTACTCTCTCACTAGAGAATTGTAAATTCACTCATACTTGTGAGGCTGAGACAGCAATGTGTTAACTACTATAGAAAAACACATAAGGAAATAATCTTGAATTCAGCATAGAGTTTAGAAGATATGCACCAACTGAATGATGAGAGCAGAAAGCTGTCTTTTTCTGTATCATCCAGAATGTACACTAAATGAGGTAGAGATCTCATGGGGGAAAAATATCATAATCTAATTACAAACCATACACACAAATTAAGATGTGAACATATAACAGCTGAATTAAGGCTGTTTTGTACACTTCCAAGCATTTAAATATTTGACTTTATGACTTTTTCACCATAGCAATGGTCTAGGCATATTTTGCACAGTGTGATAATGATTATGGGACTGTGGTATATGCATGTTGGACTAGTAGTAAGGAAAATATATAGCAGAATTGTTTTCAGAGGCCTTCTTCAAAATCAGAGTTTCACGTACAATTTTTAAAATTGTAATTAACTGGTTTCAAAATATATTCTTCTCTTTCTGAACCAGTTCAGGGCTCAGATACATAGATAGACTGAAGAGCTAGCACCCAATACCAAATTTGACTTGGCCCCACAGAAAGACAGAAATGTGCTGGGATCTCCAGAACTCTGCTGCATTGATAATAGTGATGATATAGAATACATTGTGCAAAGGGAACATACATAGGGGGAGCTCTGAGTTGCCATACTGGAAGGAGTAGCAAGAGGGTCTGCAGTTACGTGGATCCAAACTCTAAGGCTCATGTGCAGGAAAACACCGAAAATAAGTCACTAATATTACTCTGTTACCTGGAGTAAAAAGCAGAGAAACAGCTCCAAAGCCATGGAGTTGGATGGAGGATTCTCCCTCCCACCCCACCTCCTTTGTGCTAATCCTGTTTACTTCAACACTGTACAATAAACATTATTTCATCCTAAAATAAGCTAAAACTGGCCCCATTTAACTCCCTTGGATGTTGATGCTGAAGTCTAATGAGTTAATTTTTAATGAGAACTTTATTTAATTATCTGAATATTTTAACAGGCATATCCAGCTACTCCAGGATTGTGGATGGAGTATGGGATTTTGAGGGTAGAGATGTCCATAAAATTCCAGCAACTTTTCCTTTCTTTTGCAAAGTTTGGAGATAAAAGAATACATATCAAAAGAGAAAACGCAAGGCATCATCTTTATTAAACTGTTCCATACTTTATGATTTTCAATAATATATAAGCATAGATAATTTCTACTTGAAAATTTTCTACTTACATTCTGTATTCCAAAAATCATTGCTAACAAAGTAAGATCACACCTGTAGTTATGTGCTGTCACAACATTAGTGACATTGGCTTTCATACTGTTACTCAACAGCAATTTTCCGTATTTTAAGACACCGCTCTTCTGTTTTCGTATGAGACAATGCATCCACATATTTATTGGGAATACATACCTTTATTTAGAAGAAAAAATATTGCATCTAGGAAATGCCATTGGTGAAATAATAAAAATAAAAGTAAATAGTTCCAAGGATTTGCAGTTTATAGTAGTCTGTAATCTATTTCATCAGTCTGCATCAGTCACATTTCATTATGATCCACATTGTATTATAATAAATGACTCCAGTGATTTTCAACTTATAGCATCATAAGATATATTTCATAGGACTGTATTACTTGCACTGCATTATGATCTATGAGGTAATATAATATCTCCAGTTGTCATGTTATGGTTATGCTCCATATTGTTGGTAGTCAGAAATTGTAAAAAACATTAAAAAAGTATTACCAGAAGTCTTTCAAAATGTGAAATTTACTTTGGCACAAGAGGACAAGAAGTGATTTCTGTTCTGTGCAAATCCTGCTTCTCTCTACATGGGGGTAAATTTGACACACAAAAAAAGTCCAAGCATGATTTTGCCCCTATTGAAAGCATGGGCAATTTTACCATTGATGCAATGGGAGAAAAGTTACACATTTACACAGACTATAAGTTTAACTTTTTTGTTAGTATGTTAGGGTCAACAGAAATGAAAATATTTGGCCTGTTCACTAGCTGGCAGGTAGCCTTTGCATTCTAATGTCTGAACTGTAGCTCAACCCTCTGGCACATCCCTGAAATACACTTGAAAAATAAACAAAACAGATTGCTGCTGCTAAATAGTCTTCATGGTACTGAAAATACAGGTTACATTTCAAATCTGGGTGCTGACACCAGTGCTTAAATACTTAAAATAGGTATGTATATATGTCTGAACATCAAGCTATAGAACTAGATACCCTGGCTTATTAACACAACTTCAAAATTGGCTCTGGTTTATTATCCAAATCTGTGACTGTCAGTATACCCTGGATTATATTTTACAGAATATATTTTAAATGTAGAGAACATTTGCTACCAAACTGCTAATAACTGCATTGAAATAAATTGTTCATAGCTTTGAATTATACTGGAGATTTGTTGTGGTTAGCACCATCAATGGATAAACCACCGGCGTAATAGTCCTGGTACACACCCTAGCGGGAGATTCTAGCTCTCCTAAAGTCAATGGCAAAACTCCTTGGCTGCCTATAGATGTGCTTGTTCGCGTTCTAATTGGAACGCTCTAGCTTTGCCTTACCATCACATGTATTAAGTGCCCCCACATTTCAAAATGGCCACAGGAGCATTTTAACTAAACCTTGTCAAATGAGCTTTAGTTAAAGCAGACCCACAGCCACTTTGAAATGCAGGGGTGGGGCCGTGATGGTAAGCTGTTTTTATTAGAGTGGCTGTCTAGGCTCTCATTAAAATGCCCTCCTCTCAACTTAGAGCACTTGTATAGGCAGCCCTACAGACTTCCGTTGCCCAAGATTTCACCTAGGTTATGCAGTCTAAACTGTAACGAGATTTGACTTTCACTGGTGTATCATGCTTCAGTTTCAGCATGGGTAAACTGCATTAGTATGGGAGCGTCTACATGTGAAATTAATGCGAATGAATACGCTTCAACACATATCATGCTAGAGTCTTCACATGTGCCTAGGACAGCAGCATATTGAGCTTGGTTGGAGCAGCCCTGGCTGGCAGGGACCTGGGGGGTCAGCCTGCCAGCCCGGGGCTACTCTGACTTAGCTCAGCATGTTACAGAGGGGCTGGCTGAGGCATGAGGGTGCCCCAGTGTGGGGCTAGGTGGCAGGCCGCCCTGCACTGAAACACCCTCATGCCTCAGCCAGACCTGTCAGCGTCTACATGTGTATTGCTGTATATTAAAGAATGCCACTGCAGGATAATACTTGTATTTACAAGGACTAACCTGGGGTGAAGTTAGTTTCCCATTGCCTAATACAGTCACTCATGTAGATGCTGAGACTTTACTGCAGAGCTAATTAGGCAGCTGCGCAGTAAACATCTTGTGTTTTAGGTGGGAGCAGTATAATCTGTCTACAGATTATGTTTGTGCCGATTGAACTGCATTAGTATTTGGTTTAGACAAACATAAGTTTTTGTAGACAATATGTTATTTTCTTAGCCTACATGCCTCTTTGAACCAGTTAGCCTCTAAGGTGCCACCCTCCCCTGCCTTCTGTCTGACTTCAGGCTACCTACCTCTCTCTACATAGATATTTGCTAGCTGAAACCTCCAATATGATAAGATTGTAGAAGCTACAAATAAAATGTCATCTTTTAAATATTTGCTCTACTATATTCAGAATCCAGTGTTAATATTGTATTTTCAACAGATCTCAGATATACAAATAAGTGGGGGAAAAATTTGGTCCATGGTTCATTTGATTTCAGCTTACAACCTGCTCATTTGTATAACAGTATCACTAAGGATGTTGACACTGTCATAGGAAAAGGTTTTGTTACACTGAGCTTGTACTTCTTCATTTATATGTTTCTAGAATAAGAAGGCAATACTTAAAGGAGATATTTTAGTATCAGAATCTTAAAACCAGAGGCTATTTCCCACAAGTTTAAGTCAATTTTCATCTCTAAATTACAATATTAACTTGACAATTAATCAAAGAGCTAGATCTTAGGCTAAATATTTGGAAGATCACATCAATATGCTACAAAGTTAAGCAGAATCGTTTGTTGCTTGTATCTCAGAGCACTATACATAAGACATACAAAAACATTTAATTTATATTTATTATTGCAGTATTAATTAGTTCAAAAGTACATATATTTTTTTAAAAGATTTAGAAAACTATAGTCTATTACTAGCATAGTCTAAAATTTTAGCTGTAGAAACACACAGCTGTGTCTTACTGTCACCCTCACAAGTAAAATTGGAATGGCAGTTCAAGGATATATGAGCTTCTTTGATGCCTGCTTTGATTTCCAGTTTTTACAAAAGTGATGCCACCACTACTGACAGGCATTGTTCTCAATAATTTCCTTCCCAAAAAGAGCAGTCATTGCAGGTGTTTGTCTCATTCTTGTAATCAGAATATAGTGTTCCACATATCTCTGTTTGCACTGAATAGGCATCACTGGTAAATTTTACTGATGAGTTGTTTTATATGGGCCCACGGAGGATGGCAGAGGCAGAAGGGACACACACGGTAAAAATTTCAACTGTCATTCATATTACCCAGCAGTTATCACAGCAAAAAGATACCAGTCAAAACAAGAGGTACCAAAGAATTAGAGGTCTAAACACGCTAACAAAAACTTCATATATGTACCAAGTACCAGAGTAGCCACCAATTAACTTGTAAACAGTCAGCTTTGGTGATTTTTAATGCCAATCAGAAATCAACAGTAGACATTAATTGTCAATGAAACTTGCACATTAACAAAATTCAGGATTAATCATTATCGTAGATGCAATCTAAATAGGAAAGAAAATGCAAAGATGTTAGTATTCTCTAATAGTTTGTTACAAGCATAAAGTTACTTGCTTTAGCAATATAACACATAATGATTGCTATATTTGAAAAGTGCAACATACCATCAGCAATATCATCATAGATCTCTCCATCACTGAAAATTTAAAAAATAAAAATATATATTAATTAAAATTTGCAAGTAGGTATAAAATCAGGTCCTGAGGTATCAAATAGCTATCAAGTAATTGATTAGTTCATTTCCTAAAATACTTTTAAAATAGTTGGACAGAGAAGCATAGCTGGAGCTGCTTACAATTTTTTAAAACTTCAAACTGATTTTGATGTTTTTTCCAAAACAAGTTTAAGAAAAATGTAATTGGTTTAAAAAATGCCAACATTTCAGTACAAGCTTTAACCAAAGTAATATTTTCTTCCATGAAGACAAAACAATTACTGATTTTTTTAAAATCAAAAACTGGAAAGAGAAGTGAAGGTACTCAGTGGGTGCGTCTACAAGTGCTATTAATTCAAAGCAATAAACTTGGCTGCATATCTGACTGGCATTTATTGCTCCCAGGCATGGCATTTGAATGTGCACCCAGGATCACAGCATATTGAGCCAGGTCGGAGCAGCCCTGGCAGGCTAAACATGCTGCAGAGGGGCTGGCTGGAGCATGAGAGTGCTCCAGTGTGGGGCTAGCTGGCAGGGAGCCCCACACTGAAGCACCTTAATGCCCCATCCAGCTGCGTCAGCATCTACATGTGCGGTATTACCCTGCTGCGGAGTTTATTAGTTTTCTGCAGCCTAATAGGGCCACACATTTAGATACTAAGATGTTTACTGTGGAGCTAATTAGTCAATGTCTCCTGTAGATGTGCTCAGCATGTTCTTTGATACTTTCTGAAGATGCTAAGCAGTGTAATAATAATGGGACTGGAAGAACTGAAGAGATAATATCTATGGCCAAAGAGCATAGATGTTAAAAGCTATGGTGTATTTTAGTAAGTATGACAGAAGACTAGTGAGTATAGCAGAAGACCAGCTTGGCTTAGCAGGGAGTGCTTCAATAAACTAAATCACAAAAAGGAAGTATATAAGAAGTGGAAACTGGGACAAACAACTAGGGATGAGTATAAGAGCATTTCTCGGGTATGCAAGGATGAAGTCAGGAAGACCAAAGCACGACTGGAGTTGCAGCTAGCAAGGGATGTGAAGGGTAACAAGAAGAGTTTATACAAGTATATCAGTAACAAGAGGAAGATCAGGCTAAGTGTGGGTCCCCTACTGAATGGGAGAGGCAACCTAGTGATCCAGGGTACAGAAAAGGTGGAAGTACTCAATGCTTTCTTCACCTCAGTCTTCACAGGCCAGGTTAGCTCCCAGACTATTGCACCTGACAGCAAAGTTTGGGGAGGAAATGAGCAGTCAACAGTGGTAAAAGTACAGGTTAGGGACTATATAGAAAAACTGGACATATACAAGTCCATTGGGCTCTATGGGATGCACCCCAGGGTGCTGAGGGAGTTTGCTGATGTGATTGCAGAGCGGCTGGCCTTAATCTTTGAAACCTCATGGTAATTAGGAGAGATCCTAGATGATTGGAAAAGGGAAAATATAGAGCCCATATTTCAGAAAGGGAAAAAGGAGGATCCAGGGAACTACAAACTAGTCAGTCTCACCTCAGTCCCTAATTTTCTATGATTTTATGGTTTTCAAAACATGTTATTTATTTATGCACTTATTTAAGCTTGTAAATAGTTCCATTGTAGCTACTACTCACATGTCTAATATTAAGCAACTAAGTCAAGTATCTTTGCTCCCGGTCAGCCAGGCAACAGGGAGTGGGAGATCTTTGCTCCCTGCCCCCAGGAGCTGCCTGCTGCCAGAGTAGGCTCTGCCACCAGACAAGGTCCTCCAGCCCCAGCAGCAAGTAGCTCCTTGCCCCAGCTCTGCAAAGGGGATTGCAGAGCTGGGGTAAGGAGATTGTTCCCAGCCCCAGCTCCATGATGGTGATCACAGAGTGGAGGCAGGGGGCAAGGAAATTTTTCCCAGCCCTGCTCCATAATTGCCATCACAGAGTTGGGGCAGGGAACAATCTCCTGTCAGTTATCTCCTGGTCCCCTGCTCCCTGCCAGCCCCTAATACATTTATTTAATGTGTGGTTTAATAATAATTTATGAGCCATCTTTCAAATGATGGATTAACATATTTATTTTTTCTAGGCTCTGTGCTAAATTTGCGAACAAGAAATGCAGGAGCAGGTTCCCAGATAATTTCCAGCAAACACATATGTGACTATTCTTGAGATGTTTAAACTTCATAAAAATATTTCATGAGGAAATAAAAATCACATGGTGAGGTATTTATTTAAACTTCTACTTGCCTAATAAGCAGTTAAGGGCAAAAATGAACATAAGAATTCCTATGCTGGGTCAGGCCAATGCTCCATCTAGCCTATTATCCTGTCTCCAACAGGGGCAGGAACATATTATACCAAATGCCAAGATCACTATGTACTTACTTCTCAACTAAATTGCTTCTGAGGACATATCCATCTGCAAAATTAATAAAGTAAAAACATTTAATTTCAATTTGTACATTTACATTATATTAACATTATTTTTCTTTTTTTCTCAAAATAGCCATTTCAGTAGAAAAGGACATTTTTAAATACACAAGCTATTACAAGATAGTATACAATTGTATACAATTGCAATATGGAAGATAGGAAGATGTAGCCAAGGAGAATCTGGGATCATATTGTAATAATGTAACTGTTTAAGTTTTTAAAATAATTATTTGATTAGCACCATCAACACTATGGTGGCATCTTTAGGTATCTATAGGTTTAAATCACGCCTCTGTGTGCTAGTATATACAAGTCTACTCATGTTGCCATTCCTCTCATTTCACTCTAGTGAATTTCTGTTGCACACAACACTAAGGGTGTGATGAGCAAAGGGGAATCCCAAGTATACAGGATCAGTGTTTTATTGTTTAATTATTTAGTAGCAGATCTGTGAGGCAGGGTCTGATTGGACCACTTTTAACATAATTCACAAAACATCTCTCGGAGTTTCACAGCATTTTCTTTTATTGGATGTTTCAAGAAGATTGAACCCAAGCAGCCTTTGGTGGTAAAACTGCCCATTAACCCACAATGAGTCATTCAGAAGTTCCAGAGCATGTATATTTAGAGCTAGCATATGAACGCTTTAACAACCACCCCCAACCCTTCTGCCCCTACAAGAGCTATCCCATCAAAATAATTTGATGTTGACTTGAAGGAGCTTACCTAATAATTAAGATATCTATACCATATAGCTATAGCTACTTGATTAAATAAGGCTTTCATTCTCACTGCTTACTTTAGGGATCCATACAGTTTGTCATCTTCATGGATTTTATATGAATATACCCTTCTTGTGTTTTGTATGCAATCAAGGTAATGTTTCTTGTAACTGGATTTGTATCATCAGATATTGTCATGTATGGTTAATTCAATCCAAATTAAACTAACTAATTATGTGATTCTCCCCAAGGACTGCATTGAATTGGGAACTACAAAAAGTTCTGGCATTTTCTCCTTAGTAACTGATCTTTAGTTGCTCCCAGATGCATGTGAATTACACATACAGAAGTCTAGATAAAGGAGATAAAGATAGCCTCAGGCAACTAATTTCCGATCATGATTTGAAATAAATATACATTCGGGGATATGTGAGTTCAAGATGTAGGTTCAGCTCTCAAAAGGGCTGCTTGCACATTGTGGATCCAGGTTTAGATTTTGAACACCACTGGAGTTTTAGGGATTTTAGATCTGTGGTTTTGTCATGGGTTTATTTTTAACAGAAGCCTGCTGAACAATTTCTAAGTGACTTGGTCTGCTTTATTGATTACAGTTATACTTTCAGTGAGTCTATGCCCTAGTTAATGAGCCATTACATTGGTTGTAAGCAAGGCAAAGTTATTTTGTTTCTCTGTAATTTTATGAAGACTTCTCTGAAGTAAACTTTGGCTTCCCCCTGACTATTTTCTTCCTAAATCAAGAGTGTAGCTTAGTCTTGCCGTTTCATCAATATTTTCAGGATATGTTTTTCTGGTTAGCTGGACCTGGCAGCTTTTTGGTTTAAATTCCTTTTCCTGATCACTACCAATGCTATCGGATGTACCAAACACTCAGACACACATCCAAATAGAAAAATATCAACAAAAACTGTAAACTAAAAAATAATCTTAACTTGGAAGATGAACGGGCAAAAGAGAAAGGAAGTATGTCACAGATGATAGTCACATCACTTAACACACTAGCGAAAGCTACTCAGTGATGGGTGCTGTAGAAGAATTTACACCAAATCAAAGAATGGAATAGAACAGAGTCTGCAACTCCATTTTATTTAATTTATGCAGTGTTTCTGTATCAGTTCTTTTATCTTCTTGGGTTGTGACTCCCCCTTGTACTTTGAGAAGGTATTACATACCAGAAGCAGACACTGGTTTTCTATTAGTTGTTTTGGTAGTGGTTCTTTCAAGCCAGTGTGCATGAAATCCCAAAGTTTATTATTTTCCCTAGGGGAGTTCTTTCCTTTCTTGTTTATTTTTCTTGATACATGAGATGTATTTAAAGTTTTAAAAACTCAGGAGTCTGTAGCAAAAAGAATCTGGTAGCTGACTCAGAGCTCTTCTTTATAATCCAGTTCCCCTGATGCTTGAAATGTTTCTCCACTATACTCTGCTACTCTACTGCAAGGACAAAACTTCACTAGCTAATCTTTGGCATGCTTCAATCCTGCAAAATCTTAGTCTCTATTGAGGTAAGAGAATATGCCCATCTCATATAAGGAAATCTTTGACACTGGCAGACTTTAGAGAACAAGTTATTGTGGCCCTGACACAACAAATCAATACGTAAATTATGTAACATTATTTAAAGAGAATTTATATCATGGGTCAGAACTGAACATTCCCTTAAGGGCAATAAAACTAATTTAATGTAATTATATAATGATTTGGATGCTATTAATATTTATGGGATCCTTTAGTCTCAATTTATTACTGTTACTAGTTAAAGGAATACAGTCACATTCTGGAATAATATTATTCTCAATTTAACAAATTTTCTGAAGTTGGAACACTAGAGGTTAGCAATGGCTTTACATGACTTATCAACAGGGATCCTGGTTTTCTCTGATCAAAAAAAAAAAATCCCTAATTTTTGTATTAAACAAGTAACCCAAAATCCACATTTTTCCATCATCAAAATGAAACGCCACTAATATATATATATCTATATATTATTATAGATTATCTATATTATCTATAAATATATATTAGTAGCGTCTCATTTTGATGATGGACAAATGTGGATTTTGGGGTCCGTTTTGAGATCCGAAAATTGGGGATGTTTTTGTCAGAGAAAACCAGGATCCCTGCTTATCAAGCAATGACAACTTCTCTGCAAAGAAGACATCATCAGTTCTTTTACTTAGCTTGGGTTCTCAGACTAAAATTAGAACAGACCTACTTTAAGAAAGGAACAAGAATTCTTGCTATTAAGAATATGGCTCATTTTTTCTACATATGTAATATTTGATTAAAGATATATTATGAAAAATACCTGTGCTTAATCTTCTCGATGTTGCTGTAGTCATGAAAGGCAGTTATTTAATTTCTACTGCAATTTGCCCATTAAAAAAATGTAATTGCAGGTATTTTGATACTGGACCAAAGGAGACCACCGTGAAGATTTAGTCATACATCTAATCCCATTGATTACATGAAAATCACATTAATTAAATGCTGTTTGATTTCTTAGTATATTCTTTTGCTGTTTCTGTTTCCTTCATTTTTATAATGAAGAATTTCACAGGAACAGAAAAGCAGGTTTTCTTATACGGATTTTGTGCCAGGTGCTATGGTGTTCACTAGATGTCTACGTCTACATAGCTATTCTGCCAAAAGTGTGCATCTCACCTCAGGAGTATAATCCTGTTCTAACTCAGGGAGGTGTATAGCTCTCCCACCCTCTCCCTGGGCAGCTTATTGCACCTCTGTGAGCCAATCCTATTCCACCATGGCAACAAACAGCCTCATTCTTTCCAGAGTACTACAGGCAGCCAATAGGAAATGTCAGGCTTCTGTATGAACTCTCACCCCTAAAGGTGCTTGATTTGGTGCTGCATATTATGTGCCTTCATTACATCAGGATACTTTTTGCCCAGTAGTCAAGTGGTTAGGACATTTACCCAGGTAGGTTATAGACCCCATTCATCCTGAGAAGTTTTAAGCCCACATATCCCAGTAAAGTGCCTTTGTCATTAGGCTATGCACTAGGTAGGGCTGAGGCAGCCTTCATCCCTCTTGTTGAAATGGTAACTATGTGGAAAGGAATAAGTGGGTGATGGGATGAGGACCGGCAGATGTCTTAAAGTTAGGATGAAGGCAGTTACAAAAATAGATACATTCATGGTTTTCTAGGACATGAGCAGGGTGGGTTAGAGTTGCACATAAAGACCTCTACTGCTTAAGGGAGGCAAAGAATCTGGGCTTTGTCTTCTTTTAACCCTCTTAACTCAGTGTCACAAAGCAGGGTCCCCAGGGGTGGCCGTGATGCCCCTGGCATCTCCACAACTGTGCAAGCTCCATCCTGAGGGTGCCCTTATCTCACCTCCCATGTCTTCTTAGTAAAATAAATCAGGAGGTTGCCCACAGGTCTTCACTTGGTCCCAGTCCACTGAACTTCACTTAAGATCACTGGCCTTTGAGCCCTTTCCCAGGCCTCCCTACAATATTTGTGCTGCACGGGGCACCTCAGGCCTTATGGGTCAATTGTGTGGCTCCAAACCTCCCCTCTACCATGCCCCATGGGTGTTATGCAGATGTTATACCCTCTGCTGGGGCCTACTCAGCCTCCACTCCTTTAATATAGCTAGGCCTTCTAGCCTAGACCCAATGCATTGGGCCTGGCTTTGAGAAACTAACTTTCATTAATCTCCTCTTGTCATCAGGCCCCTGGCCCTTATCTGCTGCACCCATCTGGCGTTGGGTTTTACACAACTGTGTGCCCCCTGGGGGCACTAATGAGACCTCCAACTCCCCTATTAGCTTCATCCCAACCCACCGGTTCAAACAATAACACAAACATCAGCCCCTGGGCTATAACATAACAACAACCATGAAGGCAAAACTCTGCCCCTCTAAGAGGGCAAACAACTTCCACCTTTAGGATAGCGTACCCCTTAGCCCTGGGTACCTTGTGAGCTCCTGGAGTCTTACTGCACTTGGAGGTAGCAAAGCAGTCAACACAATGTTTTGGGTAGCTCTCTTGTGCAGGAGCTCTTTCCCCTGGCAGTTGCCAGCATGGAAGTGACCCTGCCAGCACCAGCCCTGAGCTTACATGTTCCCTGGGTTCTGCCTTCTTCTGGTCAGCCTGCAGGTGCTGGCTAATTACTGTGTTAGCCTGTTACTCAGGCAACCTGCAGCTGTGGAGCTCTGTCTAGTCTGCAAGGTGCCTTTGCTAGGCTGGTTCTGCCATTAAAGGAGCAGGCACCCCCTTAGTGCCCTGGGACACTCAGCAGAGGCCAAGATTTTGCAGGATTGAAACCTGCTGAGGCCTTGGAGAAACTCTCCATTTTGAAACAAATCTCTCTTTCCTTCCTAAAGCAGACATATTTGCATGAAAGGATTTTCTCCACCTGCACAATAATACTCACAGCTGTAGTCATGCAACCCAATGGATGCCTGGGCTGCTATAATATAGTTTACATAATATCAGAATATAGGGGATTGTCAATATAACTGCTTTTAGTTGCCTCATGAAACAGGGGGTCCTGATTTGCAGTTATCCCAAGGCCTCTTGCTAGCACTCTGGTAACATAAAGGGACCTCAAAGTAGACATAAATTATACCTCCAAACATTCTGAGGTTCAGTTATATTGCTACATTTGACCCAAAGCAAGTTTAAGGGAATGGGGGGATTCCCATCAACTCCCACAAGCTGTGGATCTGGAACAGTGGAAGGGGACTTTAGCATAAATTAATAAATTAGGCCCATTTTATGTATTTCAGTGTACTTAATCTACATTCATAAGCTACAGTGAAATCGTTATGAAATTCCTCACCTGTTGTTCACTGAGGTGAGACATATACTATACGCAGTGTAACTTAATTGCTTGCAGCAACTAAAAATTTAATGGCAGAATTAATATGCAAAAAACTAACATGAAATGTCCTTAATATCTGATGCTTGCTGCTACAGATTTCAAAGGAATTTTATCGCAGTATGCTTGTCTCATTCTAAAATATTATTTATCATATAACTACTCTTGGCATGGCAAGTATGAAGGTTATTTCTCTAAAATTCTTGTCAGTATTGGCCATCTTCAGTTTGTTGTGAGGTAAGCATAAAAACAGTAAAAATTAAGTTGAATTTTTAAAAAGGCTAGAAAATTAGCAAGGTATTAAAATCTGATTTGGGATTCATAAAAAAAAAATCCAGTAGTATAATCATGTACTATAAGAAGTTACTGAACCGCATTATGTGCTGTATCCTGTACTATTCCACCAAAATCAACAGATAATACAAGTACTTGAAAGGCATGAAACCATCTCCACTAACATCAATAACAAAGCTGCTATAGACTTCAGTGGGGTAGGATCCAGCCTGGAGAGGCACTAATTAACGTGGAAGTTGACAGGTTTCTGTTCAGAGGTATTCAGTGAAGTTCTTTTTGTTTATTTGTCTTTTGTGCATAGCAAAGCAATAGCTCCTGTCATTGCTGAACCTGTCACGGGGATTTGAGGAATACATTACAGAACACTAACATCATCACAATTATTTTGTGTTTCTTTGTTATTCCTCTGCTTAAAAGAGAGTACAATGGAATTCACTCATTGAGAAGGGCCAAGCAAAGCCGCTCCACTGTTCGAAAGGCCTGCATGCAGCCACACTCAGGATCACCTCCCTACACCCTGGCACAAAGCCACTGAAATTCTGCCAGAAATGTCCAAATGCAGCTTTTTTTGGAGATGGAGTCTGCTGAAGGGGGAAATCCACTGCAAAGATTAAATCTACAATGGACAGCCAGAATAGAGGCAAGTGATAATACTAGGGAGGACGGATGATATTGGGCAGTGAGGGGAGGCTGAATTTAGCTCCTGCCACTTCACTACATTCTGTTCATTCTCTGTGAGATTGTTGTTGTACACTGTGTAGGAAATGGAGAGAGAGAAACAGGAAAAGCAAAACGAAGCAGAAAAACTAAACTGTCGCTACCCAAACCCCTTTTAAATAAAAAGAAAAAAAGATTGCTGACAAGGCACCTGTCTTGTCTATGTAGAGTGTAAGTGTAGGGCAGACAGTCTCTTACCAGTTTCTAACAAAAAATCTAAGAGATGATGATGATGACAAATATAATAAATCTATATGCTGTCATTCATTAAGTAAACAAAGAAAAAGTGATCATCAATCAATACTGAACATAACAAAGTACTTGGTGTCATAAGTGAAGTTATGCCATAAACTCATTCTCTACTTGCCAGTTCTGTCACTCTGTTCTACTCATTATTTTACTTACATTTTCCTTCCTCATTTCTACACAAGACCTTGGTATCATCTGTATTTTGTATAACTTCAACCGACTCCCCTGGCTTCACTTGTAAGTCTTTTGCTCCCCATTTTTTATTAGACAAATCCAGGGCAACAGTAGTGCAGTAAAGAACTCTAATATCACCTTCAAACTGCAAAAGGAAAATAAAGATGTTTAATACAAACATTATGCACAGTTTTTAGCTTTACTTTATATTGCAGTGTCTGAACCTTTAGGGTGCATCCTGATGAGTGCACATGTGCAGGAGTGCGTGTTTCCTGCAGCACAAATATTTGTCCCCAGGCACACCCCTGCACGTGCACTTCGGCGTGCTACAAAGTGACCTGGGTGGGGTAGGTGAGGCTGGGGGGTAGCACCTGTACTGGCCTCAACAACCTTACTTGGGGTTCTGGGGGGCCTCCCAGGGCAGCAGCAACACCAATCCATCTGCTTGGAGCCTGTCTGGTTAGGCTCCCTTTTTGGTGGTGCACGCAGCTGCCATGTGCTCAGTGCCACTTTTTCAGTGGTGTTTTTTTTTTTACATCAGGATCTTCTGGTGTCAAAAAAACTGCTGTGCTGCAAGTTAGCAGTGCAATTAACAGGTGCACATGCTTTGAAACACTGCAAAGCGCATGCTTGTTGGGATGTGCTCTTAGTGGCCGATTTTCAAAAAATTACATAAGGAATTATGTGTGCTATCCTGATCACTGCCTGTGACTGGCCTTTGCACATGCAAACACAACATTGCAGGTATAATTAGAGGATCAGTAGCGTAACTAGGGATGAGTGAGTAAGGATACAAGATTGGCAGCTGCTGCTACTTCCAGCCCAATCACCACGACTACCTCTTTGGCTGCCACCGCTACCCAGGGTGCAAAACCCTCTTGCACTCTTTCGGAGTGTAGTGGATACAACTGCGTTCCTAAGTGTTTGAACATCGGGACCTCTATGAATGCACTGTATACTGTATTTTATTTCAATAAGCATCATTTATGCTTGAGATTATTATTGACAAATTTATAATGGAAAACACTGTCTGGCAGAGGGTCAAAAATCACACAGGGCAAACTCCTACTGATACAAGGTATATCTAATTAAATCACTTCTTTCCCTATAGGCTGTTTTTCTCATGCAATTTGTAAGCTGTCTTTGAATAAATGTATTAACTACAAGATTTTTGCAATGAAATTTGGTCTTAGTGAATGGTACTGAATTGCGATCTCTGGAGAGCCAAATTCTCCTTCCAGCCAACAAACAAGTACAGCACAGGCGATGGCAATGCAAACTTTCCCACACTGTTTTCCAATGTGCTCCAGCTCTGAGCTGACTCAGTCCCCTCTGGAAGTCAGAGTATAAGCTCATTTTTTTGCTCATTCAGTCTGTGACCTCCTTGCCACTGGCACCATCAGTAAAGCTACTTATTTTATTCTATTTCTAGCCAGGTCATAGGCGTACAAAATACTGCAGAATTTGAGAAAGAGGATGCATTGTGCTTTCAGGCTCTTATAAGAGAACTAATCATTACTTTATTTTTTGTTGTGTAAGAGGAAAGTTTTTTACTGCATTTCAGTAAAGAAATCACACAGCTTTTGAGATTGGTTAAATGCCTAAATCTCACTTCAGCTATTAATCATATGCAACACCTCTTTAATACCAGTACTTTGGAATACAGTTGTCCCTTCAATATAATAATACAAGTTGTTATTCTGTATGAATTGCACTGTTGTTATTAACTCATGCCTAATGTGACCATATCAGAAATGAAGCAGAAGACCTGACATTTTAAAATGTAAAAATAGTAACATTTATTAGACATACATATTTCAGATTTTCTGATTTAGTCTACTTTGCCATTGACTTCACTGACATCAGGCAGGTCAATGCTGAACAATTAACCCACTTATCCTGCAGGTTTGGATGGAAGCACGCCTACATTTCTGAGCTAACCTTTGTTTCTAGGCCAACCACAGAAAGAGGAACATTTCCTTTGTGTTGCCAAAGGAGCACACGTTTTTAATAAATAGAACTTTAGATAGAATTATTTACTAATGTAATTTCTAAAGTTACATTTAGTGTTAACAAAAAGTGTCAAACGCATAATCAAAAGCTGCACTAAATCAGTTCACACAAAATATCCTTTATCCCAATATGAGCTGACACTGATTCATCATAAAGACATGGATAAACCATTTATGACTTCCAATACGCTAAGCAACTACAACCCCTGATTTTTTCAGGAAACAGAGGACCTCTCCATACTTCTGAATTTATTGAGCTGTTAGATTCTCTCAGTCATTTCCCTCATCTGCAAAAGTGTGGATAATGCAATTTTCTTATTTCTGAGGAGGGTTGTTAAGGGATTAATTAGCTAATGTTGCTTTGGCAGTTATTGAGGTGCCCGTTACTATTCTAGGTATTTGCTGACTCCGGGTATTCGAGCAACTTAAAACTGCTTAGTTGCTTTGCTTTTATTTTCAATTTAATTGTTAAGTACTGACTTAATGAATAAGGCCCAGACTCCCCCAGCCTTTCATTTGTTCAAAATGTCTTTACCTGCTATTGTTATCCCATTGATTTGAATGGGATTTCTTAGGACAGACTTTCCAAGATGCACATTTTTGTGGAATAAAAACAGAAGACTAGAGTTTATAAAGCTATGTTGAGTTAATATTCTTCCATTAAAACTATTCAAGCAATCACAAAAATGGAGTAATAAACCTTTCAGGGACAAAAGATCATTGCCAGATGTATGAATTATAAAATATACAATAGTTTTTTGTTTACATTCAAATTAGACCTACTTTAAACTTTTTTCTCAACTCTTTCTCCTCCTTTTCCACCCTTTTAGGCTTCTGTGCATCTTTCTCATCTGATTTGCCTCTTGCAGTTCTCCGTGACTTCTTAAATATTGTTGAACTGAAACACAAGGTCACAGATAGAACGCAATTAAGAGCATGTGATAATCTTTTAGATATTTCAATAAAATTGCATTTACCAATCATTTCCATTACAATATAATTTACACCAGGGTTGTCCAACTTCTAAGTGGCTAGTGACCACACACTAGTTGGACAGCCCTGTTTTAAACCTATAGTATTAATACAAGTGTTATTATTGTAGAATCCTAGAAAAATATAGCTGTAAGGGACTTCAGAACATCTAATTCAACTCACTGCTCAAAGCATGTTAGAATGAAGTTATATGTTACACTAACGAGAGGTGCTCAGTCCTTAGCCATGAGCCAGATTCAGCCTGCAGAGTCATGTAATTTGGCCTGTGGGACTCCCAAGGGGCCTGGAAACTTGGCAGCAGGGGAGCAGAGGCAATTAACACTACTACCCCTCCCCCACTACCAAATTTCCAAGCTCCATGTGGCTTAATCAGGGCCCACCTGGGCCAGCCCTGCATGGAGGGATTGGGTCCCATTCCCATGCAGTTGGATTAAGTAGGGGCCTGATAAAGCTACATAGAAATGGCCCAGTTGGGGCCCAATACTTCTGTGTGGGAATGGCCCAACCAGCACCTGGTGCTGCGCAGCTTCATTAACCCCGGTCAGGTTGTACCACATCAGACTTCTGCCCTGCGTAGCTGGATCAGACTCAGCTGGTCCATTTCTGTGTAGGTCCATTAGTCCCAGCTGGGCCACTACTGCATGCTGGATTGGGTTCAGTGATGGGATTCGGCCTGTAGACCAACCTGCCACCACTCATCCAGGCTGTAGGCCCAAAAGGTTGGTCAGTACTAACTTAGACCATTCTAAATCTAGGGAATATAAAGCAGTGTTAAAAAAGTTAGCAAATGCTGTAAGCAGTCATATGTTAAGGGTTTACCCAATTTCTTGCCTGCACAGCTCTGATTTGCCACCAGAGGGCTCACAAGCAGGGGTATGGTAGGAGCCAGGACTAAGGACTATCCCTGCTCTGGGTGGGAGGGAGAGGCTGGGAGTGGTACGTCCTGGGATGCTGAAGGCCTGCAGAGTGCAGACACAAGTGCAGCTCCCCTCTGTAACTGAGACTGCTTTGCAGGAAGCAATCTGAGTTACAAACAATCCCCGGGATCAAACAGAAGTTCACTTCCGGTTCCAGGGGGGAGAGGAATCTAGCTGCTGGCTGCAAGCTGTAGCTAGTTTCCTCTAGCAATGGTCCCTTCTCCCTGCAAGGCTGAAACATTTTCAGAATGTGAAGAGGGAAAGGGAGCAGAGGGAGCTTGTTTTAGGGGTTCCCCAGCTGGTGCTAGAGGGTGGGGTGGGTGAATTGGAGCACCCCACCTCAGGGGGCTCCAATACACCTGCCCCACCCTTCAGTGGGACTGAAAAAAACCCCAAACTAAACTCACTCTGCTCCCTTCCCTCCCCTCCATTCTGAAAACAGCTTGAGGCTGGGAGGCAGACACAAGTTACAGAAGAAACTCTGTTTTGAAATATCTTCATCTGACCCCTCATGCAATAAGGATTCAGATTTTCACTCAATCAGCCATTTTTAAGCTCTCTGCAGCTGCACACTTGTGTTTGGTCACAGCTATAGAAGGCTTTCAGTGGCTAGATCAGGTGAAAATTGTCACTTCTTTCTGTGCCCCAGATTGCTTATTTCATCTCCATACAGCAGAGTGCAGTTACCCAAATATATGCTTGGTAGCATGTCCTAGAGTTAACACTTGCCTAAAGTGATGTAATGTTGAGACACTCAGAGGGCACTTATCACAAGTTAACAAGCTTTAACATGTGGATGCTGATTTTTTTTTTTAAGTGTCCTTAGTATGGTCTAAGTGTAACATACAACTTCACCCTTACATGATATAGGCAGATTTCAAAGACATAAAATATAAGAATATTTTTGTTTTTCATTTTTATTGCATGGATGAGTTCTGATTTAATTGATCAAATATCCAAAATATGGAAAATTATTCCAAAGGTACTTCATGTTTAATATTCCTGTGATGCAGTATTTTTATTTACTCCTATGATTGAGAATTTTAGAATTACCAAAAACAGATCAGAAAAGTGAGACAAGCCATTTCAGAGCTCTGATCAGGATACTTACATACTCACTATACAACACAGTAGGCATGTCTACACGTGCAAAGGTTCCAGGGTGGGTTTAGTGTACAGTAAACCCACCCCGGGAAGGTGTCTATATGTGCGGGGAAGCAAAAGCAGGTTTGCTGCTCCTGGCAGCAGTTTGCTCCCACTCCCTCTGCCCCTGCAAAAGCCCCCTCAGCAGCCACAGGGAGCTCTAGGCTCTCCCTGGGTACTAGCTTAGGGCCTAGGTGGGGGCCAGGAGACAGCTGTCTCCTGGCAGGGGCTGGGAGATTGCTCCCTGGAGCTTCCTGCTGCTGGGGCAGGCTCTGCCACCAGAGCCTGAGCAGGGATAAAGGCAGGAGAGAGCTCCCATCCCCGACTCCACAATCATGGAGTGGAGGTTGGGAGATTCTTATCTCCCAGCCCTGGCTCCATGTTCAGGGAGCAGGGGCTGGGAAATTCTCCCAGCTTCCACTCCCCAGTCACAGAGATTCTTCCAGTTCCCACTTCCTGATCGTGGGGCCAGAGCTGAGAGAGAAGAATCTCTCCTTCGGCCGCTCCATGATCACAGTTGCAGAGTGGGGACTAGTAGCTCCTTGCTGCCAGGGCAGGGGGACATTGTTCGGACCCAGGTTCTGATGGAGGTGCGTCCCCCCAGCAGCAGGCAGCTCCTGGGGGCAGGGACCAGTCTCCTGACCCTTGCTGCCCAGCTGACCGGGAGCACATTAGCTTCCAGTGGGCCATCTACACATGCTGTACTACACGGTAATTACTCCCGAGTAAACTTGCTACTTGTATTTACAGGTAGCAAATTTACTTGCAATTAGAGCAAATTACTTTGCAGTAAATGTCTGCACATGTAGATGGTGATATTTACTGCATTGTGATTTGCTCTAGTCTTGAGTAAGGCAACCAGTGAGTAACAAACATCTCATTAGTGAGTTACTTGAATGGCCATGTGCCTGCTGCCACCGGGCAAACAATGGGATGCGGCACAGCCTGGCGGTGGCAGGCACATGACATCACGTGGCTTCTGAGGCAGTGGCAGTGGGGTGCAGAGCCCCAGCCCACAGCAGGCAGCCCGCCTTCACCCCATACACCAATCCAGGGGGCACATTCCCCCTGTCCTTCCCCCTGGGTGCATGCAGTGCCCGGAGACCCTGGACAAGCCGCCCAGGCTCCAACTGTCCCACCAACTGCCCCATTCACCCCAATCCCTGCCCCACTCCCTCCCTCACTGTTGGGGCCTTGATCTGTGCCCCCACCGCCCCTTTGCCTCCAGAGACTTACCTGCTGGGAGGGTGGGGGGTGTGTATACTCATCCCCCCCAAAATAATATGTTCTCCCTCTGCCTATGCCTAGAGGAGTTGTGGAAACCTCTTCCTTGCAATTTTTCAAGAGCAGGTTAGACAGAAACTTGGCCAGGATGGTTTGGCCAGGGACAATCTGGCCTGGATGAGATGACCCTGTGAGTTCCCTTCAAGCCTTACTTTCCTGTGATCCAATGAGAATCTTATCATTCCAGATAAGCAACACCACACATATGTACAGTAGAACCTGGATACTTGCAGGGTTTGGTTCTTACCCCTGATATTGGTGAGGGTTTGCAAACTAGCTGGGAGCCATATAGGGCCACAGCAAACAGCTGCACTGGTCTACTGGATGACCGAGCTGTTTCCTGTGGCTTTTATTTCAAAGGGCACTACTTCTCCAGTCAGTTGTCGAGGAGCGCTGATGGACTCCAGCTGAGTAGAGAAGTGCAGCCCTTTGAAGTGAAAACTGCAGCAAACAGCTGAGTGGCTCATCCTTAATTTAGCAACTTGCTGAAAATTAAATAGGTTGCAAAACATCTAGTTATGCATGATCTAGGTTCTCCTGCATATCCAAAATTCCAGGCTGAACTACATTGTTATTTCCATGTCTGTCACACAGTCTGCTTAATGCCATAGGGTTGTGGCAGAGACTGAATTCCCTAACTGCCCTTTCCTACTTCCCATGTGAAAAGCTGAGCTTCGATTCTGTATTCTGGAACCAGTAGAACCTCATAGACAGGTGAGGTGTGGGCATTCAACTAGACAGAAGCTTGGCAGGTCATGGGCTTTCCTTTGCAAGGGGATGCTAGAGTTCACCGTGTTTTTCTGGCTTCCTGACTAGGATGGTGAAGTGCATACTCTTTGGAGCTACACTTTAGGAAAGTCAGGTAGGGGGACCTGCCACATGCTGTTTATTTAGTAGTTCTCTCATCCAGCAGCACAATACATCTATACTTTAGTGTGCCCTGACTTCTGGACAGAACAATCCCATGCACCTCTACAGGCTGGGGGCTGACTGCGTGGGCAGTAACTCTGCAGAAAAGGACCTGGGGGAACAGTGTACAATAAGCTGAATATGAGCCAAAAGTATGAGGCATAATGGATTGCATTGGTAGGAGTGTTGCCATCAGATCAAGGGAAGTGATTCTTCCCCTCTATTCTGCACCAGTGAGGCCACATCTGGAGTACTGTGTCCAGTTTTGGGCCCCCACTACAGAAAGGATGTGGACAAATTGGAGAGAGTCCAGTGGAGGGCAACAAAAGTGGTGAGGACAAAAAGACCCCTAGTAACAGCAACAAACAAAGTAGATGCACCAAGTAATGTAACAACTTGCCACTCTCAAATATTTTGAACATGTTGCAGAATAACTATTTCTCCACCAAAAGAATCACTCTTATTTTCACTTGCCTGATTTCTACTGGTGGAGGAGGGAAGTCTGATGAATCCACATCATCATAAACATCACTGTCTCCCCCTGAATCTGAAATAGGAAGGTTCAAAGCAATAGTGAATTAACATGAAGTCCTGTGGAAATGAATTACAGTCTAAAGTTGAGGGTCAAAATGATAAGAACTAGCTGAAGTACTTGTATTTGTATCCATGTCTCATAATATGATAGGCAGTTTTGAATTTTGCACTGTCTACTGTGATTACCCTGAAATCAGCCAGTTTTTTCAGAATAAGACTCTCTATTATTAATAATAGGTATTCACCGATATTTTAATCTGCTTAGCAAGTTTTAGCACATGTTGGCTAATGCAGCAATCTTTAATCTTTGATTTAATTAGGTCATTTCCCACTGTGCCACCTAACAGTATATTTTTAGGGCTTGATTTTTACTTTATACTCAAGACAATTTACACCACTCGTTAACAGCATAAAGGTGCCTGAAAGCGGGAGTGAATCACATTTATGCTAATTTTAAGACCACTTTACATTGCCAGGGCAGTGGAAAGAGGCCTGAACATAAATAAAGAAAACACCTCTAAAATAGAACTTAGCTCTTTATTTCCTGTGATGATTCTTTAAGGTATTGACTTGATAAGTTTAACATCTAATACCTTATTCCAAAATTATAGAGCATGCTTTACGGTGAAAGTTCTGGTTCTAGGCAACAGCACCAACAGTTTTAAGAATTTGCTTAATATTCCACAGCGGGAACAATATTTACGTGTTTATTGTCTTAAAAAGATAGTTTTAAAAATAACCATGTAATTGCATACCTGAAAAAACCTTGCACTAAGTGTTTCTGCTTACCAGTATCTATTTATACTTTTTGATGAATAAAATATATGTGTGCAAAAATCATAAGCAGGAAGTTGTGATTCTTTATTAATGCTTTTTATAGAATAAAAATATCATTTGTATATTTTTATTGGTAGGCCAGGTCAGCCAAGTTATTTTGAAATTCATTTTCTGGATATGGTATAAACAAATTATTCAGTCTTTGCATCTCATGTTTCTGTTAATGTCACAACACAGAATATTTGCCTTGTTTTTTATATTCTTCCTTTAAATGATCTAACTGAGTACAACACTTCAAGAAACTGCAGTGTGGGTTTTTTAAATAAAATTATGCTGTAAGGAGTAATAAGAAAACAGAACAATGAAAAAATATATTTGATTATTACTCACCTTTTGCAAACTGCTTTGCTGAAGGAGTCATTCTGAAAAAAATATAATTGTATTAGAAGACTGTAATCAGATGCATTGCCTTAATTCAAGACATCAAGAGACAGTTCCTCACAGATGAGCTGCATTTCCAGACTATTTTGTACAGCTCCAGTGACACTAGGAATGATAGTAAACTGGCCACCTGATACAATGTTTTGGTCATAGTGTCAGGTAAATTCAGAACGAGCCTAGTAAAACCACCAATAGCTTGTCTACCATAGTTCCCTCATTACAGGTAAAAATAGGGGAGCTGCACAGGTCCTATGGCAAGGAGGAGTATTACCCAGAAATTGTAATTGACATGAAATCAATGACAATAAGACTAGATCAAAAAGATGTGACTTGTGGCTTCATCAAACATTACAGAATCAGTTAAGTTGCTCTTGAGAGCTGTAGGGGAATCTAAATAGAGGAGCAGGTGAAAGGAAGAGAACACCTTTGCCTTTTACTCAGATATTTCATATTTATGAGGCATCACAAGTAGATGCCAGTTACTCTGTGTTGCTTTGGAGATCCAAAGAAACTTAAGCTACTGCTGAGTTTACAGGAAAATCTTGTTACCAAGGAATCATAAAGTAGCTGGAATATACCAGTGCCTTTCACAGAAAAACTGTTTTAGTGAGTGGGCTCATGCAGTAAATGGATACAAGTTGTTAGCGCAGAATGATTATATTATGCAGCTGAAGAGAGAGGAGAGCAATATTTTTACATGATCTGCTTCTCTGAGATACAATTTGATTGGTGACTCATTAGGTTGCTATGAGAACATGTTAGTAGCACGTGATCAATACTGTATTAGAATTAGTTATAGTGCACTGTTTTCATGGCAGATTCTTACAAGGAACCTCCATTATCTTCTGATTCATTGACTTTGTCTTTCTCTCGTGCACCTTTCTTTTTGTCATCTTTGCCCTTTATCATCTTCAAAAGCCCCCAGGACCAGGAATCACTCTTTTCTTCATCCTGTGATACAGACCTTTGGAGTATGCATGCAATTATCATAATATAGAAAAAGATATTTTTTCAGTCAGGGCCATTTTTTAGTATTGGTTGATGCATGTAATTCTAATTCAGGAGAATTAGATACAAAACATGAGATGAAAATAGATACATTTTCTACAGCGTTGGTATTTAATAAAATTAAAATTAAAAATAGTATTAGAACAAGAGCCATTGGCTCTGCAAATAGTGAGAGCCACTGGCTCCATGCAGTGGAAAGATGTGCCTGAATTACATTCATTGTAGAACTGAGAACCAATTATATTGGTTGTACAAGCACACAAGATCTGAATGACTTATTTAGAAAAAAACTGAGGGTTATTAAGCACAAGTCTGCACTGAAGATCTCCCTGATAGCGCTGAAGCATGTATGGGGGGGGCAAAAGAAGAAGTCAACAAGTCCACTTCCCTCTTTTTTTAGACATCTTCCAGCTCCTCTAGGTTCATTCACTTACCAGGTCAGTTATTTGTATGCTGCTTGTATTTGTATGCAAGCCAGCATTCGAATTGTTTTATCCTCTATTACTGTTTTCTAAAGATAGTTCTATACAGCTGCAATTTTTAGGATGCCCATGGATATAACTTCTTATATTGATCCATTCTACATACTAATTATCCCATTCTCGAAAAGATTGTAAAACAACCTTGAAAAGAACTGTAGAGTTCAGTTCTTTCTTAGCTCTATTCATGCCCTTTTGATGTGGAGCCAGTTTACCTTTGGAATAGTTTAGTGGCATCTAGACGGATGACTTTTTTGAATCAATGGACCCATGCAAATTTACACTAATGATCTGATCAACTACTTGTTCAACGTTATCCCAAATGAAACTATAAAGACAAAACTGTGGTACAAAATTAAAATGGTCAAGTGATAAAAAGACTTGCCTAATGTTAACGTCTTCATCCTCCATTCCTTCATAAATTTCTTGCGTACTGGGAGGAGGTGGGAACATCACTTCAAAAAAATCAAACAGTGAAATAATCCATGAGTTCTTCAATTGTGTCATAGCCAGATATAAGCCAGTGGCCTGTCATAGGCACTGTTTTTCTGACATCTTTGCAAATACAGCGGGAAAAATCCTCAGCTGATGTAAATCAGCATAGCTTCTTTCTCAACAGAGCTATTTTGATTTATACCAATGGGGGAATCCAGCCCATGACATCTATATATAGTAACATCAGTAATAAGCAGTTGTACATTGAGATCAAATACGTTTATACAGTACTTGAAGAAAACAAGGACATTATTCTGATCAACTTGGTGGCATGATTTTTGCTTTTTTAATTTTAATATTTTGCATGCATCTCATGTGGGGGGTGGTACCAGTCAGCCATTCTTGGAGACTGATATCCTCTGTTCCTCCAGAGAGGAAGTAAATCCGAAGCAAGGGCAATGCAGTTTCTTCCCATTGGCCTCAGTGCTGACCTGTGGGCAGCACTCCTGGAGTGAAAGTGTAGTCCAGTCTCCAGTCCATTCTGATCTCTCTGCTCAGATTGTTAACTGACACCTATGCCTATTTTATATCATCTTCTTTCAACCAGGCAAGAAGGAATTTCATGCCTGATAATTGCTCTGTAAGCTGAGAGGATGATCTGATCTGAGCCTTTAGGATGAATGAGCAAGGCCACAGAAAAACAAATACTACATTTTAAATGTGGATTAGTTCTGTCAAGATGCTCTTAACAAGGAGAACCTATTGCATTAACACAGATTAGAATAGCAAAATGAGACTGGAACAACACGTCCCCCTGTATCCAGGGTTGAACATACTGATTCATCCAGGTGAAGTGAAAGTGTATTCTGTCAATGCTTGGTGTAGCTTGTCCTTTGCTATAGTATATTTAGCATACTAATAATGCCATTATTTAGAAATGGTTCAGATCTGCACCTGCAGGTAAACAACAAAGAAACAAAAACCAAAACAAAGACAACCTTCCCTCCTCCCCAGATGAATTAAAAGTAAAACTTACTTCCACTTCCACTTTGACCACCACTGGGAAAACATAAATTAAAAGAACTTTTAGAGTAAAAATATGCATTCATTGTATAACGATAAACACCATCACCCACCACTTTTCTGGTCAGTGTCCTAAATATGCCTTGCTTTAGCGCACATGGATTCAGGAGGGCTTCAAAGCAGTATAGCCAAATCATGCACCTAGGTGCTTAGATTTACATTCATGCATGTAAAATCCCACTTTGCATGCATAAATGCTGATATTTTAACGCCCAAATAAGTAATTTCTTTCTTTCCCATTGTCTTTCTTCAACCCAATTAATCACTCACAACTCAAAATGAGCTGCTCTGAGTAATGCACCAGAGAGTTCTTCGTCCCACTCAATCACTGACTAGTTTCTTACATAAGGAGAGAGAAACCCCACATAGATTTAGATACAATGCCAAATGCTTTCAGTTAACTTTTGGCGTGAAGTACAAGGTTCTCTCTCTAGAAAGGAATAATTCAAAAGGATTCTAAAGAAAACAGAAACACAGGACTAGTATCTGTAACTCTTTTGGATAATGTAAAAAATAAAGGGACTCAATATTTCGTAAAACAAACTATGATCCAAGTTTTCTGATTCCATGAGCTACTGCAGGTACTCCAAAGGCAATAATGTTTCATGCATTCACACAAACAAAACACTTGCCCTCTCAGCCTTTAAAATGTTGTTAATAATACGCTTCCAATAAGCACCATCTGCATTTGATGTTAAGAAAGAATGCCCTTTTATATTTATATTTTATATTTTATTGAGTATATAAAATTATAAATTATATAAAATGAAATAGATATTTGTATATTTTACAGGTATTTCATGTCCTCTACATTTTTGTTGACATCACTGGGACTGTTCTGGGAATAAATTGTCATAATCTGACCCTTAACACTTCACCAATGCATATGTGCACTTCAAGTTTAATCCCTGACTGTGTCATCTTCATAAGACAAAAGAGTAAATGAAATTTCTACAATACCCCTTAACTAGATTTTATCAAGAAGTACCTTTAGCTTCTAATGTCATGTTCTTGGTATTCTGAATGCTATATATGACTTCATCTTTCTAAGAGTGCAGCAGTACAAAGGTTCATAACAATTGAGAGCATCCCCTTTTCAAATGACAACCCTATTTTAAAAACATGTACTAAAATAAAACTTTCAATACATCAGTCTTGGGAAGTTATTAAAGAACTGAATCAATACCATGTAATTGCCTTGGCATTAATATTTCTTTGGCCAATTAATTTATTTTTATTGAGTTCTAATGTTGGTTTCAAAACATACTGATATAGAAGTCAGACATTTTGAATGATTCATGTTTATGAACTGGATATAATGCTGTAAAGAGCTGGACAAAATAAAAAATGTCAAACTATAGCTTGAAGAGTTTAATGAATCACAGTAGGATTCTAAAAGTAAATTTCAGCCTTCTACTCATACCAGAGGCCTGTACTGCACTATTTTAGAGGATATTACTTAAAATGTAGACTCTATTACTTTCTAAGTAATCCATTTTAATAACTGTAAATATATATGTATGCATTCACTGCTGGCTATTGAAAGCATATTTAATCCCTTAAATTGGGACTGTCACTTGTCATCATAAAAAGAAAAGTTCTACAATGTTTTTTTCAAGAAGGCACATAATGATGGAATTGACTCTGACCTAGAATAGTGAATATACTTAATCTCTGTTTGTGCTTGGTGTCAGACAGGCATGCAGTAGGGGAAGGTAGTATTGAGCTCCCCTGATTCAAAAACCAGTTTAGTCTACTGCTTAAAAATGATTTTCCTGAAGGCCTCCTTTTTAGGTCCAGTTGTGCAGAGCTTCTAGGGGATGTTCTGGCAACTGAAGATCAGCTGCACACGTTAGTCACCCAGCCACACTCCCTTTATCTCAGCCACATCTAAGGGTACAGACAGATGTAACAATTGAAGGGTTTCAACGTGAAATGTACTAGGAAACATTTTAAAAAGGAAAAAAAAAAATCAAAAAAAAAAAAAAAAAAAAAAAAAAAATCAGTGAGTGGACATACGTATGGCCCTTTGCTGCTTGCTGGCTTGAATGTTTCAAAATGCTGCATCCTCCTCTAGCAGCAGCCAGAGACAGGAAGTAGAATGGAAGGGAGAGTGTGGAGCCTGGAGGGGAGACGTAAATGGGATGGGGGAACTATAGGGGCTATGAAGCTCCACTTCTAGGAATCTGATACTCCAGACTTTACCTTTCCTCTCCCCTTCTCAATTGAATGAAGATGTCCTGGCTCTGGCTCTGTTGGCAGTAAGGCCCCTGGGAGTCAGCAGAGGTCTGGCAGGGGGACAATAGGTGCATCTAAATGAAATGCTTTACTAAATGAAGTAGTGTAGTTTACTGCACAGTAAGCATGAGTATCTACACGTGCACATGCTTGCTGTACAGTAAACCTTGCTAATCACAACTAAATTTGCTACCTGCAAATGTAAGTAGCAAATTTACTTGTGGGTAGTTACTGTGCAGCAGTGCTCATGTGGACATGTGACCAGAAGCAAATCTTCTCCTGGTCAGTTGGCCATCAGGGTGTGAGAGATTGCTCCCTGCCTCCAGGAGCTTCCTGCTGCAGGGGTGGGCTCTGCCACTGGAGCCCAGACAGGGACTATGTCCCCCCTGCCCTGGCAGCAGGGAACTCCATGGCTGCCTCCCCCCTGCCCCCCCCCCCCCCCC
>NW_017729024.1:156378833-156390646 GCF_001723915.1 Gavialis gangeticus | reverse complement strand
CCCCCCGCTTTCCGAGATCATGATCAGGATTGCAGGGCTTGGGCTGGGAGATCCTTCTTTCTCAGCACAAGCTTTGTGGTTGCAGGGCCAGAGCTGGGAGACATATCCTGAGATAAGGATCTCCCAGTCCAAGGCCCATGACCATGGAGCTCAGGCTGAGAGATAAGGCTCTCCTACTACTGGCTCTGTGGTCATAGAGCTGGCGCTGGGAGCTCTCTGCTGGCATGAGCTGGGAAGCCTGTTTCCCACCCAGGTCCATGATTATGGAGCTGAGCAGGGATCAAGCTCTCCAGCCTGTTCCCCACTCAGCTCCACACTCAGTCACGGGCAAGTCCCAGCCCCATGCCCTGATGGGGCGATCAAGATGTAGGGCTTGGACAGTGTTGCAGTGGTGAGGCAGGTCCCAGTCGTCTGCGCCATCCACCTGTGGAGCAGCTAGTAGGGAGGCCCTAGCTGGATGGGGAATCCCTGGCCAGCCGGGAGCTTGTTGCTAGCTGTCCCACCGGAGGATTGGGGCAGGAAGCTGGGACCTGATGATTTTATGATTCTATGACCTGCCCCTCCCCTGCAGTTCTTTTCAAGCCCCCTGCCCTGATCAGGGAGCTGGGAGCTCCCTGCTGCCAGGGAAGCGGGATATTGTCCCGCCCCCCAGCAGCAGACAGCCCCCTGAGAGCAGGGAGCAATGTCGCATCCCTGGCTAGAAGATAGCTGTCTCCTGGCCCAGCATTGCCTGCCAGGCCCTGGGTTAGCACCCTGGGGGAGCCTCAAGCTCCTCCTGCTGGTGGCAGGGCCCATTGCAGGGCTGCAGGTAGTGGGAGCAGATTTGCTGCTGGTGTCTACACATGCAGAGACATGGGAGTAGATTTGCTGCAAATCTTCTCCCATGTCCCTGCATATGTAGACACCTGCCCAGGAGTGTTTACTCGTGAATAGCTTACTCACAAGTAAATTGATTTCAGATAAAATGTAGACACATCCAGTGGGGACAGTCCTGGGTGCAGGGATCCCAGGAGAAGGCATGGGGGTTCCCAGTCAGGAACCAGCAGTGCCTGGGACCTTGAGTGGGAACTGAGGGTTGGACAGCTGGCCAGGCTCTTCTTCCACTCTCCCTCCCTCCCCCATGCAGAGGTAATAACAAATGAAATGCATCAAATAACCCCTCAATTACAGAGGTTCTATTTTGGAGCACTTCAGCTACTTTTGAAACATTTCCGAGGTTCATAATTGTAGGCAGTTGGCTCTTTGAAACATTTCAAAGGCATTTGGAACAATTCAATTGTTGCATCAGTCTGCACCCTAAGTCAAAGCATAATGGCATATTCTGAAAACCGGAACATGCCAATTGCCACAGGATGGTGCTTCTATACAGCAGATAGTCTCCCCATTCTGGATATGCCATTTGTTGGGCTAGAGAGGTTAACCTTATTAGTTAGTTTCCCATTGCCCATCCCTGTCTTGCCTCCAGACTTCTCCCTGCCTTCTGTGAAGACACTGAGACACACCATACTTTAGGGCAAGAGCACTGGTAAGGGATACTCCTGTGCAGTCATAATGATTCTTTTGATTTTAGAGTCTTTAGTACCTCTAGGCTGGAAAGGGCAGAAAATGACTTGAAAGGAGATAAGAGAGTAGTACTGTTTGTTCTGCACTCTGTATTGTGCTGTATCTGTGGGACTCCTGCATTTTAGTTCATTGTTTTCTACAAAGCTCCAATTGCTAAGCATGTTCTCAACTTCCAGTGTTACCAAATGGATTGTTTCAGATATGTAGGCATTAAGTTACAGGCTGACTAGGAGGAAACACCTAGATGGCTCAAACTTATACTCTGGCTCTGTTAAACAAGTGACATTTTATGATAGCAGGCTTCAGAATTTGTAGCATTTCCTAATTCAACTGGGAAATACTTTGGTAAGCTCAAATACTGCAAGCTAACGTATGTTGCCTTTTTTAGTGGTGCTTACTTAAATTTCAGGTGTGTATAATTCTGAAATGTTGTGTCAGCAACAATATATTTTATTTTAGGATATCTTTGTTTCTCTGTTGCAATTTTTCTCATTTGGGCTGGCTGAGCTAAGCAATCAGCATCTTTAAATTTGTTCTTCTTACATACCTGCTGCTACTGTCCTGCTCTCCAACATCATCATATACTTCTTGGTCACTATCTCCATGTCTCATGGTAGCACTGAAGGAAGGTCTTTGTTTTCTTTTTAATGAATCGTAGTCAATCTCCACCAAGGTTGTTTTAATGTAACCATCTAAGACAGTGAAACTATGATTTAGTAGCCATACTTTCATTTCAAAGCACAGAAAGGACTTTCCAAAAGGGCTGCAAATTCAAATAATTATAACTGCAATGTCCTGCTGAAAGTCTTCATGGTCATTTCTAAATCTGAGCACGCTGCACCCATAATAAACAAAGATGAACTATATTTACACTTCCCATTTACAGTGGTTCAAGTCAGTTGTAATTACACAGCATGCTATTAATTTGTACGCACATCAAGATCTGTGCAAGAAGGAGGAGAATCAGGTCCTTTACCTTGGAAACACAATCTCACTTCAGATAAAATTAACTTAAGCTTACATATCTGCTACATAGAAACCTATAGTAAATCGTCTCAACCCTCTGCTGCAGCAGACGAGTGCATTATACAAATGGTATAGAGTAAGACAAGCACTAAGTTACCTTATGGTGATTTTTTTTGTCAATCCAGAAACTGGCTACTTTGCAACTGGCCAGTTCCCCAAAATAATTTAGAGCAATCCAGTGCCTATAGAGGTTGATAAATCACTGGAGTTTGAGTTATACCTTATGCTGTCATACAGACATAGGCATTATGCTGGTCCTTTGCCATTGAGGCTAATACAGACATTTGGGATATTAAACTGGATTCCCAGTTTAAACTTAGCTTCTCCTGGTGCCAACCTTACATTTGCAGACCCAGTCTCAGTGACCAGCAACCAGTCTAAACCTGTAACTGAACAGAAGTTCCATGCACACAAACTGGTTGAAAAATTGCAGAATCTGATTTAAGATCAACTGGAATCTATGTAGTAACAGACTCATTCAATTCAGGTCAAACCAGTGGATTGCACTTCTTGTCCACTTCCCTTGTGTGGCCCTGGGGCTAAGAAAACCCAGCCACTGGCCCCAGCTCTGGGGCTGCTCTTTTCACTCCACACTGGTCTATTTTTTTGCCCTCTTGACCTCTTCCTCTCCCCCAGCCAGCCCTCTCAACCCCCATCCCATAAGCTGCTCTGAGTATAGCTGCTTTTATCAGTGCTTGCTGTGGCCAGAGCCAAGCAAGTAAGCCCTGGTGGGGAGGCGGGGGGGAGGGGATGAGGTGTGTGTTAGCTGGGGTGGGCGGAAACTCCACCCAACCTACAGGTTGTGCCCCCACCCCATGTGAGTTGCCTCATGCCTACCCCACTCTACCCCACCCATGAGTCGCGCCTGCCCCCCTACCCCTCATAGGCTGTGGCTGGTCCCCCATGCATGGACCACACTTACTCTCCCTACCCCAGCCACAGGTTGTACCTCCCTCCATCCTCTGGCAGACCCTGGATTCCCTCTAGTCTGCTGGAACCCAACCCCAACCCCCCGGCCAGGGCCCCCCCCCCCCCCCACCCTTTTGAATCAGTTTTATGCCCCCAAGAGACTGTACTTAGCCTGGAGGTACACTGGGTAATCTGCCTGCTGCAAGGATGAACTGCTAAAGGTGAGGTTTAAAGCAGCCCAGCTCAGCTCAGGATTGCACCTTCTGTCATTATGACTTGCCTTTGATTTTAACTTGTACAATTTGCCAGGGTTCTCTATAATAATAGTAATAATAATATGGTGGATTTAAACACTGCACCTGTTAGCTTGTAAAAATATTGGGCAGGTTTATTATGCAAAATGTGTGTGAAAATAAGAAAAGCACTTAGCAATGAGAACATAAAATGCTTCCTTCTGCTATTGCCCAATTTTTGGTGTGTATTTCCTCAGGCCTGTGTGGAATGCCACATGAAAATTAAATGGACAGAAAAGCAGAAGAGGGAAACTTGAAATAAAATTATAAACAATGTGATTTTTGCTTATGAGGAAACATAATTACCCTTGCTTTATTATTTTTTGTTCTCATTTCCAAACTTTCCCCTCCATTATTAGTTTGTGCAATGTTCATTAGGTAGATAAGATTCAGACTGGAACAGCAATGTGAAACAGACTGAAACATTTAGTTGTACCTTAATCTTCATCTGAGGGAAGCCCAGTATGACTTCTGCTTTTGCTGAAGTAAAAATCATTTTATGACAGGCCAGAATAAGATAAATTCATTAGCTTGTTATAACTGCACGAGAACCATATTCCTATATAGAGCGATTTTATTTTATGTCTGTTAAACTTCGTATAGAAAAGATTGTTTTACAATTATATGTTCTTTTAAAGTATGTATTTCAGATCCAGTATTATAAACTGTTTAGGTCCTAGGAAAATATTTAAGCACAAGAACAAGCATATTAAAATCATTGAGACTACTAGTGTGCTTCTGTAAATGCATACTTAAATGATGTAACTTTGTGTTCAGGACATCCCTAATACTATGACTGCTTGTGACTAGGAGGGTATGACAGGAAATGGGTTACTTTGCATGTGACCTTTTTCTTACACCCTTCCTCTAAAGCAGTGGTGCCCTATCTTTTTTCACCGCAGGCCGGATGGACGATGCCCAGTCCATCTGCAGGCCAGATCCCGCTGGTAAGCCTAATCCAGTGCATGGGGCAGGTGTGGCAGGGCCTGATTTGGCTGCATGGAAGGGGGCAGGGGGAGCCTGGCCTTGATCCAGCTATGTAGGGGGAAGGGGCATGGCCAAGCCCCAATCCAGTGGAGCAGGGCCTGGGAATTTGGCAGTGAGGGAGAGGTGGCAGCATTAATTGCCACTCGTTCCCTACCAAATTTCGTGATTTGTAGGGAGCCCTGCAAGCCAGATGCCATGGCTCCATAGGCTGGATTTGGCCTGTGGGTGAGAGATTGAACACCCCTGCTCTGAAGCACTAACTAATTGCCACTGTCAGAGACAGGGTATTTAGGGCCTGGTTTAAATTGCTGTCTAACCCACTAATATTGTCACCCAATCATGGTTGGGTGACACGCCCAGATCATAGCACTCCCCCACACCCTCTGATTGGCTGTGGGGTCAGATTTAGGGCCAGGTTTAACTGCAGCAGCAGAGGCCTTGCTCCCAAGGCTTTTGATTGCTGCTGAAAAGCCCATGACCCCCACACCTCACTGGAAGAAACAGATGGTCCTGGTTCTGGGTAGGGCAGAGGCTGTTTGCTCCTTCACACGCATGTTCTCTCCCTCAACCCTCAGGCCCTGCCCCCCCAGGAATCCCCAACCCCCTACACTCTAATTTTCATGCCTGGAGGAGCAAATAGCCCTTCCCCTACTCATCCCCAAGCTCTCTCCTCCTTCTATGTCTTTTATAACCCCTTTCCCACTCCCCTGGGCTGCTAGGCTTTTGCTGCTGGCTGGGGAATGCTTTCCCCATCCAGTAACAGCCACCTTGTTGCAATGAAATGGTATGGTAATGGTTACTTGAGTGGCCATATCATGACATTTCATTTCAAATCACATTTTTCATGAAAATCATTTAATTCCACGATTTTCACAAAAAAAATGTGAAATAACCATTTAAACCAGGCCTTAAGGATATTGGGCTACAACAGGAGCAGGCAAAGTCCAGCCTACAGGCCAGATTGGACCTGCAGCAGACTTGTTTCCAGCAGCCCCTGCCTGTGTCACTGAGGCCAGTTTCCATGGAGACCCCAGGAGCAGTGAAGCTGTGACAGCGTAGGGCCAGGGTTTCCTTGGAGACCAGCCCCAGCAATGCTGGCAAGACACATGGCAGAGTGGGGAGCTGCTCTGGGGCCAGGATCTTGTGGTGCTGACAGCATGGTCCAGAACTGAGGCAGAGCTGTGATCCACTGTCTGCTTGCCCCAGCTCAGGGAATGGCAGCTCTGCTCTGGCTTCATACCATGCTGTCACCACTGCAAGATCCCAGCCCTGGCTTTGTAGCAGCTCCCTGCCCAGCCATGCACTGTGCCAGTGCTGCTGAGGCTGGTCTCTGTGGAAACCCTTGCCCTACGCTGTCATGGCTATGCCACAATTTCCATGGCTAGGGACAGACATTCAAAAAGCCTGAGCCTGAATTGATTCAATCTTTGCAGGTTAGTCTAACCTGGCTAGGCTGAACTGGTTTGTAACCGAACAGACATCCCAGAAATACAGGCACATGCCTGCAGTGGCTTAGGCTAGAAGCTGGGGAGGGGGGGAGCGGCAGTGGCGGTGCTAGAGCAGCCCTCCCTTGCCTTGCACAATACTGAGCTGATGGGGTGGTGGCCGGAGTCTGACAGGATGCTCTTATTAGCCCAGCAGGGAATTGATAACAGTGTTTATCACCCCATTAAGAAAACAACAGAGGGACATTACCAGCTACCTGTTGATTCTACCTGCTGATTAAGCACAGACCATAGCCAGCACGTGGTCTGCTAGCAAATACACAGACACTTCTCCACAAGGTAGAGGGGAGGGGGGAATTCCTGTTTAGCAGGGAGTGGTGAGGGGGAGGAGGCTGAGCAGCCTGCAGTCCCTACTGGAGCTCCAGCCAGGCAGCAGAGGGCCCCCGCCCAGCCCAGAGAACATGCCGGGATGCTGAGGTAGTCTGATTTATTTTAAACAAGCAAGCGGCCTGGGACGGACATTACATACATTGGTTTGACTCAAATCAGTGAAGTCTGATACTACATTCAACCAGGTTTATCTCAGACCAGTTTCAGCCATTTTCAAACTGTTTATGTGCACTGAAAATCTGTTCTATTACAGGTTTAAACCAGTTTCTGATCACTTTAACCAGTTTGTGTGTAATGTGTGTCCCTAGTCCATGGGGTCTCCATGGAAACTGGTCACAGAGATGTAGGCCAGGGCTGCTGGGAAATGGAATCCAGCTGATGGCCAGATCCATCATTTTGCCCACCCCTGGTCTACATGGACCCTTAGTCTGACCAAGCAGGGCAGTTCTTATGTTCTTTCACAGATTATCATCTTTTTCTATACACATTAGAAGACATCCTCAGCTATTCCAATTTATGTTAGGTGGTGATGTGGCTGTAGTTCATGGATATGAAGAGATGAGGATATGAAGAAGGGCAGGAAAAGAAAAGATATTGTGAAGACAGACTTTGATGTTAGTAATCAGTGAGAACACAGAAATCTTTAACTCAAAGCAGTAGACAATTTTGAGGCCTGTTTCCCCTTTCACTTACACCCATGTTATGTCTGTGTAACTCTACCGATACAGCTTCTGTCCTGGTATGTTCTGGCATAAGCAAGAGGAAAAAATACAGCCCTTTATTCTCTGATTTTAGGTTGTATACAATCTTTTCTTTTTTTTTTTTTAAAAGATGTGCGGAAAAAATATTGACTCTGGGGAACTTCTGCAAACTCCACAGCTGCTACCAAGGCTGACACATTGAACCAGATCCTCTAGGAGTGTAAAGTGGCATAGCTTCACTAAGAATCTGTTTATTGCCTGTAACTAATACTAGTATCCCTAACTTCATTCTGGGAGCAGAGCCCCACATGACACATAAGCACAACAGAAGGAGATGTGGCAACTGACACTGAATATTCTTGTCCCTATCTAGGGTTTGAAATACAGGGGGGCTCAGTGAGGGAGGCAAGCCCTCCTATCAGAGACAAGAGCCTCCTCATAAGAGATGAGAGCCCGCCCTCTGCTTTTTTAGGCAGCTCAGGCAGTGGCAGCAGTGGTGGCTCCTTCCGGCTTCCGACTGCCACCACGACAGAGCCCTGCAAAGAGTCGAAGTGTAATTCAAACTCTGGGCATAGTTTAAATCTCATTAAATCTAGTATTCCATGTAATCTTGTAAGCTCACGAGGTCAGTATTTAACAGAGAAAACATTAAAGAGTAAAGTGTAAAGTGGAGAGTGTGAACTTACAAGATCCTTTTGTTCTGCCCAGCCACTTTCCTTCAGGGTTGTCCGTAATGCGGATGATTTCAATTTGATCCCCCTGTTTGACAGTCAGTTCATTCTTCCCTCCCTTGTAGTCTGTGCAAGCTTGTGCCTGGTGAATAACTTGGATGGGTCCTTGTAGCTGCATAGAAAAAGCAACAGGAGAAATCAAACACATGTAACTGCAGAAGTCATGCTGTTTGCTGTACCAAAGCAAACAATAATAATGGAAGTATTTGTATTTGAATTCAGGAATCACTGGGTGAAATTCTATGGTTTGTGTTATACAGACATGGCTTAACTATCCCTTGTGATCTTAAAACCTGCAAACATTTGAAGTCGTTATGAAAGAAGTGAAGCAAGATTCAATTGTGGAAAGATTTGTTGCTGTATGGGCCAGTCCAGGATGAACAAAGAAAGAGAAGATATCCCTGTAGAGTAGGAGGGGGCAATTATTTGGGCCTGTGGGATATAAAGGGAGTTTTGGTAAGCTGTTGTGGGCCAGGTCAGAATGGCCCCCCCCCCCAACAACTCACCAAAACTCCCTAAGGGGCCCCATCCCACCTGCTTAGCTGGGCACCCTGCCAGCGTGGGTCCCGGCTGATCTCCATGGACATCCCAGGATCATGGGATAGGAGCCCAGAAGTGACCAGCTGCATTTGTGGAGCTGCTGTTCCTGATCACTCCTACTGTGCAGCATCTCCAGCGTGGCCCCTGCCCCACACTTGCCACCTAATGTGCCTCATGCAGCCCTGCCTAGCCTATGCTCTCCCTCCCCACAGCTCAGGCCCTCCACTGCTCCCCACCTTGCTGGTGGCTCTGCCACCTCCCAAGCCCTGACCTGCTGCCAACTTCCCACTTCCACTCAACCCTTTGTTGCCATCTCCAGCTCCTTCCAGCTGCACCCAGGGCTGCAAATGATGCCTTCTTAGGTCTCTTTCCAGGTGCCATTCAGGCTGGGCTAGGACTTGGTTCTGCACAGCGCCAGGAGTTAGAGCATCCACAGAAAGAACTGAGCCCCTGCCAGGACTGCAGGGCTGGTGGGAACCCCTTGTATTCTGTTCGCTTTGGGGCCCTTCAGCTCCTGACACTCAGTCCCATCAGCCACTTAGCCAGGGATCCCAGCCCTGGCCCACACACCTGTTTCATTCCTGGGCTCTGCTCTGGGCCCTGGTTGGGATGGGGATGTGGACAGGTGGGGAGCAGCATTAGATTGAGTGGAAGCAGGAGCTTGACAGTGGGCTTGGGAGGCAGTAGAGCCACTGCCAAGGTGGGGAGCAATGGATGACCTGGGCCACAGAGATGGAGACTGTGGGCCTGGCAGGGCTGCCCATGGGACATTGGGCAGCAAGTGCTGGGTGAGAGCCACACAATGGGGGCTGTGCTGGAGATGCCACATAGTAGTGGCAACTGGGAGCAACAGTTCCTCAAATGCAGCCAGTTCTTGCCGGGCTCCTGTCCTGAGATGCCTAGCATGGGGTCCCACCCTGCAGTCTGTGTTGGGCATTGATGCTCCCTCTGATCACTGGGGCAGGCAGGTGGGCAGGGCTGCCCTGGTGCTGGGACTCTGGCTCAGAAACCGGCAGCTGCCTCCTCTATCTTGGCAGGCATGTCTAGTGCTGTTGGGCATCCTGGCCCAGGCTACCCTCTGCACCTGGGCTGGGTGGGACCGAGGGACTCACTGTGGGCTACGCAGAATCCCTCAGCAGGCTAGATTCAATCCATGGGCTGTATTTTGCCCACACCTGGTGTACAGAAACAATAATTTATTGTGTTTGCCTTTAGGGATAACATCACATTTCAGTATAATAGCACTTAGAGCAGGGGTCGGTAGTGTTTTTAAGCAGTGCCAAAAACAACTGCAACTTTGACTTGTAAGATGTTGGCATACCAGGGACAGACAGCAGGGGGACCTGCAAGGGGCCCAATCCTTACTGTGGCAGCGCACCCCCCGCCCCAGCCCCTTCCCTGCCATCTACTCCAAGGTGCACATGTCAAGCAAAATGCCTTTGTGTGTCAGACTTTGGCATCTGTGCTGGTGGTTGCCTACCCTGACTTAGGGCATTTGTAGATGACACTTTAAAGCAGGTTAAGTGCCTTTTGCACTGTTTTAATGGCATTGCTGTTTGCACATTCAGCAGCATATTGTGTGTTAATTCCAGCTACTGTAGCACTTTTGGTGGCATAATGTGCCTTAAATGACTTTGGACCCAGCAAATGATTTTGGGGGGCTGCAAAGTAAAACACCTCCAAGGAGTTTAAGTTTCTAAACCCTACGCCATGGAGGGAGGCACTGGGCCCTGTGTAGCTCAGGGGCTGTGCAGGCAGCCCCTGCAGGCAGCCCAGCAGCAGCCCAAGAAGGCAGGCTCCACAGAAGGCAAAAAAAAAGAAAAAAAGCAGTGAGCCTGACCTCCCCCCGCTGGAGCCTGCCTGCCTGAGCTGCGTGGGGGCCTGGTGCTTCCCTCCGTGGCTGTGGTGCCTCCTGGGCTTGCTCAAACCAAGTGCCTGCAGGCAGGTGCTGCCTCGGGGCAGGCGTAGGGGGGTGCTGCTTCTGTGGAGGAAAGCACTAGCCCCCACTCCCCCACAGCTCAGGCACTGCTCAGCCCACCAGCAGCTTGCTCTCGCCCTCCTGCTGCTGGAGAAGCAGGTAAGGATCGGACTCTGACACAGGTGTACATGACATGGGGGTTTACTTTGCTTAGGGAGAATTAAACCCCCGTGTCATGTACAACCCCCCTGTGAGAATAATTTAAAGCCTAAAAGCATGCGGCATGTTAATACTTATTTTCCGACAGCAGGAAAGCAATGGTGTGGGAAAGGGATTTGGAACCAATCCTCTGAAAAATCCAAGCTAAAATATAATGGTATTGTTTACAGTGTGTGTTTAAATTACACAAGGCTAAATAATGACTTGTGCATTTACATAGCCTGCTAGGCAAATTCCTTACTTTGAATCTCTTTCTGATCTCTTGCTCTTTCTTTTCTTTTTCCCTTTGCTCTTTTTTCTCCTGCTCCAATCTTTTCTTTTCTTCCTTCTCTTTCTTCTTCTCCTGTTCTTTTGATGAGGTTCTGAAAATGAAAATACAGTGTAAAAACCAAAGGGTAATTTATCTCAGATTTTACTCTGAAGTAAAATGACATCAGTCTCCAGTCAAGAATTTCTTAGGGTGATATTAGGTTGTGGATTTTCCATTGTAAGTGGTGGATTTTTGTATCTTCCATGTAGTGTAAGAGTGACGTTGTAGCCATGATAGTCCAACTTACTCTGCAACCCATATGCTGAATCAAAGGGACAGTGGTCAGTGGAGCTCATTAGCACATTCTCACCCAAGGTCATCTGACTTTAATATGATCATGGAAACAGTTCCAAACTTCATTGAGGCTAGCCTTGCAAGGGCATACTAGATATAGGACAGAGTATATGGAGAACCTTTTCCTGAAGTGCATCTGCGCAGGATACAGCGATAATTTAGCTGGCTATGCTGGAAATACCATCAAATACTGTCTAAAATGTCAGCAACCCCAGAGCTATCTTGTCTGAAGATGTGTGTACTAGGCCTGTGCGAAGTGGCTAGTATTTGCTTCAGATTCAGATTTGGCTGATTTGGGGGACAGTGATTCGATTCAGTAATTTGAATCACTGTCCCAAATCAATTCGGCTGAATCTGATTTCGACAGTTGGCCACCACTGAATCGGCTGAATTTCTGAATCGAACAGGCCCCATTGTGCACCTGCTCTCCCAGCCCTGTCAATGGCTGCCCCGCCTGGCCCCAGCATCCTGGCACTTAACCCCCCCC
>NW_017729024.1:156347125-156378779 GCF_001723915.1 Gavialis gangeticus | reverse complement strand
CATCCTGGCACTTAACCCCCCCCCCCAACCCCTGTGCTCACCAGCTCCCACCAGGCGGGGGGGAGGGGGCAGTGTGTGATCCCCACTGCCCCCCACTGCACTGCACTTTGTGGAGGGGACTCTGCCATGAGCCCCCAGAGGCCTCAGTGGCTGCTTCAGTATCTGGTGAATGTGGGACTTTTTTTTAAAGCACCAGGATGCTGGGACAGGGCAGGACAGCCATTGATGGGGCTGGGAAAGTGGGTGGGGGTCAGAGGGCACTCACAGGGGCTGAGGCAGCAGGCAGGGGATGGGGCCTGGTGAGGGTCTCCCTATGATCCTCTTCCCTCTCCTCCAGCCCCACTCCCTCCCACCCCCTACTTACTAGAGACTGCCCAAATCTCTGAATCGCTTCCTAATCTCTTCCAAATCAATTTGGAGGTTTTGAATCAATTCGGACCTTTTTACTGGTCTCCTGATTTCAATTTCAGAGAGGCATGAGCTTTCATAGATGACAGCGTACTGGGTCAGAAACTACAGATCTGCCCTGCAGGTATGAAGATGATTTCATACCCTGAGAACTGTCAATCCAGTAGCTCTCATGAGCATTAAATAGATTCACTTAGAAAACAACACTAACAAAAGTATTCAACTGGTATACAGGTTGGGTTTTTTTTTTCTTTTCAGGCAATAATTCTGTGCAGCAAGTGAGGCTTCTTCAAAATTGTAGCAATAACATGACTTAATTTTCAGACAGACCTCCAACTTTATCAGACATAGATGAGGAGCAAGCCTGTTAACTATATGACATGTTTTCATTAGGGAAAATGAGCAAGATAGATCACAGCAGGGATGGCAGTGCAGACAGATGAAGCATATTTCTTAGGAATCTGTTTCTTCCCTTTGTAACAAAGACACAATTGCTTATAGTTGCATACGTTAGATTGGCTACCTCATGTCATTTATGTCTTCATACGTCTCTCCATCGCTTTCTTGATCCTGTAAGAAAAAATGATAGTGCTTCAGTCTTCAACAGCCCAAAGATTCTGAAATTGCACAGAGAAATAGACATACCAGTTGTATTTGACAGCTGGTTTACAGCTAATTTAAGCAACCATTTGCAGATTCATGTAACCCTTTTGAATTCATATTACTAAATTGTTCAGACCCATCTTCTTCTGTAATGACTATGACCATAAAAAAATCAAACTCAGGATCCTTCCCATCTAGGAAGGGCCCCATAGTAAACATATTCATTGTTCTGAATTGAATCTCTCTGTTCTAACTTTAGTTCTGGAAACACTGCATCTCAGATGGGGCTGCATGGAAGAGACCACCAAGTTAAGAAATCAATATATCAGTGGGGAATTGAGGAGTGCAAAGCTATTTTAAGGACTAAAATGGGACTCAGATCAGTTCTATTTACTGGAAACCTTCAGCAAGCTACCTAGGCCCTTATTCAGCCAGGTACTTAAAGTCAATGGGACAACACATGATTCAGTACCTTTCTAAAATAGAGCCAATATCTCTGGAAAATTTCACTGAAATGAAATGTCAGTGGAAAATGGAAATGGAAGCTTTTATGAATTTTTTGGTTTCTGGCCAGTTTTAATAATTACTTCCAGTTCTGTTCTCAGTTCACCCACTTTTATTGCTGTCCTCTACAGTAAGAGGTTCCACAATTTGTTAGCAATACACTGAAGTTATTCTGCAATAAGCTTTTCTGTTACAGTGATGTATTAAAAACAATATGTTCTTAGTATAGTATGAAGGATAACACTTACCCCATCTGGATTTCCATGACCTGAATGACCAAAAGTGTAAACAAACTGTTAATTTCTTTGATAGGGAAAATTTCTCATCCTGATGTTAGCTATTTAGGCACATGTACAGCTATAATGACGGCAGCATTAAATATAGCAATATAACAAATCCTAGTTCAGTGGGGAGAAGAATGCAAAGCCTTTGGGATAAACAGAGCTTCTCAGTAGTGTACACAATAAACTTCTACAAGTGTCTGGTCTAAGTACTTTCCCATCATCTGCCACAATGTCAATTACATAATATTTTTCAAAACCCAGAACATTCCTATTAACAATTTTTGAAGACTATGTACTTTTCCCTCATAATGATTTTCAAAGCTTATATACTTATAGATAAGGCAGATAGTTAAAGACATTATGGTTAGGGACAGACATTACATATAAACTGGTTTAAATGATCAGAAACTGGTTTAAACCTGTAACAGAACAGAAGCTCAGTGCACATAAACCAGTTTGAAAATGGCTGAAACTGGTTTGAGATAAGCCTGGTTGAATGTAGTATCAGACTTAACTGATTTGGGTCAAACTGGTTTATGCAATGTATGTCCCAGACCCTTTCCTGGTTTAATTTAAACCAGAGTCCCGCAGCATCCCAGCTCCTTTGCCACCTTGGGCGGGGCTGTGCTGTCTCTCCACAGCAGAGCTGGCTCCACCCCTGTGCTCCCTGGATGGACCTCTGGCAGAGACTGCAGATACAGCAGTGTCTGCCTGCCCACCCCTCTCCTCCCTCCTCCCCGCCCCACCGCTTAAGCAGAGATTCCCCTCTCCCACAGCAGAGACTGTAGCCAGCATGTGGTATGCTAGCTAATGCTGAGAGGTGTCTGTGTAAGGCAGACAGGACAGTGTTTGCTTAGGGTTTTTTGGAGCTAAAAGAACTTGAACTAACAAGAGAGGCTTTTGTTTTCTTGACAGGCTGATAAACATTATGTTACTCCCTGTGTAACTCCCTGCTGTGTAAGTAAAAGCTGTGTAACTCCCTGCTGGCTCTGCTGCTGGTCAGAAGCAGCAAGGTGGGGGCAGGGAGGGAACCCTTCCTAATCAGAGCATCCTGCCAGACCCTGACCATGCCCCACCCCAGCTTAGCATTATGGGAGGGAAGGGAGGGCTTCTCTAGTGCCCCCCAGCTTCTAGCCTGCAATTCCTCAGTCCAGAAGGGATGTCTGTTCAGTTACAAACCAGTTCAGCCTAGCTGGGTTAGACTAGCCTGCAAAGATTGAATCAAATCAGGCTCAGGCTTTTTGAATGTCTGTCCCTAGCCTGTAACATTACATTATCTACATAGATATAACTTGCCACTAACTTTTCTGGGACTAACAAGGATTACAGTACTCCTGCACTTTCCTATCCAAGCCGCTTGTGCTATGGGCTGCAGGGCAAGAAGTTATACACAGTGGTTACTTCTCCTCTACTTTTCAGGCAGGTGTGAGGAAGTAGAGATAAGGCCAAGTTTCAACTCTTCCCCTCACTGTGCAGGTGTGTGGGAGGGGGAAGAGACTGGGCAGAAAATTCAATTCCAGTTTTGTACACACTGTGCAGCTAAGCTGGCCAGCACACTACATGATGCACACTGTGTCTGGTACATTATACGTCCTTCCTAAGAGCCCAGAAGGCAGACAGTGACTCAGTGGGCATGTCTAATAGGCCTGTGCAAAGCAACTAGTATTCACTTCGGATTCAGATTCAGCTGATTCGGGACAGTGATTCGATTTGGTGGTTCAAATCACTGTCCTGAATCAATTTGGCTGAATCTGCTTAGCAGATTTGGCTGCTGCTGAATCTCTGAATCACCTAGGCCAGGCCCATCCCCTGCCTGCTCTCGCCACCTGGCAATGGCTGCCCCACCCGCCTTAGCTCCTGGCACTTTGAAAAAAAAATCGCCGACTCATCAGGTGCTGCCAGGCAGGGGGGCAATCCCTGCTGCCCTCCACTGCCCCACACTGCATGGGGAAGCTTTGCATGAGCTCCCCCACTCTGCTGTCCCAGCCCCCCCATGGCTGCCCCGCCCACTGCAGCTCTGGCCCTTTAAGAAAAAAAACCTGAGAAAACCCCCAGACTCACCATTCCTGCTGATGGGGGGTGATCCCCGCTGCCCCATGCTGCATGGGGGACTCTTCCATGAGCCCCCCAAAGCCCTGAGAGCTCTGCAGGAGTGGTGAGTCCCAGGGTTTGTCTCAGTTGTTTTTTTTAAAGTGCCAGAGTTGGGCTTGGCAGGGCAGCCATGGGGGGCCTGGGAGAGCGGGGGGCTTGGGGGGCATGTGCAGAGCCCCCCATGCAGCAGGGATCGCCCCCCTGCCCGGCAGCACCCAGTGAATTGGGGCTTTTTTTTCCCCAAGTGCTGGGAGCTGAGGTGGGCAGCCATGGGGGAGCTGGAGGAGTGGGCAGGGGCTGGGGGTTGGCAGGGGTCCCCCCCCATGTTCCCCTCCCCTCTTCCAGCCCCCCTCCCCTACTTACCAGCTCCAAGTCCAGCTACAGCTCCCTGCTGCAGCCACCGGGGACTGTCCAAACTAATTCAAAGTTCTCTAAATCTTTTCTGAAGATTCAGAGATTTTCAAATCAATTCAGACCTTTTAATTGGTCCCCTGATTCAGTTTGGATTCAGAGATTCGGCCACCGAATCAGGCCGAAACTACTTTGAATCAAAGCACGACCTGAAGCTTTGTATAACCCTAATGTCTACATGAGATGCTTACTGGTTACCTAATTAGCTCTGCAGTAAATGTCTCTGTGTCTACACATGCAGAACTATTAGGATGGAGTAAACTAATTCACTACACTGTGGGTTAGTACTTGTAAATACAAGTACTATCCTGAGGCAGAGTTTTTTACTCTGCAGCAATGCACATGTAAATGCTGATGTGGCTGGCTGGGGCACAAGGGTGCTTCAGTACAGGGACTGCCTGCTAGCTAGCCTTACACTGGAGCACCGTTGTGCCCCAGCCAACCCCTTTGCATCATGCTGAGCTGGGTTCGAGAAGCACTGGGCTGGCATGCTGACCCCATGGATCCCCTGCCAGCTGGGGCTACTCTGACCCAGTTCAACCTGCTACACAATCATGAGTGCATGTTCAAATGCAGTGCCTGGGAGCAATAAACTCTGGCACAATATGCAGCAGAGTTTATTGTTGTGCATTAATAACATGTATAGGCATGCTCAGTGAGTCACGGTCCCCTTTCTGGCTGCTCCTGTAGAGCACAAATGTAGGGTGTCCTTTGCTTTGGGCATATCTTGATTAAATATCTTGATTTAGTTAATCAAGGTTGCATGTTTCTTCAGAACACACTAACTTGGAATCTGAAAGACTAGCATTTGTTATGGAACAGATTTTACAATCTGGTAATTTATCAGGCCAAACATTTTCTAAGACAAAACTACTGAGGCATTCAAAGAGCTCTCTAATGCAAACTGGCTGTCAAATTAGTAATGGAGACATTAGTATTATTGTAGAACTTCCTCTACTCAATAATATTGATTGCAATGCAATAACACCATAAATAACAATGCTAGTTATTTTTCTTATAAATACAAGGTACTTAATTCTCACATTGTTGTTATTAATTAAAATGCACTCCTCTTACCCTCTGACCCAAATTCAACATCATCATAGCTTTGCTCATTGTCTGGAGCTCTGTAAATATGAAAGAAAAACATACGATAACTGAGAAAGTGATCCCTATGCTTGTACCTTAACTTGTACCTTACCATAACGTAGCTACGTGCTTGACTGCATGTGTCAGTTATTTGGGACAATGACTGGATAGTATGTTGATCCCTGCACAGTTTTAAGTACAGTGAATAATCATGCTCAATTATGATCCTATTTTTTGTACAGTAGCATCTCTGTATCAAATATAACAACAGTAATAAATAAGCCAGAAGCACTTAGGTACCATGGTAATGCATGTGGTATAAGAACTGTAGTGTGGCAGACAGACAGGTGGATAGCCAAAATACATAGACTTTGTTGGACTCTTTGGAACATGAATCATCCCTGCAGGTGCAGCCTTCTCACAGGATGCATGAAATAGAGCACTGCATATTTGCATGACACATTAAAGACAAATATCAGACTTGTTCTTTGCCTTGAGGAGTTCAAAGTCTAAATTAAGACATAACATGACAACCAATGGCAGAAACCTTGGAAGAAGGTTAGGAATGAGATACAGCAGTTGGCCTTGATGGTGGCTAGGTCAATAATAGATGCATATCAGAAGTTCTGGTGAGCTGAGAAAATGTTAGTTAGGGATTTTTAGTACTGTTTAAGGGAGGATTGGGCCTCATGGACAAATTATAATTTCAGAAGATATTTGAGAGAACAGAGTTATTTTAGGAAGGAGTTTTCAAGCATATAGATCTGAAAAGCAGCAAGAGGGAATGAGGAAATAAGCATGTGGTTATGTGTGTACATGAAACAGAAGGTGTGAAGAAAGAAGACAGCACAGAAGCATGCTGGTGCTAAGTTTTTCAGGTCCCTCAGGCAATATGGAGAAACTTTAGTCATAAGCAGCAAACGGGGAAATGTAGACAAAGGTTTATTTCTAGGAATATGGAGGCAGTAGGACCAACTGTAGCTTAGCCAGCTGGCCATGAGATGGCGGACTTGATGCAATTTAATGTTGACACTTTGTTAGCCACTTCTACTTGGGTTCATGAGGCTTTCTGTCAGACCATGCCTCAAGTTCAAGTAGAGCAGGATATTTTGAATAACAAAATATCATGGGCTGAGTGGCAAAGCAGAAGCAACTTGGATGTCTGATATGTTCTCTATGTCTGATATGCACAATGTTGCTCATGGCAACATTTCTCATTTTTTAATACTGAACCTGCTTTCAGTCACTCTTCACTTTAGACATACAAATCTTCAAATCTTTGGCAGACAGCAGGTATCCAAATTGCAAGCCAAATTTGAAGGGAGGGTGAAAAGAGGAGGCTGGTTGATAAGGGAAGCTTCAAAATTACAGCTAGGAGCCAGGTTCTGCTTTCACGTTTGAAGTCTCTGACAATCTATCAGCTCTTCAGCTTGGCAGAGCTGTTTCCTGCAAGGTCTGGTATGTGCTGTGAACCTGTGACTCTCTGCCAGCAGTCAAGTGAGCTGGGAAGAGGATCTCAGCTGCTGCTGTTTGAACACTGTTACTTTTTACAAAGGAGACAGGAGGCACCTGCCCTTTCCTGCTCTGTAATATTGGGTGGGGGGAATAGAGGGAAGGTGCTTTCTCCCACCATTTACAGAGTGGAAAGGAGGGAGCTGATTGCATATTTTGGGGGGCTGGCCAAAATCAGTTGAGTAACATCCCTTAGTAGCTAGGACCTAGTCCTGCTTCTGGGCCCACATAAAGAGTTTTTGTCACTTTAATAGCAACCCTGGCAAAAAGAGCAGCTCAGTCCGAGAGATCAGATCCTGAGGTGTCTGAGAGCTTGCTGCTCTGTGAGTGCACTGATCTTTGACACTGCACACAAACTGCTCAGCCTCAACAGAATGTACATGAAAAAAAGATTTCAATACTTACGTTGTCTCAGTGCTGGCTTTGATGTTTCTAGGAGGTAGACTGGGGACTGGCAGTGCCTGGGCTGATGGGTGGGAAGCTGGAGGAGGAGGGGGCAGCACTGGTGTCGGTGTTACCGAATGTGGTGGTGGAAGTGCAGGCGGGGACAGCGCTGCTGATGGTGCAAACACCTGCTTACAAAGTTCTTTATTAGGGCCTGAAACAAGAAATTGAAGAGAAGCAATTTATCCAGCAAGCTCCTCAATGTGAGGTGGAGGTAAAACATTTTTCCTTTGGAAAAAAAATATTGGTATAAAACACTAATAGGCTTCACTCCCCAGGAGGAATACTAGTTATTCCAACTATAATCTGCATATTGCCTAATAATGCAGTGAGACAGATTCCCTGGCCAGAAGAGGTTCCTGCCTAATCAGGCTTTGGAAATCCATTTGCCCACTCATCAGGAGGCCACAGGAACCATTAGAATTTAGCTGTCATTGGTTAAGCCTTGAATTCTACGTCATTATATTTGCAAGATAAACTCCCACGTGTAAAAGAAGCATAGATGGATGGATCTTGTGATCACAGTTGCTCATAGCTTTATCCTACTGCAGCCAAATGAAAGTAAGAATATGTGATCCATTTAGAAGTGAAAGTGTTAAGGGATGTTTCCATTTTAGCTATGGGTATTTCAGTCACTAGTTGTGGCTAGGTGATGAGAAATGGAAGCGTGATAGATAAGACACGGACACTGCACTACAGCTCTACAAGGTATTAAGAAACCTCAGGAAGAACTCTGTACCACATACAGGCCTCTTAGATATGAACTTTACATTTGGTAAGTGTGGAAGAGATTGTCGTTCAAGAGCTGAGCTCTACAGCTATATCAGTTAGGACAGGGATATATAAGGATTTTAGGTGCAGTATGGAGAAATGCAGAGACATTAATTTCTGTAGCTTTCCATTAACTTGAGGCAGTGTTTAAAGGCTGGCAGGGGAGAAAAAAGAGACATTCCAGAGGAGTTTCAAAATTACCCAGGGGTCATAGATCTTTTTAGACCTATAAACTCAAATAACTACAATAACTATGCAAGAAGTTAAAATGGTAGGAGTTAGCCTTCTAGAATTGGCAGCTATATGAACAAACTGTCAGTATAAAGGTGCACACCTGAACAGCCATGGAGATCTCTCACCCCTTTTTTTTTATTTTTAGACAAGTGCGGTGAAACAGGCTTAAAAACAAAGATGAAACGAGGTATCAGACCACAGAAGGGAGTCATCTGAAAGTGTTTCTTGAATGTGTTGCAGCAAGATATCATGAAGCTCAATTCATAATTAATGTACAAGCCTCAATAAAAAAACATAGCAGCAAGTTATTCTGTTCCTCTGAGCATTCACATTCAAAGAAATTATGTAAACAAACCCACATGCATCCATTACCTGGATGGATATTTGTTAAAACTAGAATTTTTTAGTGTCCATCTGGAGATGGAAAGCTACACCAAAAGAACAGAATGCCTGGGATGGGGAAAAAAGATTTTGGGAAAAGTTCAGCAAAAGTAAACTTGGGAGAGGAGAGAGCAAGCAGAATTCATAGCTGTTTCCCTGACGACAATCTAGAGTAATCCTTTGGTCTCCAGTGAATATGCCATAGACACAGATCTATGTAGCAAAGATCTGGTCGGAGAAAAAATATCCAAAGAAATTTGTAAATGCCGGGGAAAGCAAAGTGATTTGAACACACGGAAAATATGGCTCATCTGTACTTACTACATGCAGTCAAATCAAAAGTAACTACAACTACTGACAGTGCTTCAAATGACAATCTTCAAATGAAATTCAGTATGGCAAATCTATTGTAGCTTCGCTTCTTTGTGAAATATTAACAATGAATATTTATAATGAGTCAGTAAAACATGCATGGCATTTGAAAACCTCTCTCTTTTAAAGGACATTTTTGTTGTATTATCATAGCCCCTAAGCCTAGCATCTTGTCATGGATCAGGTCTAGAGCACTGCTTGGTACTAAGCAAACAGAACAACGAGACGGCCCATTCCACAGAGGGCTTACAGTATAAGAGAGAGAGAACACATAGATACAGACAGAGAGGTGGTATAAAGAAGTCAGTAAGACAATACTGGTCAGTACAGTCAGTAAGAACACACCAACTATGATGTGCTCATAGTTACTATAAGCACTGATAGAACCCTTATAGTTAAATAGTCTAATACTTGCTATTATACAACCTTGTTTGCATTACTTTACTGTAATTATTTGGATTGAAATTTTCCATGACACCTGTTTACCACCTTCTACATTTTTAAACCAGAGTTACAGCAAAAAGTGGTCACTTTTGAGAATAAAATTAGGGGGAAATATTTTGTTATGCTCATGATAACAAAATCTTACAGTTATTCCATCAAGAAGCAGGGCCACTTGCCCTGCTCTGGGGCTTGGCACTTGGCAGGGAATTTGCTCCAGCCTCCTGGATGTGCTTTTTGCTGTTCCCATGAAAACTATTCAAATCCAGCCAAGTGGTAAGTCTCCAATTAATTTAAAGTTGTACACTGTAGCCTTACAGAGAGCTTGGCAGCTAACTTCTCTAGAGATTTCATCTTCACTGAATATTCTCCCTCCCCGAAAACCTACAGTGGGGGCCAACCTTTTTGGCAGGCATACATAAATTAGCCTTGTACCTTCCCTACATGAATCCTCTTGCTCTTTGTTGCTCTTTCTGCTTCCTGACCTGTGCTCTGTTTGATCTCCTGCTCTGCATTTTGCTTCCTGCCCTATCTGCTGTTCCCACCCTGACTTGCTTCTTGCCCCCTCCCCGAACTGCTGTGTGCCATACGCAGAAGCTGCGTGTGCCACACGGACCACTGGTTGGCCACTCCAGACCTAAAACATGTTAAGACTGAAAATGAACCTTTGCAGAGCAACTGAGAATGCTCCATTTCAGGCTAGGAAGGCCCAGAATAAAATACTGCCTGCAATTCCTCTTTCCACGTGTTGGAGGGTGTTATGGCACCAGACCCCTGTCTCTCCTTTTGTTCTTCATTCTCCCCTAAGCAAAGCATTTGACCATCTAATCTGACTTTCTGTATAGAATAGGACAGTACATTTCACCCAGTTAGGTCTGCATGCAGCTGAATAACTAGAATTTGGCTAGAACATAATTTGGGCTTTAGCTAGCATACATCTCCCAAGGAGGCATGTGAGTTTTGATCTGAAAATATTAAGAGACAGAAAATAACCCATTTGATAGTTTGTCTCAATGATTAATCATTCTCACTGTTATAAATTTATGCCTAATTTCTACTTTGAATTTGAATTCAGTTTGAATTCAGCCTCCAGGCACTGATTCTTCTTATGCCTTTCTCCACTGCATTAAAGGGTCCGTTAGTACCCAATACAGTCCATCCATGAAGGTACTTGGACAGTGTAATCAAGTCACGGTTTCTGATAAATTAAACAGATTGAACATGTTCAGGCTCTTATTTTAAAGTGTCTTTTTCAGCCCAGAAATAATTTCTGTAGCTCCTTTCTACATCTTCTCAAATTTTTCAATAACTTTTTTTAAAGAATATAAACATCAGTCTCACTAACACCATACACAGTGGTAAAATCATATTCCTACTCCTCTGTTTATCTATCCAAAGATCACATCATAGCTTTCCGCTACAGCACTTCACTGGGAGCTGCTTTTGAGTTGTTTGTCTATAATCCCTAGCTCTTTTCTAAAATGATTGCTTTCCAGATAGGGTACTTAATTCTCAGGTATGGTGCTCCTCTTTCAGTACTTTATATTCATGTATTAAAACATTTTGTTGAATGGGCCCAGCTCACCAAGCAATCTACATCTTTCTGCATGATAGTCTTGTACCCATTCTTATCTACAATTGCACCAATCACAATTTTTTCAGTAGTTAACTTATCTTTTCTGGTAGATCATAGACAATAATGTTGAAAAATATCAGATCTAATGCAAAGATCTGTGTAGTTACTTTTCTCAAATTATGCTGTAGACTTATCAAAAATGAAACCAAGATTATTTGAGAAAACCTATTGTTCACAAACCCACATTGACTAGCATTCATCTCAAGTCTGTAAGTTTTACCAACTGAATCACAATAACATTTCCATTATTTAACATTATTTCAGACACTTTATTTCTGCATTATACATCTGTAAAATACATCATGCCATTTCCCTCCTAATTTTTAATTCACTTTGGGAACATTTTTCTTTGTACAGTGAATGTGAAGAGTTAGATGCTTAGGATTGGGATTCACAAAATCCAAGCTGCTGAGTGACACAGCTAAGCCACCCAACAGGACACTGGAGACAAAGATACATTTGAAATCCTACCTGCTAAAGCGCAGCCCTGATTTAGAGGCTGGCATTTACAATCTGAAACACTTTTCTGGATTTAAGGAAATCCTGAGTCTCAGGCCCCTCTGAGTTTGAGAAAATTCAAATCTGCCATCTCTCACCTCCCATCAGGATACAGGCAAGGCTAGATTAGAGGCATATTTCACAAATCCTGTTAAAGCAAATCCTCTTGTAACCAGAAGAGCAAAATTTATGGGGCCTGCCAGACAGTCAGCAAGAGGGATAATGATTTTTCATCCGAGTGATAAAAGCGTTCCCTTGGAACAGGGAAGTGTCTTGGGTTCTGGTGTCTGCAGCCGACACTTTATCCAAGTACTCTTTTTTGCAAAATATGTATGTAGTGTTGGGAGCAGGGGTCAGGACCCAGCACTCCCTTCCTCAAATGGGCTCCAAAGCCATCCTCTCCCTTCCTTACTTTCTCCAGCCCAGCATATATCGCCCTCTTGGCTTCAACGAGAAAGATGGGGAAAATGGAGTGATGTATTTTCCAGCTTCAGCATTTTTAGCTAGAAGGCAAACGGGGACTGTAAATACCCATGAGATTATTATGCAACCTTCTAACATAGAAAAACATTGATTTTTTTAAAGAATTTAGATGATTATTCATTATCTTGCATAATTCTTATTTAACTCCCTCTTTCTTTTTTATAGTGTTTGAGGCCTGACAGAAAATGGAAGCACATTATTATTTCATAATTTGGATCACTTTAACCCCTCCTCCTCCCCAAGGGTCCTCTTAATTTCTCTCTAGAATAGCAAATGTTATAGGACCTTCAAAGTAATTTTTCTTTCTCTTCTCTGTTGTTTCTGTTATGACCGCTCCCTCTAGCGTAATTCTCTGCTGCTTTAACTATTGGCAGAGGATCAGTGTGGCACAAAGTCAATGTAATGGGCTAGAGGATCTATCTAGCTAATACTATCTTAAAGAGGGTTTTTTGGACAGTAGTAGCAGGGAGTTTATATATTTTAAAAGGTCATCAGGAACTCACATGCAATTAAGACCCAACACAACTTTCCAAATTGCCCAGTCCTCAGTTTCTTGGTATTTTAAAACAAAACCACCTTATGTCATATAAAACAAATCCTCCCAATTTAGTATGTCATTCACTCCTGCATCTCCCACAGGGCCAATCTTAGCTATCTCACCAAAGAGTTTAGGGCAGGGTAGGCCTTATGCATCAGAGCCAACCTGAACTGAAGCCTCTGTGTAACAGCAGCTGCTGAAATCAGCAGACATTGACCTTTTTCAGGATGTTCCTGAGACAGGGATGTAAAGACTAGTCTTCAGCACCACTTCTGTGCATCAGACCTTGTATGTGATGCACCCCCCCCCTCTCCTCTCTCCTTTGACTCATGATACTGCTAAGGTATGGAGGAAGCAGGAGTATGGCTCTGTTAACTATGCACCAAGAAAAAGCTGGGCTGGCCATCCCAAGTAGTAGTCACAGGCATCCACAGAGTGGAGCAAGAGCAAGTGTGTAACCTAGGTTTATAAAAGGTTCAAAAATAGAAAAAAGTTTTAGAAAACTGAACCCCGCCTTTCTCACATGTGGAATTTCAACAAGTTCTGCTGTGAATTTGTTGATGCCTGGTCTTTTATTTCATTGCTTTCAGGAGCCTCCACATTCTCTTAATAATCTTATGTATATTTGACTCATTCTCAACCTCTTCCTATCTTCCCTGCATACACTTCTAGTTAAAGTGTTCTTTCAAAACGGATTCATCCAAGCAACCGTTATTCAAACATTCACTTAACTTTTCTCCCTCAAGTTTTGCTCTTCTGAAAGGCTAGCCCCTGCCTGAGAAACACAAAATGCCTTCTCCTTTTCCTAAAACAGAAGACTTGAGGATGAGGAAAACTTCCCAGGAGGCACCAACAAATTCACAGCAGAACTTGCTGAGATTCTATATTTGAGAAAGCTGGGGTTCACACTTTATGAAGTTTTCTAAAAAATGTTTCCTATTTTTGAAACTTTTATGAACCTGGTCAAAAGATTTTGAGTTCTGAAATTAAAATGTTAAAAAAGGGAAGAGGTTTCAGCCACTACTGTCTCCTTGTGTAACATTTCCCACACCACAATTTTTTCCATCTGACTTTTCATTCTATACATTACAAATATATCTACCTTGAGAAGAGCCAGATACTATAGACATGGAAACTATAGAGGATAACAGAAAATGTAACTAGAACAGTGGTTCTCAATCTCTTTTAGACATGAGACCCCTCTCATAAGTCTGAGAATTGTACAGCACCCCATCTCAAAAAAGGATTTATTTATTATATTGCTTACCTCCTCACACAGGGACTGGGCAGGAATGAGTCTGTGCTTACCTCCATGTACCCCAGGACACATTTCAAAGGATTTCACAGATCTCTAGTTGAGAATAACTGTACTAGAGGATATATAAAACTCTTGATACGCTAGGTATGAAAAGAAGGCTGGTATATGGATGGTAGTTACAATTTCTCACGTTTATCAGACATTTTCTTTCAACAACAGAGAAAATACATTGAGGCCATTTTTTGGATGAAGACAGTGCATTCCATTTTCACTGATTATAATTCTGTAGGTTTTAATAATCCTTTAAAGCAATTCACAAAAATTCTTAAACTTGTTCATGCCTCCATTGCATTTTAAAAACTCCTGCTGTTACATTTTGCATATGTCGCACTTTTCAGTTTTGCTGAAAACCATTTCACAGACTGAATGCCACCAATACCTGCAAGGCTTGCAAACTTCTCTGGGGTTTAAAAAGAGCACCTCCGCAGCTCAGGTTTTAAAGAAGTTGCAGCAATGCAACTAAGCACCCACTTCCTACTTTAGTTATGGTTTGCAAAGCACTCTTTTCTTCTCGGCTTCCCTCTCTCTCTCTCGTTACTTTAGCTACAGATCTGTTATTCTAGGTTTCACATTGAGACTCTTTTAGAAGCACCCGAAGTAAGTAACTGTGCTCCCAGCATTGCTGAAGCTCAGTCCTTTTGATCAGTATTGTTGCTGCTATCAGTTATGCTATCAAAGACAAGGATGACAATTATTCTAAGTGTTGATCATATCCACTACAGGGAAAGTTGAAGAATATTTATATTATGCTCCTCTATTCTTGCATGCTATACATTTTCCAAACTTGTTTTTATCTAGGCATAAGGACTAGGGACAGAAGTTACATATAAACCAGTAAACCTGTTTAGAAACCAGTTTAAACCTGTAACAGACCAAAAGTTCAGCACAGATAAACTGGCTTCAAAATGGCTGATCCCGGTTTAAGATAAACTTAGAGATGGATGTAGTATCAGATGTAACCGATTCAAGTTAAACCAGTCTATGAAACTTCTGTCTTAGATCTTCTCTCAACTCAAATTATGCCCCAGTTCCCCAGCATCCCAGGATGCATTGGGGCCCTCCACTAACCTCCCTGCAATTACCCTCACCCCCTTCCTCCCTGCAGCTGGGCACACCAGGGCTAGGGGGATTGCAAACTGGTCTGGGGAGACGCATTAGGTTCCTCCTATGGCCAGACTCCCAGCTCTGGGGGCCCACACTGGAAGGGGACTCTTTCCCCCTTGGGGGCAGGCTGGGAGGTATGCTATAGTGCCCCCTCCTTCTGGCCTGGGTCTGTGCAGGCCTCCACCTGCCTTTGTCAATTGAAAACCGGTTCATTATCAGTTCAGTCTATGCAGCTTAGAGCAACCAGCAAAGATTTAATTGATTCTGCCTTGGTCTTTTTGACTCACTGTATTTAGTCAAGCAGGCTAGGGAGTGCCACCACGAAGCAAGGCATGACTGCTCTGTATGCTCTAAACCCTGACATTGATGTAATAAATAAGTGCCATTACTCTCTATCTTGGCCATACTTAGTCTGTGCCCAGGGTCAATGTGTGTGGAGCAGGCGTGCTGTGCTGTGTTCACTGTAGAGGTCCCTAGCATGAACTGGAAGTTGTATGCGCATATCAGCAAAGACATAGACATATAGGTGTAAGGGTAATGTTTTTAAACTAGTGTTTCAAAAAATGTTTTCAATGTTTTGAAATTAGTCATGCTGCAATGTTTCAAACTAGACATGATGCAATGTTTGCCAACTAGTCAGCATCTGAATCTACCTTTGGAGTCAAAAAACATTTTTAGGCATGCAAATAACTGTCCCTAGACAGAGGACTCCACAGACTTCAACAGGACTATTCTGAGGAATAACATTAGTTCATTGTCAGCAAAAATCTCACCCTTTTGTATCAAACGAAAGGCAAAGACATTGAGTGGTATGGCAGATGTGCAGCATTTGCTGGCATCTGTGAAGTTACCTAAGATCACAGCAGTGGCAGCTTGTAAGGAGGCACACAGAATTATTCATGCTGAAATGTCACATAAAACTCCCTACTGTTTGAAGTGTATCTTTAATATTATTCTTTATTTTAAAAAGATTTATAAACATTAGTCAGTTAATTTTATACCATATGGATTTATTTCTGAAAAAAAAGTAATTTGAATTATTTCAAAATGGAATATGTTCATTCCAAAAATATTCTGATAATTTAAAATAAATCATTCATAAATCATGGATTATGGTCAGAGAGGGCATGACAAGAAAACAAAGGGAGTTATTAGCATGAGCACTCAGTTGTTTTAAAGTGACATTTTGTTTCTCAAATCAACAAGCTGGTGGTGCCTCTGATAAAGAACTCATTATATAGTTTTTACAATATTTAGACCAATTAATGTGGCATAGTATTCTAGTTAAAATTAATTAAAATGTTATGAATATGTAACCTGTGCAAATTTTACTCACATAAGTAGCCTAATGACACATAACTTTACGTTCAAATCTTGCTTTTTTAAATATTTTCCGTTGAAACTTTATATGCAAGCTTTCTCACTGTTCCAAATGTGTACAATCCGTGGTATGGAGGGCTGGGTGAAAATTACACAAAATTAAATATTTCTAGTTTCCAAAAATAATCTTTTAGAATGAAGCCATTGACCAAATGATTAATATGCACTTTAGGCTATTTGTTTAGTGAGTCCCTTACTATTTTTATCATAAAATAATAAAACCATACTTGGTTCTTATATTTATTTAGAAATTAAAACCAAAGTTTTCAAGAATGATCAGTGATTTTGTTTGGTGCAATGTTTAGTTGTTTAATCCTGGACACCTTAAAAGGGCCTGATTTTCAGAGTGTGAGAGCACAGCAATTGGGTATGCAATATCTGAGGCAAGAAAAATCACTTCTCTCAAAACAGAAATAATACGTGCCTAGCCATATACTCCTTAAAAGAATAGGAGTTTTCCTATTCAAAAGTGTACTATTCCTTTAAAACAATAGTCAAATTCTTCATTCATATGTGAGCTTTATGTGCATGACAGCTTTATGTGCATACATGAGGACAGAGACTGGCTTCAGACCTACATTATTTTCATAAGTTCCACTTAGAAGTCTATCCTCCAAAGATTGCCACAAGAACATAGACATAGAATTTTATCACGATGACCACTGACAGATGTGCAGTTCTCCAGAAAGTGCTATGAGTTAAAAGAACACACCCCAACCTGTCCCAAGAGGCATTTGCTGTTTGGCCATGGGGTGGGAGAGGGTGGGGATTGAGCTCCACTTTGGAGCTGATCTAGTGGAGAGAGGCTGCCTGTCTACAGCAGGGGCAGGCAATTATTTCAGGCGGAGGGCCGCTTACTGAATTTTGGCAAGCCATCGAGGGCTGCATGAGCCAGGGGCAGATAATTAATAATTTTCTCAATTTTTTAGGGGCCCTGTGGGCTGGATAGAATGGCCTGGTGGGCCACATCCAGCCTGTGAGCCGCATTTTCTCCGCCCCTGGTTGACAGCCTTTCTCCCCCAGCCCCCTCCCCAGCTCTGGCACTGTCTGCAGGATGGGACAGGGAAACCCCGGGCTGGGGTTTGCCCAGCCTAAACCGGGGGAGGGTGCAAAGCTGAAGGGGGACTCCAATCCACTGCTCCCCCACTTCCCCAGCTCAGGTTGGGCAAACCCCAACCCAGAGCTCCCTCTCCTCCTTTCTTTCCCCTCCCATTTTGAAGACAGCACCAGGGGCAGAGCTGGGCTGCATCAGCCCAGCCCCAATTATGTACAGGGACTAAGAGAAGGCATTCTGCTTTGGATCACCTTCATATGAACCCTCATTACATGAACATTAATTTGTTGCATGATTGGGCACTTTTAAAGCACTCTGCAGCAGTGCACTTTTGTCAGGGCACAGCTGTAGAGAGCTTTCAGGGGGCTGATTGCATGACAAATGTCACTTCTGTCAGTGCCATTTGTTCTTCTTTTTTGGTGGTCATTCTTTTTGGGATTCTTGTCTTTTGTATCCTCGAGCTGGCACAAAGCATCACTTGCCTGTACAAGTCTGTTCATACCCATGGCACAAAATGAATAAGAAATTATGCTAGCAATAATTAACACTTATTGTTGGGGACTTCCAGAAAAAATCCTAGAAGTGCTGGCAACAATCAGAGGCCTTACTTGGGACTCTGGCCTTTCCAGGCTAGTACTCAAGTACTAACAAAGAAGGAGTAGAGGCATCTGCCACCCATTCTTAAACACACAGGAGAACCATCAGTACTTAAGAAGGAGCTTTTTGGCACTGAAAACTACACACAGTGATGCTTGAATGTAACCTCTTTTTTAAACAAGACAGTTGTGCAAATGACAAGAAAAACCCACTTTCTAATGTCACTCATCAGTGGACAAATACCCCAAATACCTTTCTTTCAGACTTCAGGACATAGTACAGTACAAAGTCTGCACATGATCCTCCAATGGATGAGCTCCTTGTAGTCATAAACAAGAGATCTACATTATGAGTAATTATCCCTCCATCTCTAAGGGCCCCACAAGGTCTGATCTTCTCTCTGGCATTATACAAAATCTATGTGAAGCCACTGAAAAAGCTGGCAGGACAATATTGACCAAAGTGCTAACAGCATAGAGATATCGGCTCTGGAGCTGTAGGGTCCTATCACCCTGCTTCCCAGTTTCTCAGTGCTTAGTTAAAATCAGACCTGGAAGAAGAACAACAGACTGAAACAGCGGTGCTCTGCCTCTGGCCTACGAGCCAGATTTGGCCTATGGGGCTCCCCCCAGGTCTCGAAATTCAACAGTGGGAGTATGGTGGCAATTAACATTGCCACCGCTCCCCTACTGCTACTTTTCCAAGCCCTGCAGGCCAAATGACATGAGCCTGCATGTGAGGCTGGGACCATAGGTGTGATCCAGCATGGGGCCCTATATAAAGCATTGGACCTATGTCATACCACTCATCTGGCCAGCGAGGCTGAAAGGTTGGACTAAAGCTAATGTCAGACAAGACTAACATGATGCTATCAGGGAAAATAAATATTAAAGGCTCTATTTCAATATTTGTCTCTATCAAGGATATCTGTCTCAAATGGATTAATTATTCTGAAATCTTTTACTCTCTCACTCCTCATTGCTACTGGATGCCCGTGTAATCACAACAACAAAACACAACTTTAACTTGCCAAAAAACATAATCCCAACCTGCTTGATACAGTTCAGCCTACCCTGATCCTTGCTTTCAAAAAGTCTAGGCTTTGTTACTGATGTACATGTCTCAAAATGAAACAAAACACCCTGAATAAATTCAACTTTTACAGAATACAGCAGTTTGTTTATTTAGTAATACAGATCACTGCAAAGCCACCAACAGTGTTAGCTTCCCAGTGAATTCTGAGTCCGGTACAATCCCTGGGACTGGCTGCAGCTACGTGAAAAATCAAAATCTTCCTCCCCTCATTACATTTGCATCAGGGATTATTTCTCTGGAACAATGAATTGGTTGTGAGTGATAGAACCTTCCCAGGAGATGATTTAGACTGAGGAATTCATTCTTGCAAGGGAGAATGATCCTGGATGTTACTGTTTTCAGAACTAAACACAAAACTAATTTCTTTAATAATTCTTCCTATGCACACAAGTGCACACAAAAGGCACTTACTCTTACATACAAATCAAGTGAAATTAGTGATGTACATAAACTAATCAATTTCCTCTTTCATATGAAAGAGAAAGTGACGTGATGATTTGTATTTTTCAATAATTACAGGAATTCTAGTGATATGTTGATTATACTGCACCCCATAGCAGGGACAATTTTAAAACTGAAGGCAATGAAAAGGAGGCCTGGAGAGTGCAAGACAAATACTGACATCATAGTAAGTGAAGCCAACCTATAATTTAACCAGGGCTTGGGGACTGTGGTGTAGACATTTTAATTACAAAATGAAATGCTTTTGACCAATACCCACCAGTCTTTGCTTCCATCACTTGGGCTTTTATCTTGTAAAAAAGTAATAATTTATAATCCCAGTGGCAAATTAAGATTTCAAAATAACCTTCTCTGTGTTGTGAAGTTCTCCCCAAATTTGTGTAGCAATTAATGAAAAGCAGGCCAAAGCTAAAAGATCTCAGGAAATAAAATGCAGGATTTTAGGCTTGACCCAGAAGGTATTCTTTTTTGACAAGCAGAATCAGCTTAGAGGTGATCCAATCAGATCCCTTGGCTTAACTGTAATTTTTACTCTAATAGTGTCTTATCCCATCCCCCTTTTCCCACCTGACTAGTGTTTCCAATACTTTTTCTAAAAAAACCTTCATAACATGATGAATCCCAGCCCCATCTCACTGCTGATATACTCATCTCCAGCAATGACCACTCTTGTTGGTATACATAGGGCTTTAATTCAAAATGCCATTTACTTAAGAATATGTTTATATCTGTGCTTGTTTAACAAAATACTTAAGCATGTGCTTAATACATTATAATAATCACATAGCACCAAAAGGGCACTAACAAAATTAACACAAATATAGGTGAAGTGAATTAATTCACTTTGAAGTTTAAATAAGTGTTTGTAACATGTTTATAGTAATTGTTCAACTATATTGAATAGTACTAACAGCTATATTTATAATGTTTAATTCCTATGAATTTAATAAAAGTTTTATCATAAGCAGTATTGCAAAACTGAACCCTAAAACCTGCAGAATTGAACCTTAAAACCTGAATGTAGGTTATAAACATATAAATGAGGAGAAGGTGCTCTTGTCCATCTCATTAATGGTATGTAATAAAATACTTATAGGGTGTGTCTACATGAGACAATTTACTATGCAGTAGACTGATCTACTGTGCAGTAAAGCATCATGTCTACACATGCACACCATTTACCGTGCAGTAAATCAGTAAATTAGTCTACTGCAGAGTTAGCTACTACCAGTATATACAGGTAGAAAATTAACTGTGCCGTGGGTACTGTATAGCAGCACAGGTCTAGACGCTGACCAGGAGCAACTGCCTAGATGCTGACTGGGACCAAAACCGGGGGGCCACAGGACGGAGGGAACACCCCCAGTACTGGCACTGCTTAGCTCCTGGCTTCTGCCAAGAGCCAAGCAGAGCCATGATGGGGTAGCTCTCTGCCCCCCGTCCTGGTGTTGCTCAGCTCCCGGCCCCCCACAGGAGCCAGGAGCCAAGCAGTGTTGGGACTGGGGAGCTCTCTACTTTCCTGCCCAGCCAGGGGCTGCCCAGGAGCTGTCCCACTTCTGGGGCAACTTACAACCAGCCCCCAGCTGCTTGGGGATTTCCTGAGCAGCTGGGAGAGCTCTCCTGGCTTGTGTGCATCAGGACCAGTCCCTGTGTTCCCTGCCAGCCCTCTGCAGGGGGCCAGAGCAAGGTAGGAGCAGTCCTTTGCCAGTCTGCTTCCATTGGGAGCAGATTTGCTCCCAACTGGGAGCATGTCTAGACATGCTCCCAGGATAGGCTTACTGTGCAGTATTTTACTGCTCAGTAAGCCTTTATAACATTAATAACACATTTAGATGTGCCCATTATATACAAAGGAAAGGTTGTTCCATGTGTTTGAGAGCAAAGGAAAATGGAGACATTCAGTGGAAGATCCCCAGCAGGTTGAAACTGCAATTGATAAAATTATGGTGATTCTACCCAGCTGCAAACTGCCCTCAATATTTTTATAGATAGCTTTCTTTCGTCCTAAACTAACTCGTCCTCCACCCCCAACCCATGTTTAGTTATTCAAAAAAGAATTGCAAGCCTCACACCAAAGAAAGGTATTGAATGCAATATGTTAAAATACAGGTTTGCAACATTTTTTTACAATGTAGCAATCCCTGTGGTAGGCTTGCTTCCTCTTAACCATATACAACCATAGACGTTATCTGACACAATCTTACTATGGGAAATGCTGGAGTTTAGGTTCCTCCAGAAGTTACTCAGTGTGCATTGCATTATATTTATTCCCTAATCGTCTCAATAGCCTGTCCACCTGTCTGCTCTGCCTGTCTAATGATTTGGTGAATTGTAACAGTAATTGTAATCTTACAGCTGTAATAGTTTTGGGCACTGCCAGTCTCATTCTCAGCTGTGTATGTTGGACTCACTCCACTGATTTAATTGGACCCATAGAATAAAACCTGTCTCCACTGAAGTCAATGGCAAAACCCCTGTTGTGGTTTTAGGGTTTCCCTATTTATAGTAAAGTGGAAGTATTTTGTGCTTTTTCTGCCTTAATTTAAAATAAAAGTCTCTTAGGTGAAGGCACGTGGCTGTAGTTTGTTCATGAAAAAACCCCGATACTCAGTATTTATCAACAGTGGGCACTGAGTTCTGCCTGGGGATTGAAAATATGCACAAGAAAGGATAGGGGTGAGAAAGGTAGTTCAGCTTACCTGCAACACAAAAATCTGACTGCTGAAAGCTGGACATACTGCATTTATAAGATGATAACTCTGCCTCTTGACAAAGATAGTATATTGATTTTGTGCTTTAGACAGACAGTCTTTTTGGGCCAGGTCTGGAGCATCTATTGATCTTATTAATGAAATCAATGAGATCTATTGATGAAAATAATTTTAGTGTCATTATTATTTAGGGGACAACAGTTCTGTATTGCTCCATTTACACAGTAGCTCACCCTACACTGTTCATTATGATTTTCATGGTGACACTATGATGTGGCTCTAAGATCAATATTTTTGTCAGTCAGAGGAGCTTCAAAATCTGCTTCTCCTGCTTCCTAGAGATGTAAAATATTTTAAACTAAAGGCCATTTGAAAACAGAATACTTTGGGCTCTTATTCACTGACATGAATAGGTGATATGTCCTTACCTAACAACTGGAAAGCTCATATCTTCCTTTCCATCAGGACCCAAAGCATATCTGAAGGACTAAATTCTGCTCTCAGTTAAACTGGAGTACATCCAACGTAATTCAACCGACAGCAGTATCAGAACTACCTGCCCAGAAATTTAAGATTTTTTTAGTAAACCCATGGGTGAAGAACTTGTTCTTCAGCTTCTCTTTCAATAATAAGAATGATTAACATCAATATGGAATAGAATCTCAAAATAAAAAGTCCTAGTTTAAATCCTTGCTAGTGACATTAGGTCATAAGTTAAGTTTACTGCACATTTTAAATGCAAGGGTGGACATCTTACTTTTCTGTAAATGACCATGTAATCATAAATGAGGCATTTTGTGAAACTTGCTGCCAGGCTATGCTGATACTGTTGCTTGGACAGCCATTTAAGCCAAACATGACTTTGTAGCATGCTATAGTTCAGTTGCATAATAAGAGTAGCTTCTTCTATTAGATGCTAAAAATAAAGCTGTAGTACAGCTTGGTTTCTATTAAAAATTCACATGTTGTTAGTTTGCCCTTTCTTCAAGACAGTTGTCTCTGGCTCAAGTATTTTTTCTTCCTTTGCAGTTTCATAATGCATGCACCTTTCTGCTGTTCTGTTATACATATATATCTCTTTCCTCATTTAGCACTGGGATAACAGAAAAATGACATTAATCCCTTAAATCCAAAATCCCTAAGTATTTTCCAAATACTTATACACATTATTACCAGTAGATTGTTTTTGGGCTTTAGTTTACAGAGGAGATGATTCACAAACACTGTAGCCTCAGGACTACCTGAGTATTCACAAATAATGAATGATTACAGAAAGAACAGGACATCCAACTTTGTGCTTTTAGGGTAATTGAACAACTCTGATAAGTCCTGTTTTTACAACTTCATTAAGTAAATAATGATCTACTTGAATTAGCTAACTTAAAAAATCTTTTCTTACAGCTCTGAAAGTCACTATTTTGTCTTGCATTCAAATCAGACCTACATTTCCTTGATTCTAATGAACTGTACACGTCATTCAATTAAGAAGGTATCAGTTCTGAAACTGAATTTTAAGATCATCTTTATATTGAAAGTACCAATGCTTGTCATTCACAGGGCAGAAAAGGGAAAGTATTTAAGATTCTGAATCTACACTTGGCTTTATGTGGCTGGATTTCTGTACACACACAGAACTCCACTGAAGTGAACATAAGTGTGAGAGTTACTTTGTGTGATTTATTGTAGAGGTACAGGCTCAGACTGAAAGATATCTGAGACAAGGACTCTTTCATTTGACTTGTTTCAGTGGAAGCTCCCCAGCACACTTTTAGATAGTTAGAAAAAGCAATGATTCTTTCTATTATTTTCTGCTTCTGAAAAGCACAGATCTCCTGTGGGTTAGAACTGACCTGACAGTATACTCCACTATCAGTGGAAATGGCTTTAGGGCTATGGACTATGGCAGTAAGCCCATACACCATCCAGGATGGAATGAGGTTTGCTTACAGAACTGGTTGGGATTATTTCAAAATACTTTGTCATTGGAAAATGCTGCTCGTAAAAAATTAAAATGTCCATGGGAATATATTAGTTTAAAAATGCTTTAATCAAGACAGATTGCTCAGATTTAGGGTGAAATTCCTAGGGAAAGGGAAAGACCTACACCAGAGCAGCTATTTGTCTGCAGTTTGGCCTTCACTTGAGGTGTGAGAGGGCCCAGTCCATTCCACAGCTCTGCCGGATTGAACGAGGGAGTGCTATTTCCCAAGTCAGCATCTTAACTAATGAACTATGGATTCTGGCTCAGTGAATATTTATTTATACAAAGAAGCACACCCCCAGCAGGAAAGATTGAGATAAACTAGTCATAGCAGAGGTGATAGTTTGGCAGCTGGAGCACTCAAATGGTGCCTGGGACACTTGGTGTGGCAGGGCACTGTTTGTGCCTGCCACTTTAAGGGCCCGGAGTTAGCAGCTACCAGGTGCCTGATGAGGGCAGCCATTTTGAATCTGGGGCTGCCCATATAAACAGGGCAGTTCTGTTGCTGGAGGCCAGGCAACAACATTGCCTGGCTGGGTGCTGCTGATATCATCTGGAGGTAAGGGAGGAGTTGTAGGGAAATGGTAAAGAGGCTCCTGGTCCTGGGCATGACCTAAAACTGTACCCTGCCAGGAGTGGGTGGCTTGGTGGGGCTCCCAGTGGTGCAGGAGCTCCCAGGAAATGCCAGGCCAGTTACCACCCTAGTGAAAGGCAGGTTGGGGTGCCTTAACATCAGCCCCCACAACTGGGTGGGTTACCCCTTGTTGGAGGATCAGGAAGGTGGACCCCAGGGAGAAAGAGTAAGGGCCACAGACTCAGGCCTGTCTGGACTTCCCCTTACTAGCCCATGCTTGGGCCAGGACTGGAAGAGTTGAAGGGCCAGGGGCCCACCGTGAGGGATGCCCAAGAGCTGTGTGCCTGGGGTTCTGACTGGCCTGGAGGTGGGCCAGGGCTAGTGAGCCAAAGGTCCCAGGGGGACCTCAGCTGAAGGGGAATCAGTTCAGGGAGCTATGTTGCCTGGTTTGAAGGTGGAAGAGACTGCCTGAGGAGAGGAACCCAGGTGGAGGTTCAGTAGTAGGATTCTGGGGCCCGGTGTGGGGGGCCAGTGATTATAATAACATCTGGATGCCATCAGCGAGGCTTGGGCTGTGGTGTAGGGGAGGAAAGGAGCTGCAGATAGTGCCCCCTGGCATTGGGGTAGGAAGTTGGCAGCCTCCCACTTAATTACATCTTTAATTAACAACAAGGTGTGGTGGGTGAGAATGTGGGTGGTTAACCCAGAAAAGGTGGGTGAGCCATGGTTAAATTGGTCCTGAGAAGGCCTCCTGTTACACTTGGGTTCAAGAACTTCACTAAAGAACAGTGACTTGAACATGAATCTCTTATAAGTCAAGTGCCCCAACCACTGGCACATTGATCACTGGAGACCTTTTTTTTTTTCTGTTTAGAAAAATTCCAAAGGTCTTGACTTGTCAGAAGTCTTCCCACTCCTATGTGGGACATTTCAAGAAGTTTTACCAGAGGGGAAATCCATTTCCTGCCTAGCTCTGTTTGCCCGTTCTCTTACTCAATTCAAAAAAAATCACAGGAGCAGATACAGTATAATACAACTATTGGTTGGGGTTTTGAGGCCAAGGTAACATGAAGTGTTTGCTTTTTGCTGAGGGGGCGGCACTTTCCTGGCACAGCTTTGATTCTTGAAGTGACAGTTGAAAAAACAAGTCTGGTTAACTGTAAAAAGGTACCATCACAGCATAATTTGTATCCCAAGAAATCTAGCAGTAATGACAGTCTGTTTACTTGAAAAAAATTTGCCAGGATCTATTTTAGTTAAGTTACCTGATAATGTACCTTTCTTCAAGTCAGGTTAGGTAGCACACGTGAATATTAGCCATACTCATTGGTAGAAATACTTTGACTTCCATGTGTTCTCCGTTATTGCCAACATCTGTTTCATGCATTCAACAGCATAGATGCATAAAAGCACAATCGTTGCACCAGGGAGTTTGTAACTGAAGGTCCTGATGACTGATACCAGGCGGTCTGCATCCTCGCAGCCTTGTACACATGTGTGGCCACGTGTACGATCAGAACCCCCATACAGATTGGGAAGGGGGGGAAATGGAGTAAGCAAGAGCTTTACAAGAATAAAATCACGAAGGTTGCACATGGATTGCCACATACTGAAATGCACTTTAAACATTTTGGTCTTGCCCTGGCCCAAACGGACAAACTAAAAAGAGTTATCAACCACTGTGGCATTGCTGACTCTTGCAGCATTTGGTGGGTTTTTTCCCCCCCCTAAGGTGTCACTTGTGTAATAACACAGAACTCTCCATTTTCATTTAAAAAGAAATGTCTCTGACTCTTTGGTTAAAGGGAAAATTCTTTTTTGAAAATACAAACCAAATGTATGAAAATATGAACACAAATTAATTAGTGTTTTTAAAAAAAATGCTATTTTTTCTGAGGCTTGGCTATTACTTTTTGAATGTTTGGTGTTGCAGTACTGCTGCTGTTTTTGCTTAATCTCTGTGAGCCTGCTCTATAATTCATGGTCTCATGAACTTAAACTGCACTATCTTCATATTCTGACTGTCAAATGTATTGGCATAAATTGAGAAATTCTGACCAGGGCTCTAAAAACAACGGGCTATTTCCTTAGCTGCTGTAAACTGGCATGGCTATTTCATATTCAATGGAGTTACATAGAAGTAAACCAGGTGAAGAGCTGGTCCCTGCAATGAATTCATGAAAACCCTTCCAAAAATACAAAGAGACACAGGAAAACCAGAACGTAGTTACAGATAACACTGTTTTTAGCTAGTGAGCTCCAGCACCTCACTTACCACCGAGAAGGGATTAACAGCTGAATATAAAGCTGCAATCATATTTAGTGTTCAAAGACTGGCTTTTATTATCAGTGAGACTCACTCAGAGCTTGTATTCTTCCCAGAGTCTTCACCTGGGCAGGATATTTTCAAATGTCTTTGGTTAGGTCTATTTGGCACTATATAAAAACCAGCTACAAAACTGCAAGCATCGCAGCATGCGACAAAAACAAACACGAGTCTTGACTACAGTGAAACTTTTTGTCGGAGCATAATTGCAGAGCTGCAACTGTATCTGTGCAAGCTATTCATGTAAAAAGTGGCTAATGCAGCTTGATCACCTCACAGTCTGCTGTGGGTTTTAAGAGCTCGTGAAATGATTTAAGTGAAGAGCTGCTAGAGAAATTCAAATTACTGATGTAATTATGTAACTAAAGGTCTGACTGACATAGGCTCCAAACTGAAGCCTGGAAAAATCATGAGACTGACTTTAACAATCGTGAGATTTTTTTTTTTACACAATAGTAAAACTGGGGTTTCTTATTTTTCTTCTGGGTTCTGTGGGGTATGCTCAAGTCATGTTTTCCAGCTTTTTTTTTTTTTGCAATTATGAGGGTAGAAATGGGGTTTTCTTTAAAATGAAATAGAGATTTCTATGTAATCACTTACTCTAGAAGCTGGTTCTTTAAGAAAAACACCAACTATTTTAAGATTTGTGATATAATTGTAAGTGCAGGCAATACTTATATAGCTCAATGAAAAGTCCAATTAACAAGTCATTTAAAGATTTCCAGAAAGTGCTTCCTACAGAAAATCTCTACCTACAGACAGACCTTAAGCCAAGCTAAGTGAGAATTTACATGTTCAGCACCTCTGAAAATCTGATCATTTCTGCTTAAGAGCCTAACGTAGATACTTGAGAACCTAACTTTAGGTACTAATGTTAAGGGAGAAATGTTTCAGATTTGTAAGACCGTATTCTTGAACAGCCTCAGCAAATTGAACCCAAAGCAATAGTGGTTGCACCACATCTTAGAAATAACCCCAGATCCTTCAGCTAGATCTGTATAGGAAAGGTATCTGCCCATGCAACATACAGGACAACGTTACCTATCTTGAACATAAAAAAACAATTGTTACTATAAGAAACTGCAGTATTTGGGGCATATAAATAAGTACTTACAAATATTTCAAGCACATTTGTAGAAGGTTGATATCTACAGCAAAATATCAATGTTTATATTGAGATGGTCCCAAGTCTAAAACTTTAGCTTTGGATTTCAACCATCACAAAATTCAGTGACCCTTGTTCCTTCATAAAATAAGGGCCAGATCTTTAGCTGATATAAATTCACACACAATTATTTTTTACCTGTGCAAAGGAAATGGAGCTAAAATGGTTTATACGTACTTATAATCATGCTCCAGAGTGGCTTGTAAAGCCTGGATTCAGATTGGGTTATGAAATCCAAGCAACTTTAATTCAGGGGACATTCAGTGAAGGTCTATCTTTATAAAGACATATTAAAAAGAAGGTATCTCACTTCTAAGTCATGTACTGTGGTTGGTCCTTGTAACCACCACATCTTTGTGTTTTTACTAGAGGTCAATGTATATCATATGTGTAGCTATCAGTCTCCCTTCCAGGAAATGACTGTGAGAAGGGCATGCTACTCAATGTGTCATTTAAAGGAAATCAGAAATAAAGGCCTGGTAAAAGTCATGCTTGAAATATTTGATTCAAGTTATACCACAACTAAGCATTTTTCAGAAACAAGTAAACTAAGCAAAGTGGCCACCTGTCCCATGTTCTGTACGATAGGTGAAGGCATCACATTTTTAATTTTGCTCTGTGCAGATTGGTAATGCAAGTACAGCCTAGGACTCAAGCAGGGTTTGCACGATGCAGGGTTGCATGCGTCAGCAATCAATGCACACTGACAGGAGTTTCACCTTGAATGAATTAAGTAATAAGTGGGGAAAAAGACTCACTGTCTTTTGTAGTATGTCTCCGAAATCGTTCCAGGTCCACCTTAGGGGGTCTGCTGGGCTTCTGAGGAGCAGGACCCACTGTAAAGGCGGGAGGCAATGTTTTCCGTTTCGGGGTGGTGGAACTCTTGTCCCCATCTTCTTTTTCACTGAAGCTGCTTGACGGTCCTGCTGCAGCAAGCCTGACAGCTGGCTTGGGGAATTTAGGGGGAACTGAACTTGAGTCTTCCTGGTTCATTTTACTGAGGAAAATACTCTTGGCAATACCAGTCCTCTTTTCTTCAGTCTTTTCCTCACCAGTTTTTAGGATGCTCGGAGCTCGAACAATCCGATCGGCAACAGGTTTCAGAGCCACATTGGGAAAATGGCCAGCTGTAGAATCTGGGCTGTTATTGCTATTTTCCTCTCTTTCCTTTGCTGTCCTAAACGAGTGGCCTTTTGGTCTGGGGCCTATCTGGCCTGGAGGTCCCTTATGCAGAAAAACATTTCTATTGGACGCGTCTTCATTGTGGGAGGTATCAGGGGCCAGAGGAGGTTTTTGGCTAAGAGGTGGTTTGGGGAAAGGAAGCTTCGGGTCATTTTCCTGTGATGCAGCAGCAAACTTTTCTTTCTTCCCAGCTATTTTGGGGAACACGGGTTTTGGCTCACTCTCATGCTGTGGTACAGAATTCAAAGGTGGCTTAGGCCCCAGCACAGGCTTTAAGTCATGGTCCTGGGTGTTTGAGCCAAGGTACTTGTTTCCAGGAGGTTTGGGAAACACTGGCTTTGGCTCCTCTTTTCCCAGGTCACTAGGCTTGGACCCCAAAGGCTTGGGGAATCCAGGTCTTCCGTCATCTTCTCTGTTAGCTGCATGAGGTGGAGTCCCAAACCTGTGTGCCACTGGGCTATGTTTCAAATATGGAGGCTTTGGATCCTTGTCTGTCTTATCATCAATAGGAGGTTTTATTCCTAATGGAGGTTTAGGAGATGCAGACTTGGGGAAGGCGTGGGGCCCAGAAGGAGGACCTGCGTTCCCGTGACTGGTAAATTTCTCAAGTGCAGCTTTTCTAGCCTGTAGTCCTGAAGACTGCTCTGGGAGTCGGAAGGGTCGACTGTTAACCAAAACATCCTCTGCTGCGTTGTTACCAGTATTGAATTTCGCCATGAGGGACTTCACATCTGCCTTGCCATCCTGCAGATGCAAAGAACAAGGCAAGAAAAAAAAGAAGAGACAGCAACAAATGAGAAGTCTTAGTCACAATGTTCACATATACTGTACAATGAAGGATTTCCTGGTCTGAGGCTTTTAGTGATGTTGATTGGTTGGGGAGCTATTGTAGCATGTCTTCCTGTATGGCTAAAGAAGTGGAGTGTTTTGTTCTCAGTTCTGTGGTTAAACAATTTTTCAAAGTTTTCAGTGCACGTTGATTTTTGATGATGGATCCTACACTGGCTGTACTTACTTACTGTCATTTTTGTCCTCCTTTTTTATTTGCAAAACCTGGAAGCAACACTTGTTTTACATATGCATAATACACCTCTCGAACTTTAAAAATAGTAGTCCAAAATAAAAATTGGACTTGTCAGTCAAGCTGGGTTGGGCTCCCTGAAATTTGTATTGCATTTGTGTTATTCTTGCATTTGCGTACTTTTGCCTTCCACGTTACTGTACTAAGGCCCATGAGCTGTCTATTCACCCATGAAAAACTTGAACAATTTATTTCTGGATCAGGTTTGCTGAATTTTTAATATCATTAGCCAATTTAGCCCTTTCAAACAATTTGTTCGCTGTATTGTGCTAGAACTTTAAATAACATAAAAAAACAAACAAATGTGAGTCTCATATGAATCCAGGTAGTCAGAGAGACCTCAGCCTCACTTGTATAATACCCCAATGTTATCTTAATCCATCTTTTTCTTTTTATACAGCAGAGGGAAGAAGCTGACAATCATTATAGATATAATCAGATTTAAGTTAACTACTGCTGCTGGGTAGCAGCCGCCCTTACCCATCCACCTACACACATACTTGAGACTGCTTGTCGGTTTCCAAAAGTAGTGGTTTACCTAACATGAACAGAAAATTAGGTGTCAGAAATGGAAATCAAGAATCCACAGTTCTGACTGCACTCTTTAACACTATATTACTTACTGTCATATTACAGATATTTTAAAAACTCAGAACCCTAGTGATCAAACATGTTAAAAGTCTACCCTTTGGAGCTTAAACACTTCAGATACTTGTACTTAGGCATCATATACATGTATATCAGGTACTCAGGTACCTGGACACACCACCACCACCCTAGATATAGATATCTATCTATATCTATAGATAGATAGATACACCTGGTGTGTGTGTGTGTGTGTCCAGGTACCTCACACACACACACACACACACACACACACACACACACACACACACACACACACACACACACACACACACACAC
>NW_017729024.1:156342353-156347039 GCF_001723915.1 Gavialis gangeticus | reverse complement strand
CACACACACACACACACACACACACACACACACACACACACACACACACACCAGAATTGTCTGGCCAATAGATTCCTTTAACTCAATCCTGGTAGCTTTTTAATTGATTCTGTTATGCTGTTAATCCTTCCAATAAAAAGTGTTCATGGTATTATAAGTTATCATAATGTGAAGCTCATCAACATGAGTAATTGACAGAATCTTACTATGGCTCTTAGAGACTACAGAAATCTTTCTGGTAATAAAGATGTTTTCTTGTTGCAAGCTAAGGTTTTGATGAATTAATACTTCCAGAACCTCTTTTATTAAAAAGAAACCATATAACACATTTAAATCCTACCAAAACTTGCATTGTTACAAATACATTCTTTGTTAGTGCAAGATAAAATACTTCTTCTGCCTGCTTTAGGGCAGCTTTGTTTTCTAATAGCAAAAGAAAAGTGTTTCTGATATTCCATTTGCTTTAAATTACTTAGGCCCTTGTTACATGGTAATTTTAGGTGGCTTCTGAAGCTCTTAATTCTATATTGGCTTCATGTTAACACCTTTTAAGTAGCTTAAAGTACCCCACCCAGTGCCTCTGCCCCCAGGACCTGGATACATACCCCAGCGGAGTCAGATGGCTGGAGCTCAAGAGTTGCCTATTAATTCCACCCTATACTTTCAGAATAACTGCACCATCTTGTACCAGAATATAGCCTGAACAGAAGCAACTTAAATGGCTCAAGTTTACTCTGACCGAAAATACTGGGAATTTTGAAATGTCTTTTTATTGGAAACACTATTTGGCCCTCAGTCATGATTTCCTCTCTCTGCATGCAGAAACACACACACACACACACACACACACACACACACTCCATTTTCCATTCTTTCACAGACATTAGGGCTGGAAGGGACCTCGGAAGATCATCGAATCCAGCCCCTTTTGTAACACCAGAAGATAATTTTGTTGTGAGTTTACGTTGTGATTGTTCTTTTTTCAAGCAAACAGAAGCACTAGATCAATCAAAAGAGTGAGGTAATTTTATTCATAGATATTAGGGCTGGAAGGGACCTCGGAAGATCATCGAGTCCAGACCCCCGCTCAAAGGCAGGGAGTCAGCTGGGGTCATAGGATCCTAGCAAGATAAGCATTCAATTTTTTCTCGAAGGTGTTCAATGTAGGTGCTTGAACCACCTCCGATGGCAGGCTATTCCAGACCTTGGGGGATCGGACAGTAAAGCAGTTCTTCCTTATGTCCAGCCTGAAACGGGTCTTGCAGTAGTTTATGACCGTTCAACCTTATCATCCCTTGGGGCGCTCTGGTGAACAAATGTTCCCCCAGATACTGGTGGTCACCCCTGATAAACTTACAGGTGGCCATCAGATCACCCCATAGCCTGCACTTTTCCAGGCTAAAGAGCCTCATAGATCTCAGCCTGTCGTTGTAAGGTCTGTTTTCCTGACCTCTGATCATGAGCGTGGCTCTTCTCTGAACTCTCTCAAGCTTCTCCACATCCTTTTTGAATTGTGGGGCCCAAAACTGGATGCAGTACTCCAGCTGTGGCCTCACCAAGGCTGAGTACAAGGGGAGAATGATGTCCTGGGATTTGCTTGAGAAGCATCTATGGATGCAAGCCAGTGTTTTGCTCATTTTACTAGCCACAGCATTGCATTGAGGGCTCATGTTTATTTTGTGGTCAATGACGACCCCCAAGTCTCTTTCTTCCATAGTGCTAGCCAGCGTAGCACTGCCAAGCCTATAAGAATGCTGCAGGTTTTTTTCCCCAAGGTGGAGAACCTTGCATTTTTTGGTGTTAAACGCCAACAGGTTTTCATCTTCCCATTTGTTGAGCCTGTCCAGGTCAGCCTGGATCACCCGCCTATCTTCTGGTGCGGGTGCTTTGCCCCAAAGTTTGGTGTCATCGGCGAACTTGGCCAGTCCGCTCCTGACTCCAACATCGACATCATTAATAAAGATGTTGAACAATATGGGTCCAAGGACAGAGCCTTGGGGGACCCCACTGGTCACAGGGCACCATGACGATTGACCACCACCCTCTGGGTCTGACCACGGAGCCAATTTCCAAGCCAGCAGATCATGGTGGACCCAAGGCCACGATTGGCCAGTTTTGCCAAGAGGTGATCATGGGATACGAGATCAAAGGCTTTTTTGAAGTCCAGATATATGACATCAATCTCCTCTTCCTTGTCCAGGTGATAGGTCACTTGGTCATGGAAGGAAATGAGATTGGTCAAGGAAGACCTACCTGCAACAGACCCTGAGGAATAGCCAACACGGATGTTGGCGTCAGCCAGTCCATTAAGGATGGCCTCTTTAATAAACTTGTCTAAGATCTTCCCTGGGATAGAGGTCAGGCTGATGGGCCTGTAGTTCGCCGGATCCACTTTCCTCCCTTTCTTGAAGACAGGCACCACATTGGCCTTGTTCCAGTCTTTGGGCACTACACCAGAGCAAACTTTGACACCCACAAAAGATTCAATCCTTCAAGCAAGCAAAGAACCACTGAAGAACTCATGAAAAATACATACAAACCTCGTCTACAATGCCAAATCCATTTTCTCCTTCTGCATGTATTTCCCACCTGTGAAGACTTTCCTTATGCAGCCAGAAAACTGACAGGTTCACTTTTAAAATATATCAAAACCTAGCAAAGCTGCCTAGTTTCGATGATCAGCTGAATTTCAGAAAAAAAAAGTATATTATCAATTCTAGGAAAAATACAATCTTCCCCAGTGGGTTCTTTAACATAATGAAAGACCCACGATGCAGCTACTAGCTAATAAAGCAAACCCTTTCCCAGTGATAGAACAGATAAGGCACCGGAAAGAAAGAGTCAAGAAAAATAGCAAACTGAAAGTGATAGAAAAATGTAGATCTGAAATGCAATTTGTCCAATAAGGGCTTGATCCTGGGAGGCTCTGAGAACCAGACAATGGGAGGTGGGAAAAAGCTTAGTTATTGGCAGAAGGACTGAGCAGGATTCTCTTAGATCATAGAACATGAGAGTTGGAAGGGACCTCAGGAGGTCATTTAGTCCAACCCACTGCTCAAAGCAGGACCAGCCCTAACTATCTCATAGCAGTCAAGGCTTTGTCTACTCGGCTCTTAAAAACCTCCAAGGATGGAAATTCCGCCCTGGGTACCCTGGTCCAGTGTTTTGCTACCCTCCTCATGAGAAAGTTCTTTCTAATATCTAACCTAAACTTCCCTTGCTGCAATTTCATAAATTCATAGATTCATAGATTTAGGGTTGGAAGGCACCTCAATAGATCATCGAGCCCGACCCCCTGCATAGGCAGGAAAGTGTGCTGGGTACAGATGACCCCAGCCAGATGCCTATCTAACCTCCTTTTGAAGACCCTCAGGGTAGGGGAGAGCACCACCTCCCTTGGGAGCCCATTCCAGATTTTGGCCACTCTAACTGTGAAGAAGTTCTTCCTAATGCCCAGTCTAAATCTGGTCTCTGCTAGCTTATGGCCATTATTTCTTGTAACTCCCAGGGGCACCTTGGTGAGTAGAGCCGCACCAATTCCCTTCTGCGCCCTCATGATGAATTTATAGGCAGCCACAAGGTCACCTCTCAACCTTCTTTTGCAGAGGCTGAAGGGGTCCAGGTGCCCTAGTCTCTCCTCGTAGGGCTTGGCCTGCAAGCCCTTAACCATATGAGTGGCCCTTCTCTGGACCCTCTTCAGGTTATCCACATCCCTCCCTCTTGAAGCGTGGTGCCCAAAACTGGACGCAGTATTCCAATTGCAGTATGACCAGTGCCCGATAGAGGGGAAGTATCACTTCCTTGGTTCTGTTTGTCATACATCTGCTGATGCATGATAAAGTGCAGTTAGCTTCGCTGATGACTTCGTCACACTGATGACTCGTGTTCATCTTGGAGTCCACTAGGACTCTGAAATCCCTTTCCACTTCCGTGCTACCGAGCAGGTCATTTCCTAGGCAGTAGGCATGCTGGACATTTTTCCTCTCTAGGTGCAGCGCTTTGCATTTCTCCTTGTTAAATTGCATTCTATTGTTTTTTGCCCATTTGTCCAACCTGTCCAGGTCTGCCTGTAGTTGTTCCCTGCCCTGCAGTGTGTCCACTTCTCCCACAGTTTTGTATCATCTGCAAGCTCGGACAGAGTATACTTCACTCCCTCATCCAAGTCACTGATGGAGACATTGAAGAGTATCGGTCCAAGGACCGAGCGCTGCAGGACCCCACTGCCCACGTCCTTCCAGGTCGATACTGACCCGTCCACCACCACTCTCTGGGTACAACCCTCTAGCCAATTTGCCACCCACCAGACTGTGTAATCATCCAAGTCATAGCCTCTTAATTTGTTCACTGGTATGGGGTGGGATACCATATCAAAGGCCTTCCTGAAGTCTAAGTAAATGATATCCACCCCTACTCCTGCATCCAGGTGTTTTGTAACCTGGTTATAAAAAGAGACTAGATTAGTCAGGCATGATCTACCTGCTACTGTGCTGGTTTCCCCTCAGCATAATTTTTCCTGCTGGGCTCTCACATATATGAGCCTTAATAATCTTTTCGAAGACTTTGCCAAGGATGGAGGTGAGACTGATATTTTGAACAAGTCCAGCTTGAAATGTTCCAGTTAGAGGTGCACCAATACATAGGTCCATATTGTATTGGCACTGATGAAAGGAAAATTGACATTATTGG
>NW_017729024.1:156319507-156337353 GCF_001723915.1 Gavialis gangeticus | reverse complement strand
AACAGCCAGTGTCTTCAGTACCCTTGGATGGAGCTCATCTGGGCCTGCCAACTTGAACACATCCAGTTCTTCCAAGTGACTCTGCACTGTCTCAGGGTCAATGCTTGGTGGTCTGGCACCCTGCTGTTGTTTCTCTATGATCCCATTGTGAGACTTGTCTTGCCCCTTGTTTAGGAACACTGAGGCAAAGAACTCATTGAGGAGTTCAGCCTTCCCCTCCCCCCCATCACCAATTGCTTTTGCCCATTCAGTAGTGGCCCTGGGTTTTCCTTTTACTCCCTATATATCTGAAAAAAAAATTGTTATCCTTGACTTGGGATGCCATCCTCAGCTCCATGGTAGCTTTGGCCTTTCTAACTGCCTCCCTACAACTGCGAGCTGAGGAGGCATTACTCCTCTTTAATAATTTCTCCCTGTTTCCACTGCTTAATTTGAGACCATTGCTCCTTGTTCACTTATCTGCCACCACTGAATACAGTTTAGCTCAGGGGGCAGCAACATGTTTGGGCAGAGTGCTAAACACCTGCAACCTTGATTTGTAAGATGTTGGTGTGCCAGGGTTGGGTGGCAGGCGAGATGCAAAGGGCCTGATCCTCGTTGTGGCAGCGCAGCTCTGGCCACGTCTCCAATGTCTGCCCCGTGGCATACATGCCAAGCAAAATGTTTTCATGTGCCACTCTCTAGCACATGTACTGAGGGTTGCCTATCCCTGTTACAGCTCCATCCCCTTTGGGACCACTCTTCAGGTAGTTGAAGGCTGTTATTAAATCACCTCTTAGACTTCTCTTTTCCAGACTAAATAAATCCAGTTCCCTCTGCCTTTCCTTATAAGTTAGGTGCCCCAGCTCCCTAACTATTGTTGTTACCCTCCACTGGACTCTCTCCAATTTGTCCCCATCCTTTCTGTAGTGGAGGGCCCAAAACTGGACACAGGACTCCAGATGTAGTGTCACTAGTGCTGACTAGAAAGGAATAATCACTTCCCTTGATTTGGTGGCATTATATAATGCAGCCCAGTACGTTGTTAGCTTTCTTTGCAACAAGAGCACACTGTTCGCTCACATTCAGTTTATTGTCCACTGTAACCCTCAGGGTCTTTCCTGCAGAGTCACTACTTAGCCAGTCAGTCCCCAGCCTTTACCAGTGCATAGGATATTTCTGTCTTAAGCACAAGACTTTGCACTTATCCTTATTGAAATTCATAAGATTTCTTTTGGTCCAATCCTTCAATTTGTCTAGGTTTTTCTGAATTCCAACCCTACCTTCGAGCATATCTACTACTCCCGCCCAGCTTGGTGTCAACTGCAAACTTGCTGAGGGTGAACTTCATCCCATTTGCCAGGTCGCTGATGAGGTTGTTCTCCATACTACTATTCTCCCCCAGTGGAATGGTAGAACTGCCAACATGTAGATTCCTCTGGAAAGGAAGTGTTAAGTACCCTGTTGCTTTCCTTCTTTCTCAGCTCAGTTATCAGACCTAGGATTTGGTAGACCTATCCTAGCTGTGAGATCCATATTCTGCAATAAATTAAGGTCGATAGAAGGGGTATGAAAAGGAGTCAGAAAGCCTACATTTGCCCCAACCAAAAAGGGCTACTGATATATCCTCATACTGTGGTAAGCTCATGACTGGTAAAAAGAGGAAAATGGGATCAGAAATGAATGGAACAAAACTGATGTCAGACAGAAGACTTCATTATCAAACAGAATAATTAAGGGGTAGCCTATCCTCCACCCACCCCTTTGTTCTCAAAAATCAAGGGTTTGTGGGTCAGAAGACCTTGTGAATGGAATGGCAGGGGATTCTGGAGGGCAGTGATTTTCAACCAGGGTGCAGTGGCAGGGTGCCTTGCGGTACTTTCCAGAATAGCACAGGGTGTCATGCAGTGTTAGCACTGTTAGGTGTGCAAACAAAATTCCAAGATAAACCCAGAGATTTCAAATAGGAATCCACTGTGATAAAAACATTCTGACCTGTTGTGGTCTTTCTGGGCTTTTGGCAGCAGAAAAGATGCTCTATCACTTTTTTACAGCCAAAAAACAAGTGAAAACTAAGAGCTGGCATAATTCTGCGGGTTGCATTGTGTCTAAAAAGGGGTGCCTTGAACTGAAAAAAGGTTGAGAACCACTGCTCTAAGGAAAAACCAACAAACCACCCTTCACTGGTGAGCTTTGAACATCAATGTCTGCTAATGGATGTGAAAAAAGAAAACACTACCAGAAGCAGCAGCACACTAGTTTGACCCAGCTCTGCAGCATCTGTATACATCAGGTTCTTCAGTTGGGTTTTTTTGGTGATTTTATCTATGAGCTGATTCAATCAGCTATTAGACAAAAGAGCCAGAAAAGCCCTGCTGAAATGCCCGATCTACACAGACATTGGGGGAGCCTGGTCCAAGTAATGCAATACATCTTCTGGTCGTGCACTGGGTTTGGCAAAGGGGCATGCTGAGTTTAAAGTAAAGCACCTTTTATTTAAATTTTCTTTTACATCCATAAGTAGCCTTTATGTCTAGAACAGTGTACCCACAGAGTTAACTGACCATCACCATTAGGTCAGCAATAGCCTCAATGTGTGATATTACATCCTTCTTTGTCTGTTCTTTCCTTTTCCTTTTCATCTTTCCGTTTCCCCTAGCAGCTTTTATTTGACCCTAAGACCTACAGTACAACATGGCAACAGCACAGTAGCTGAGATGGTCCCTATCCAGCTCTGCCAAGCCTGAGAAGGGCAGTGACTGGGAGGTTCCTTATCAGAGCAGCCAGATGCCTTCTCCAATCATAAGAAATCCAGGGTTCAAAACAGCAGCTGCATCCATTCATAACTGACCACTTTGTATCTAAACAGCATTAACAATGTATTAATAACATTTTTGTCACTGTTAGGATCCTCTGTCTTTTTTCATTTGTACCTTCGTAACTTTTATCAAAACCAGGAAAAATAATAACCATTCACAGCAGTGAACTCAACATTAAGAACAGTTGATTCCTTCTTCATAACTAAGGACTGCTTGATAAATAAGATACTTTAAGAGAAGATACTATCTTCTCCCTGGAAAAGGTTTTACATTTTTTATTTTTAAATTTTGTTTCTGCATAAAATTCAATTTCAATTTTAAAAACGTATGCTGTTTTTATAACTAATTTTTCCTCATACATCTTAATTTTCAATTTTCCAAAATTACATTGCCACTAAGGTTTCTCAGTCACAAATGAGGGTCCCAAATCCTGTTTAGCTATTTAATGTTAGGATCATGTTAACACCTTTGACTCTTAGCCCATTTATTCCATTCCATCAAAGTTAATGCAACATTCCCATCTTCTCAAGCACTGAAAGTTATGAGTCCCTACCACTGCTATTAGAAGACTGCATACTATCTAAGTATTAAGATACTGTGTGAATTCAAAGAGATTTCTTTCAGGCTTTGATCCTATGAATAATAATAAAATATATATATATTATGAACAGTCAATGGAGGGAAAGAGATATTCAGGAAGATGCCTTATTCCAGGCAGATTGAAATGTCCACCCAAGCCTGATGATCCATTATAGTGGGCAAGGTCCACCAGTTTCTATAGCTAAAAGCACATACAGAGTTGAAGTGGCTAATATTAGGTTTGATCACCTTTGATTCCCAGCCTGAATGACCAGATACCCACTTATACCAGGTTTGACTGGGGCCAGCTTGGATCCAGAGCAATTTGCTTCAGTAGAGAAGAAAACCCATAAAGCAACTAACCAAACACAAATAATGTCACAGAAAATACTAAAGAACCACTTACTAGCTGAATTAAAAATTATAAGAGTACAAGGTTATATGAAGACACTTGGTATTGAATGTATTCTTTTTTCCCTTCCTGTACACTTACTTGTAAAATGGAACTGCACAAGATTCACCTGAACTACACAGACCTCTCTGATATCTTCACACAGATGAAAAAATTGGCAGTATTAGTACACCTTCGTTATAGCCAAGTGACTCATTTATCTCTTGGTTGGCTTTAATTCTTGTCGGTGTGCTCAAAACCCATGCCCGGAAGAGCTGATAGCTGTTTTCCTGGCAGAATTTTGCACAAGAAAGCCTTTCTGCACTCAGAGAAAATCTCTCTTCATAGTACTTACACGATATTGGCAAAGAAGTGGTAGGAAAAAGGGAACTAAAAGTGTGGTTGGGCCATGTGCTGCTGATATCATCAATGCTCATCCTGCAATTTGCAAAATAAAACACAGCTCCATTTATATGATAATCTCAGGTATTAGAACCACAGCACAAGCCTGGTGAAGTGAGGAGGATAGCTACAGGATCAGACCCTTCTGTTGTAATGACTAAAGAAGCAGATACTGATATTAGGAGCATCGGTTTAGACAGCAACTACCAGGTCATGAAGTCTAATCTCGTGCTATTTCAGGCAACCACATTTTATCATTCGTTTCATAAACTCAGCAAGCTACATCTTCAAGTTCATTAGGTCTTTTGTCTTTTATTCCTTTTGCTTTGATTCCTTTGCCATTTTCCTTTTAGATTTGTTCCAGAAGTTATTTGTTAAAGCCAATTGTTATGTATCTGCCTGTGGCTTTTTGCCAATGTTTGTATTTTATAAATCAAAAGGTAAATAAAAAGAAAAGGTAAACTGCATGGACAAATTAGACTTTCCAAGGATAACCCAGGACCTGAGCTGAACTCAGTTATAAACCATACAGGCCAGACTTTATACCTTCATACAGTTTGCACTGAAGTCAAATGGGCCAGACCGTGACTAAGGAGCTTAATTCTTTAAGTGGCTTTCCTGCTGTTTCTCATTTTTGTTCCCATTGTATTCCTTGCCTGTATTTGACTTTGGAGTGCCCAAGTACAGACATGAAGGCTATTCCCATAAGGTTCTGAGCTTCTCTTAGCAAATCCAAGGCTAGTTTAGAAGCAAAGAATCAGGTGTGGCTTATATGAGTTAAGGCAAGGCCAATGTCACGGAGGCCTCCTCAGGACCACTTTCCCTGCAGCCTGCCCACCTGTTCCTGGGCTAACTGCCCGCATTCTCGCCCACCACACCTTGTTGTTATATTTCATTAGTAGATATTAATAAGCAGGAGGCTGCCCATTTCCTGCCCCGATGCCAGGGGGCGCTATCTGCGGCTCCTTTCCAACCCTACACTTCAGCCCAAGCCTCGCAGATAGCATCTCAATGTTATTCTTATCATCTGCCCCCACACAGGGCCCCAGAATCCTCCTGACTGAACCCCAACCTGGAATCCTCTCGTCAGGCGGTCTCATCCGCCTTCATATTGGGCAGCATAGCTCCCGGACCTGCTTCCCCATCTGGGTGTGGTCCCCCCACTGGGGCCTTCGGCTCACTAGCCCTGGCCCACCTCCCGGGCAGTCAGAACCCCAGGCGCGCAGCTTTTGGGCATTCCTCGCGGTGGGCCCCCGGCCCTTTGACCCTTCTGGTCCTGGCCCCAGCATGGGCCAGTCAGGGGAAGTTCAGACAGGCATTGAGTCTATGTCCCTTTCCTCTCTCCGAGGGTCCACTCTCTGGGCCCTCCAAAACAAGGGGTAACCCACCTGGTTGTGGGGGATAGGGGTTAAGGCATCCCAACCCACCTTTCACTGGGGTGGTAACTGGCATTTCCTGGGGGCTCCCACACCATTGGGACCCCACCGGGCCACCCGCTCCCAGCAGGGTGCAGTTTTAGGTCATACCCAGGATCAGGAGCCTCCTTACCATCCCCTACAGCTCCTCCCTTACCTGTAGATGATACCAGCAGCCCTCCAGCCAGGCAATGTTGTTGCCTGGCCACCAGCAACAGAACTGCCCTGTTTACATGGGCAGCCCCAGTTCCCAAAATGGCTGCCCTCATCAGGCACCTGTTGGTTGCCAGCTCCAGGCCCTTAAAGTGGCAGGCACATAGTGTCCTGCCACAGCCAACTTCCACAAATATTCTATTTGTTGTTCATCAGTGTTGACCTTATGGTGTTACTTAGGGCCACACTGTTCTTTCACTCCAGCCTCTATCCCACTTATAGCATTAGTGTAGGGAATATATGAAACTTAGTTGTGCTGGTCTTGTTCACATGGATGACTTTCACTTTGTCTACAGAGGCAGAAAGACTTGGGAACCCGATTGGAAAGGGAAGCAAATTTGTATGCCATCTCTGCAGCTTTATTTCCACTTTCATGTTTTATGGACTCCACATTCATTTTCTAGATCCATCGCACAGTCTCTACAGGGTTTGGGATGCACAGTTAGCATCATACCCCCCTCAACTCAAGCTACGTCACAAATTCAGAAATATCTCTGGTAGATGTGGTAGTTTTAGGAGCATCAGAGTCAATGACTAGAAGTCTCTTTTGCAGCCAGGCTTTTGTCATGAGGTTGAGGGAAGGTAGGAATCACAAGAGAAAGCAAGGGCATCCGAAGGCCACAGGAAATGCACTGCCAAGTCCTTTGTTTCTTTTTGTCCAGAGCAAACTGTTCCTGTGCTGCCCTGAGAAAATGATACTGGTGAAATTTCAGGAAAACAGTTTCCTAAAGTTGCTAAATCCTGAGTAGAGGACAGTCTGTTACTGAAACCACCCCACTGTGGATGTCCAAGACATCTAGTCTTCTTTCTATTAGTATATTTCCTTAAGTCTTATACTAGCTAAGCTTTAAATTTTTCAGAACATGTAAACGGGTATTAAAGTATTCTCTTTGGCATTAAGCACTAGAGGGGAACATTTCCCCCCTCTTTCTCATTTGCATGCAGGTACAAAATGCTAACCTATACTGCTTCTGGATCATGCTAAGGAGTGCCACACACCAAACCCCAACATAGATGTAACATAGCTTCCTTAAGGCACTAATGGATGTGCAGCAATAGTCTTGGTTTCAGTTGTATTTATTGAGATGCAACTCATGTTATCCTGAGACAACTACATTTGGGGGCTTAGCATATGGAGTGAACACATTGTGCTTCAGTGTGATACATCCTAGTGCAATCTGGAGGTGGCATCAACATGACCACCCATATGCTTCTAAATATGGAAAATAATTGACATCAATTAGGTCACACACATTTCTGATAATGTATTTGCAGGATTAGATAACTATAAAGAGGTGGATTATGATAGGAAAGCTTTCTTGAAACTTGAATTGAAATATCCAGTTTGGCACAAGAGCAGACAGTAAAATGCGCATCCATGTCATTTTTCAAACTTCAGTTATATGAGCTCTTCATTAACTTTGTTCCTATGCACTAGATTTTATGTTATAGGATTCAACTTTATGTGGTGAAATCAGCATTAGACACTACTGGGTAATCAGAGTTAGATTCATGGTCTGTTGCTCTTTTAGACTTTGGTTGGCATACTGGCGTTAGAGTTTGAGCTACAAGAATAGCCTTATTTTGCTACTGGGAGGCATTGTTGCACGTGTTTGTGTATGGTACCAGTGCTAGGCAAATCACAAGATGATCAAAGAAAGCACTGATCTTTGCAGCTCCGAAAACTAGACTGTTTTTGTTTTTATCTCCTTCATACAGTACAGGGAAGTAAAAATATCTGCTTGGTATAATACTGTTTAGATTCAAATGATAAAGAAGCGTAACAGCATTTAGTCAAAACAACAGTTTATATGGTGAATTTGCTGTGAAGTTTCCCACCTCAGTGTTGGTAACAGGTGTCTTAGATTAAATACAGTAAAAAAAGGTATCTGTGTATTCCAGAGGCTCCATTATACCAGGGGTCAATGACCTGTGGCCCTCACAAAGGATCCAGTCTTGTGGATGTGGGCCTTCAGATGTGGGCCACAGAGCTGTGGCTTCAGCAGCATTCAGCATCAGAGGGCTCTGCCTGTGCTATGCTGCAGTAGGGTGCTCAAAGCTTTAGTAGGAGAGCAATTTGCAGGGAAAGCAGTGAAGGGTCTGGGTCATTCTGGCTTACTGCCAGAAAACATTGACAGTCCCTGCATTATACTATTTCAAGTTTAGCATCTTCTTTTTTCTACCAGGTTTTTTGCTCAAGTCTGAGAAGATGCCATAGAATGTCCTTGTCCAAGTAATTATGGGGAATAAGGCATTTTTAGCCGGTAAATGTTTTGAAAAGCATCTGGAATCTTTTTTGTCTTTGCTTGTCCATATTCTCACCAAAGCAAGGGAACTTCTCCACAACCAAAATGCCAACATACATAAACCACTTTTGCCTTTCACCAACACAGATTTGATAAGGATGCCATCCCAGACTCTGTATGTGCAGTGGCTCTACACACATTTTTATCTAACTGATATGTATTTACAAATTGTCTGAATGTGTTTAAATACTGAATTTCTATCCACAGCATTACAACACTTGATTACTATCATCAGACGAATCTTTATCTATCCAGTTTCAGCTACTGTATATTAAGGGGTTTACTCAACTGTCCACTTTCCTGTATCCTGGAAAGAAATTGTTTAAAAAAATGAACCTATTTAGAGCAAACGTGCAAGGAAAGAGGAAAGAAAAGTTGCCTTGTATACTTGAGATGATCAGGGGTAGCTTGCTATTTCTTGACACCAAAAGTCAGAAACATTTATCCTCTGCTCTCAAAAATTTTTGAGGTCTATGTTCATAGTAGAAGGCCTGTGGCTTTGAACTTCCTCTTAACAGATGACCAATATAGTTGGCTTTGAATTCCCTCTTAACAGATGACCAGTAAAGTCAGGATGTCAGTTGTAGGGTAAAATGGGGTAAGATTTTTATCACTCCTGCTTTTTCCAGCTGTTAGTGACAGCTTCTCTCCGGGGTAGGCAATTATTTGGGCCTGAGGGCCACATGGGGAGTTTTGATGAGCTATTGTGGGCTGGGTCAGCACTGCCCCCCACCCCACACCACCACAACAGCTCACCAAAACTGCCGATGGGGTTGCAGGTGGGAAGCAGAGTTCAGGAACAGGAGGGGTGGATGAGGCTGGCATAACAGGGCCAGGTTGTGGGGCGGTGATAGCTCCAGACTGGGGCTTGGGGCTTGCTCCCTACATGCTCCTGACCTTTGTGGGGTGAGGTGGGGTGTGTATAGGGAGGTATAACAGGGGGGCATCCCAGAGCTGGTCAGTCATTGGCCAGCCTGCCTGTCTCTGGGCTAACTGTCCACCTTCCTTGTCTGCCATGCCTTGATGATAATAATTAAGATGTCAATCACGTGGGATGCTGCCCATTTACTTACCTCAATGCCAAGGGCATTACACATGGCTCTGACTGTCCCTTACTGTGCCCCATGCCTCATAGATGGCGTCCTTTAGGCAGCCAAGCTCTCCTGTACCCTTCTCCCTCTCAGCTGTGCACCCCGGGATCTTTGGCCACACAGGCCCTGGCTCCACCTTCACAGGCCAGTCAGTCCCCAAGCCCCTGGTTCTGGGCACCCCTTGCAGTGGGCTCCTGGCCCTTTAGACTCCCCTAGATCCTGGCCCCAGCATTGGCCAGTTGAGGGTGCATCCAGTCAGGATTCTGCTGGCTTGACTTCTCCCCTCACAACTCTGCTGCCCCTTCGCTGAAGTTCTCTGTCCCTTGAGCCTCATGCCTCTCAATATCTACTCAGCTCTGGGCTCCCTGCCCATACCAACTGGTCCCACAGCTCTCTGCCCATCAACTCAGCTCAGCTCTTGGGTCTTTCAACCCACAACCATGGGGATGGGGTTATAAGGCACTCCTTACTCATCTTTCACTGGGGAGGCAAGTGGCCTGGCATTTCTTGGGACTACCCCACCACAAGTAGCCCCACCAGACCATCTGGCCCCAGCAGGGTGCAGTTTTTGGTCATGCCCAGGACCTGGAGCCTCCTCCTTCCCCATAGCTCCTGCCCATATACCTTCAAGCATGTTCTATGATGTTGTGAGCAGCAGCTCCAGCTGGGACATGTTCTTTCCATGGCTGCAGCAGGAAACTGCTGCCTCAGCCCTAGGATCTAAAATGGAGGCTGCTCAGCCCCCTCCTTCAATCACAGGGCCCTCCTGAGGTCATGTGACCACCTCATCAGGGCTGGCCCACACTTTCTGGCTGCTCTGCTGCCCTTAAAGTGGTGGGTACCAAAGGCGCTGTGCCACAGGAGGGATGTGTGTGAGGGGGAGGAAGGGGAGGTGCATGTGCAGTAGGTGGAGGGGGGGACTATCTGGGTGCTAGGTCCTGGGAGCCTGCCATGGATGAGGGGAGGAAAGGGGGTTGGGGGATACATGCAGCAGAGCTCACCCAGGCAGCGCAGTCTGTGCTGCACCTGAGGTGCTCCACATGGGGTTGAGCCCCACCTGCTTGTGCTGGCTCAGCCTGCTCCACACCTTCGCTGGTGCCTGTGGCCTGGCTTAGCCAGCTATTGTTCTTCCCTCTCTGCTGCCAGCAGTGGCTCCTGCCTACACTTGCCACATTGTGCCATGCCAAGCAGCTTCCAGCAGGGCTGTTCCAGGTGGATCCCAGGAAGGCAGCCAGGAGCTGGACCTGCACGTACTGGGGCAGGAGCCACCTGGCTGAAGATGTCTGCCCATCTTCCCAGAGTGGCATGGTGCAGTGCAGCATGGCAGGAGCAGGAGCAGTTTTTGTCAAGGTGCTGCCCTGCACCTTCTACTTCCAGTGATAGCTCCTGCACCTGCTGTGCCACACCACACCACACCACACCACACCACTCTGGGCAGACTGGCAGGCAGCTTGAGCTGGGTGGTTCCTGCCCCAGCAAGTGGGACTCCACTGGAAGGTTCACTGGAAGGCAGCCAGGAGCTGGAGCCAGAACCCTGCACACTGGGGCAGGAGCCCAACTGAAGCTGCCCGCCCACTCATCTGAAGTGGCATGGTGCAGTGTGGCACAGGACAGCAGAGGCAAGACCAGAAGCAGGAGCCGCTGCTGGAGGTGAAGGGAGCAAAACAGCACCTGGCTGGCTGCAGCTGCACCAGGAAAACCCCTGCTGAAAGCTGTACACGCTGGCCAAGGCTGGCCTGTGGGCACTAATGGGAGCCTGGTGTGTGCTGCGTTGGTGCAAGTGGGTGGGACTTGACCCCATGCAGAACGCCAGAGGGGCAGCCATGGGCCACATCTAGTCACCTGGCAGGCCATATCTGGCCCGTGGGCCATATTTTGCCCACCCCTGGCTTATCTTCTGGCTGGTTATCTCCTAAACTTGGTCTCTCAGAAAGTAATACTAGTTAAGGTGCTAGCAAAGAATAAGAAAAACTATGCCTAAATTCAGGAAGTTTTGCACTGTCTTCCTAAATTCAGGAAGTTTTGCACTGGTGGGCCTCAGTGCTGACACTGCCAGTGTCAGCAATGTCATAGCATAGAAACATATTCCTTGTCTTTGTGATAAGGTATTTAGCAAAATTTGCAGATTTTGTTGGAATCTGACAGGCTAGTCTATGAGTGCTTCTGCAAAGGCCTTGAGCTTCCACCCCCTTGGGCTGTCAACCCTGTGCCTTAGCACCCACACCACTCCAGCCCCTACATAGAATATATGCAATTAATATAGCAAAGAATAGTTATAAAGTGTCCAAACAAAAGCAAAATTCATTTGAGTTCAATTTCTCTTCAGCATCTCTCCTATTCCTCACAACCCTTCTGAATCCTTCCCTAGTAGAAGATCAAGGATGAAGATTGAAATTTTTCTTCCCTCCATTAGAAACCCTGGTAGCTGTTTGCCTGCTGAGATTTCATTCCATTCATAGATGTAATGCTTCTGGAAATTTGAGTGGTTGAGTTAACACACTCACTTAACTACTGCTGTCATGCCACTTCTGGAAGGAAGGAATTCTGGAAAAATGTCTCATTCTCCCAGGAAAATGTTATTTCATTATCAATCATTTCAGAAAGGACCTGAATTTCCAATATGCATTTGCAGCTTCTGAGTACAGAGCAACTCTTCTGCTTGCATTTATTAGCATTGCATTCAGTGACACTAAGGCATCAGCTAACGTTTCTTTCAGAGATCATGTTATTTACACCTCCACAAGCAGGAACAGGTTTCCTGAGTAACAGCCTCCATTAGGCTGACATTTTAAAGGGTTTTGAGTATTATACTTCTGAGAAACGTTTAAATTTAGTAATTACCTGATTAAATTATGCCAAGAGAATTATTCAAAGTTCTGGTATCTACAGGTAAAAGTTTTGATAGAATGGGCTAGGATGTTTCAGAATTGTTTTTCAAAGTAGGATTTCTGTCGGCAGATGAATAGGCCCTCCCCTGAAACACTGCCTCCCCCTTCCTCTTTTAAATTATTTTTATAATACAGTATTTACATCGTTTATAAAGATTATAGTCAGTCAAGCCCAGATACTGAGAACCTATTTTCCAATATTCAAATATCTCTAGTGGAACTGAAGATAAAATCCGCTCCTCAAAGTCAAGTACAGTAGTAGAATATGGTATTAAAACCTTCAATCCACATTATGTTTGCTTTTACTAAAGAAAAGGCAGCACCATACACATTGTGATGGTTAGTGTGCATGTATTTTACTCTCCAAAAATGTGCCCCCGCTTCCCTAAGTAGGTGCATATATATGCACATTTATGTGTATGGACATGTATAATGGAATAAATCACCGCCTGCTTATACAAAATAGACATCACAATTAGCAGGAAAATAGGAGTCAGGATCTTCTGGATGAAAAGCAAAAGATAGGACTTTGCTACTAGATGTTATTTTAGCTACAGAAGTGTTTGTGTTTATACTTTCACTGAGCTTTAGCCAGTGGAGAACATGATCCCTCATGTGCCCTCACTTCAGTCTGTCATTCTGTGCAGCAGGAGGCAGCAGTACACATACACAACAATCAGTATGTCACAGTCGGCATGCATTCTTACAAACACAATTCTCATTTTTCACCTCCTGCTTACATTTTCATTTCAAATCATTGCCTTTGCTGACCTACTCATCTCAGCCTGAAAAGCTATGACTAAAGCCCAAGTGGATACATTTGCTCCTGATCCATCCTATTCCACTTCTCTCTTGGGTTCTGCAGGAACACCGTGCAGCTAGCTCCACCATTTCCATCATGAGTCCAACAAACTATTTTGGGCAGTTTCCTTAGCATGAGATGACTGAAATTATCTGGCAAAGCAGAAATAGCTTGGACACTTATAAAGCTGATAAACTGAAAATAAACAGAACTATGTAAAAAAATGTCCCTCACTTAAAGCGCTGTCAGTTAAGTAGATTTGTTTAGGTGGTCTTCCTTAAGAAGAGGCGTATTCAAGGCAGCAAGTACATTTTACCTGGCTTATATATCAATAAGCTTATATATTGGTTCCATGACCATTGCCTCAGAAAGATCCTTTGCATTAGATGGGAAGACCACTGAACCAATGCCAACACCCTCTCTGCAGCTAACATAGCCAGCATCGAGGCAAAGATCACGAAATATCAACTCTGCTGGGCTGGTCACTGTGTGTGGATATCTGACACTCATCTCCCATCTCCCAAGAGAGTCCTCTTCTCTCAATTTAGTCATAGTACAAGGATCCATGGAGGACAGAGGAAGCGCTACAAGAACACCCTGAAAGCACACTTTAAGAAGGGTGGCATCAATCCTACAAATTGGGAGAATTGCTGGCTGCTGCACCAGACATCAAGCTACAGCTCACTTTGAAGAGAACTGGCTTGCTCAGGACATGGAGAAACAGCAGAGAAGGAAGGAAAGTGCACAACATCCTGGCCAACAGCTGTCACCGCCCCAAGCCACCACTTGTCATGTCTGTGGAAAAACTTGCAGAGCACAAATTGGATTCCTCAGCCACCTTAAAACTCATTAGTAATCCCCCCACTGTCCCCGGCAGACATCATCCTCCTATTGAGGGATATCGGTAAAGACGTAATTTAAACCCATTCAAATCAATGAGAAGCCTCCCTTTGAGTTTAATCAGTGTGGGATCAGGTTCTAAGGCCCAACCTCATAATACAATGTGAGGCACATGGAAAGACGACAGTACCTGCCTTGAGTCCTGTTGACATCAATGGGCAACTAGAGGCTCCCTGAGCCTGTGACACTGAAGGGTCAGGTTGGAACCAACATGTGCAATTCCCATACTTGAGATCTATAATCTCTCTGTGCTTCTCTTTACCTACTGCTTATGAGCACTGATCATTTTAAAGCCTAAGAAGTGACGGTGTCAATTTGAAAATGACATTGGGCAAGATTCACAGAGAAACTTGGCTGCCTGCGTTTTACTGCAGTCCCATTTTAGGCATCTAAATCCAAGAGGGCAGTTTATAGATCTCCAGCTGACTCCCTTAGGTGTCCAAGACCCCCTAAAAGCCTACGTTTTCACTACAAACCTTCTTAGGTACCTAGAGTTCAGCTGCAGGATACATTTGTGTCTAAGAGGTGGGGTCGGGCTTTGAATCCCTATTTCACATAGGTCTCTAATGGCTGCCTTGATTCAGAATATAGGAAAAATTTCAAATACACCACTCACACCAGTATTTCCTATTGCCTGGTTAAGGTGTCTCCCTATTCAGCATACTGAGTCTTCTGAAGACAAGTCCTTGCACCTAATCTTTCTCACGTAAAGTAGAAGGAAGTTAGGCACCTAACCTGGGCTTTAAGAGAAGCCCAATTAAAGTTATTAGAGAGAACTGCATGTTCTCTCTGCGCATTTTTTTTTTGGGTGGGGAGGGAGCGGGGGGACGCACATTATTTGGCTTTTAACAGCACTTGGTTTGTTCCATTAATTCCAATAGTAGGTCACACTTTTCCCATTAGTTTCACCCTTTGTTGCTATCAAGCCCTCTTTCCCCAAGCTCCCCCACAGGGTACTTACCACCAGAAGTAGAGCTGACAATGAAACTGCTGTGCACCAAGCCAGAGTTTGGACCAGGAGAATGGGGCTGTGGAGCCCACCTAATCGATCATTGTAAGGGAGTAGAACACCCTTAAAAAAATTCAGGAGGTGCTGGTTAAACACCGCTCAGAAACTGGAATGAGATGAACCCGATACACTTCCAAAAATGAAAGTTGATGACGTCCCTGCCTCTTGATATGAAACCTTTATGCAGCTTCTCCTTTGAGAACGTATGTATCTCCCCCCACTGCCACTCCTAGGCACTGCGCTGTTTGCTGGACATGGGTGTCATTGTCACCCCACAGCAATTACAATTACACAGGGTGCCCCTTCACCACAGCTGCACCTCCACATGTGACCATGTAGGTAAATCATTCCATCACTTAACATGTAGGTTATCTGCACTGAACCACAGTGCACCATTTTATGGCCCCCATACCCTGCTCCAAGGCAAAAGAACCTGCTGCTATAGGGAATTTGGCAGTTTTTGCCAGGGTGAGTGGAAGGAGTCTGGGGTGATGGAGGGCACACTAGGGTATTGAGGGCAGCTGTGTAGGGACCCTGGAAGGTACCTGGCACCTGTGCTAGGGTGAAACTTGAAAGGGCATAGCTGGATGTAAGCACAGTGGGGAGCATGGTGCTGCTGAGGTAGCTACTGGGAGGTGATGCTGGTTGCTTGAGGTTGGAGGGATGTCCAGGCGGGTGGATCTGCTATAGTTAGCAAGACTTACACTGGTGGGGCTGCCGGTTCCTACTCCTCCAGGCTGTTTCTTCCAGCTAGGGGAGGGCAGAAGAGAGCAGGAGCTGAGCTCAGCAGCACTGCAGCAGGACCTTGTGGTAGAAGAGCGGCACTGCAGAGCAAATACTTACAGCCTTCACACGGGAAGAGATGGTGCACCAGGACCCCACTTAGCCCCATGAGGGCATGAGGGGTTGTTGGCTCATCCTGCCCATGCACACAGACCTTCTCCAGGCTGACTTCCTAGATTAACTTTAGGAGCCCCTTGATCGGAAAGCCTCACACACAAGAAGAGGAGGAACTAGGGAGGAGTAGAAGTAGCTTTCTCAGAGAAGCAGAAGCTGCTCCAGTTTCTCTGCTGCAGAAATGCCCTTCCTCACATGTTGTTCCCCTCAGCAGCTGACTGGTGAGAAGGAGGTAGAGGAAGGGGAAAGGCAGGAGGAACAGCTTGAATTAGCACATACTGCTGTACTTCCCCTTCTCCACTCTCATACGACCTTCCCTTTCTGCCTGACAAGAAAAATGTGCAAGAGAATGCAAATATTTTGCCAGAATTCATGCAAATTCTGCTGTGTCAGGGTGGAAAGGCCTGGCTTTGGTAGCTTTCCCATGTAACTCAGAGACCAAACTAGCTTTTTCCCCTGTCATGGCTGTCCAATCCCAAATCCCTAATTAATCTTATTGACTATAACAAGATGCATAGCTCAGGGGCTGGAGCCTGGCTGCAGGGGTTAGAGGAAGTGAGGTGAGGGCAAGGCAAGGCAAGGCAAGGTTGGTACGCTGGGGGAAAAGCACAGCCCCTTGATAACCTCTCTCTCTTTTTCTCAGTCTGAGGAAAGACCAGAGGTTTTACCTTTTTTTTGTTATTTGGATGTTTGCTTATGTTGTTGCATGCTCTGTTTGCTGTGGGAGAGAGCTTTCCACATGTAAAATGAATGGACTAGAAATTGAAACTATGGGGTGCAGACAGAATCATCAGTTTTCACCTAATCTGGCCACAGAAAGCAGCTTGTAGCTGTGACCAAACACAAATGCACACCTGCAGAAAGCTTCAAAAATGGCTGATTGAGTGAAATTATGACCCATCATTATATGAGGGATCAGATAAGCAGGTTTCAAACGTAACTTGTGTCTGCAGGGCTCCCAGCCTGTGGGTGTTTGCAGAATGGGAGGGGGAAAGAGAGTGGAGGGAGTTCAGTCTGGGGGGCTTTCAGCACCCTCTGAAGGGTGGTGTGGGGGTATTGGAGTCCCCCTGAGGTGGGGGGGGCTCCAATTCACCCACCCCACCCCCTAGCACTGTCTGGGGAGTCCCAAGAATGAGCTCCCTCCACTGCCTTTCCCCTTCCTACTCTGTAAACAGCGAGCATTGGCAGGGAGCAGTGGCCACTGCTATGAGAACCTGGCTGCAGGCTCCCAGCCCGGCTACATCCCCTCCCTCCTGGAACCAACAGTGAACGTCTGTTTGGTCTGAGGTAACGTTGCAATGCAGAACGCTTTGCAGAAATCATCCTGAGTTACAGCGGGGAGCTGCACCTCTGTCTGCACCCTAAGAGCTGACTGGCCTTTGTGAGGAAACTGGCTTTTGGGCCAGGATAGAGGAGGAATAACCCGCTACAGTGACTTTCTAACAAGGTGCCACACAACCCACCTGTGCTGCGGCTCATTCAAGGTGCCCCTCAGTTTGGTTACTTTCTCTTATGTCTTTGCACATTTCACCCACCTTTGGCCTGCATAGGTAAGATTTTGAAAGATGCACCTACAATGGGCTTCTACTGAAGGCAGGGTATCTTATCTTCCTTTTGTGCTCTGAGGTTAGTTAAGCACGGAGTAGTTTGCCAAAAGGGGCCGTGAAAGCCCCATTACTGGTCATTTCTATGTACAAGCCTGTAATGGAATAGATGATCCTGCCTTGCTTGAGAAGATGGGGTTGGACCAAGTGATCTCCTGGGCTGTGTCCGGACAAGTGCAGCTGTGTGGTATGTGGTGCTGAAAACACATCTGCAGTGTCACATACTGCACATTTAGATGTTCTCCACACTGCAAGGCTGTGCTGCCCATGTGTGCATTGCTCCACTTTCTTTTCTGCTTTTTTTTTTACCCCTGCAGTAGAGGAGTACAAACATGGGCAGCACACACCATTCAAAAGCGGAGCTGGGCCACCTGGAGCCATGCCCTGGCTGCCTGCCAGGCTCTCTGCAGTGGAATCACCACTGCTGTAGCCCAAGGAGCCCCCAGGACCCAAGGTAAGACTGCTGGGGCCAGTACTGGGCTGGCCCCAGCCTCCCCTACCCCAGTGGTTCCCAACCTTTTTCACAGCGCAGACCAGCAGGGAAGTGGCGG
>NW_017729024.1:156313888-156314507 GCF_001723915.1 Gavialis gangeticus | reverse complement strand
GTACTGGTCTGGCCCCAGCCTCCCCTACCCCAGTGGTTCCCAACCTTTTTCACAGCGCAGACCAGCAGGGAAGTGGCGGAGCCGACTGCCTACCTCCTGGGGCTGCCGCGCTGCCAGCTTTAGCCTCAGACATGACTGCTGGCAGTGGAAGCTGCTCACTTGGGTGGACAGACGGGGGCCCGAGCAGGGGGCTCCTGCCATGACCTGGCAGCCAACCCTTTGCGGCCTGCAACTGGGCCGCAGCCTGGTGCTTGGGAACCTCTGCCCTACCCGACCTAGGGTAACTTGCCGCACACAAAGTGCGTGTGACACAGGCGTTCCCTGGGGACAAGTATTGGCAGCACAAAGTGTGCCACTGCTACTTGTCCCCAGGGAACCAAACATCCACACTCGTCTGGCTGCGGCTCTGAGGTCTATTCTAGCTTTATGTTCCTCCAAAGTTTTCCCTCCAACTTCCTAGGTAAAAGGACTTCATATATAGTTCAGTTACACTTTATCCATAAACACTATCTTGAAATTTCTTGCCATTATGTTTCCTAGATATGAAACTCAAATTTGAGACATCAGCCCTATATTTCATAGATTTTCATAGATTTCATAGACATTGGGGCTGGAAGGG
>NW_017729024.1:156305517-156313877 GCF_001723915.1 Gavialis gangeticus | reverse complement strand
ACCTACCCGCAACAAACCCATGCTGGCTGTCCCTCAGGATGTCGGCGTCAGCCAGCCCATTAAGGATGGCCTTTTTAATACACTTTTCTAAGATCATTCCCCGGGATAGAAGTCAGGCTGATATTGTGGTGGCTGTTAATGCCTAGGTCACATAACACATAAATTGGTGCTTATATTTACTTTAAAAATATTTTAAAATAAACAAGATTGAAGTCAGTCGTTCTCAGAACGTTCCTGATATTTGTCTTAGAAATAAGCCAAAAAAGAAATCTTAAAGACCATTCAGGGGTGAAAGTCCAACTATCACCTTCCTGCTTCCGCATCCTTCCAAAGCTATCAGTTGACCAAAAATGTTATAAACCAGAGTTAAGCTTTAAAACAGTTGAAAAATGAGATGAGGGATTCAGGCAGCTCTCCACTCCCATGTAGTCCTGCCACTCACCAAATCAAACCACCTAGTGTGGTTATTTACTGATACCCATTGCTAGTGATACTTTGATAATTTTAGGGCTTGTTATCATGGTTTAAAACTTTAATACCTTAATTATCGTCCCCAATAATAAACCAAAAAGCAACAGGGGAAATCTATACATTACAAAGCCCAGAACCTTTTCCCTTGAACTTCTTAAAATTGAAATTAACTGTTGTAATCAAATAGTCTGAATTTATTCACAAACTGCTGGTTCTGCCAAGTCCATTTCCTCAGCCAATCAAAACAGAAACAAAAACAAGAGGGAAGAACTAGCTCACATAGTCAGCTGTGATAACAGTTGTCATCTTTAGGCCAGGAGGTGGCTCCATTAGCAAGCAGGCAAAAAAATGCGTGCTCTCTTTTTGACGGGTCGGACAGCTGGACCAGGAGGTAAGAACCAATTATCTCCAGTCCTCAGACTGGATGCAATTCCTTCTCCCCCTTTCCCCTCTTCATGAATGACTGGTGCCTCCCACGACTGGGGGGCACCATGGTGGTGAGTGGTGAGCGGGGACCGCCCACAGCCACTGCCCGCACTGTCAGTGGTGAGGGGTGAGGGGCAAGTGGGCACTGCCCACAGCTGGTGCTGGCAGTGTTGGCATTTGGGGGGAGGGATGGAGAGCAGTGGGCGGCAAGCAAGGGCCTCTTGCAGCTGCCATCTGCTCTGTTGGTGGTGGTGAGTGGCAAGCAGGGACCACCTGCAGCTGCCAACAGCTGCGTTGGCGGGGGGAGGGCAGCAACCACCAACAGAAGCCGGCAGTGGCTTAGACAGTGGCCAATCTCAGGGGGGTCCCTGCTATGCATCACCTATGCCTCTCTTTCTTGAACGCAGAGGTGACATAAATACAGTGAGCAAGAATGTGTCTAGGATAACTTATTAAGCCTTAGAAACACCATGCCCACAAATCAGGGTTTACAGTTATTACACCAGAAAAAGGAAAGGATGCAGCGAGTGAAATAAAACTGACATGCAGCCAAGACCAGCCCATATCCTGGGGAACTGAGACTCATGCTGTCCAAGTTAGTAAAAACTCTCTTAACTCTTTCACTAGCCCTTTCCAGAGCTTTTCAAGCCTTTTTATCTCTTGAAATAAATGCTCTCCAGTGCAGCTTCAGAACATTAAAAGGTCCAGATCTCAAAATGAAAATTTTACACAATATAATCCTTCTTACGTGTGACAGGGTCTCTGCAAATTCTAGCTGGAATCAGAGCTCCTCTGAAACTCTAGACCATCAAGTCTGATCTGGAGAAGAGTCTTCATCCACTTGAAACCCCAAGGGACCTCTCCCTGTGTAGGTTTTGGCAAGCCTATAGGAGGATGGTACTGTAGGGTGGGTTATACAAGGGTGAGACAGCAAGTTAGGGCATGAGGGAGGGCTAATGCTATTCTACAATATCCTATTACTGTTTTTTGATGTCAGAGATATTTTAAGGTCATTAGTATACACACTGTTTTTTTAGCATCCTTCATCTTTTAACAATGGAGTTGTCACAAAACAAAAAAACCCCAAACAAAAACCCAGCCCACAAACAAACCATCAAATTTACTAATAACTAATTTTCACAGATTTACAGAATTTCAGTTCCATTGAATCTAACATATTAGAGTTGTACAATATGGTACGGTATTCAATTTGTTTTTGTTTCTTCCCAAAAAGCTTTCCTTTGAAAATCCTGGTTCTTTCAGTTGAAAAACTGGTTGGCTAATGCTGCTGATCATAAAGGTCACAGGTAAGTGGAGCAGATCCAAAAATGCTGAATATTTTCCCCAGATTTAATCCTAAGTAGCTTTTAATCGCTTCTCTCTGCGTTCTCTATTTTTAAATCAGTCATAAATCATCCTGAGATTATACATCATTTTCTTTAAGATCTCTTTATGTGTCTTTTATGCCACTCCCATTACAGGCCACCAATTTATCCACATCAGTGACAAATTCGCAATGGAAAAAGTCAATCCTAAAACTGCCTTAGTATAGTCATCTAGAAAGAATATGTAATGGTGGGAAAATAAACTGTTTTGGAGCACAGGTAAGGTGTACTTTATTCCTTAAGCAGTTAATTTAACATCTTAACACAGCCCTTCTGCTCCCCCCTCCAATAAAGGGAAGAAAAAAGAGTTTTATAACTCTTAAGGTTATTTCAAACAGCATATTGTAAGTCCCAATGTGAGCTTACCAGGCCAGGAAGGGTCAATGTTGCAGTAGATTCCCTTCAAGACCCATGCCTCAGGGCACAGTTTATTGGTTAAACAGAAACTTAGGCAAAATATCAGAGACAAGTAGCTCTTTGCCCAGCGTGGATTGCTGTCCTCAGTGGTTTCCCCCTTCACTTCTCTCATCTAATATCCTAACTAAAGGACTCCAACAACAACCTTTTACTCCCCGCTGCTGCCACTCCTTAGGACATCTACTTGGGAAAAGAACTGTCAATATAAAAGTTCCCCATTTGTCAGGTCATTTCAGAGGTGTTTGCGTTTAAAAAATGACCAAAGAATTTTAAGAGTGGAATTCTTTGAAAAATGTCCATTTCATTTCAGAGTGCTATGGGTTTTGTCTGACATTGATAATACTTCTTTTAGGAACAGGTCATGAAATAAAAAAGAAATTAAACCCATTTATCAAAAATAAAAACCTCAAAAAATTTAAACATTTCTCTAAACAAAAAATACGTTTCAAAATACTTTCCCACAGGATTTTAAATAAAAAATTATAATTTAATGCACTCTAAAGAGTTTTTCTTTAATAGCAGCAAAAGTTTGTCAACTAGTTCCTCGCTGGGTTTCACCTAGTAGTATTTCCTCTCCTCCTTCCCCCAGTTCAGGAACTCCTGCAGAATCCTGTCTCCTCCCAACACGTCCCTAGCCCAGCTGAGCACTTGGTGTTGCTCTTCATCCTGTTGCCTGACTCTTATCTGTCTTAGTTGGAAGGCTATGTATCAGTTGCAGGGGAAAGGCCGATTTAAAGAGATCTGTCAGCCTATGGTACAAATCTGATACAACCCTCAAAAGCAAAGAAATGGAAATCTGAGATAGCTGAGAGCACATTTTTTGTCTTTTGAGCAAGGAAGAGTGGGATTCTTTGTCTTGTTGACCATTTCCCCCTGTAGAACATAAATTAATGGCTGAGAGTAGGTGTAACCTGCCTACTTAGAAAGCATAAGTAAATCTTATTTTCTGAAATGGCAGTGCATCGAATTCTCTAACTCATACCTTCAGTTCTCTCTCCAAAAACCTCAGATCAACAGCTTCTGTTCTGTACCCCCAAGCAAATCTGTTTCTCTTTCCAAGGTTTCACACAAGTCTCTTTGCTGAAGAAACTCTCTCTCTTTAATCACTCATTTTCTGTATTTTCAACCTAGAAAATCTTTAATGCTGAGAGTGCATGGACAAGACGAGCAGTCCTGAGTAACCCTCTTCCTTTAGTACACTTGCTCTACAATAGCAAGGACCCCCATTACCAGACAGAGGACCTACTTTAAGTTGCACAATACAGTATAATGGCTTTCATGGTGCAGTCACCACCTCTGAACTCTCCATAAGGAATTTCACTTTGGGTGCTTATACAACAGTGACCCCTAATGGATAATCCATTAGCATTTTTTGTCATAAGACTATGATGCTGTATTCCTTCACACCTGGGCACACACCTAACCATCCCCCATGAGTACCATAAACCACAAACCATGAGGCATAACCTTAACTCCAACACCAGTTATACTTAGCTTCCAGTACCCCATTACCAAACCTCCCGCTCAGTGACCAGGGAGCTCTGGGCAGCTGCTCTGCCATGCCTGCTGCACCTGTTCAGTGTTGCCTTTGTTCATAGGTAGAGAAGTTTTGGCAGGTCTCTTGATTCACTCAGGAAATACCTATACTGCTCCCTTGGGGGGCACACAGAGCATCAACCTGCTTGAAGCTGTTAATTGGCTTTACATAAGTGAGCCCTATGGGAAAGGGAATGCCAGTTCAGCAGCACTCTGCTCAGTCACACCGTCTCCAAAAGCGGTCGTAGGCTGTGAAGAGAAAGATGCTTCCTGGTAACAGAGGGGCAGATGTATGGAGGAATGAAACTTCCAGCTAAAGGGTGAAGGATCATATTGGCAGGAGTTCATTATGGGGACAGGTAGGAGCAGTGAGGTAGCTGAGTAGAACCGGAAGAGGATGGACTAGCATGGGTCAGAGGAGGTGCAGTAAAGTGTTTGGAGATAGGGGAAGCACTGAGGTGACTGGGCAATAACTGGGGGCATCCCACAGTTACAAAACTGCATCTTCACTTCTGAAAGCTGGAGGATGGACTGGTCTGTTAGAGTAGCCTGAGGGGATAAGCATTGATTGCAGGTTTGAGTGGACTGACAAACAGAATTAGGCTATTGGGGAACTTGCAGTTAGTAGAGAATTAATGACTTGAGGGTCAAGACTATGGGGTTGCTGTTAGAGGGTAGACTGGGAGGTGCCAGTGACAAAAACTGGAACGAAGAAGGAAAGAATAGATCACTAGGATTGGAGATAGAAGATTGATTGACTGCTGATTAGAGAACAGGAGATAAAAGGTTGGAGGGACTGAAGAGATGGAAAACTTTACAAAATAGTGTCCTTGAGCATCAGAGGTGAGATAGCTGATTGGAGAGGTTTCTGGGGGAGGTGTGGGATGAGGGGTGGACATGGAAGGTGCTTTCAAGCCATTTTAAATACTATAGATGTGACTCCCTTTCCTACCCCAGACACAGGTATGAAAATCTAGACACCTTGATGTTACAGATGGCTTTTAGATGACATGTTTTGATTTAACACGTTTAAAAAATCTGTTCACATACCTCTTATTTTGATGTTTGTATAAATCCTACTAAGGACAAGCTGAGCATCTGTATAATAATGTAAGACATTCAAATAAGAGGCTTAGTCATCAAAAAGGTCACTGAAGTGAATGAGAGTAATTCCTGTGTTAGGGTGAATGTATATAGAACAAAGCATGTTCCACTGTATTTCAAACAGTGGAAATGAATCATGCATTATTGGTCTCTACTTGAAAGTAAACAGATAGCTTCCTTTACCCCCTGAACACACATTAAATATAAGATTGACAGCTCTAGAGAACAGTAACATGGTATTAGAGAACTTCTCTGAAGTTAAAAATAACATTACTTTATTGCTTTAGTGGTGAAGATAGATTACTTCTGATTTTTAGGAACATGTTATTCTGTTCAACAGAGACGAAAAGGGATATTATTTTTTCCCCACCAACTTTCAATAGACTGGTGCACATGACTCATTTCTCCAGCCTATGCCATGTTATAAATCCATTGGGAAGTTCATTTCTACCTTCTCTTAATTCCCAATATGTTACCCTTGAGCCCTGCAGTGCCCACTGTTAATATGCATTATAACCTGTGGACTTCCAGGTTCCTAGAAATTAAAGTCCATTGTTTTTGCTCATATTTTATCTATTTGTTTGCCTGAACACACTGAGAACAGATGGAGGAGAAGAGATTTATTTTAGTGATAGCCAGTTATGCATTTAGTTTTACAAAGATCTCTAAGAATTAGCCTACAGCACAGGGGCAAAATTATTTCCTATCACCACATTCTCCTTTATCACTATGACTAGACAGAGAATTGTGTATAGTTTGAAAACAATAGCGATTTCTTAAACATTTCACTCTTCCTGTCTTTGAAACGTCTCTCTTGCACAAGCCGATGTCAAAATCTATGAAAAACATCAGTCCTGAAAGGAACTCAGCACAAATGGACTCTTGTGCCCATATTATGTCCAAGACTTCAGTGTAGGAGTACAAGGGTCAGCTCACAGAGCCTTCCTCACAGGACTGGTGAGTATGTTCCTAATTCTGCTCTGTAATATGAAGGGGCTTAAAGTATATTGAGCTATCTTAAAGTCTGTTCATCCCAGAAAGCATATAGTCAATTGATTCAAAATTCTCAAAATATGTATTAGCTCTCAATGAGATTTAACCTTCAAAAATTGAAGAATACTTGAATTGTCTTTCTTTTATTATTTTTCCTTTGAGTACCATCATGAATCAGCCTTGTAAGGGGACCTTAGCTGCAAGTCTGCTTGCACAGTTGCTGTCATTTCTCACACATGCCTGAGGAGCCAGGCTAGATTGACTAATTGATTAATACAATTGTAGGTGCCTAAAGAATGATATGACCTTTTGTTTTAACTACAGTGATATAATACCATGCTAACCCTGGAGTTGATTCAATAAAGCACATTTGTAGTGATAAACACCTGGGAAGCTGGAAAATCTCTTTTGGCTGCTCATGTACTAAAAGTTAAGCACAAGCCTAATTTATTTGCTGAATGAGGACCTGGGTTCCCAGCTGAGCTTTTACTGAAGTTATGATAGAAGAGGCTCACTTAAATTAAATGGAAGTCACCAACTAAAAACCAGGACTATGGTATTTACTTTTGATCCTAATACAGTATGTGACTGTTCAGTGTGATCTGTGTAATACACACACAGTACTATTACGTTGATCTTGTCTGTGAGTGTTATAAGCCTGCATTCCAGGCAGTCTCTCATTGCATTGCACCTCGTTCAGAAACAACCAAGAATCCAAGGGTACGTTTTATCTATACGTGTAACAGCGTTATTCCTCACGTACCTGTTCCTAAAATTAAAACAACAGCAACAAAACTCCTATTGTGTCTGCCTCCAGGGTAAAAAGGCATGTCAATAGTTCCAGGAAAAACAGGCTGTGTTTTAACCCAGGTTTGTTTATAAACTGACCTTCCCTAAAAAGGCTCAGAGCGGCTCACATTGTAATACACAAAAATTTACAAAACCCCAAAAATATTAAAAGAAAGTATAAGCAAACAAACTCACCCCCAAATCCCCAACTTAAAAAGCAATGCAACCACCTCCTCCACCTCCACTCCCCTGCCCCAACCTAAAATCTCAATTTAGCCTTACTCACTACTTCCATAAAGAACTATTTTTTTCCTCACATATTCCCTCCCATTCTTATCCACTGCCACTTCGTTGCCACATGTGCACAGAAATCCCCCGTTTCCCCTGTCCTTACTGCCCCTTCCAAGCCAGTACCTCCCTCTCTTGCACTAATTCTTCATTTCAGTAGTAAAGTTCTAATGTTCTTTGTTCCTCTCAGGAGCATACTGAGGTGTTGTTATATTATTCTTAGTACTGTAGGTCAATCACCTCTTTATGCAAAGAGGCAGTATGGCAGTATAGAAGTCCTCCTTGCATAAAGAGGAAATATTCCTGCTGTAGGGGAAGCCTGACATAGGTTCTGCTTGGGATGGGGAGCCTTTAAGTTCTAATCTGGGCTCCACAGAAGTTGTGCTGGCAATAAGAAATTAGCAGATCTCCAGGCCAGATGGAGCAGCAAGTCTCCAGGCCCCAATTTGTCCTTTGCCAACCACAGTTATGACAGCTCTGGGCAACAGCTACAAATAATGCTTTTTCCTCCTTGACCCTCTCCTCTGCCCAAAGGCTTCACATTGTTAGGCCATGTGCAGACATTATACTTAGACTGGTCTAAATGAACTTAGATTGATCTAAGCCCATAACCATTGGCGCACATAACAGTCTAAAAATGGTGCAAGCAGTCTAAGATAGACCTGGTGCAAGTTGCACTCAATTTGAATTGGTGCATTGAACTTCTATACTGTTTCCCTATAGATTCAAGTTAGACTTCTGTCCTCTGGCATCACAGCCTGCTTTGTGGGCCTCCCCAACCCATCCCTTGCACACCAGCAGTTGGCTGATGCTCCGTTGCTTCAGCCAAGTGCCCAGCAGTCCCTGCCCCTGGGCTCTCTCAGTACCTAGCAAGCACAACCCCTCTTCCCAGCTCTGATTCCTGCTTCTAGCCATTTGTCAGCTGCAGGCAGGCGGGGGGGGGGGGGGGAA
>NW_017729024.1:156295337-156305293 GCF_001723915.1 Gavialis gangeticus | reverse complement strand
CCCCTTCCCAAGTCCCAGAACCTGGGCACCTGAGTACCTGGGCCATGCCCCTGTACCCCCAACACTGCATCACGAAGCACCCCACAACATACACACAGACTCCCACACTGAGCCCAGGAGAACACCTGCACTTGGGCACAACTCTGTGGACCCTGACGCTGGCACCTGCACACCCAGACAGGGACCCTCTGGGCTCCGGCACAACCCCATGGACCCTGATCCTGTCACCTGCACACCACATCTCAGGGGCATTAGCCAGCCACCCTGAGGCCTGGACCCCAACTTAGACCCCCCAACTCCCAAGCAGAAACTGGTAGATGGCTTGCTCCTAGGGGGTCAAGGTGGTGGGGGAAGAACATTGGGACTGGGCTCCACAGCTTGGCCACTGGCTGGCAGCTACAGGGTCCTGGAGTAGTAGGGTTGGGGGAGGGGAGGCACTGAGCATCCCTGCTCTGCACACGCATGGTACACCATGTCTGGTCTGTACTCTGTGCCTCCTCTACTGAGACTTTGTGGAAGACCTCCCATCCCGATCTTGCAGATGCTGTGGAGGATACATACGGTAATGATGAGGCCCTGCCAGTGTGACTTAAGGTGGCCGAAGGCACGCTGCAAAGTCATGAGGCACCTGCTCAGACAGCAGTTGAAGTGCTTCTTTTGGCAGTCCACCTGCCTCCCAGTAGAGCTTTGTGATTCAGGGCAGGAGGGGGTAAGCTTGATTCATGATGATTAGGGGGAAGGACAACAATGGCACTGATAAGGAAACTGTGTGTGGCAAGGGGCCATCCCTGGGCCTGTCCAATGTTGGCCCGACCCTCTGTTTCTGGACTAACCATCCACCTTTCTTTTCTGCCACACCTTGATGGAACAATAATTATGATGTTACTCAGGCAGGAGGCTGCCCATTTACTACCCCGACACCAGGGGTCGCTATCCCCTGCTCCAAACCTCTCCCCCTGCCTATGCCTCGCATATGGTAGGTAAAGTCTAGCACCTTTAATTCCGAATTGGCCTTCAGCAGCCTTGGGCTTGCTGCAGCCCTGTCTCCATGCCCTCCCTGATGCTGGGCTTGCTGTAGCCCTATCTCTGCACCCCCTCTGGTGCTGGGGCTCTATAGCATAGTGCCCCCTATGAGGTCTCCTCCTCCCCAGTAGCCTCAGCCCAGTCCATTGGTTAAAAACAACAATGTAAATATGAGCCCCTGGGCTATAACATAGTACAAGTAATGAAAGCCACAATCTGGCTCTTTAAAACCTTAAAACTGCTCCATTGAGTGCCTCCCAGCCCTGGGTACCTTGTAGACTCCTGGAGCCTCATTAGCCATGTAAACAGTTTATCCAGCAGCCACAGCATTCCTGGGTAGGTCTTCCCTGCAGGAGCTCCTTCCCCTGGCAGCTTGCCAAAGAACTACCTCCTGCCAGCCTTGGCCTTGGGGCTTATATGTGCCCAGAGCCCTGTCTCCTTCCAGTCAGCGGGCTGGCCTGTGTGGTTGGGCTTTTAACCTCTGCCCTCCTGGTACTTGGTACAATGCCTGCTCTCCATCATCTCAGGGAGTAGAGAATTGCAGAAGACACGAGCATCATGGGTGCTGCCTGCCCTGCTGGCAAAGATGTGGGTGAAACAGTTCTGGCAGTCTACAACATCCTGCAGGATGATGGAGAAGTAGCCCTTGTGGTTGATGAACATTTGGGTGTGCAGGAAGAAGATGGAGATATGGGTGCCGTTCATGGCCTCCACACAGTTGAGGAAGCCCTTGCAGCAGAAGGCAGCAATCACCTCCTGTAGGTTGATGAGGTAGAAGAAGTGGCTGGTTATGATGTCCTGCTTGACCAGGCATACCTCCTGGACAGCCTCTCTGGCCATGGATTTGCCCACCCAAAATGGTTGGTGACACGGAGATTGCTGAGGGTGGCCAGTTTCATGATGGTGATGGCCACCTGCTTCTCTGGAGTGAGGGGTGGCTGCATGCTGACCTTCTGGTGTGCAATGTGGGGGGGATGGGCAGCTGGGAGATGATGCCCTTGAAGGTGGCCCAGTACATGCAGAAGGTCTGGATCCACTGGTTTTCTTCCAGTGTGTCTAGGACTATCCACTCCCACCAGTCACTGCTGGTGGTGTGGGCCCAGAACTGGTACTTGATGGTCTGGAGGTATGGTGCCAGAGCACACTGGCATCCATGCCATCCTGGTTGGTCTTGTCCTTATCAGTCATGTGGAAGTCAGTGGCCCAGTTCAGGATGCTTGGCTGGTGCAGGGTGCGGTAGGTGGCCTTGCACAGGACATCTGGCTGCCGGCTTGAAGGCAAGAAGCCAAGTCCTGTGATAACTAGCTGTCACATCATGTCCAGATGGCTGTGTATGATGTTCTGCAGCCTCTGAGAGTTGCTCAGGGTAATAAGCAGGACATGCTGCAGCTCCTGGGTCTGCATGCTTGGGCACAGACAGCAGGCCATCATGGCAGGGTGCAGGCAGGCTGGGACATGGAGTCATGTGCAATTCACAAGGGAGGGCACTCACTCTGGAGCTATTCTGGAAGCCTCAGGGCAGGGGGCAGGGGACCACTGATGGGGATAAAGCGGGGGGTTGGGGGCATGCTTGCCTGTGCCTGGCAGCCATTCAGGGATGGGCTAGGCACTCGGCTGCACTCGACAGTCTCTGGCAGCCCAGGGATGCCATAGGGCACCCTAGAAGGCATGTGGGAGCTTCGCTTGCCTGCAGGCCTTGGGCAGTGCAGGCTATCTGTGTCCCCCACCCCCACCTCCAAAAGGGTGAATGTGTATACTGTTAGCTCCCAGTCCAAACTAGGCTGATTATAGAAAACTGCATAACTTAAATTGATTTCTCCCCTAGCTTTCTGAATGTCTGTAATTGGCCTCAGAGGCTAGCAATAGACATTTTATTAATCTCAGTTTGAATGTGAGATTAATGCTTGCGTTTGATCCCAGATCTTCAGCTGCCTTCATTTGGCACAAATCCTGTGACCTAAGTAGAGCTACATCAATGTGCACCAATTGACAAACTGGCCCTTTTTCTCTACTTGTTACTTTTGCTCCTTGGGCAAAAGAATGGCCTCTGGTTTGGGCCACCCACCACCAGCTAAACAGTATTAGATTAATTGTACAGAGCTTTAAAAGCAGAAGCTAAATCCTCAACTGATAGAAAATGATGGAGCTGCAATGATTTACACCGGCTGATAGTTTACCCCATGTATTACTGTGGCAGCAGAGTATTTGTATTCATATCTAGAAAAATGGTGGATTAATAGCAATGCAGTAAAATCCCTTAGTTTTGTTGGTTCTGGGCACTTTCAACAGAGGCCTCGAGTTAATGTCTTCTCCAGTCTCAGACTGAGCAATTATTTCTGAGTTATATTAAAATTTAAGGTAAGCACAGATATAAAAGATGAAACCACACAATAATGGAAGCAGTTATACATGCATCCTGTTGTGCTCAACCATATTCATTTAAAGAAATATTGAATGATGAATCGTACAGGAAAAGAAAAATGCCAATTAAGCATGTGTGCATATTAGATGCTTTTGCCTTAATGCTTTATTACAACCTTTTATTTGAGCAAACAGGAAGGGAGACAGTGTTGTGGCCACTCATTTCAGAAACTGAAAAGTGCACTGATGGGATTTTGATCTACTGGAAGTGTTTTTTATCTCTGTCCAGAAATAATACTTCTGCTTTTGTATTTTTACATATATTTTCCTTTGTCTGCTTTAATCACATTTCTAAAAGTATACTCACACAATTGGCCACAGTAGGTCTATCAACAAATCCAAACATGCTGCTCAAAGAATTTTGTTGGTAGGGGAACAAGGAAAATATCCACAAAAAGACTTATGCCTTGTGATGCTTGATGTTGCAAGTCCTGAGTTATAGGCACCAAGTCCCTACACAAGAATCTACAGCCCAGTGTTAGGACCCTGAAGTCCCTACAATGCATAGAGATGGTCAGGCACCTTACAATACGTTTCTTTAAAGTCAAAAAGATGCATGAGAAGTCACCTAAGCTGTATACAAGAAACACTTGGGATATAGATATGTCTTAAATCTCATTCCTCTTCCTCAAAATGTACTGAAACTGTCCTACCATCCCCTCCCATATAGTTTCTCATCTTCCATAGAAAAGAATGGGGGAAACAATGGGACCTGAAGATCCAAAAGTTCACAAAGGTCACTTGCTGACTTCGAGCATCAATTCATCAAAGCCTCTGGTGAATTCAACCAGTCAACTATAGTCAAGCAGTGACTCTTCACGGAAAATACTCTACTTGCACATCTTTCACAGTTAAATGAGCAACTGTGTGGAGAAGTGAGGTAACCAAGGCCCCAGCTCATAAGAAGCTTCATAAATTAAATGTCAATACCACTTACTAACTCAAAAATGAACTAGAAGCTTATGAAGACTATAGAGTACATCAGTGGGGGCAGCCTTTTTTTGGCAGGCATGCCACAAATTAAGCTCTGCACCTTCCCCAAATGCCATCAACTCCCTTTCCCCTGCCTGATCTGTTGCTGTGCTTTCTGCTCCCCACCCTGTGCTCCATACCCACTCCGCTGCTCTGTTTTTTGCTCCCTTCACTACCTGCCACTACCTGTCCCTTGCCTATTCTGCCATGTGCTACACCCAGAGGCTTGTGGCCCCGTGCTGCAGGCTGGCCACCCCCAGTGTACACGAAGTATTTGCTAGCACAAAGCAGCGATGCTCACTTATTTGATGGTACAATGAAAGAGGATCACTGAGGATACAGCCCTTCACATTCTCCCTCTGGAAGGCTTTCCAAATTTTAAACATTGAAATAAATTACTTTCAGGGTCAGAAAAAAACCAATATACTTACAGCATGGAACAATTGCTGTGCAGTTACAGAGGGCTTCTTTTAACACATAGTAGTAGGGCAATAAGATTTTTTTTGTAGCTTAACAGAATAGGCAGTTATAGTTAAAACAAGCCAGTGATACCCTGTGAATAGCGTATTTCTGACTGGGTGTATGGTCTGTGGATGTCAGTGAGTACTGTCTTTAAAGTATTAGCATTTCATTCACTAAGAATAATTCTCTACTGTTTACAGTGACCACAGTCACAACTGTGCATGAATTCAATTGACGTGACACATTGCCAAGGATTGTTTTGCTCTGATGCCACAGAGCCCAGTTGATGCAGATGATAATTATGAACGAAAACCCACTATCAATTTAGTTTCTTGTAGATTGCCTACGTTCTCAGCAGTACTAACTGCGAAGAGATACAGCGAAGAATATTGTGCTTGTGAAGTAATTAAATCAGCCTATGCTCTCTCCAAATTGCAAGGAACATTCAACTGTTTCCAGCATTTGACAAGTAGACTGTGTGTGAATTTGAAATTGAATTTGACACGCCGTTATTTTTAGGCTGTTTGTTTTTTCAGTATCTTCACTTGTGTGTGTGTGTGGGGGGGAGGGGTAGGTTAGGAGGAGGGGAGGGTAGTAATTGTTTTTCCAATCAAAATGGGATATTTTCTAAGCAACCAACCACAAATGAATTGCTAGGATTCAAAACTTGAAATAGGATCATTTGAAGACTTGGGGGAGACAGCAGACCAGGTCTTTAAAAGGTACTTAAGCACTGCTGTACTCACAACATAACAGTGGTTAACCCATACGTGACCTGCCACTCAGTACAACAGCCAGCCCAGGCTCTGTATGCAATCCATTAGGAAAAAGATAGGTGCTTAGAAAGCGATCTTCAGGGGTCATGGCTAGCTGAGTAGGAAGCTGCTTGAGCTAGCCTGAAGTGAAATATGAAGGAGATTGAGGCATAGGCACTGACATTCCTGGTGTACCTTGCTGATGGGTCAGTGATAGCTGCTTTTCTCCATTCAGGATCCTCAGCTGGAAACCCTCTATTGGAGCTAAGCACTGAAGTGGTTGTTCCGGCTTACGTAGTCCAAACTGTAAGAGCTGACACTCTCCTGTTCTTGGTGTCTCATGCTTGTGCTCACTACTCCTCTCATGCTCCTCTTAGATTTCCCTGAGCCCCCTGCTGTCTTTTATATAGATGTTTTGCTGTCCCTGTGTCTACTGGTGGCCTTTCTGTACCATTCCTCATCTTGGGTGAAAACAGGTGAGCATACCAACAAGATAGGGATGTGCTGGTGGGGTAAGATGGTCCCCCACCTGGTTGGACAACCTCACTCTTGGAGAGAGCTCTTCCAGGACTTGTGCATGAGCATAGGCTGAGAAGCTCATTACCTCTGGGGTGGTGACATCAGCACTTAGATCACTTAGCAAACATCAGTCAGTAGAAATATAGGTACCTACAGGCTTAGCTGGCACTCGAGTTGCAGCTTTGGCAAGGTCTACAATACCTAAATGTTGGACTTTGGTACATAAAAAGGCAAAAAGGCATCTTTAAAGTCAGTATATCTATGTTGGAGGAAGGCATTAAACATGCTGAGAGCTAAAGCAGTGATGCAGAAAATATCTGGAGAGAGCTTGAGAAATGAACAGCCCTCAGCTCAGAATATGCCCCAATATCATCCCTTCACCCTCTAGGACGTCATGCTTACAGGTCGGACTTTTGTCATATCAGCTGGGTGACCTAGGGATACTTGCATCACCTATGGGGAACAGATTACTTGAGTGGTGGGTGGGTTCTATTCAGTACTTTTCATAAGTGATGCAGATGAGCACTGTACAACGACTTATTTTAGAAGCTCGCTCACCTAGCCTTTGTCCCAGAGTCTGCTAAGATAAATCCATCAGTTCTTTTCCAAATTACTTTGATGCTGTTTTCTCTTCTTCTACATCATTTTTCAAAAACTTTACTAAGGCCCACATCCAAAAAAGGGGATGAGGTACCATCACACTTAGTATGACAACTGTACTTTTGTTTCCGCTCATTTTAGGCAAGGGTATAATCTTACAAATGAAATTACTTTCTGGTTAAATGGAACAAGGAACTTTAATGAAAGAAAGAAAACAGTGTTATAACCTTAAAAACCATCTCTCTCTCTCTCTCTCTCTCTCTCTCTCTGTGTATGTGCTTTGCTGTACAGCTACTGCCTACTATTTTCCATCTTCACTGCCCCCCTCCCTATGCAGACTTAAGGAAACAATCCACATAGCCAATTCTTCACTTCCATTTTCTATGCCGTTTTCATCACGTACTGATATTAAATGTATAACTGAGTTGCCAGTGTTATCACTCATCCAGATCTAGTCATCTTCTGGATCTGAAAAGGCCCTAATCCACATGATTCACCAAGATTTGCAGCTCTCAAATATTATTGTGTTTGTGCACTAGTCTCATGACCGAACAATAGGATCACCTCCCTGTGGGAAGGCTGCAATGTGAGTGCTGTTCCTAAGGAGATGTGCAGATATTACCTTTAGATGGACCTAGCTAGGATTAGGTCAATCTAAATGCTAATCTGTGCAGACATTCAGGGAGGTTAAATCAGGCAAAAATGGTGGGCTTCATCTAAATTAGTTCCCTTGAGGAGGTAAGCTAACTTAGATCGGGAATGGGTTAACCTGATCTAGTGAACATCTGCATGTTTGGAGCATGGCCCAAGGTCTGCGCTGCCCCCTCCCCAGTTACTTACACCAGGTTTCCGGCATGGCTCCTGACACCGGTGAATGTCTGCATACAAATGTCTGCACACACGGCCCCCAATCTACAGTTAGGTGGCTTGAAGTAAGCTGTGTGATCGTAGACCAGGTGTGGTGAATGTATACAGGTATCCTAAGTTACAGAGCAGTTCAGCTGGGTTTCAAATTAGTTTAAAATGCAAAGATACTCCCCTTGATACCATGTATCCTAATCACTCATTGAATCACCCATTCAGGCAGACAGCTGGAATTCAAATATGTTCAACAACAGCAGCTGCTGTTGCCCAGTAATTGTTGTACAGCTTTATCACAAATGGAGGCTCCTGGTTTAAGTCTGGGTAAACTTCCAGGTGCATTATGACAGTTAAAGACGAAACCAAGATCTCTCAGATTTGGCGTTCCTCTACCTCATACACCTTATATAGGGCTACGTAGGAGAAAATCAGGTAGAACGCTGTTCTATGGCCTCCAGGCCTTAACCACAGGCGTATTCTAGAGCTCTATATAACACTAGCATTGGGAAGCGATCATAGTTTGTTTAGAGGCACTAAATCATGCTCTTGGGTGTGCCCTGCCACCTTTTATCAACCACAGGTCATAGGAAGTGTAGTTCATTTGTGCACGTTCACATTTCTATTTAATTTCAGTCCAGTTGTTTCAGTTGTTTTTAGATCTTGTTTTGATCTCATGTTGTGTTTTTCCTCTGACTTGTCACAAACTATGATGTCAACCCTGTTAATTTCCATCCCCTGTAGCTTTGTAAAATATCACTCATTTTCCTTTGAAAGCCTTCTGGGATGCTTGTGATGCTGAACTGAAGGGAAAGAAAGGCCCATCTTCCACATGATGCTATAAAATTGTCAAGTTACAGTAAACTTAGCATAAAAAGGCAGATTCTTGTTCTGCATTACTTTGAATTGTCAATCTTATCTGCATTTGAAGATTTAACTCTATTTGAAAGAAAAATAACAAACAGTGTTTGTTATTTTCAAACACTGTTAGACTACAGCCCAAAGTTGTGAGCTTCATATATTTGCATACATATTTGCTGCTTCCAGAACAACCCCTTTTGTGAAAGCAACCAGTCATTTGAATTGTGCCAATAGAGTACTTGTGTGCCTGCTTTACATATTTAAATGTACGGTTTCGCAAAGATGAAGGATACCCACACATTGGAGCCCCTTAATGACTAGCACTATCAATAATGATGGAAATCCTTCAATAAATAGGAAATTAATATGTGACAGCAAAATATGGGACACTGGTTTTATATAAAGTTACAGTTATATTATGTTTCCAGTTATATGTGTGTAAATCTGTAGTATCTCCTGTGACCTGAGTTATGCTGGTGTAGCTAAGGAGACTTTTGTCTATGAGTATTTAGGTCCTCAGTAAAATGAATAATATGTAAAATGAAAATCGATAAGGTCTGTATACGATATGCCAGTTCCATAATTTTAATATCCACAATATTACTTAATCATTAGATGAGGTTTTCTCATTGATGTTCAGATTAATCAAGGATTCCATCATTATATGAAGTAGAGAGGGGTTTGCTCCATAACCTTGAGCTGTGTGTGGTGGAGCAGGATCTAAGTCTGGATTAACATTTAATAAAGTCTTTCTCATGAACCAACTCCCCCAGATCCCAATTCTATAGAACTCTGGGTTTACGGAGTCTAGAGCCAACTATCTCTGTTATAAATGTCATTATATACATCTTTCTTGCAATTGCAGTAACATGAAAACATTCAAATATTAACTATCTGTCCTATAGGGCTATTACTGTCAGTGAAACAGTGTTTCATTTCTGCGCATGTACAGTGATGAAAACATACTGACACTCAATACTTCTATATTATCTCCATGGGAAAAGACTGCATATGCTAAAGACCACACTTCTTCACATTTCATATTGTTTCTCTCTTATTCTCATTATTACTTCCTTTCAAGTCTCTGATTTGGATTTTCCTATAAAATATTTAAGAACATACAACTTGTAGTAATGTAAAAAAGCCTTGAATTTTGTTGCAGCTGTATTTTTACAGAAACATATTCAAGATGATCAAGATTCAACAGTTTATCAAGGTGTAAATGCACACGCACAAAAAAGCTAGAGTCTGGGTTAATCCTTTTAGTTATGAAACCCATGCATCTCAGAATAGGTCACTGGAAAGGCTTCCTGGACATCTAATTAAAGTGCTCGACTCATTTCTACTTTGTGGATGTTGCATGCGCATACTGACACCTGACTCCAAGGCTCCTCAAGATACACCAAATGATTTGCCTGCTCAGTTGTCTTGTGAAAAATAGCAAATTTCCTCTCCTTTTGAATATGCAAAAAGATCCTAAATGCA
>NW_017729024.1:156286713-156290337 GCF_001723915.1 Gavialis gangeticus | reverse complement strand
TTAGTTATGAAACCCATGCATCTCAGAATAGGTCACTGGAAAGGCTTCCTGGACATCTAATTAAAGTGCTCGACTCATTTCTACTTTGTGGATGTTGCATGCGCATACTGACACCTGACTCCAAGGCTCCTCAAGATACACCAAATGATTTGCCTGCTTACAGTTGCTTTCTCCGCTTGCACCATTAGAATCTTTAAGCCATGCAACTTGGAGAGAAATTTCTTCACATAGTGCAGCCAGTTAAAAACTGCTTCATACTCTAAGACAGCAGGAAGTTCAGCTGCAGGGAACTGAACCACAAATTACTTGAAACAGAGAAAAACTTTCCAGTCACATGCACTCTAGTTTCAGCCCCCAAATCATCTGTCTCTGAACCTGGAACGTAAATAAATAGAGTAGTATACTTACCATAGTTTCAGCAACTGTGTCTACAAGCCTGCTAAAATGTATGTATTGAAATACAGTGAGTCAAACTGTTCTTTGTCCTTCTGTATGCACTTCCTTTTCTGAAAGTGTATGTGGTCACTCTAGCCTTCACAGGGAAGCATATCAGCAAAATCCTTGTTTTGCATAATATCAGAGCCCTAACAGAAGTTTTAACTGTGTGTGTTTGGGATACACTGTACTGCTGGGAAAGCCAAGTGAAAGTGAATTAATACATTTATTTTGTGATCTCCAAGTGATTAAGGATATGATGAGAAAAATTGCATATGCATACATGTTTTAATAGTACTGAGTAGGTTTCAAAATTGTATTTTGATTCCATTCTGTTTAAAACCCTTTCATCCCACATTAGTCAGCAGGTCAGTCTTAACTACCAGTACCCAGAATCTGCCTCCTGCATGTCCTCACTTTGAAGCCTATTTGATATCTGAATCCTGAACAAGCCTATAATCATATGACAGCAACGCTCTGTCCACACACTTCTCCTTGTCCAGGTTCTCAAAATGCAATTCTTCACTTGAACACAAAGCCAGGATAGTCCATGAGGAAACTCCTGGTCTGATCCATCTCAAACTTCAGGACTAATTTCATTTCAGTTTCTGAATCTAAGTGGCTCATACGCAGCCCAGAAACTGTGGCTTTTTGCACTTGGCCGCGGTTTGCAACTTTGTGTTGTGTCTGCAGGTGTCCATGTACACACTGAGCATTTCTGGGGGGCCTGAGTTATAGTTGGGGAGCTTCATTGTGAAAGACGACTGTATAGGAATGCACATAAGGCTGGGCATCTCCCCAGATTTTAGTTGCTGGAAAAACATAACTGTGTGGATACCTTTAAGAGTGTAATGTATAGGTTGTTACATTTGCCCTGGGATTTCAGGAGGGAACTGAAGGGAACAGCAGAGCAGTAGGCTAAGATTGTTCTCTGAATAAACACGCTTTATAGTGCTATAAGCTTAACTCATTCGTCTTTTGAGAACAACAAATGGTACCAGGACAGGGGTTTAAAGAAAGAAAAAAGTGGAGCATCTCAGAATGCCAGAGGAGGTAAAGCTGTCCAACAATGCAGCATAAAACTGGAAGAAATTTAAGCAGAACTTCACTACATATATAGCAGTCAATGGAGCTACAGAGAAGGAAGATCTGCTCAAGGTAGCTGTTTTTTAAATATAGTAAGCCCGGAAGCTCTGTCTCTTTATAATAGCCTACAGCTGTCAGAAGCAGAACAGAAAAGCTATGGCACAGTAATTAAAAAGCTTGAGGAATATTGTATACTCAAACAAAATGAAACCTTTGACTGGTATAATTTCCACATGAGGCTGCAGAAAGAATGTGAGGCAATAGAGGAGTTTGACAAAGACCTCAGACTGCTGAGCCAGACGTGCAACTTTGGAGACCTAACTTTGGAGATCCCACGGTTAGAGACCAAATAGTATTGGGTATAAGGGATACAAGCCTCAGGAAAAGACCAGCAGAGGATCCTAACCTTAATTTGAAAAAGGCAATTAGAATGTGCCAGGAGGGTGAGATAAATGCCAGGCTGCAGAAGCTTGACAAAAAAACCCAGAACAAGCTGAACTAGACAGGATTACAAGACTGCAAAAACCCAAGGCAACACACAGACAATACAGAAAGAAGGACCTCGCTATGAAGCGGGCAAGCAGAGGCCAAAGAGAATTGCTTGAAGCAACAATGGTGAGCTGCAGAGGCTGTGGGGGTTACCACAATGCTTTGCATTTGGTAAGTGCTGCAACAAATACAAACAATTCATTCACACTGCAGGAGTTAGCAGAAAGGAGCAGGATGCACCACCCAAGAAACAGTAGCTGCATGCTTTATGCAATGAGGAGGAGGAAGAATTCCTCATTGGCACAATGTAAGTTCATTCTTCCGAGGATTGGAAAATCATCCCCGAAAACCAATGGACTAATGGCAACTTTTAAATTAGATACGGGGCACAGGTCAACGTAATACCAGAATACATTATTCAAAAAATGAAAATGAAACCGGTGTACTAAAAGAATAAGAAAGTGCAACTTGAAACATATAATGGGAACATGAGTGCAGCCATGAGTGTTTGTGGACTGCATGTTAGACACAAAGATAATATAGTAAAAGTTCAGTTTGTAAGTCCTAGGAAAGGTAGTGCCAATTATTGGGTTGCAAACATGTAAAACTTTAGGTTCGATTAAGAGAACAGATGCCACTGAGGGACTACAAAGCAAGAACGTAGACAAAGAATTTTATGTGTTTCAAGGCATAGGGAAACTGTCAACTGAGGACAAGAAAGAATTAAGAGAGTGAAATACTCCCACCATATATGCTTCCAGAAATGCTCCCATTTTACTAAGGGGAAAACTGAAAAAGGAATTAGATAGATTATTTAACATGGGCAAAATAGAAAAGGTAGAGCAACCAACTGCTTGGGTTCATTCACTGGTCATAATAGAAAAAATATTTAGAATTATTTAGAATTATTTATTAGAATTAATTATTTTGGTAATGTGGCAGAAGCTAAACATTTCTCCACTTTGGATGCCTCTTCTGAGTTTCGGCAAGTGCCCCTAGAAAAGAACAGCACTAGATTATGTACCTTCAATATGCCCTTTCAAAAGTATTGCTTTCATATGCTTCCTTTTGGACTATGTTCTGCATCTGAAGGAGTTCACAGAAAGGTGCAACAATTTTTTTAAGGTTTTGATGGAACTATGGTTTATATTGATGATGTATTAGTTTGGGGAAAGACTATGGAAGAACATGACTTGAGGCTTAGAAAGGCACTAGAGAGAGTTCAAAAACTGTTTGAGCGCTCATTGCACTTGGGACAGGTCCCAGAGGACTGGAAGAGGGCCAGTGTGGTCCCTATTTTCAAAAAGGGGAGGAAGGAGGACCTGCGTAATTATAGGGCACTTAGCCTCACCTCTATTCTCAGCAAAACCTTAGAAAAAATCATAAAGGATCACATTTGCAGGGGGCCAGCAGGTAACGCAATGGTAAGGGGCAACCAGCATGGGTTTATAGCAGGCAGATCCTGCCTGACTAATTTGGTCTCTTTTTATGACCAGGTTACACAGTGCTTAGATGCAGGAGTAGAGGTAGACATTATTTACCTGGATTTTAAAAAGGCTTTTGACAGTGTTGCACCCAATTCTTATGAGCAAACTGAGTAGCTGTGATGTGGAT
>NW_017729024.1:156284354-156286677 GCF_001723915.1 Gavialis gangeticus | reverse complement strand
ACAGTAAGGTGTGTGAAAAACTGGCTTATGGGATGCACCCAGAATGGTGGTGGAGGAGTTGGTTTCTCCCTGGAGGGATGTGGGCAGTGGTGTCCCCCAAGGCTCTGTCCTGGGACCAGTACTGTTTAATATCTTCACCAGCGATTTGGATGATGGTGTTGAAAGCACCTTGTCCAAATTCGCTGATGACACTAAACTACGGGGTATAGTAAGCACACTAGAGGGCAGGGAGCCAATTCAGGCGGATTTGGATAGACTGGGGAAGTGGGCAGATCAGAATAGGATGCAGTTTAACAAGGATAAATGCAAGGTGCTGCACCTTGGGAGAAAGAATCTCCAACACACCTATAACTTGGGGGGACCATTCTGAGTACCACAGCAGTGAGAAGAGATCCTGGAGTCCTGGTTGATGCAAAAATAAACATGAGTTGCTGGTGTGATGAGGTAATAAGCAAGGCTAACTGCACTCTTTCTTGCATCAGCAGGTCCATCACAAGCAGGTCTAGGGAAGTGATAATTCCCCTCTATGCAGCATTGGTGAGGCTGCAGATGGAGAACTGCATCCAGTTTTTGGGCACCGCACTTCAAGAGGCATGTGGATAACCTTGAGAGGGTTCAGAGGAGGGCTACTTGTATGGTTGAGAGCCTGCAGGTAAGACCCTGTGAAGACAGACTCAGGGACCTGAATCTCTTCAGCATCCGCAAGAGAAGGCTGAGAGGTGATCTTGTGGCTGCCTACAAACTCATTGCGGGGGTCAGCAGGGAATAGGGGACACTCTGTTTACCAGGGCCACAAACCTCCTCGGAGTTACCAGAAATAATGGCCACAAACTGAAGGAGAATAGATTTAGATTGGACACAGGGAAGAAATTCTTTCTGGTAAGGGTTGCCAAAATGTGGAATGTGCTTCCAAGGGAGGTGGTGCTTTCCCCTACCTTGGAGATGTTCAAGAAGAGATTAGACCAGCATCTGGCTGGGGTTACTTAACCCCAGCACTCTTTCCTGCCTGGAGCAGGGGGTCGGACCTGATGATCTACCAGGTCCCTTCCAACCCTAGAAACCTATGAAATCACTCATTTTATATCACAAAACAATTACGAAAGGAGGTTGGGATCATTATTTGGCAAAAGTCCTTGACTTCAGGAAGGCCGACTTGAATGAGCTAAGGAGATTAGTAAGAGAGACACTGGGGACTCGGAGCCTCAGTGAGATGGAAATCCAGGATGGGTGGTTGTTCGTTAAGGAGATAATCCTCCAAGCTTAGAGGGAGTCAGTCCCAATGCAAACCAAAGGGGGTAAGAGTGCTAAAAAAAAGCCCCCTTGGCTCAGTAAAGGCATCCAGGAGAGCCTGAGTGCAAAAAAGGTGGCATATAATCAGTGGAAGCAAGGGGCAGTCACCAAGGAAGATTACACCTCTGTTGCTTGTGATTGCAGGGAGGCTGTTAGGAAGGCCAAGGCAGAAATGGAGCTAGGGCTGGCAACCAGATTAAGGATAACAAAAAGTCCTTTTTCAAATACATAGGGAGTAAGAAGAAGGCACCAGGTAACATGGGGCCCCTACAGGACAGGCTTGGCAAGCTGGTGATTGCAGCAAAGGAAAAAGCTGATTTCTTCAATGAGTTCTTTGCCTCCATATTTCTGAGCAGGGACCCGGACAACTCCCCCACTAGGATTACGGACAGGCTCAGGGGACACAACACCCTGCCTAGGGTCAGGGACAATCTAGTTAGGGAATTTCTGGAGGGGCTGGACGTGTTTAAATCAGCAGGTCCATATGCTCTTCATCCAAGGGTACTGAGGGAATTGGCGGAGGTCATAACAGAGACCCTGGCACCCCTGTGTAAGTGCTTGTGGTGTTCTGGCCAGGTCCCAGAGGGCTGGAAAAAGGCCAGTGTGGTCCCCATTTACAAGAAAAAAGGAGGACCTAGGTAACTGTAGGCCAGTTAGTCTCACCTCGATCCTTGGAAAGACCTTTGAGAAAATTATCAAGGAGCACATCTGCGGGGGCCTAGCATGAGAGGTAATATTCAGTGGCAACCAACACAGGTTCACTGCAGGCAGATCTTGCCTGACTAACCTTCTTTCCTTTTACGACCAGGTCACAAAGTCCTTGGATGCAGATGTTAAGGTGGATGTCATCTACCTGGACTTCAAGAAGGCTTTTGACTCTGTTTCTTATTCCATACTCATAAAAAAACTAGGCAACTGTGGCATTGATGCCTACACAAATGGATGGCAAATTGGCTCGATGGTCACACCCAGAGAGTGTTGGTGGATGGATCGTTTTCAACTTGGAGGGATGTGGGCAGTGGAGTCCCCCAGG
>NW_017729024.1:156266457-156284270 GCF_001723915.1 Gavialis gangeticus | reverse complement strand
ATGACACAAAGATGCGGGGAGAAGGCACACTGGAGGGGAGGGACAGAATCCAACTAGATCTAGACAGGTTACAGAGGTGGGAGGATGAGAATAGGATGGAATTCAACGCGGACAAGTGCAAGGTGCTGTATCTAGGGAGAAGGAACCAGCAACGTACCTATAGGCTGGGGAACGCCCTTCTCAAAAACACAGTGGCAGAAAGGGATCTTGGAGTCATTGCTGACTCTAGGATGGACATGAGCAGCCAATGTGAGGAAGCGGTCAGTAAGGCTTACTCCACCTTGTTGTGCATCTACAGATGCATCACAAGCTGGTCCAGGGAGGTGATCCTTCCCCTCTATGTGGTGCTGGTCAGGCCACAGTTGAAGTACTATGTCCAGTTCTGGGCACTGCACTTCAAGAGGGAAGTGGCTAACCTTGAAAGGGTCCAGAGGAGGCCACTCGCATGGTCACTGGGCAGCAGGCCAGGCCCTATGAAGATAAACTAAAGGGCTTGCATCTATTCAGCCTCCACAACAGAAGACAGAGGGGATCTGGTGGCTGTCTATAAACTCACCAGCAAGGACCAGCAAAAAATAGATGAGGCTCTGTTCTCCGAGGCACTGCCTGGGATAACAAGGAATAACAGCCACAAATTGATTGAAAGCAGGTTCTGGCTTGATACCAGGAGGCATTACTGTATGGTTAGGGCTGCCAGGCTGTGGAATGGGCTTCCAAGGGAGGTGGTGCTCTCCCCTACCTTGGGGGTCTTCAAGAGGAGGTTGGATAGATATCTGTTTGGGGTATTATGATCCCAGCACTCATTCCTGCCCAGGGCAGGGGGTCAGACTTAATGATCTGTTCAGGTCCCTTCCAACCCTAGAAACTATGAAACTAACTATGAAACTATTTCCATTTCACAGAGGGAGGAAACAGAGGCAAAGAGGCGAAACCAACATTTTTGAGGCCACTGTGGCAGAGTCAAGCCTGGAAGCTAGTTCTTTTCCATCCAGTGTCTTGTCCACTAGGTACCATGAGCCCCTCTCCCCCCACCCTATAGCAACTGCTATACGTTCCTTCTCAAACAGCCACCCTAGAATGGGGAGCTTTCAGGAGGTCGGGGATATTTGGGGTGCTGCCTTTCATTTTTCATATTACTGTCGCATCCAGAAGATCCAGTCATGGACCAGAATCCCATTGCGCTAGGTGCTGTACAAACAGAGAACAAAAGGAATCCAGGAGCACATGTCAGGCAAGAGACCACAGACTGATAGTTTGAAAAGGGAAGACGAGGAAAACATCAAACAACATTGATCAGCATCAGAGGCAGGGTTCAAATTACACTAACTTGCGGGGGGGCGGGGGAGGGTGATGTCTGCAAAAATAACTATACCGGTTCATTGGGAGGAGCAATCTGATCAGAGACCCCCCTGGGGGTTATGCTTTTCTAATCTTACAGAGGGGCTCACCCGTCCACCCCGCCGAGCTACTCTGTATTTCGCACCCCAATCATAGGGCCTCTATACATGTTCTCGGACATGTTCTGATTAGATTAATCAAGTCTTCTGGAGTCTTCTAATAGGAACACTCCAGTATGCTGCAGTCTCATGTATTCAATGTCCCTGTGTTTCAAAATGGCAGCGGGGGAGCTTTACCTAAAGTTCATTGAACGGGCTTTAGTTAAAGTGCCCCCACCACCATTTTGAAATGCAGGATGCTGAATACATGAGATGCTGTGGTGTGGATGTTTTAATTAGAGAGGTTCCCAAGACCTGCTCTAATTAAAACACCCATCCCCGCATCCTGGAGCACATGTAAAAGTGTCTATGGGTGATAGGTTCAGTACATCAGCAACATACACATTGTAATTTGCTCTACTGGTGTAAAGAGTCCTTTAGAGAAGGAATAAATTACATTTACGTTCACTTTTAAGAAACTTTTTATGCCAGAGTAATATAAAATGGCACTAGAAGTATGAATCAGGACATAATTTTAGCACACTTAGGAGTGGGTGACAGGGGCACCAGTCCCAGGTGCTCACTTAAGAAGAGCAGACTCACAAGAACAGTAGATCCCGGCCTGAGCACTGCAGATGTTGCTGCTGCTGGCTCAACTGTCCAGGGTGCAAACCTGGTTGTCATGTGCCTGGGCTGCTAAATATAACATTGTGGATATAGCCAAAGGCAAACAAGCAGAAAGCGGTCGGGTCAGGTTTTGGTCAGTAAGAAGCAATTTGACTGAAGCCAGTAGAGTTGGGTGACCTGGGGTTTGTCCAAGAGCGAACAGCCTATTAAGCAAGGGAGCATAGGAAAGGCATTCTAGAGAGTGGCCAAAAGTGATGCGTCTGTCCATAATGTTACAAAGAGTTAGTGTGAAGTTACCATTTCTTACCTCAGCTTTCTGAGATTAACCCACCAAAGCTCCAGCCAGGCTTCTGAGATCCTGCAGCCCCTGAGCAGCATTGGTCTAAGGCAGGGCTGTCCAACTTCTAAGTGGTGAGGGCTACGTGCCATGTGGGCTGCACTGGTGAGTCATGGGTCTCTGGGATACACCCTGCCACCTTTGTTGCACCATGCGGGCACCACCCCCGACCTCATGGCACTGCAAACAGGCAGCTGTTCCAGTGTGCAGGTGGGCAGCAAGTTCCTGCACCACAGATTTGGGTGGCTCCCCTCCTCAGCTCCCTTGTTGCACCAAGTCAAGGCCTCCCCTGGTGTCATGGACTGTGCTGCCTTGCCCCTGGGCAGAAGCAGGAAGGCAAAGGTGAGGGAGGGAGGGAGAACGTAGAGATCCCAGCTGCAGGAGCAGCCAGAATGATAGGGCATGTTGTAGCCAGGTAAGAGCTATGCATTAAACCCTCTTGGGCTGCACGTGGCCCACTGGCTGCAAGTTGGACAGCTTTGGCCTAAGGAAACAGTAGGTCAATCTAAACCCAAAAGACTGTAAAGGATGGAAGTCGCTCTGCCTCTGCTTTGGGAGAATCAGGTAGTATCTAGTCCAATGCTAGAGAAAAATATATTAAAAAAAGTAAAAACCCATTGAACTCAGATTACACCAGCTCATATCCTTAAATATGTTTATTTTATCTTATTTGGTTTTGATTAGAAATCATTCAAGCTACAGGCACTCATGAAGCATACAACTGGATAGTCCTTTGCTGCCTTGTCTGCCAGCTGGATGCAACATTTGTAGTTTCAAGTTTGTGCGCATCTGAGTATTGTTTTCATAGCAATCACCTTTCAAAAGAAAGAATATTAGGTAATTTCTAGCAGATAATGACTATTAATATGTTAATATTAGCATAATTATATGTAGCATTTATAATATAAATGGATAATATACCTATATAGCTCTGTCTTTCAAGTGGGTTAATATTGGCCTGAATATTCAGGAACATGGTCTAAAGGTGCCTCAACTAAGGTTCTAATTGAATAGTGGAAATAAGAACTGAGCTTCAGAAGATCTGGACATCTGGTACTTGCACTGCCTGCAGCTAGAATCATGGGTGCTCAGCACTTCTGGCATTTCCAGCCTTAAATGCATTTTACCTTTTAATTAAACAGAAATGCAGTAGAAACCACCCCTGAATAGGTAGATTGTGCATAATATTTACCTTTGCTACAGTTATTTACCTGGCCAGTGGTGAACTGAATAAATTGAGCAGATCTTGTGATGTTAGTGATTTAAGGTTGCTTAGACAGAGAGGAGACAAGGTGATGAATGAAGCAGATTGTAGCTCCCCAGTTCAGGCCAGCGTGTCTCCCTGCAACTACTAATTTACACCAGTGGCATAAATCCTTGCACTAGTGGATAACTGGCACACCCTGGGCTCCCTTTAGACATGACTGTTTCTTTCTAAGGCCTGCTTACACCTTGAAACTAACATGTCCCTTCCATGACAAGGTCAAACAGTCAAAACTGCTGGAAGACTGTTTTAGATTGGACATAAGAAAATACTTCTTTATTGTCTGAGTCTCCAGAGCCTCGAATAGACTCCCTGCAGAAGTGGTGCAAGCACTTACTCTGGATATGTTCAAGAAACATTTGGATGCTTACTTTGCTGGGGTCATTGGTCCCAACTGACTCCCTGCCCTTTGGGCAGGGGCTGGATCCAATGATCTCTCAAGTTCCTTTCCAGCCCTCACGCCTATGAAATTGCCTTACATTGCACCTTGGAGGTGGTGAAAACAGTCTTAGCACAGGAAACAGTTTGGCTGCTTTTGCCCATTGACACTTCTCCTAGCCCACCTGACTACACATATCAAGGACAATAAAAAGTCCTTTTTTAGATATGTGGGGAGTCGGAAGGAAAGCAAGGGTAACATTGGACCCCTGCTAAACCAAATGGGACAACAGACAACCAACTCCCAGGAAAAAGCTAACCTGCTTAATGGGTAACTTTGTGTTGGTTTTCCATCGGCTCCAGGGGTCCGCCTTGCCTAGCAAGCTGAGTTCTGGGTGCCGCACTTCAAGAGGGACGTGGAGAACCTGGAAAGGGTCCAGAGGAGGCCACTCACATGGTTGAGGGCCTCCGTGGCCAGCCCTATGGGGAGAGGCTGAGGGACCTGAATCTCTTCAGTCTCCGCAAGAGGAGACTGAGGGGGGATCTTGTGGCTGCCTACAACCTTATCAGGGGCCAGCAGCAGGGACTCGGGCAAAGTCTGTTCACCAGGGCCCCCTTGAAGTCACCAGGAACAATGGCCACAAGCTGAGGGAGGATAGGTTTAGGTTAGATATTAGGAAGAACTACTTCACTGTAAGGATGGCCAGAGCCTGGAATAGGCTTCCCAGAGAGGTGGTGCTCTCACCTTCCCTGGAAATCTTCAAGAGGAGACTGGATAAGCACCTGGCTGGGGTCTTATGACCCCTGCCACCCCCAGTGCTCCTTCCTGCCCATGGCGGGGTCGGACTAGACGATCTGTCTAGGTCCCTTCCGACTCATTGATTCTATGATTCTGAGGGACGGCCAGCGTGAGGGTGAAATTATACCCAGCATTGGTGTAGAACGTGTAAAGGTGTCCAGCCTCAAGAGGCTGGACACCTTCAAGTCAGCAGGTCCTGACAGATTGCACCCCAGAGTACTTAAGGAGCTGGCAGGAGTCATAGCTCAACCACTGGCCAAGATTTTCAAAAACTCTTGGCGCTCAGGTGAAGTACCTGAAGATTGGAAGAAGGCCAATGTGGTGCCCATTTTCAAGAAAGGGAGGAAAGTAGATCTAGGGAACTACAGGCCAATCAGCTTGATCTCAGTTCCTGGTAAGATTCTGGAAAAGATCAAAGAGTCCATTCTTAACAAGCTGGCTGATGGCAACATCCTGAGGGACAGCCAGCACGGGTTTGCTGCAGGTAGGTCTTGCCTGACCAATGTCATCTCCTTCTACAGCCAGGTGACATATCACCTGGGCAAGGGTGAAGAGATGGATATCATATATCTGGACTTCAAAAAAGCCTTTGATCTGAATGCAGAGAGTGGTGGTCGATGGAAGTGAATCATCATGGCGCTCCATGACCAGTGGACCTGTTCTCTTCAACCTCTTTATCAACGATGTAGATACAGGTGTCAGAAGTGGACTGGCCAAATCTGCCAATGACACCAAACTTTGGGGTAGAGCATCCACTCTGGAGGATAGGTTGGTGATGCAGGGTGATTTGGATAGGCTGAAAAAGTGGGCAGATACAAACCTGATGACTTTCAATACTGACAAATGTAAGGTACTACTTCACCTTGGGGAAAAAATCCTGCAGCATGCTTATAGGCTCAGCAGTGCTATGCTTGCTAGCACCAAGGCCAAAAGGGACTTGGAGGTCACGATTGACCACAAGATGAGCATGAACCACCAATGCGATGTCACAGCTGGTAAAGCAAACCAAACTCTGGCTTGCATCCATAGATGCTTCTTAAGTAAGTCTTAGGATGTCATCCTCCTGCTGTACTCGGCCTTGGTGAGGCCGCACCTGGAGTACTGCATCCAATTCTCAGCCTCACAATTCAGGAAGGATGTGGAGAAGCTTGAGACAGTCTGGAGGAGAGCCATGTGCATGGTCAGAGGGCAGGAGAATAGGTCTTATGAAGAGAGGCTGAAAGCCATGGGACTCTTCAGCCTGGAAAAGGGCAGGCTCAGAGGAGACCTGGTGGCAGCCTATAAGTACATCAGGGTTGTGCATCAGGATCTGGGGGAACATCTGTTCACCAGAGCGCCCCATGGGATGACAAGAACCAAGTGTCACAAACTCCTCCAAGACCATTTTAGGCTGGACATAAGGAAAAATTTCTTTACTGCCCCCAAGGAAACATTTCCAAGCCCCCAAGGCCTGGAACAGGCTCCCCTCCCAAGGTGGTGCAAGCACCTACTCTGAACTCCTTTAAGAAGCATTTGGATGCTTATCTTGCTGGGATCCTTTGACCCTAGCTGGCTTCCTGCCCCTCAGTGATTTTCTGAGGTCCCTTCCAGCCCTAATGTCTATGAAATCTATTCTCCACTGACTGTTACCAGCTCATTTAGGGCCAATTTACACAGTTTATATTACAGATTGGAGAACCATAGCATTTTTTTACAATTTTGCTGGTTTTTGAAGATTCTTTTCCTGATAGGCATGTGGATTCATCACAGCAATTCTACTTCCATTAAACTGAAAGAGCAATTAAATGCCCTCCTATACAGTGCCAGTTGGAAACTATAGGAAGCCTCTGCCTAAAACAATAGTGGACAAGGCTGATCAGAAGCTAAGCCATGTTGGTGGAGAGGTTCCCATGGACCTGATTATGAACACAGGAGCTGAAGGATGCTGGGACAAGTGGTACATTTAATGCAGAAAGTATTGCAAGGAAGAAGAAAGGGAGCACAGCAGTTGTGAGGGTGGCATTGAGATGGAGGAGGGAAACCAGCTTCCTAGGGTCAGCTAGCCAGCCGGAAAGAAGGAAACTGCCTGTTGTTTGCATGGAAGAATATACATTCAGAGCATCAATAACTCCTCCTGAGAGAATCAAACTTTCAAGGCCTCATATGTTAGTTAAGGGGCTTAAGAGCCAGCAATTACAGTTCTATCACACAGAGCCTACTAACCTATTTTTAAACTGGTACAACTATAGTTCTTCAGCACAGAAGCTTGTTTCGATACTTCGACCTTCGCATTGCTTGCCTCCAGGGCCTGGTTCAGGATTATTACATTGACGTGTTCGAGTATGTTCCCCTCGCACACAGGGGGACCAGGCAGTCCAGCAGCTCCAGCCTCCATCAGTGACTTGCTTAGCTGTCATAGGAAACCAAACTTGAATTAGTTTTGCATGGGTGTAATGAATTGGAATTTAGTAATAAACTATGTTAATGATGCATAAGATACAGCAGAATTCATCTCCTGCTCTGGTGACTCTCCAGAACCAAATGATTGTCACTGCCTGCCTTTCTCCCATACATGCACATGCATGGAGTTGACTCTGAACACCCATGAAGCCAATGCTCCACAAGCATAGCTCTCTATTTAAATGCCTAAGCATTACAATCTGAGCCCCACTTGGGGCACTTGTTCATTAAACACCTAGCTACCATAGCACAGCATATGAAAGTGCTGTTTTCACACAGTCACTTTTCATGGTAAAACTGCATTTAGCAAATCATCATTTTTGCCTCTGGTTCTTTTTCTCCATTGGGTGCCATGTCCACCTTATTGCAGTGGGGGAGGGGGCAACTTTGGCAGGTATGCCAGAAATTAAACTTTGTGCCTTCCCTGAGTGCCTCTCTGATCCCCTTCCTCTGCCCAATCTGCTACTCTGTTTTTTGTCCCCTGTCCTCTCCCTAATCTGTTGCATCTCACACAGAGATGTCCTCCATGCCACTTGGGGAAGTGTGCCGCAGACTAGCCACTCTTACCTTATTGGAAACTGGCAGAGCACCACTGAAATCATGCACTACTATTGCGTATACCAGTTAAAAACATGTAGCCACTAGTGTAGCTACACCAGTACAACTCCCTAATATAGATCCCATTTATACCAGTGCAGCTTGATTCCCACTGGCACAGAGTAGCATACTTTAAAACTGGGTAAGCTGTACTGTTGAAACCATACAGCACTGATGTAACCCGTGTCTGTGTTGGGACTCTATGCTGGTGCAGCTATATCAATAGCTAAAATCCAGTGTAAATAATGCCTTTATATAAATAGATACGATTCCTTCTGGATTTGTATTTGTCCTTGCAATTGCTACTTTACAGCAAATGCTGAGGCTATGTGCTTAATTACCCAGTTCCTGAGTGTTTGGCAAAATGGAACAGAAAAACATGGTGTGGCAAAAGTGTTATCGGTATGGTAGAATGTCAAAGGAAGTTTGTTTTTCTCTGCTGTCTCATGTGCAGTGTTCCCTCTAAGCTGCATGGCCGCACAGGCACACTCATACCGGAGTACCTCATACGCCAGGCGTACCTGTGTGGCCACGCATGCCACGCAGCTTAGAGGGAACACTGCTCATGTGTGAATTAGGGATCAAGAAAACTGGCAGCTGGGCTGGGGCAGAGTAGAGACTCCATGAAACAGAGATGCAATAAATTGGTCATCGTGGTCGTGTGTAGATGAAACAAGAGGCATGTGTGCACAACACTTTAAAGTGGTCTAAATGCTTTTGTACCACTTTAATGGTGTTGGTGTTTGCACATGGTGGCGTATTGCACATTAATTCCATCCGCTGTAGGAATTTTGGCAGCATAATGCACCTTAAATGACTTGGGGTGCAGTTTGATGACCCTACAACTGAGTGCGGCTCAGGGGCTCCGTGCGGTTCAGGGGCTCTGCAGGAAGCCTTGCGAGCAGCCTGGCAGCAGCCCAGAAGAAACAGCTCCACCCAAGAAAAGCGGCTGTGCTTCCTTCCACGGCTCTGGTGCCCCCTGGGACTGCCTGAGCCGGGTGCTGTTTGGGGGGGTGGGGTGGGGAGGGACTCGCAGCTGCCACAGAGGGAAGCACCAGCCCCCCTGCAGCCCAGGGACCACTCTGCCTGCTGGCAGCTCGCCCTTCCTTCCAGAGAGGTAGGTAAGTCAGTGGTGTGTGTGCATCACATGGGGGTTTAATTAGGCCTAAATTAAAGCAGTGTTTTTTAAAACCCACCGCTTCAATTTAGGGCCCCCCATTTCATCTACGCACGCCCCATAAAACTTAAGCATATGCAAGCACCAGGCTTTTGAACAGAGGTAAACCCAGTTAGTAACATGAAAAAGGCACTCTTACCAGAACCTGGATCACTGCCCTGTTTCTATGGAATTGCTTCTCCAAAATGTTATTCACTGCAATTATTTCAGTGTAAGTGAATTTTTGGATGCTTTTACAAGGCACACTAGTGGATGTAGGTGATATGGAGACCTGTAATGAATCTCATACCTTCGTAATTTATCATGAAAGAACTCTACTGGCTAAAATTAACTTCCATGTCTTATACCCAGCTAAATAGGCCAGAAGCATGTATAAGAATGTTCTGTGATATCTAAAAAAGGATTTAAGGACAGTGTCTCATTTCATTTAGGTTAAGTCCAGACTTTCAAAGCACTCTATTGCATGCTGATTTATATCTGCTGAGAACATGGTGTTCCAGTATCTACTAACCTTCACCTTCTTTTCCTTTGGCAATCTGGCAGGCAATTCCCTTAAAATAGCTGGAGCACATACAGATGCACTCTCCGTCTATCACCACCAAGGTGCCACCATTTTGGCAAGGCTCGCATTTGCACACGTTATGTTCAGTCACATAGTCCTCAATTGCTCTTTCCAAATTTTGTTTCTTCGTATGTGCATCTCTCATCTTAACTGGAACAAGCGTATGGATTGGAGATGGCTGTGGAGGAAAAAAAGCCCATAATTTTTTTTCCTACAATTATGTGTAAATCTTTTTTTCGTACAAAGTTTTAGACCACTTGCCTGAAGAAAAGGGCTAAAATCTGCCACAGATAGTTTAAGATGAAGATTTTGTAATGTATTCAGCCTAGAAGAAATCTCCTTACCCTCTGTTGTATCACCACTGGAACATCCACCAGTGAGGAGGCCCACTGCACGTAATCCTGTACATCAACCACGTAGGCTCCTCTCAGTAGCATTTCTTTTATCTTAACTGAAAAATCAATCTTTCCTCCATCAACAAAAGAAAGGACATCATCAATCACTGCATCATGTTTTTTGACCACTGCAAAATGACAGAGAAAATACTAGATGTTTAAGGTTCATTGATGCTCAGGTGATTGCATCCTAGCCCTGTTAGCCCATCTTTCTACAAATGAAAAGATGGAAGGCCCTATCAACGTATTAAGAGATATTAGTGATAATTTCAATTCTTTGATAATGCCCTGATAGTGGACAAAAAAATGTAATCTTGTAAATGTCGCAGCTGCTTAAAATAAAAAAAAGAAGAAAGGGAACTATATGGTACAACCGAGGGTATATACCAGATCCCACAGCAATGGGCAGAGCACTTGTTATTTGAGTATTGCCAGTGTATTATCTGATGTGGGTGAAAGACAAAGCTTAGATTGGCAGGGATCTTGCAGTTAGGGTTTGAGGTGCTGGAACAGGGCACTGTGGAAAGCCTGCAACATCTGCTTCTCCTGTGCTTGGGAGTGAATCTTTCTTTCTCTGCTTTTTGTGAATACTGTATTAAACTGAAACCACTAGACTGTGGACAGACATTACATTTATAGTGCTAAATATACCCTTGTAGCGCTACAGAAAGTGGGTGCACAGATGTGCACCCCCACAGCACTACAGACATGAACGGTGCGTGCCCCGGTGGCTGGGGGGCAAGGCTGTGCCAGCAGCGGCAGCCTGGCAGCGGTGAGCGGGTAGCTCCCGCAAATGCAGCCAGCACTGTCAGTGGTGGGGGGTGGCAAGCGCCAACCACGGGTTGGTAACCACTCACAAGCGCTGCCGGCAGCATCTGTTCCCTGTGACAGCAGGGACTAGAGCTGCTGCCACAGGGATAGCACCAGCAGGCAGCACTGCCCACTGATTGCTGGCAGCTTTCCCAATGGAAAGGACAGGCTGTCAGTGACTCGGCTCATAGACAGGTTCCCATGAGGGAAGGAGGTGTGGGGGGGAGCAGAGGAGCAACCCCCTTGGCTGGAAAGCATGCCGATGTGGCAGGTTTGTAAGGCTTCACTTTGTAATGCTTATAACACTATGTTTTTATAGCGTTGCAAAGTTTGTAGCAGTACAAGTATTCATATCTGTCCAAGGCCTCTGGCAGCTTCAAAAAAGGAGAAACAGTCAATATAATTTTCCCTTAAGGAAAAGACTTTTCAGTTTGGGCAGGTACAAGATAAAGATATACTTACATGTTGAAGTTATGGTGATGTTTTCACATTTACCATCTTTAATTTTTAATTGGTAATCCAAATCTTTTGATGCTAAACTGGTATCTAAATGATAGCCAAGACATTTCTTTATGTCTTCTACATGGATGCCTGCAAATGGAGTTAATGAGGAGATCATTGAAGGAATTTTTTTAATAACTGCCAGGCAAAACTAATTCATGTGTGTTTTCCTCTTGGAGGCTAGATTTCAACACTGTTGAAAAGTTTTGCTTCCTCCCTCCCTTTTATTTCCTCTCCCTCACCAGTATTCAGTGCACTTCATGTCCCTTGAGTGGCTACATTGTGACATAGGGGTAGGCTGCTGCATGGCAATCAGGAAAATTCATAGAATTATCTGTGGACTGATTTCTATTTCCCTTTCTTTACTTCCAGCTTCTTAAACAACTGTTGTTGCCTGCTACCCAGAGCTTTTCTTTTTGGAAGGATGATCTCTTCCTTCTTTGCTCCGGGTAATTTCTTCTTTCACTACAGTTTATCAGTACTTATTTTATATGTATTCTCTCTCTCAAGCCTCTCAATCTGTTTCTTCCCATATCACGCAGTCTTAACCAAGCTGTTCCTGGAAAAGGTTCCTCTTTTATACCATAAAGTTCAAGTAATTTCACTCAGGCATTACATGGGTGTCAAAAATCTGTCTTGCAAACCAGATTCAGTCTGTAGAGCTCTATTATCTGGTCTGTGGTGCTGTATCTTGGCATGATCTTATATTCTGCATATGGTGCATATTGGATTGGCCTTGCACCTGATGCGGGCAGGGCACAGGACTGGTTTGAGACACATGTGGTGTATGGGGCCCGTCCAGGGGGGCCACCTGCGGTGCAAAACTGGTCTGGGAGGCATGCCACATGTGCTTACTCCAGACCGGTCCCACACCCTGGATCCAGCATGTGGTGTCAGTTCTTTGACACCGATCCCAGCCTGTGAATTGACCTAATATCAGCCTGGAGGGCCTGGTGAGTTTGGCACCCTTGATTTATTCCATCATTTCCATCTAGTCTTTCCAGTTCATCTGAAATCATTGGTCTGATCTTGCATTACAGCTGTTAATGGGCATTTTCCTCGTACTTTTTAGTCTCTGGACTTACCTAGAAAGCAAACATAATATCAGAATATCCTTGCCTTTTGCTTATTTCTTATGCTAAAATTGGCACTTCAATTTTCTTTCCCCATGATCTTCAGTATTTTCATGAGCATTAATTTTTTTTCCAGTTTGTATCAGAACAATCAGCTAAGAACATAAGAACTGCCATTTACTGGGTCAGATCATGGGTCCATTTGGCCCAGTATCATATCACACAATGGTAGAGAGCGGGTGCTGAAAGGGAGAGTGACCTGGGCGTGACTAGGGATTTTGCAATTGTTCCTCTCTCACTTGTAGCCTCCAGCATTTAGGGTCTAGAAAGTTCTGATTCATAGGCTGTACTCTTAATTCCCATGCTCAATAGCTACTGATTCACCTTTCCTTCCAGAATTTGTCCAGTCTTATTCTGAATCTGGCTAAATTGAACTTCTGCAGCATCTCGTGGGAATGAATCCTACACTTTAATTATATGCTGTATGAGAAAGAACTTCAATTTGTTAATTTTAGCAAACTAGCTACTAGTTCCATTTTGTCCCCTAGTTCTTGTATTGTGAAAGATAGCAAATAAAACATTCCTATTTACTTTTTTTTCACCATTTAGTATTTTGTAAACCCTTATCATGTCCTCCTCACATATCTCTTTTCTAAGATGAACAGGCCTAGTCTCTTCAGTCTCTCTTCATATGTAAGCCCCTCCATACCACTAATCATCCTTGCCCTTCTATGTACCTTCTCTAGTTCTTCTAAATCATTTTTGAGATGTGGGGACCTGGACAGAGTATTCAAGGTGCGAACAAACCATGAATTTATAAAGGAGTATAATGACAACTTCCATTTTTTCACAATTCCCTTAATAATTCCTAACATTTTGTTTGCTTTGCTGATGGCTGCTGAGCACTGCGCTGTTGTTTCTAGCAAACTGTCCACATTGACTCTGAGATCTCTTTCCTGTGTAAAGCCCATCATAGTATAAGTAACATTTGGATTATTTTTGCCTTTATTCATCACAAAAACACACATCTCAGACCTGCATGTGAGGCAAAATGAAGTTACTATGTTTGTATCTTGAATCCTGTGGCTAGACAGAAGTTACACATAAACTGGTTTAAATGGTGAGAAATTGGTTTACACCTGTAACAGAACATAAATTCAGTGCACATAAACCAGTTTAAAAATGGTTAAAACTGGTTTAAGATAAATCTGGTTAAATTTAGTATCATACTTAACTGATTTGGGTCAAACTGGTTTATGCAATGTCTGTCCTGGTTCAAGTTAACTCACTGTCCCCCAGCTTCCCAGCATACTTTCTAGCACTGGGCTGGGCTGTGCTGTCTGCTCCAGCAGACAAGGGTTGGGGGAGCAAGGGGGCAGGGACTGTTAGCTGTGACTCTGGACTACAAGTCCCAGAGGCACCTGGAAGCAGCCCCTGCCTGTGCCTGGTAGCAGGAAGAGTCCTGCTACTGTGAGTCTGGACGGCAAATCCCAGAGACCTTGGGGACACCAGGAAGAGGAAGTGAACACACAGCTCATGCTGGCTATGTACCAGGGAGCTGTGCTCTAGTGCCCCTGGATTCTGGCCTGAGCCACTGCAGGCATGTGGCTGCATCTCCTGAATCACAAGTAAATGTGTGTCTAGTTGTTTCTCAGTTTATTCTCTGTAGTTTAGACTAATCTGCATAGACTGAATTGATTCAGCCTCAGGCTTTTTGACTGTCCGTACTTAGCCTGTAAGGAAGGTTCCAACATCAATGTAAAAGGTATTGAAAATAGTTCACCATACTTCAGTGTCATATATGGTTTCAATCAGGCTCTTAATTTTCCCACTTATATCCATTTATATCATCTTACATCCATTCTGGGTAATGGGCACAAGGAAATCAATTGACAAGTTGCCCAAGTAAGGCTCATCCAGTATTAAAATGTGGGATTCTTTCTGAGCCAGACAACACGGCCTCCAATCTACTACTAGTTCCTTAAATCGTTTTAAAACAAAATATTTTCACAGATTATTGATTTCCATTGGATCATCTTCCGACCCTAGAAACTATGAAACTATCTTAAAAATATAGCTGTAAAGTTAATGAGGCCAGATCCAAATCTTAATGAAAGACATTTAATTCTGGAGTAACTCCATGATACCAGTGAATATTGTGGTGTAACATATTAGTTTGGGATCAGGCCTTTATTTTGAAAATGATTGACTAAAGTACTACACTTGCAATGAAATGCACAATATAGGAAGAATCCTGGCTCTCACACTGCTCTGTGACCCCAGTCATGCTCCAGCCAAACACAAGGATTTGTCTTTCACACATTACTTTACAGGACTGAAAGCCTAACTGTTCCTGATCAATGTGTTACAGATAGAGCAATAAAATGCATACCTTTTAATTTCATGGCATAATTATCCAACACATATATGAGTTCATATTTTCCTCCCACAGTCCCAGAGACAGCATAGTGAGTTCCGTAATTTTCTAGAAATCTAAAATATTCCCCTTTGTCATATTCAACTGGCAGAAAATTTAAATCATCAAGGAAAGCATCTGTTAGACGAACATCACGACTACGCATTTGAAATCTTCCTAGTTGTACTTTTCCTTTTACAAGCAGAAAGGTTTGGTTCTGAATTCATAAGCAATGAGAAAACAAGAGATTAATTATCCATTCAGGGGTATAGTATAAAAGATGCAATCAGACACATTTATTTAAAAAGATATTCAGAACTAGTCTCAATAATATGGCATTTTAGGACATTCCAAGAGAAGTGGTGCTGGCTCCTACTCTGAGGGTCTTTAAGAGGAGGCTAGATGTACACCTTGCTGGGGTCGTTTGACCCCAGTACTCTTTCCTGCCATGGCAGGGGGTCGGACTCGATCATCTACTCAGGTCCCTTCAGACCCTAGAAACTATGAAACTATGACATGATGGACAACCTTGATTAGACATAATAAGAAGTCTCCTAAAACTTCACCTAAAATTTAAATGGAAGTAGTAATGAGATAACATTAGTTATTTTCCATTTTTTCAAAACTCTCTACTTTCTGATTTCAGCAAATTAGGTTTTTTGTGTCCCTCTCTTTCCTGATACCAACTGCTTTTTCTTTTCTTGTCTCTCCATAGTGCCTCTCTAAAATCCTTTCCTGACTTAATTTTGCAACATACAGAAATAGTTCAAGCTAGTTTACCAGATAATGGGATCTGTTTTTCTCACCACTAATGTCAGTTGGATTTTTGCCACTAGCTAAAACACAGAACAGGATTAATACCTTCCTCTTATGAGCTTCTGGTTCCTTGCAGTTCTTAAATGAAGCATGTGGCTCAATTTAACATAAATCATGTAATGGACACAAATTAGGCCAAAATTCCCTCTATGGAAAACAATGCAAATCATGTGAACTGCTATTCTACTTTAGCTTTACTATGAGATATATTTATTACCATGATCATAACTTATGTTGTTGCTGCTATCCCTAATGAGAAAACTCATATCACAACCTAAGCAAAGATCTATGTGTTGTCTCTCTCAAAACTGAAAGATTGGGGGATTTAGAGCCACATACAGGTGTTACATTTTTATCAGGATTGGTGCTGTCCTGGAAAAAATGACAAGTGTACACACGTCCATTCAATCTCTCTTGGGGGAAACATGCTCCATCTGGTGTCAACCTGGAAATCTACCTTGCGAGAGAAACTTTGTTGCAAGAATGAACTATGGTATGCTCCCCTCCCTGTTTGGCTGGGGAGGTGAGCAGCAAGGCAATGCTCTCCATGCTTCCCCAGAACAGGGAGTGCCCGGTAAGTCTGGGAGGGGACTGGCACAGCAGGGTCCTTGATCTGAGAAGTAGGTGGATTTGCCTGGATGCTCTGCTTTGCTCTGCTCTGCTCCCAGCAACCAGGAACAGAGTGAAAGAACAGCTAATCCTTGTTCCCAGGGTCCTTCATCCTTGTAATTGCCAACATATTTTCATTCTCATGTGCTGGGACAGCAGTAAGCATTCTTACAGCATGGAAGACAAAACTTCCTATATTCCTGTGGCACATTAATCTTTGTTCCAGTGGTGGCAAACATTTTCAATGGCAGGCCAGATCAATCTGGTTCGGTTCTGAGGTGAGCTGATGATTCTGACCTACCCCTATTTCTCCCCATCTGCTGCAGTACAGACAAAATCCTACCCAATCACACTGCTTGTCCAGGGCAAGGGTGAAGACTATCCCTGGCTCTGTGGGCTAGATCCTATTGAGCTTACCCTTTCTTGGTCATAATTCAGAATAGAATGAAAACTTTCTCCGGCAGAATATTTGTATCCAGTAGAAAAATTCAAAGCTGCTTTTTTTTCTTCTGTAGGTTTCAATTTCAAAACCATTCCAGCCTCAAAATGTTCTTGTTTTGTTTTGAGAACCTCTTTGAACACCGTTATATGATCATGGTAGGACTCAGTTGTGAAACTCTTGTCTGCTCTTGTCTTAGAGAGTATAAAAAGACAGAATTATTTTTACAGAAACACAAAAACTTGAAACTTGTCACCACTGGGTACTAATACCGTATGATTTGTTTATTTGAATCTTATTACTAATATTATTAAAAATATTCTATACACAACTGGTACTGCTGGGAACACAGAAGATGAACATTTAGGAATTCATGGGTTTGTATGTAATTTGGATCCAACCTTTAGTAAACAGAATAACATTAAATCCAAAGGCAACAGAAAAAAATGTATATTGATCAGCATTATCATTCCCCAAAAATATTAATGAGGATTGATAAAAATGTTCTATCTATTATTGTTGAGATAGACAATTATCTTTTTCAGTATAATGAAGTTTCTCCTGAAGGCTGTGCTCTCCTTGGAAAATTTCAGTTTCTCATTGAAAAAATAAATGTCTGAAACTCAAGGACTAGGGACAGAAGTTACACATAAAACAGTTTAAGTGATCAGAAACTGGTTTAAACCTATAACAGAACAGAAGTTCAGTGTACATAAACCAGTTTCAAAATGGCAGAAACTGGTTTAAGATAAGCCTGGCTGAATGTAGTATCAGATTTAACTGAAGTCAAGCCGGTATATGGAACTTTTGTCTCAGACCCCTTCCTGGTTCAAGTTAAATCAGATTCCCCCAGCATACCAGCATGCTTTGCAGCCCTTACCTGGGCTCTGCTGTCTGCTCCAGAGAGCAGGGCTGGCCCCACCCTCTGCTTTTTATCCAGAGCAGGGGCAGTGGCATGGCTAGATGCCAGCCTGGCATGGCCCTCTAAGACAAAGGGGGCAGGGAATGAGTTCATTCTCCCCTCCCTCCTCTCTCCCCAAGGACCCCAGCTAGGGTCTACTTGGCTGGGGCAGAGCAGCCTCTCAGGTCCCCTTTTGTCTTGTCGTTCCAGCACCAGGAGCGGGGGCATGGCCAGATG
>NW_017729024.1:156252009-156261457 GCF_001723915.1 Gavialis gangeticus | reverse complement strand
GAGCATGTGTCATTTCCTCTGCTTTGCGAAACCCGGGTTTCCTGCGCCCGGGTCACGTGTGGAGCCCCCCCCCAGGAACCAGCCTGTGCCACCAGCGCCTGAGCCTGTGTCTGTGGCTCCTGGCAAGGCCATTTTAGGCACCGACTGCATTGCACGCCATGCATCTAGGCTGGCATCGCTGTCGTGGCAAACCTGTCGCTCACGTGCCAGAAGTAGCTGGCCAGCTGGGGAGGGCACAGGCAAAACAGTGGCAACTAGGGCAGGGAGGAGAAAGCAGAGCAGGAGATCAGGCTGAGAGCAGGCTGGGAGCGGGAAGCAGAGCAGCAGATCAGGCTGGGGGCACGCGGCTGGGAGAGGTGGCTACAGGGGTGGGGGGGGCTAAGTGGTGGCACTAATAGGTGGGCTTGGGGAGCTATGATCACCCCAAAATTCACTTTAGCCCCCGTAGCAACCCCTCCCAGTGTTTCTGCCACCATTGCTCACCCTGTACAGGCTGTGGCAGCTCTGCCCGCCTTGCTCCCACCCACAGAGCACCCCCCACCAGGAAGAGACTGGTGCTCCCTGGGACACCATGACAGCCCCGCTCCCCAGCCCTTTGCCACTCCAGCATGGGGCTGAGGCTGGGGCTGCAGGGCTGAGCTGGGCGGGCTTATGGCACTGCTGAGGGTGGGTGCAGAGGGGCTTGGCTGGACCGGGCTGCGGGGGCAGGACCCTTCCCAGTGGGCTGTGGCTCGGGCTGGGGCCACTAGAACTGTATGCCCATTTTGCTCCCAGCTTCCCATGCCCAGGCTGGTTGTGCTGTCACATAACCCCTGTGGTGAGCAAAGTTCTCCCCCTTTCTCCTCCTCCCCAGCCATGGGGTGGGGGTGGGGGCCTCAACCCTTTGGTGCAAGAGTGAGGGGCAGAGTCTGGGCATGCTCCACCCCCCAGAAAAGCCTGGCAAGAGCTGCTTCCCTCCTTCCCCTCCAGGCGCACTACAGCTGAGGTCCCTCCAGGCTAGGGTGGGGGTTTAAACCTCTCCCCAGTCATTCACAGGCCTGCCAGGGCCTGGCCACGCCCCCCCTCAGTTCAGCACTGACAAAGGGAAAGGAGGGCTCACATTAGCACCCCCTGGATTCTGGCCTGAGCCACTGTAGGCATGTGGCCTCATTTTTAGAATCAATAGTGAATGTCTATTAACTTGCTTGCCAGTTCAATCTATGCAGGATAGACTAACCTGCAAAGATTGAATCCATTTAGGCTCAGGCTTTTTGAACACCTGTACTTAGCCAAAGCGTTTGAATCCTGTTCTGGCTCCAGTGCCCAGCAGGAGTTGTATTTTTATCCTCTCATGTGCTAGGCTTTCTTTCTAGGCTGTGTTCCTTATCCTGATTATATCTATTATGGTTCACTGTGGCCAGGGACTTCCATGGTGAAACAACCTACCCTCACCATAAGGGGAGACTGTAGAGCATCTCAGGGGTAGAGGTCTGAATGGAAGCCTAGTGTATAAAGGAAAATCAGAGCATGAGGTAGCCGGAGGGTACAAAGCAACATTTTTAAACTTAAATATTTAGGGCTTTGGCAGGAAAAAAAATTCACAATTCATTTCTTTTTCTGGACAGTTTTTTCAGTTGCACCTTGGTTTTGATTCCGCTACAAAACAAGAAAACCCCCCCTGAAACATGGGCTTCTCAAAATGAAAGGATGAATAATTTTCATCAGTAGTTCATGATTTTTTAGTGCCTCAGTGTTTATGTTCAAATTTACGTGCTTTAAAGGGGATTTATTATTAAAGAAAATGCCAAACAGTCTATGAAAAGTAGATTCTTTTAAGTGGCTTCAAGTTGTTCACACATCCACGAGATCACTAGGCACTTGAAACACCTGGCCAAAATTCTCCAAAGTGGAAGGAAGCACTTGGACTTTACTCTGACAACATAATGTGAAATTCCACATCATGCTTATAGTGAACACGATTCATGAAATTTAGAAAAATATTGCACCAAGTTTCACACAAATGCATAAAAATTTACCCTTGCGTCACGAGTTTGGCAGTTGTTATGATTTTTCTCTTTTTAATTCTCTTTTCCCAGTCTCTGGAAATGGTGTTTAATACATCTAACATTTGATAAAATAAGCATTGGTCAGCAGCAAAAAAGAAATGAATTATTTTATTTCAAGTAGCCCATTTAAAAGATTTTTGGTTTGGTACGTTATAAGGCAAAATTCATTTTCACATAGCTCTAATGCGAGAGGCGAAGTTTTCTTATGGTGATACCTTTTATTGTACCAACTATGTAGTTGGGACAGAGTTAGACATGACATATCTTCATCAGGCCCCTTGCATTGGAAAGTTTGTTTAACTCTATCTCAACTACATAGTGGTCTAATAAAATATAACACCCTAAGAAATCCTTTCCTTGCATAATTTATGGACTATTCGTTTTACAGTAATATGTGGATCAGCCTGTTAAAAAAATTAAAAGAAACCTGCAATGACTGTTGTTTTCTTTTTGTTTTAGTGGGTACAAAGTCTCTGCCTGTAGCACCAGGCAAGTAATTTGGATATGTCAACAGTCCCATTATATTTAAGAGATAATTAACAGCAGCTTCCTGCTAGAATGCAGACAGGAGATGCTAAGGGATCTTTAACCTCTGAAATGAAGCAGAATTCTACAGCTTCTTAAAAATGTTTTTATTACTAAATAAATATTTAGAGCATGGTAGTGTTTTAGCAAATGATACAATTTTGGAAACAAAGGAGTGCTACCACTGCTAGAACAAATACCTACCCTCCTGGTAATGCTCTGTGAGCCAGATTTACTCATTTTCAGGTAGTTCTCTGCTGGTTTAAAATTTTCATAGTTCTCCTGAAGTCAATGACAGTTTACAATGGGCCTGAGGTAACTTTCCACTGAGTAGTTCAATCTCAGGACACAATCTGCACCATAAATTATATTAATTTGATTTATACAACAACCACACCCATATTGCAACAGAATATAATGCAGAAGAAAGTGTCTGTGGCTGTGGATCTCTTCAGAGAAGGCTGACTTTACATCTGAAGCCTTTGAGAGCAGAGGCACTTGTCTTCTCTTTATTTTTTTCAGTGTTAATAGCAATATGATACTCTAAGGAGAAAGTGGATTCATATCTTATAGCTACTTAGTTATTAAAGTCTTTCTTGTGGAATAGTTAGAAGAACAGGAAACTTTTGTTATTTTCAAGACTTCCTTATTGGAATGTTCACAGTTTACCTCTAAGTGATCTTCCGCCTGCGTAGGTGCAGAAAACTTTAAATAAAGATAGTAATTCTCATTAAATCACTGAGGCAAAGATTCTTAAAATCTCTGAAGTTAATGGGACTTTGAAATCCAAATCTTCCATATAAGTTTGAGAATCCTAGCCTGAATCTCTAGAAGCTTTAACTCTTCTAATTGTATTGACAGAAAAGATAATTCTGTGGTTAAGGAACCTAAGTGGGACTTAGAAAATTTGGATGTAGTCCCTGATTTTGCTACAGATTTGTGTGTGTGACCCTGAGAAAGTCATTTACTCTCGCTGTGCCTCAATTCCCCATCCATAAAGTAGAGCTAATTATACACCCTTCTTCCCATCTGTTGTCTGTCTCATCTGTTTAGACTGTAAATTTGTGGAGGAAACTTAGGACATACCGTTAGGAAACAAGTGACATACTGTCACTTAGTACGCATAGATGCAGCACTGAACTCAATGGGAATTCACCTGGGGTCTCCACGCACTGTCATTAATGCAAACAATAATATAACCTTCTCCCTTCTGGATTCTGCCTTGAGCTTGCTACAGAAGACTTGTTACTGCTTAATTTAAAGGAAATGTTCACCTTCCCAAGGGGCTGTCAAAACTCGGTTGAACACGTCCTAATTTTTACAGAAAGACTTACATCATAATTAAGTACAGCAACATTCCACGGCTTGCGGTAATATGTCTTAGTATTTCCATCACGCACTCTTTCACAAAGGCCATTAAAATACTCGTTTTCAAATGGGCTGGCCATTGGCTGCATCCCTAGAATATTGATTCTAAAGGGAAAATAAAAATATGTTGATTATTATTTTTTAGAAGATGATGATATGGTTGCTTATTATGAACCACAAAGGTAAAATATGTTAAAAATATACATAGCACAAGAAAAGAGTACTAAAATCAGTTGAGATTCAGGACTCAGAGGATCTGTCTGATTTGCATTGTCTCGTAGGTTCTTTTTAGAAAGGGCTAAGGGGTTGTTTCTGTTATTGTACCCAATTTACTGTCATGGTCCATCTGAGAGCAGCTGGATTTCAGGTGGATGGTGTATTTCACATATTATTTATTGAGTAAGGAATGTCAAGGCTGCTCCAAATATGGAATGGAAACTCTGTTTATAGCATAAATCCAAAGTATGCTTATGAGGTGACATAGTTAAATGGCACGAGGGCAACTGGTTTGGCCTCAGAAAAGCCACTTTTTTCCCACCTCTCTGGCTGGTTGAAAAGGGCAAAATGCTTCACCCTTCTGTGCCTTGCCTTTTTCATCTGTGAAACAGAGACCAAGACACATCCCTGCTAAAGTACGGTGGGGAGTGAGATGGGGAGAGTCTATGGATAAAAAGTATATGCATGAATAAGGGATAGGTATTGAAAGTAAAAGCTATGGACTAAAAACAGCCACAAAATAAACACTTGCTTCTCACAACTAGCCCCTTTAATGGGTTCAGAATAAGGAGACATTTTAAAAAATATGCTTCTATCCTTCTTGTGTATTAAGAAACAAAATCACAGGAATTAAGAACATTTCATGCATGAATAGGACAGGACCCATTCAACACAAATACACAGTAGGGGTGTGCAAAGCGGGCCCTATTCAATTTGAATTCAGCTTGAATCAGGGACAGTGATTCGATTCGTTGATTTGGATCACTGTCCCTGATTTGATTCAGTCGAATCCAAATCTGAAGGTTCAACACTGATTTGGACATTCAGCGATTTGGAGACAGATACAGCTTTAAAAGTTTTTTCTACGTACCTTGAGGTACAAGCATGGCTCATGATCACTGCAATGCTGGGGTGCATGGAGTGTCCCACAGGAGTGCTGGGGGGCCCTCGATATGGTCGGCAGAGAACTCGGAAGTGGACCAGAAGTACTTCAGGTCCACTTCTGGGTCTGCCAAGGAGTGCGCTGGGGGGCCCCACTGCACCTCCCTGGCTCAGCGATTGGCTGCAGGGGGACCCTGGGTGCCCCCCCACCCCAGACCCAGGAGGCACCAGTCACTGAGTTGGGTGGCCGTGGGGGGTGGACGCTCCCCGGTGGACTTGGAAGTGGACCAGAAGTGCTTCTGGTCCACTTCTGGGTCTGCTGCTGGGTACACTGGGGAGCACCCCGGGATGCTTCTGTGGGAATCTCCATGTGCCCCAGCATCACAGTGTTCATGAGCCCCTGCTACCTAGAGGTATGTAGAAAAAATACTTTAAGCTGTCTCTATGTCTGAATCTCCAAATCTTTCCAAATTGACTTGGAGGGTACTAATTCGAGTCAGAGAGATTAAGGGGTCCTTTGATTTGATTTGGATTTGGCCACCAAATCAGGCCAAATCTCTACCGAATCAAGTCAGGGACCAAAGCTTTGCACAGCCCTAATACACAGCCCATGGTTTCTCTTCCCAAAGAATTAGGTGCTTACGCATTCTCTCATGAAGAAGAGAGAATGTTAAACACTGGAAAGTTAGCAGATTAATTTTATAGCTTCATAGATCTGGTAAGAATGTGAAAAAAAAATACATAAAACCAGAGGGGGTTAGGCCTGTTAGTTTGAAGTCAGGCAGAAGGTGGGAAAGAATGGCACCTTAGGGACTAACAGGTTTGATGACATCTTAATCGGGTGCTGAAGGAATTGGCCAGTGTCATAGCTGAGCTGCTGGCATGGCTGTTTCAGCACTCATGGTACTCCGGCCAGGTCCCTGAGGAGTGGAAAAGGGCCAACGTGGTGCCCATTTTTAAGAGGGGAGAACAGATGAGCTGGGTAACTTTAGGCCAGTCAGTCTTTCCTCTATCCTTGGGAAAACACCGGAAAAAATCATTAAAGAGCACATTTGTGAAGGCCCAGCAGGGAAAATGATGCTGAAAGGAAACCAACATGGGTTCACCACATGCAGATCCTGCCTGACAAACCTTATAGCCTTTTATGACCAGGTAACACCCTGCCCTGCCACTGGAGCTGAGGCAGATGTCATCTACCTGGACTTTAAGAAGGCCTTTGATACAGTTTTGCATCCTATTCTCATAGAGAAGCTAGCAGGCTGCAGGGTGGATGCTTACATAGTCAGGTGGGTGCCACACTGGCTTAGGGACCACGCCCAGAGAGTGGTGGTGGCTGGGTCATTTTCCACCCTGAAAGAGGTATGCATTGGGGTCCCTCAGGGGTTGGTTCTTGGACCAGTGTTATTTAATATCTTCATCAGCAATTTGGATGAGAGTGTGGAGAGTACCCTGTCCAAGTTTGCAGATGACACCAAGTTATGGGGCAAAGTTAACACACTGGAGGACAGGGAGCGGATACAGGCTGATCTGGACAGGTTGGATCAATGGGCAGAACGAAACAGGATGCAGTTCAACAAAGAGAAATGCAAGGTACTCCACCTAGGGAGGAGGAAACCCCAGCACACCTATAAGTTGGGGGGTGACCTCCTCAGCAGCTCAGCGGTTGAGAGGGATCTTGGGGTCATAGATGACTCCAAGATGAACATGAGCCAGCAGTGTAACTAAGCCATCAACAAAGCCAATTGCACCTTATCGTGCATTAGCAGATGCATGACCAACAGAACAAGGGAGGTGATGCTCCCTCCCTGTGCAGCACTGGTAAGGCTGCAGTTGGAGTACTGTGTCCAGTTCTGGGTGCCGCACTTCAAGAGGAATGCGGAGAATACGGAGAGGGTTCAGAGGAGGTCACTCGGATAATTAGCAGCCTCCATGAAAGACCCTATGAAGGGAGGTTGGGGGATCGGGATCTCGTCAGTCATCACAGGAGACATCTGAGGGGAGACCCTGTAACAGCCTATAAGTTTCTCAAGGGAGGACAACAGAGAGTTGGAGACACACTATTTACCAGGGCACCCCTAGGAGTAACTAGGAATAATGGGTACAAACTAGTGGACAGTAGATTCAGGTTAGACATTAGGAAGAATTTTTTCACAGTAAGGGTCGCCAGAATCTGGAACGGGCTGCCACGAAAGGTGGTACTATCACCAAACTTGGAGGTCTTCAAGAGGAGGCTAGATAGGCACCTGGATGGGGTCATCCAACCTCAGTCCTTTTCCTGCTTGGGTCAGGGGGTCACACACGATGATCCTTTGGGGGTCCCTTCCAACTCTACAATCTATGAGTAATCATGTGGATACATGGGATATCATCTCTAGAGAAATTCCACCAGGACTTTAACAATCTCCACTGAAACTGTTTCTTGATCCAGCAAATTCATTTCCTTAGATAGCACTGTGAAACTAATGGCCATATCACCACAACATTTATTGGAAACAAAGTGCCTGCTACAGCTACCTCTAAGCCATCAGCATTCATCTGAAGTGCACTCTTAGATCAGTCATCTACAGTCAAGCTTTGTTACAAACACTAATGGGGTCCTATGCCCTTGGGGTTTTACAACACAGTGTTCTACATGTACAATAAACCAGAACCACACAAATCAACAGGGCCAGACTTAGATCTAGCTCTCCCTTGCTACAGTACCAACTCCATGGCAGAATCCTTCTGTTTGGGCACTTGGACACAATGGCTGCCTATACATGTTCTCATTTGCATGCTAATTAGAAAGTGTTGGAGCAGACTCGATTAATTTTGTTCTAATTAGAACGCTCTAGCATTGCTTCACTGTCACGTGTATTAAGCCCCCATGCGTTTTAAGATGACTGAGGGGGTGCTTTACCTAAACCTCATCACATTAACTTTATCTAAAGTGTTCTATGGCCATTTTAAAATGCACAGGGGCTTAATATATGACACAGTAAGCCATTTTAATTAGAGCGGCTGTGCCTCCCCCATCCCTGAGCATGTGTATAGGCAGCCAATAGGACTAGAAGGAACTAGTTCAGCCCCCTGTTTAGGGCAGAATCATGCCTGACAAAACCATCCCAGCCAAGTATTTGTCTAACTTGATCTTGAACATTTCGAGGGATAGAGATTCCACAGCTTCTCTAGGTAGCCTGCTCCAATGTTTGACCACCTTCAGTCAGAAAGTTCCTCCTAATCTCATACCTAAGTTTTTCCTTGTGCAATTTAAAATCATTGGTCCTAATGCTGTCTTCCACTGCCACAGAAAAAGGCTATCTCCATCCACTTTATAATGACTAGGTTATTCAAGTATTTAAAAACTTTTATCATATTCCTCTTCTCCGGACTGAATAGTCATAGTTCTTTTAGCCTCTCTCGTAAGTCCTGTTTCCCAGGCCTCTAATTACTTTTGCCACCCTCCACTGGACTCTCTCCAGTTTGTCCCTAACTTTCTCAAAGGGTCAGTCCCAATATTTTGTACAGTACTCGAGGTAAGGCTTCACTAGTGCTGAGTAGAGTGTAAGACTCACTTCCCTTGATTTGCAAGACACTCCTATACCTACAACCCAATATGCTGTTAGCTTTTTGTTTGTTTGTTTGTTTGGTAACAAAAGCACACAGTTGGCTCATAATCAACTTATGGCTCATTGTAACCCCTAGATCCTTTTCTGCAGTGCTGCAGGCTAGGGCTAGCCAATCATTCTCTAATCTGTACTTGCGCATGCAATTATTTTGTCCCAAGTGCAGGACTTTGCACTTGTCCTTCTTGAACTGCATTTGATTGATTTCAGACCATTTCTCTAGTTTAACCAGGTCATTCTGAATCCTACTCCTACCCTTCAGAGTGGCTGCAGCTCCATCCAACTTGGTGTGATCCACCTTGTTTAGTTCAGTTTTTTCTACTGAACCTACAAATTACATCTCTTAGCAGTGTCCCCTCCCCCGTCCTTGTCCCTTCTATATAAAATCTCTTTTTCCAGTCCATTCATAACATCTGACAAAGTATGTTGCCTATGAAAGTTCATGCCTCTGAATAGGTTAGTCTCTAGTGTGTCACCCTGCATATAAAATCATTTCTTCCTTCAGGATACTATAGTATACTTTGCCTGTCCATAACTGTCTGTTAGACTGCAGACTCCCTAGAGAAAGAACTACCACAGTTTTCAGTTTTTCCTATGTAAGTGTTATAACATCCCCCCCTTAATGTACATTAAAGATAAATCATAAATCTAAGCTGAATAGTGTGCTGTTTTTCCTGTCAGTCAAAATAATTTGACTCTTCATATGCAAACATGATCCTATTAGATCTTGTGTATTCTTCATGCAATGCTTCCTAAGCGCTACCCATTCTTTTTTTCTCTTTCAAGGATCATATATGATTATAAGTA
>NW_017729024.1:156246234-156251998 GCF_001723915.1 Gavialis gangeticus | reverse complement strand
AACTGTCTGTTAGACTGCAGACTCCCTAGAGAAAGAACTACCACTGCCTTGCACACTTTTGGCTTTAGCAAATTACTGTCATTAAACAGAGCTATAATCATTACCATTATAAACCTAAACAAAAATTTATCATAGGAGTCCTAAATAAAGGGTCTTAATATGCCTGGATTTTAAAACAAAGGTAGTAATATCTACCACTAGAAATATGTGGTTCTAGTACATTTCTTTGTACTTCAAAAATATTTTGTGTGTGTGTAACCACAGTCATTTATCTTTTCCAGACATATTTCCCAGTGGTGATCAATGATTAACCCAGAAATGCACCATTTCCTGTTAAACACCAGGTGGTGCTCCAATATGCTTCAATTGTTATCTGTTCCAATTTCTGTGGCTGGCTTCCAATTCTATTTTTGGACCCACTAATGATCCTTCCCTATTTCTCCAAAATAAATGAATAAATAAATAAAATCAGCCCGTGGTTGGGAAAGAAAGGTGAATAAACAATGAGATCAATTAAAAATGCTTCTATAAGCCAACAAAGCTGGGAATTAAGTAGTTTAAGAAAAAAAGCTATCAATACATTTCCTCATTTCTCCATCTCTGAGGCAGAACAGTAGTAACTGAAATTATGATTCCAGGAAATTTGGTCTTGTGTATAAATCAGCGGAGATATATTTTCAGGTATGGTGTTTGTGTGCTGACTGGGAACATCTAGCAACTTGTGAAAGATCAGTTGAGGAGCTGGCCTAAGTGCAATGATGAGCTAGAAAAAAACAAACCCATGACTTGAAAATTTTGGCCACGTGTCCCTTGCCAAACCCCATTCATTTCTAGATGGAGAGAAGCAATGTGTCCTTCTCTTGCCTGCAACCTTCCAGGCATTTTTCTCTCAGATGTTATTACTGACCCTGCTGCCCTCAAAACCACTTTGTCAGATCCACATGACCACTTTGTCAGGCCCAGGACACAATGGCACACACTGTGTCACACAGAATTTGTACTTGAAAAGGATAAATGCAGCAGCAGGAGTATGTTAAGGAGCTGCTGAAAGATGGTTGACCTCTACTGGAACAGGGCTGGGGGAGGGGAGAAGGGGGAGTGGACTTTTTTTCACATTAATTAGATTTATGCCTCCTATGGGAAAATATGTTTAAGATGTTTTCAGCTGCTTTCCATGAAACAACAGTGTTTAAAGAGGGGGGTAATTAAGGCATTAGCAATAATGTGGCACTAATTCAGTGTTTGCCACTAGATCATTGGTCATAGTTAACCATTACTATCCCCAGATGAATAAAAGTCAACAGCGTCAAAAAATTTTTCCCAGGATTGTTCGGGGAAGCAGGGAATTGTAAATACAGCCCTGGGCTTGATTCAAAGTTCCCTGAAGTCAACAGCAAGCAACCTCTCTCATTGGCCTCAGACACTGGATCTTGCCTTAGTCTCATAACCTTGCCTGATGCTGCACAGAGAGAACCAACTTGTTCCCTTGAACTATGTTTCTCTGTCACATACCCATGTCCTGCAGTCCTTCCAGTTTCTGATACATCGATCTCCTGATTCCGACAGGGTGATCGGGGGTCTCCCTCACAGTCATTTTCATCAGAGTAGTCTCCACAGTCATTGTCTACATTACACATAAGCCGCCTCTTTACACAGCGACCTACAAAAAGAATGAAGGACTTAATATGGCCTTTAAATGAGAACCCCAAATATTCTTCACTGGGATCTTCACCTCTGAAAGTATATTTTAATTTGTTACAGAGAGAGTGAACATCTTAATTGCTAGCTTTTTAGTATGAATGCCAACCAAGACAATTTTTTTACTCGTAATCTGCAGACATTTTACTGACAACTAACCTTTTTTTTTACTGATGCATCTTTTTACTGACATATGTTTTACATAATGTAAATATTACCCTTCTGGCATCCCAGGAGAGGCCCCGATTCAAATTTAGGGTTTAAAACCAACCATTGTAAAAATGTTTGGTTATCAGTAAAAAAAAATAATTCTTGGTTTTGCAACCCTGCTTTACTGCAGCAATGGTTTTATATCATGCTTTGCCCATTCCAGGTGCCCCTACTCATCCCCATGTTCTCACAACCCAACCACACTCACACCATGCTGCTTCTCTCAGCTAATTCCTGAGATTTACTTCTGTAACCCCACTCCTCCATCCCAGCACAGACCCCCAGAGAAGAACTACTATCTGCCTACCTGTGAGGAGGTACTACAGACAGTGGTGGAATGCAGCAGCAGCAAGTGGCTAGTGGGAGAGGCTACAACCCCCTGAGACAATGCTTCCTTCAAAGGTGCTGTGTTCCTACTCAGCCCAGGTCATGCTGCTCTGCTCTGTTTGTCCTTCAATATCCACCCTTCTTCAGAAATGGAAGAATCAAACTCCAATTCAATCAAATCCCAGTTGCTTATTATTTTTATGGATGGCTCCATTTTTTAAGCAGATTTTATAGACAAGCATTTAGGCTTTTTATTGCTTGTCCATAAATTTACAGAGATTTGACAATCCTGCTTGTTAGCATGAGAAAAATACCCTTCAATTTACCAATTATTTTGAATGGGATGGCAAAGAAAACTATCTTGTCATTTAGTTTTTCATTCATAAAAAAAATAATCAACTTACTTTGGTGGAACACTTGATTATTTTTAGATTTCTTTATTTTTCTTTAGTTCATATTTAACACTAACATAAGATGACATTTATCAATGCCAATTAGCCAGCCTATACATTTATATACTAAATGCTTTCTAATTTCTCTTACTGTGCTTTGATCTGTTGACTACATGTTCTGAAATAGAAAATGATATGACCCTGTCACACTTGACTTGGGGCCAGAATTTAACCCCATAGAATCATAGGAAAATAGGGCTGGATGGGACTTTACAAGGTCATCTAGTTCAGCCCCCTGCTCAAGGCAGGGTAATCTCAGATTAAACCATCCCAGCCAAGAGTCCATTCAACCTGCTGTTGAGATCCCATATCTTTTCTAGGTAGCCTGTACCAATGTGTGACCACCCTCATAGTCAAAGTTCCTCCCCATCTTGCACCTAAATTTCCTCTGGTGCAGCTTGTGGCCATTGCTCCTAGTCCTGTTCCCTATAGACAGAGAGAAGCCCTTCTCCATCCTATCTATAATCACCCTTCAAGTGTATGAAGACTGTTAGAAATCCCCCCTCAGTCTTCTCAGACTAGCTCTTTCAGCCTTTCCTCATAGGTCTTGCTTCCCAGGCCTCTAGTAATTTTTCTTGCTCTCCACTGGACTCTTTCTTATCCTCTCTTCACATTCTTCAAGTGCAAGGCCCAAAACTGGACACAGTACTCCAAATTAGGTCTCAGAAGTGTTGAAGAGTGGAAGAATTTCTTCTCTTGCTTTGCAAATGAGACTCTTGTTAATGCAACCTAGTAGGCTGTTGGCCTTTTTTTTTGCAACAGAAGCACACCGTTGGTTCATATTCAGCTCCCGATCTACTGTAACTCCCATGTCCTTCTCTGCAATACTGCAGCCCAGTGAAACATTCCTGGTCACAGTAATTTATGCCTTTTCTATTTTATTGTAATTTGTGGAGATATTTGGGAGAGAGTTTTATCAAAATCTCTATACCATTTCATATAATTACACTGGACATTTGAATCCCAAACTTAGGAGACACAACTGAACTACCAGAATCACTTGGGCTATCTGAACTAATTTTATTAAAAATGCTTTCAAATCTTATTTTTCCATTATTTTTTGAAAGCGTGACAGAAGAGATTGTTGAGAACGCCAGCTAGAATGGGTACAATGGGAGGAAAAATTTACAGAACTGGTAGAACGATGAAACAAAGAGATTTAAACCTAAATAAAAAGGGCACCGGCACAGCAAACCATCCCAATTTACCAAAGCACATGAACATATTTTTAACTTTGTGTAATTTTTTGGCCCCTGCCACATATTATACTTAAGATGCGATTAACTAGTTAATCACCTCTTAAACTGTAGCCCAGTCACATGTTAAAGCAATTAATGGCATTATAAAGCAAGGACTAAGCCACAAAGTTATTCCACAAAAAATGTGGTTTGTTCCTAGCATGCTATTAATTGAATGTGTTGCCAGGTGCACCCCTACAGCTGCGAGCCCCATCAGCTGATGGGGAGGAGCAGGGAGGCATGATACTCAACCCCACAATCAAGTCTCCTGCCCTATACATGTGGCATGGCAGGGTGCATAATTGTGTGGATCACACATCGGATCTCATCTTTACCTGCATGTCTGGCAGGGGCTTTTATGTTTAAGTTTTGTCTCAAGTCATCATTTATGTTTATTCCCATTAAGACTTAATGGGATTTATTTATGGTGTTAAAATTAAGTATGCCAGTAAGTGCTTTGCTGATTTGAGAACATTCTTAATTATAATGGAGTGAAAGTAAGTAGTATCTACCTGAGTCACACGTAAAGTCAGCTCCACAATCGGCTTCCATTTCAAGACAAGCTGTGTTGCTGTTGCACTTCTGAGTATCTCCCAAAGATTCCAGGCATTTCCTTCCTCCAAATTGTCCAAATCTCACAATACTTCTAGAGCGAAACTTGAAAGATATACAATGATAAGTAGAACTACTTGGGGGGTGGGGGGGGGGAGAGAAAAGGAGGAAGGGAGAGGAACAAAATTCAACTTAATCTGAACATTTTCTCAAATTGTCAAATTTTATCAAAATTAGAAAAAAAAAGTCCCATCCAAGCTTTGAAATTTTGTGAGAATTACGAGAGAAATGGTGAGCTGCAGAGGGTTAACAACCAAGGATTGCACCTTGGATGGTAGTGGTGTTAGGGGTGGCAGTAGGGACCAGGCTGGCTGTGGGAGTGGCTACCATTCTTGTGCCCCTTCTATATGTGTGCCTATGTTGCCCACTCCTCACTTTACTACTGGTGAGCTAAGAGGTTGAAAAGCAGGAACTTATTTTATGAAAGCTTCATCCTTTTCTTCCATTTTTTCTTTAGAATTTTTAAATTGTAAATTTGGTCAGCATTTAGAATTTCAATTTTTTTGAGCAACAATAATAAGTTTCATGTGTTTAGCATTTTTTTAAAATTTAGTGTCATGTCACACTGATGAAACATGGTAAGTAGCAACGTTCCATCTTTTCTACAAGCACAGATGTCAACACTGAGGAAAAGAGAGGTTAGATGACTTTTTGAAGAACAAACACCAACTGCTGAGATCATCTGACTCTCAATCTTCTGTTTATTCATGAAAGTATCTTTCCCCTCATGAATATTTATAGAGCACATGAAAGCAACTCAAGTACTAAAAATTTACTTCAGAAACAACATTTCAAACAGCTTCAGAGCCTCAGATATGCTGATTTACAGTGGTTAAGAATTTGGCTAACACTGTAGACAATGGCATAGAATTCCTTCATTAATACCACATTCTTCAGAAGATGTAAGCATTTAATACTAGTTTTTTTTCAATTCTACCTTCACACTGAATGCATGTTTTACTTAGTGTTTTATTTACCTGGAACTCAAGTTTTGTTTAGAAGAGAATCTGTGTACACAACACAAATCCAGTTTTAGCAAAATTAGCAATTGTCCATTAATGCCTGTACTACCTCCTCTGGAGGTGGAACACATACATTAGGAAAGAATCTCACATTTAATGTCTAGGTTAAGTCCTGGACACAAGAAGTTACTTGGGCTAAGTACAGAAATTACACAAACTGGTATAAGTGAACCAGTCTAACCTGTAACAGAACTGAAGTTGTGTG
>NW_017729024.1:156239790-156241234 GCF_001723915.1 Gavialis gangeticus | reverse complement strand
AGAATCTGTGTACACAACACAAATCCAGTTTTAGCAAAATTAGCAATTGTCCATTAATGCCTGTACTACCTCCTCTGGAGGTGGAACACATACATTAGGAAAGAATCTCACATTTAATGTCTAGGTTAAGTCCTGGACACAAGAAGTTACTTGGGCTAAGTACAGAAATTACACAAACTGGTATAAGTGAACCAGTCTAACCTGTAACAGAACTGAAGTTGTGTGCACATAGACTTGTTTAAAAATGGCAGAACCCAGTCTAAGATAGATCTGGATGGATGTTGTATCAGATTTAATCAGTTTAAGTTAGATCAGTCTAACAAACTTCTGTGCCAAATGCCCTCCCAACCCGGGTTAGGCTGCAGTATGCCAGTATCCCAGGATACTTTGCATCTCCCCTGCTAACCCTACCTTGCAGGGTAGGTGGATTGTCCTTGAGTAGCAATCATCTGCTCTGGCCAAGTGCCAAGCTGGTCCCACTGGGCTATCACACAGCAGAGGCAGCAAAGCCTCTGCTCCACAGCCCCAAACCTGTGAGCGGCTGCCTCACTGGTGGGTAAGGGGGAGTGGGTGATGCAGGGAACAGAGGCTCCCCCTCCAAGTGGGGATCTGTACAGCTGGGGGGCATGCATAGTTGGGCTTTCCTCCCCACTGCCTGGCCTCCCCCTGCACCCCAAGCTGGGGGAAGCCAGACCCAGCTTGGGGGGGGAGGGCGCAAGGCCTTATTTTCCCCTCACTACTCAGAGGCAGCAACTCATGGAGGGCCAGGGCTATGCAGCTGGCCAGCTGAGGTGGGCAGGGAAGCAACAGGGACAAGAGCCCCCTGCCATGTGGGTCCTCTCAGCTGTTCTGACTGGGTCTGGGGGGGATAAGTCCATGCAGTGGGGGCCTCCATTCCCCCCCACCCGACCATGGCAGGCCGGGGGGCAGATTTTGTACTGGATCCCCCTCTCCCTGCAGCTGAGGGCATGTGCCAGGTATCCAATCAGGGATGGCACCGTTCAGCTCCCTCAGCAATGTCCGGGATGCTGGGAGGCATGCAGGAGTGTCCCTGCCTCCTGGCCTTGGCCACCGCAGGCATCTCCCTGCCTCCCCACATTGAAGGGTGAACATGAATCCCGTTATCTGCGTAGAACGAATCGCAAGCTTAGAGAAAGCCGCGTAGATTGATCAGTTCTGCCTCAGGCTTTTTGAATGTCTGTGTTTAGGTGTGCAGTGTACAACAGGAACAACTTTATGGAACCTACCACTTACAAACAGGTACACTCCATGTGCCAGTAAGTGGCATTCTTTATTGCTAGAAACTAATCATGTACATATAAACAAGTATATTGATCGAGTTATTGGTGTTTTTTTCCTTTGTTTTCATTCCCAAGAAAATTGATGACCAACCCTGCAAAGTTTTCATTAAAAATTTTCTAGGTGTTTATTTTGGGGAGGGGAG
>NW_017729024.1:156226022-156239699 GCF_001723915.1 Gavialis gangeticus | reverse complement strand
GGGGGGGGGGGGGTTGTTTTTGTTTTAAACTTTTCTGGGGGAAAAACAAATTTCATTAAATTGTGCTGCTGCTTCACGAAATAGCCATTTTACAAAGAAGAAAAAAAAAGATGAAAGCAATTATTAATATTTCTAAGCATTCCCATGACATCCTGATTTCTGATATCAAAAGGTTAAAGATGCCTTGCACCACAGGATCAGAATATGAAGAGACTGAATGTAGCATTCTTCCCGATACTGTAGGTAAATAGGCAGAATATCCATTTATCCCACATATTTAAACAAGAACTTAAGTCTTACCCTTTGATTTAAGCATGGGTCACATGGTCCCCATTCACTCCAGCTGCTCAGCTTACAGTCAATTGGAGAGGGAGCATTAAGTTGTCTTGTATCCCTGTGCAAAGCTGTCTCTGAAGACCTAGCAAACAAAACATGCCAATACAGTATCAGTCAACCATCCAAACTCTAGCATAAGTTTGTTTTAAAAACCTTTAACCAATGTTTTACCATCCTCCTATATCTGGATCCTAGTTCTGCAGGAGCTGTCGGCCTTGGGATGTACAAATAGCCTTCTGAAGTCAAGCTCTTAGCTAGGGAGAGTGGAGGACAGTAGGGTTTTAAAAAAAAAAAGTAGATGTCAAAGGCCAGGTAAGGAACCTCTTTTCTCCCCCTTTTCTTTTGCTGGATCCATCCTACTTTTGGCTCTTTGTATGCATTTACCTTTCACACACATCATATCCTGGAAGTCAGGAAAAGTAGTGACACAGTAACACGTCCAAATCAAACCAATAAGCACCTGTAGGCCCCGAAATTAGGAAAGACAAGAATGAAAGGCCTAAGTTTGCAATAATAGCTTGTAATTTTGGGGACCCAGCCTGGGTGCACAGTTACTAATTTAATCAATTTTCTTGGAGGCATTTTGAAATAGAGGGACTCACCAGTACTAGTCACCGCTGAAAGTGTACACCAATGTTTTCATGTCCTCTTAGCTTTGCTTCTAACAGCTCCTGAGGAGCATAGTGCTGAAGGAATAATAAAATCTAATGCCCTTGTATTGTTTTACTTTGTACATTTTATTCATTTGGGACAAGGAAAATATACTAGCATAGTTCAGTTTTCTCTACTTGGACACATGTACAGCAAGTGAATATTATCTAAAGACCATTTTAGGGTTAAATTAACCTGACTCTATCTTCAACCATTTAACCTTTAACAGCTGAGAGATCACAGGGTTGCGGCAAACTCCTTTGGAGAGGCAGCTCACACTGGCAGGCTCTACAGGCTTCCTGCTACATCCTGGGTCAGTCTACATAGCTTCAGCTGCTTAACGAATGCCAGTCAGGCAGTGTTGCTTGCCTGCCTTCTTCAAAACAGTTCTTCTCGCTCAACCCCCAAATCTTCGGACTTTACACTTGAGCCCACAGGTAAATAGATACTTGCTTGAAGATAACCATATTTTAAACAGGTGGGATTCCAGAAGAATTTGTAAATTAAAGGCAACAACAAGTACAAGCAGAGCGTGTGGACAATGCACGATACAGTTGAGGTGGAAGCCATCTGAAAACCGGTTATTCCATTCCGGTTCTGCATGACCTGTTTCTAGAGCGACAGCTGCTTCCTCATGTGCTACTGGAAGGTTGTCTGCATACGGGCACGCTCTAGTACAGCATTAGTATGGGCACATGTACAGGCATAGGATGTGGGTGCTCTCCATATAAAATGCAAAGTGGCTATTGAAGCCTTCCAGAGAATCTGAGAGATTGTTATGTAGGCTCCAAACCTGCTGGAGCTTATGACAGCTGGGATTTGATTTTGGTTTAGCTGCCATCCCATTAATGCCTCAAAAATAGTACAGGAACAATTAAATACACTACAGCATCATAATAAGCAGGTAGTGCTTTGAAATATTATTGCAGTAAGCATGGCAATGACCATGAATGTTTATGTCTTCCTTCACATCCACCCTTTTGGGGTTGGAAGGTGGGCCTGCTTACTGTGTCTTCAATCTCAAAAAAGGACAGCTTGTTTTAACCCTCTCTTCTAGACTCTCAGATGTAAATCTGTATCCTTTTGGGTGTAAGGATAGTTGTGACACTAGGGACAATGCAGAGAGAGTCTCTAGAAGAAGTGGAAGTGGGCCAGTTGTCCTCATAGATGGCAAGACCCGGGAACAAGCCAGATTTTCTAACTCAATAGGAGTCTAGACACCTAATTTGTAATCCTTTTGATCATGTTCAGTATGTGTAGAGTGCTTTTGGAGTTTGTAATAGCTGCTCTCATACTTCCAGGCAGCTACATTTTTTTTAGAAATTTGATTCTAGGCACCTGCCCTGAAGGCAGAAAGAGGAAAGAAGAGCAGCAGGTGCAGGGAAAGGATCGAATGGCTTAGATTTGTTCAGTTCCTAAAGACTGATGTAACAAAGCTGCATTTTGAGTTTATGACAAAACCTCAAACAGGGAAAGGTTGTACTAAATTGTTATTTACGGTTAAAAAGCTGTTGCCAAGGTCTGTCTTTTAAGTCTTTTTCCAAATCTGAAAGCCACATGCAACTTCTATGCTGTAGGTGTTTGTAGCAACTGCTACATGAATATTTACTCTGAGTTCAATGCACTGCTCCATTGCACAAAGTTTACTGAGCTTGCTAGGAAGATGGGTCATGTGTTCCAAAGTCTGAACCAACTTAAATATCAGCAAGAACTGATTGCAACAGTTTTGTGACCTCTGAAACCACAGAACCTGATCCACATTCCATGTCACTCTCAAAGGCCTGAGTGACGGCTCCTGGAAGGGCATTTTAATTAACAAAGTCATTTAAAAATGAAGAGATTATGAAAACTGACAAGCCTGTCACCTCAGCATTGGAGTGTGGGAAATTGCTCTACTTACTGAAAAACAAAGCTGAATCAGGAGATTTTAATGCATCAAGTTTGAACAGACAGGAGGAGTTAAAAGCAGCACAGCCATCAAAAATGTAGCAGCAGGGAGCAAGGACTTCAAAGACAAATGCTAACCTTAAAATACCCTCTAATTTCTGAGCAGGAGAGGGCTCCCAGCTGGCCATTTCATTGTCCAACATGATTTTTGTGTTTTCAAAAGGGGTTTCATGTGGATATGCCTGAACCCCTGCAATCTGGAACACCCCAAGGCGGGCTGGATTCCAGATCAAAGCACTGTTGCTGATCCCATCCGTAGCTATCTTCTCCTGGAGATCAGCATGTTATAAGCCAAGGATCTTGCTTACACAGACTTATTTCTGAACAAAACACTATTTTAGAGAAATGCCTGTGTGCCTTCATTCTAACACCAGTCACACCAGAGTGCACGCAATGGTACACGAGAGAGACTGCTCTTCCAGTGTCTCATAGAGGAGAAAGGTTCTCTCACTCCTTGCCCTTGACTAACATTAAGCCTAGTCCTCTCATTTTGCCCTTCCCCAGCACCCAAATTTAATTCGCTAAAGCAGCAAGTTATAAAGCATTCTAGGTAATTAAGATGTGTTGGAAAGGGATAGTAGTCTCTGGCTTGCAGCATCTAAAGTAGGAAAGGAGATGTGGTTTAACACAGGGACAGAAAGCAACTTAGGAGACCCAGTTTTGTTCCCATTTGTCACTGATCATGTGGGCAGGCTTTGGTGTATCACTTCACCTCTTTCCCAGCATACACTGTGCCTTATAGCAAGGGAGAGTCTTTAGTCTGTTTACGTGGTAACTAGTACATTAAGGCTTTAACTTCCCTGGAGCCTTCAGGAGCTGCTGAAATGAATACTTGAATCGCTGATAAGAAAGCCTGGATCCCTTTAAAGGTGGAGCAGAAGAGGAGAGGGTGATTACAGTACTTCCAAGAACATTTCCCAATATACACAGATTAGATTAGTCTGAGTTTCATCCCACATTGCACAAGATGGCCTGCACATGTATTTATGCTGTTTGTTGCGTCCAAATTGTTATTGACCAGTACTTTATAAACCTATACTGCTTTGGTTCACCTCAAACTACAAAACTGATTGAATCAAGCAAGGGAATTGGCTCACTAGGTGAGCACTGATGCCACAAGCTTACTCTAAGGGGATAGCTTTATTGCAATAGGAATAACTGCAGCATATACAGGTGTCACCATGCTCTCTTTAATGTACAGCAACATAGCTGAAGAAACATAAGCTCCAGAGCCATCTGGTATGTGTTTGGGTGGTGAATCCAGTGTTACTGCTGTGGTTTCTTAAGTAAGCTATACTGAAGAGGTAGCTTAGATGCATCTTCCTGAGCTGAAGTCAGATTTTTGATTGCTGCATAATCATTCCAACATGGTTCGAGTATAGGGCATAAGGCTTCTCATCTAGAATACTTTGTAGTACTAGTCACTGACAGGATACTGCAAAGCAGTAGAAATTCAGAGGGAGAGCTTGGCCAGGGTGAAGAAGAGACTGACCTTTAAACTTTTTGCTCCAAGCCAAAATATCCCTCATTCCATGTTTTCCCACTGCAGAATTTTTACTCCTTCTCTGAAGCATGCAGTGCTGGCATGTGTCAGAGATGAGATGCTGTATTAGACTACACTCAGATCTTAACCCATATATAAGAGCATAGGGATTTCCATAAATAGCACCAAGTAGAGCACAATCCTTGCCAGAGGTAAAGTGTCTCCCTTGCTTCTCTTTATAGGGATACCCTAGAAGTAACAGAACTATTTGTAAAAGATCATTAGGGACAGTATCGACAAGGTCTAGTAACTGTGATGCCAGCAATTTGAACAATCAGTAAGTTAACATTTTGTCCAACAGAAGTATACCAGGCAAGGCAAGGCAAGGCTGAACAATAGACCAATTATACTTTAGTACTGTATGCACAGAACAGAAAACAGAATGAAGGCAACATCTCTGCAAGTCAATAATCATTGTTGGCTTTAGCTACCTTCATCTTACTTTGACTCAAAAGTCAAGAAGGCTGAACACAATATCATTAGACTCTTAAAAAAAAACAAAATTTTCTTCTTGGTTACAGAAGCCAGCCAGCACAAGAGAGATGCATATATTTCACTGGCTGCTCTGGATAGATGTAGGCATAACACTCTAAAGCGCTATTAAAAAGAAAGTAAAGAGGACTTACCCTCTACTCTCTCCAGAAACCGTGATACTTGATTCTAAAATGCATAGCAAAGGTATGAGCTGCAGCACAACATCCATGCTTCCAACTTTGTTATCTTGGTAGAAGTACAGGTTAGACCCGATTTCGGAATATTTATTTGTACCTTTTGCTATTGATTTCCAGATGGACAAATCAAAGGCAACACCCACAAAAAGATGCCAACACAGACTTACTGGAAGAGCTCCAAAGTCCATTGGAGGAATAATCTGATAACTGGAAAATAGTAAACTCTTGTGTTCCAGCATTTCCCATAAGGACTGGAAAAGTACCTTTAACCGAGGACTTTTGCTCCATACCTACTCCCATTTTAACCCAAGCAGGGAACAGAGCTTCTCTCAAACTGAGACACTTGAATGCCCAATAAAAACTGCCATTGCAGAGAATACTATGAAAGAAATGCAACTAGTTTAACATGTTTATGTTGCACTAAAAGAAGTTAACGGGACCTGTCTCTTAAGGGATCTTGACTCAGATGATGTGGAAAGTAAGCAGACTTTTTTTTTTTTTTTTAAACTAAAGGGGTTTTGTGTTTTCTTGTTGGTCTGAACTGTCCTTCACTCCTTTTCATTGTGAAATCCCAAATAAGTCAACTGTTCATCTGAACAGCATCTTGTGATCTACTAGGAAGCCACATCAGTTTACATGTATGAGTGAGGACACCAAGTGCACAAGTGGCTATTTGAGATCACCCTTTGGATGCTTTGTAAATCTAGCCTCAGTCCTTGAAAAAGGAGATGCTAAAACAAGATAGCTTAGGCAGGCTGAGCATTTTTATTTTAGGTGAAAAGGCATGGAATTGAGCTATATGTTCCAGAATCCTATGGCCATTTAGGACTACAAGATATACTCAAGTGCTGGTGTGAGCATCCAAATTGATAATCACATGTATAGGGCAGTAACACCATCTACTTCATGTTCTTGAATTAAAAGAACAATGCTGAACTTTCAGCAAGCTTCTTCTGCCAAGTTAAATGAAGAAAGGTATATAGGCTCACAGGTGATCTTTTAGAAGTTAATCCCCCCTTATCCTCCCATGCTACATGAAGAAGCGTCCTCATCTTTTTTCTATTGCAATGCAAGCTTCAGTTACCCATCAAGGCTGGGGGCAGAAGTTTCACACAAACCAGTTTAAGTGATCAGCAATGGGTTTAAACCTGTAACAGAACAGACATTCAATGCACATAAACCAGTTTCAAAATGGCCAAAACTAGTTTAAGACAAACTTGTTTAAATGTAGTCTGATTGAACTGATGTAGGTCAAACCAGTTTGTGGAACTTCTGTCCCAGACCCTTTCCTGGTTCAACTGAAATCAGAGTCCCTCAGCATCCCAGCATGCTTTGCAGCCCTGGGCTGGGCTGTGTTCTCTGCTGGAGCAGCCCTACCCCTCTGCTCTCTTGCCACAGCAGTGACAGCTGGCTGACAAGGGGGTTGGGATACAACCCTGTTTGCCTAGCAGGGATAGAGCAGCCCCTCCACTTTTCCCAGCTAGAGTGGAGGGGGTGGGGTGTGGGACAGCAAGTTCAGGTGAAGAAGGGAGGGGGGAAATCAAACCCCCCTGCTTCCCCTTTCCCATCAGCACAGGACACCAGCTGAGGTCTGCCTGGCTTTTCTCCCTTACTCAGTGGCAGGGGGGTATGCCCACCCAGCAGCCTGGACAGCACCTCAGGGGGAAAGAAGGGAGTGGGATTAACCCCCCCCACCTCCCCTCTCCCACCAAACACAGGATCCCAGCTGGGGCCTGCCCAACTTTTCCTCCCTGCTCATCACTTGAGCAGCAGAGGGTGTGGGGTCCCATGCTGGTGAGGGGGGTTTAATTGCCCTCCCACCCTTTTGCCTGAGCCATGGCTCCTGCTGCTCAGGGACAAACATGGCAAGGGCTGCTTCCCCCTCCTGGCACACCTCAGCTAGGATCCCTGCAGGCCAGGGTGAGGGTTTATCATGCTCAAAAGCCTGTCAGGGCCTGGCCACCCCTCAGCTCAGCTTCTCTCCAGCCTTCTGTAAGCATGTGGCTGCATTTTCAGGATCAAAAATGAACATCTATTCACTTGAATCTCAGTTCAATCTACAGTATTTAGACTAAATCAGCTAAAACTGAATTGATTCAAGCTCAGGCTTTTTGAACATTTTGCCACTAAGAGAGACTTGGGAGCCATGATTAACCAGAAGATGAACACAAGCCACCAGTGCAATGCCACAGGCAGCAAAAGCAAGTAAGAGTCTGGCTTGCATCTATTGATGCAGCTCAAGTAAGACCTAAGATGTGTGGAGCCCAAAATTGGACACAGTACTCCAGCTGTGGCCTCTTAAAGGCAGAGTAAAGCAGGAGGCTAACTTCTTGGGTCTTGCTTGAGCTACATTGGTAGAGTCCAGAGGAGAGCTATGCACATGATTAGAGGACAAGAGAAGAGGCTGAGGCAGCATGGGACTTCAGCCTGGAGAAGCAAAGACTCAGGGATCATTTGGTGGTAGCCTACAAGCATAAGGGGTATGTATCAGGAACTGGGAGAACATTTGTTTACTAGGGTACCCCAAGACAAGGTCCAACTATTCCAAACCACTGGAAGACCATTTTAGATTGGACATAAGGAAAAACTTCTTTACAGTCCATGGCTCTAAAGTCTGGGATAGGTCCCCCCAGAAATGGTGCAAGCACCTACTCTGGATACTTTTAAAGAAACAGTTGGTTCTTATCTTGCTGGGGTAGCCTATCCCAGATTTCAGAGCCATGGGCTGTAAAGAAGTTTATCTTGGTGGGGTGGCCCAACCCCAGTTAACTTCCTGCCCTTTGGGCAGGGGGCTGACATGATGGTCTTGCAGGGACCCTTCCAGCCCTAGTGTCTATGTAATCTAGACAACATCTGTACCTAACAGAAGATCTGGTCTGTACCCAAGCCATAAACAAGGGCAGAGTTTGAGCTTTAAATAGTAGGCTCAAAGTAATCCAGGCTATAGAAGCAAGTTTATATGGATTATGGTGGGGAGAGAGACAGAAGGGAAGTGGAAGGACAAAACAAGAAACCAAGAACACCCACACGTTAGAATTCTTAGGTTTTTGTACAATCACAGCACTGATCTAGACTTGGTTGCACTTTATGTACCTTCTCCATATCCTTATAGAAATTGGAGTGGGAGATAAAGATGCTCTACAGTCTGGAAGTAGATAGGCAATGCATGTTCTGGAATGTCCAGGCAGTGGAATGAGTAATATGTAATAGGCCTAATAGTAGCTTTTATATGCACTCAGTACAATTAACTTGTGTCATTTTTAGCTTTGAGCGTACTTGGGAAATGTAATGTCTGAAATGAGATTAACTAGATACTGGATGGGAGGTTGACTAAAAAACCCTAGTCATAAGACACCAAGTTGAGACTTTCATTTTGTATAAAGAAGCATCTAGAACTACTGCATGATGTTCATTACTTCATAACTCCATCATAGGATTTAAATACTACAATATAAAAAAGTTGAAATATTTCTTCTGTAACTAGGAGGTCAGGTTAAATGGTTTATATTTAGGCAGCTATTAAAATGAAGCTTCTCTGTAGCATAGAGATTGTAATATCTAGACAAACAACTAAATCAAGTATACAAAAAGCCTCTTACACAGACATGCCCCCAGTTTATTTCATTCAAGTAGGTCAACTCATCTCAATGCATTTCTGAGGAAGACAACCCCTACCTCTACCCTGTAGCAGTCTACAGTTTGAGGGGAGAAGGCAACAAATGGATTCTTTTCACTTAAATTTGACACCTGCTACTTGTGCACAGGCATTTGCTGTGGACATGGGCAACTTGCTAGATGCTAGAGCACCCAGCTGGGGTAGGAGGCAGGCATCAGCTCCTGGGCTGACCCCCAACCAGCTTACCTGGGGGCTGCAGCAGTGATCCAGCAGCAGGGAGCTGGGCCAGTAGGCAGACAATGTTCTTCTGGCTGGCCAGTCTCTGGTTTCAGACAGCACATGCTGCTGCTGCTGCCACCACCACCACCACCACATGCACTGTCCCACTTTTTCTAGCATGTGGTTTTTGATATTGGACCATCCCAGTGTCAAAACCAAGGGACAGACAGAAAACCCACCACCCACATAACACCCCACACATGCAACCAAAAAAAAAAAGTCACCCCCCTCTTAAAAAACCCTCACCCCATGCTGCAAGTTAGCAGCATGAGGAAACATCTGCATGTGCTACTGCAGACAAGAGTGCAGTGCTGCTGCAGACTGCATGTGCATGCTTGTTTGGATGTGTCCACACAGACTGTCAGTGTAGTTTAGGTCATACATAGGACTGTTAAAGAGATCATTCAGTCTAGTGCCTAGTTTGAAAGTTAGAGCTACTGTATTAATATATCATTGTGATCAATAAGAAAAAAATTTCAAAACATGCCATGTAGCAAGCAGGTGGCTTGCACATTCCAGGACTTGGAAAAAAAACAAAAACAAGTGGACAGACAAATACAACTTTCCCCATTTGCTTTCAAGAGCTGCATCTTTTAATGTCAATAGGTAACACTTCTTGGGAAAACTACAGTTTATATAGACAGTGTAACATCCATACATTTCCAGTTCAAGACAGTTTTTTTTTTGTTTTTTTTTTTTAACATTGCAGAAAGTGCACAAGGAAAGTCTATGTACAGAAAAAAGTTGAATGACTGGCTGAATTGGTCACTAAAAAGCTCTCTTCAAGTTGATTTTCTAGTAGTTCTGCCCAGTTAAGTATTTGCTTAATTATCTGCTTTATTAAATTACAGAAACATAATAGTATTTCAAGTTTGTGTTTTTCCAATGTCAGATAGAAAACCAACAAGACACTGATCAGCTATAACCATCATCTGGATTAGACCCAAGGTTATTATGACCAATTTAGCTATTAAATCTGTTAGTACAGATTCACAAAAAAAGGCACTGCCTTGTTTAAATAGGGATGACCATCTCCTATATTACTGAAAGTGGTACCTCAATTTACATTAAACCAAGGCATGGAAGTCATAAAAATATCAGAAAGATTGTCATTTTGCCTTCAACATACTGGAGCTGTGTCATGTCATAATACATGTGAGGAAGCACTTGATTCAAGTTCAAACCATCAGGTACATTTACCAAAAAAAGAAGAAACGAACCACCAACCAAAACCTTATCTGCTTGTTCCATTCTCCATCCATCTGCCAGCCAATTAAGAAGAACCCAGCATCTTCATCAATTTGTTTCCCTGAAAAACCCTTGTAGCACCAAAGGTGTTAGAACCAAAGTTGTCTTAAGTACACGTTACATTCCAGATTTAAACCAATGGCCCTCTTCTCAGACTTTGCTGCTTAGAGTTGTGACAAGCCAAGTTGTATATTCAGTTTCTCATTTACAATTATAGTTTTTTCCAAAAGTTCTACTGTTGTGTAATTCAGTCCCTTATAACAAAACACAAAAACCACACCAAAACCCAGAAGAACAGTGGAGTTTTGCCAGGAGAGATTGGCAGGCAGGATTCTTTACTGCCTACTTTGGTTTGCATCTTTATTGTTTAAAGTAGTACACAAGAGACAGCCACATTTCACTACTAGTTAGTGATAGTCCAGACAGAAGTAGGTTTTAAAGTGTGAGGGACGAGTTCAGAGACAGAGGCAAGTAAATGCCTTAAAGAAAGGAAGGAAGAGCAAGTGATCCCATCAGGTAGAGTAGAAAAGACTCAGGTGATGCAGAACTTAAGCTAGTAATCCCTTCCCCTGCCTGGAGACGAAACAATCTTCAACTTTGTGTTCAGTTCATTACAGTAAGTGCTACCATCTGTGAGAGAGTGACCAGATTTAGAAATAGCAAGATGTGTTCACATGACTTGTCCATTTCTCCCAAAGGAAAGCTGTAAAGGCTATAGAAAATTTGTATCCAGAAACTTAAGATTTACATCTCCAGCATAAAAGTGTTGATTTCTCCACTTAACAGCATTCAATGCAACTTCAGTCTGCCAAGTTTGATGAGAGTACAAAGATATAATACTGGATGAATGCAAGTTGATTTAGGCAGTCAATGCAAAAAAAGTGAAACAAGTAGACAGTGTCAGGGTGTCCAATTTGTTTGTCCTTTGTTGGTTATGCCTGGGTTTCTGGTCAAGTGAAGAAAAAAAAGTTAAGAATTGTCTAGCAGCTTAAAAGCAACCTTCAACTACTACTAGACAAACAGAGAACCAGGAAAAAAAAAAAAGTGTAGCCTTGTAGAGGGATCCCAGGTTATGCTTAAATGTTAAGTTTCTTTTAAGAAAAATGAGAGTAACTGGTCCCATGTTAAAGTACAATGTAGTGGTGTTAGGTTTTTGTATTTCCTATTCAAAGTCTTTCAGGACATCTTACCAATAAAAGTAGAATAGCAAAAATTTACTTGTTACAGAATTGCCACTTGACCTTGCTATAAGTCAGTAGCCAAATGAGCCTGCATGTTTAAGATATTCCTGGAATGGGGGCTCTAAAAAGTTAAATATTAAAGAAAAGTTAAAGTTCTGGTAACTATCTTTGCAGTAGAAGCATTCCACTTAGGAAAGTGGAGGTTAGAAAGCAAGTGGGCTCATTTACTTGCAGAGTTCAGCCAGATGCAAACTGTCATCTTATCTGCTTCTCAGGCCAGAGAGACAAGCTCTTTGGCAACTAACCTCCAAACAAGAAATCCATTATGAACTGCAGGGGGTGGTCCAATAGGAGATATATGGATGTCTTCCTAGACATGCATTGGCTACAATACTGGCACTTCCTCTGTTAGAGATTCTAGAATTAAGTTTCAAGATGCTACAACAATATTATGCATTCTGTAGAATAGGTTTATTTAGAGATGGATCAACAAGATAAATGCTTATTTGAAGCAATACTATTCAAGCACATTCAGTGTACCCAAGTAAAATATTGGCTAAGTTAGTCTTCATTAGCAATGAGTTTTGCTGTATACTATTTGAATTCTTTTCTTGTTGATAAAACTTCTAAAAATAGATGTCCATCATTGTAGCAATTGCTTTGGTTAGACCTCATCCAGGAAGTTAACCATCCAGCACTCAGTTCTTAGGGTGAAGCATTCTGTTCTAAAAGGGATGAGTTTAAGATCTTGCCAAATGTCATAACTACCTCCCACACTTAGTAGAATTTCATTTAACATTCTGTAATATTACAGTTACTCCATTATGTACAAGATCTACAACTTCAGTAAGTCTGCTTTTACAGTTAGTGCCCCAAAAGCTTCTAAAGCAGCCACAAATTTACCCTGCTCTTATACCTTAAAGCCTTGTTAGTATGCTAATGTCCCTCCTTCCCAATTCCTTTCTTCCCTCCTGTCCCTGCCCCCTCCCCCTGCAGAGGGTCCACAACCAGTAGGCTCAAGACAACCAGGGGCTGTTCCAAAAATCTCTCTTCAGTCATGGGAGGAAGAATGAATGTTTCATTCTCCATGAAACCACCATATTGACCAGTTTGGTCACTTACCAGATTTATGCAAATGGATTTCCAAAAGGATCACCAAATGGATCAGAAGTTGATGGTTGGTCAGGTGCCATCTAAAAACAGAAACATACCCCCAGTGAAGCCACACATGCCGATAAGCAGTTTTCAGATTCCATCTTTACACTACTAGCTACGCATTCTAGACACTGCGTGCGCACCAAATCAAAGCAACTTAAGCTTTTGTGCACTTGCCATAATGGTCAGGTTTAAAACAAGAATTTAAACTTAAACTAGCAAAGTGAAAGCTACATTAGAACCAAGATAAACAAAAACCTGAAAGAGGGCATCATCTCTTATTGGACAAGTGACCTTCCCAATGCATGTTAGTTTGGACTTCAGCTAGTAAGTGCAAAGACTAAAGTTTTACTATTGTAAGCTAGAATTGGAGATGTTCCAGAGTTTATAGATGGCTTCAAGTCTCACATACTAGATGAGGCATGTTGTTAGGCCATTTCCTTCCCTTAGTGATATTTAGAGCTGGAGCCTCATTTGTTGAGGACAGGAGCTACACCTTCTGTTTTCTAACTTTCCTGAAGAGCAGTGGTTGAATTGAATTTGCAAGCATTGATTCAGGCTCTTGCAGCTATTTTTTTTGGCAAAAAGAAAGCCCTTTCTATTGTTTGCCTTCCCTCTTCAGGAGGGAGCTGGCCAGCCCTGTACAAATAGGGGAAGAGGGAAAGCACAACTTAAGCCAAGATGAACCAATCCATGTAACCATGTTAAATTAAAACCTGGAAGCAGAGTTTCTGGACTCTCCATAATGAGAACTTCTTGGAAACTACAGAGCTAGTGGAGCAACTGCAGCTGAAGGCCAGATACAGCAGGACTTTCAAAGTCTAGAGCAGGCATACTGCTCTCTAGTACTTACAGAGGGTTTTGAAGGGGCACTCAAAGGATCAGTTTTAAGTGGGCTGTCAAACAGGCCATTATCTGGTAGACTGCTTTGTCTAGGAGCAGGTTTTGGTGGTTCTGCAGGAGAAGAAAACCCAGTAAGTTAAGAGTACACAGAGCCTCTTGTGCTCAGTCTATGCAGTCAGACAACTATGTCCTTGGGGGGGGGGGGGG
>NW_017729024.1:156223546-156225934 GCF_001723915.1 Gavialis gangeticus | reverse complement strand
GGGGGGGGGGGGGGGTCAGCCATTAAAGAACCAAAAGCTGAAGTTAATTGGACTCTTGGCTCTTAATCCAATTATTTGTAGTTGGACAAAAAAACCCAGCAAGTTTAGCACGGGTTTGAGACCTAGTGAAGTGGACCAACTCCACTTGGATGCTAGATGGCAGCATTTAGCTGCTTACCAAGATAGCATAGGGTAAGCTAGATTATGCTTTAGTTTGAGGGAAAGCATGGGGGGCAGGCAATGGAAGATTAGTTTTTTTTTTTCCCCCCCCCACAGGATCCACTGCAGAGCAAGCCATCTTTGTATGGGGGATCTATTAACCCTATTAATGGTTCCCTTCCCCACCCCCTAAAAAGCTTAGTTACTTGGGGTATGGTGCATTGAGGAAGAGGGAATTTACTAGTGACTTTATAGTAAAGTGTCAGCTTCAGGGTCATAATATGTAGTCTTTAGGAATGCCCAAACTTGCTAGCAAGAGTAGTAAAAAAACAAAAAAAAAAAAACACTGAACACACAAAAAGACACCCTCAAGAAGTACCTGCTAGACTTTGCTGCTCTCCCTTCCTTGCTGGTACAGCAGGTGGTTTTGACAGCTGGAAGTCTTTGAACATTTCTTTTACATCCTTCATTTCTTTATCTCCAAGAGGGTCCAATGCAGTGAATGCATCACTTTCCTTCTTTGAAAACTCTTTCTGAGGTGCAGTTCTAGGTGGTGGCTGTGGAGGGCTAGTAGCTGGGATAGAAGGTGACTGAGCAGATAGTGTGGTAGGAGGGAAAATGGTGCTCTGGAAAGGGTTGGTAATAGTGGATGGCTGTGCCCAAGCAGTAGGGGAAACACGTGCTGGCTGACCCCAGAGACCAGCAGACTGAGCAGGCGCTGGGCCTGGAAAGGATGCAGGTTGAGTACCAAAGGCAAGTGGCTGGGCAAAACTTGTAGGCTGGGCACCCATTACTGATGCAGGAAACACCGATGCAGCCTGACTGAAGACAGATGATTGAGTACACCATGGTGATACTGAAGTTACTGGCAAGCTACCTGAAATGGAGCAATTATACAGAAACAGTTCACCACTTTTCCCTTTACCACATAGACACTAATATAGAAAAATGTTAGTTCCATCCTGCCAGTGTAGTCCTTATCCTTTAAGGACCATCCTTAAAATGGAGAAAAATAAAGTCTGATTTGCATTAAAAATGCAGGCTTGCTATGCACATCACTAGGAAATAAACACTAATGTACATTCATTGTGTGCAACTAACCTGGTTCTGTAGTGTTTTTACAGAAGTGTCTGTAACAAGCTCTTGCTCGAGTAGAGGCTAAAATAGGCATTCTTGACTAATCTAGTGCTTTCTGTACTGTGGTCTCTACTTGATCACATGGAAATGGGACTTAAATACCAAGGGCTTGGCTTGAGAGATGCCAGACAAGTCAGCCTTAAATATGAACAGTCTGAGTTCAGCTTAAGAGGAGTTAAGTAGCTTAAAGCAGGTTTGGACATGTATTCATGACCAATGGCTTGAAGCATTTTAAAGGTTTCTTGCAGAGTCCCCTGTGGTTCAATGGTAGAATCCTTGTCTGCCACAAAGTAGACCTGGGGTGATTCCAAGATGCTTATACAAATGATAGCCAGAGGCAAAGTCTGGACTCAGTCTAGCTTTTAGATCCCATCTCAAAACAGCCTGAAGGAAGGAATGGAAGGTCTGGGTAGCCTTCACTTCTCCATACTCCTGCCTAGGCATATGCATTAAGAGGGTCTGGGTGACCTCATGCAGACACCATGATCCAGAAGGATCAATGTTTGCCAAGGTTCAGTTGCAAGAACTGTGTATTCTGTTAAGGTAGGCCATTAGTGCCTTCAGAGTTAGAGGCCCTCCCAGCTGAGACTAATAATTGTGCTTATTCTCTCTAGAAGGCTGCTCTCCCCCTAGCATCTTCTAGAGAAGTTAAGCCAAGAACTTGTTTAGTATAGAAGAAATATGGTTTAAAGCAGCAGCTAGGCTGGCCACCTGCCAGTTCAAGTTGCCCTGTATTAAGTCTATTTTGGGCCAAGAAATATTCAAATTGGGTCCCCTGTTCTCCCTCCCAGCTGCTCAGACAGGAGCCAAGCAAGTCTATACATATTTCTTAGATTCTGTCCTTCAGAAGACTACAGACAAGTTTGTAAGCTTTATATTTTACATAGCATGCAATACCTGGATGCCATCTACTTCAAGGCTATAGTCTTAGTACCTGGCTATTTAGCTACACATCACAACTCATACAGCTTTGCTACATTGGGTAGTCAAGTTTTACTGGACCCTTTTCATTTTAGGCTCATTCCCCCCCCCCCCCCCTTTCTCTAACTTACCCCAAAAATACAATCACAAGCACACTCCAAATGTTTGTTC
>NW_017729024.1:156220248-156223321 GCF_001723915.1 Gavialis gangeticus | reverse complement strand
CCCCCCCCCCCCCCCCCCATCTCCAAATTAGTTGTGCAAGCCATCTCCCCTCAGGGCATAAAGTGCCAAGTTTGATGCATCTCAGTAATCTCAAGGTCTTAGCTATGAAGAAGCTTCTTTGGACTGTGCGCAAAAAAAGGTATACCCCCCAGAACACAAGAAGCTTCACTCCCCACCCCACCTGAGACTGGCTCCCAACCCTTTCCCCAGCTTTAGAAGACTTGGGTAGGGAAGAGAAACACATACATTAAAGGACAACTCCATTTTAGGGTGGTATACAAAAGAAAGATTATACTTTTGGCCCTCCCAAACCAACAATATTCTCAAGGTCTCTGCTTTCTATCCCATATAGCTCTGCAAGATGGGATAGCTCAGCTAGGGATTGAAGTCATGTCCTTAGCTTGGCTGTGGGGATCTGTACTGGACAGAAGCTATACCATAGAGATTTGTTGTTGTAAACAAAGTCTTCCAAAAAGGTTTGGAACTATTCATCTCTGCATGAATAAGAGGCAGCAAGCCAAGATATTTAGTTATCCAAATGGATAAAAAAAAGAGTTAGAGGGCCCAGCTATACTGATATACTGGCTTTGCAAGTTCTTTATGGTACCAGAGTATTACAATAGTTTGGCACTAGCCTGATTGCTAGGGCCAACAGATGGTGTATATTCTGTTTTACAAATGAAGGTGTGAGGCTATTTCCCTAGAATTTTATGAAAAGCTAGGAGTGGCAGAATCCTGAAGCAATTCCTTAGGGATTCTGGATGGTTTTCAAGTTTGCTCACTAAGTTCTTCTTGTGGGCAAGAAAGGTTGCATCTCAAGCTTGTGAGTTACTTTGACTGACAGCTAGCTAATGACTTCCATCAGACACATGGAATATTAACAGCATGACACTGAACAGTTTCACAGTTTCTAGGGTCGGAAGGGACCCAAGCAGATCTAGTCCAACCCCCTGCCATGGCAGGAAAGAGTACTGGGGTCAAATGACCCCAGTAAGGTGGTCATCCAACCTCCTCTTAAAAACCCCCAGGGTGGGAGCCTGCACCACCTCACTTGGAAGCTGGTTCCAGACCCTAGCTGCCCTGTCCGTGAAGTAGCGCCTCCTGATGTCCAACTTAAACCTTCCCTCCACCAGCTTGTGGCCATTGTTCCTGGTCACTCTTTGCGGCACTCAGGGGAACAGGGACTCCCCCAGTGCCTGCTGATCCCCCCTAACCAGTTTATAACAGGCCACAAGATCCCCCCTCAGCCTTCTCTTTTGAAGGCTGAACAGGTTCAGGTCCTGCAACCTTTCCTCATAGGACCTACCCTGCTGTCCCTTGATCATACGAGTGGCCCTCCTCTGGACCCTCTCGATGCTGTCCACATCCCTCTTAAAGTGCGGCGCCCAGAACTGGACGCAGTACTCCAGCTGCGGCCTGACCAGTGCCGCATAGAGGGGGAGGATCACCTCCTTGGACCTGCTCGAGATGCATCTGTGGATGCACGACAAGGTGCAGTTGGCCTTCCTAGCCGCCTCCCCACATTGCCGACTCATGTTCATCTTGGAGTCAATAATGACTCCCAGATCCTTTTCCACCTCCGTGCTGACAAGAGGGGAGTTCCCCAGCCTGTATGTGTGGTGCCTATTGTTCCTCCCCAGGTGCATCACCTTACACTTGTCCGTGTTAAACCCCATCCTATTCTCCTCTGCCCATCTTTGTAACCTATCTAGGTCTAACTGTAGCCTGTTGCTCCCCTCTATTGTGCCCACTTCCCCCCACATCTTAGTGTCATCAGCAAACTTGAACAGGGTGCTTTGCACCCCCTCATCCAAATCACTGAGGAAGATGTTGAACAGGGCGGGCCCAAGGACCGAGCCCTGTGGGACCCCCCTTCCCACGTCCTTCCAGGTGGAGAAGGACCCATCCACCACCACTCTCTGGGTGCGACTCTAGCTACTTGGTGACCCATTGGACTGTATGGGCGTCTATGCCACAGTCCCCCAGCTTCCTAATGAGAATGGGGTGATGTTGACACTGTCTCTTCAAGGCAGTCAATATTAGGAAGGGCTAGCTGGGGCAGATGTCATTTGAATGGCAAAGAAGCACTAGCCTGGGGCTGGCAAATTGGATCTACTTACTAGAATGGTCTGCCTGAAGTCAGTGACAGCCATCTCTACACCTTGGTCAGTGGCGAGTGGAATTTGGCAGCTATACTGCTGAGGCCTCCAAATGTTACTTTATCGCAGAAAGGAGTTGTTAGTAGTTACAATAGCTGAACTGACTACTTTGACTGCATCAAGCACTTCACTCTATTTCCTTCCTTGCACATGGCAGTTACATTGATAATAACAAGTGCTATACCCAATCTTAGTGACCAACTGTCCTATAAGCCATACATACCATGTCCAAGACAAGCTAGAACTAATTAGATGATCATCCACTAATCAGGTCTCCCAAGCTATAGTTTTTTAAAAAACTATGTTGAGTGATCAGAGAAATAATGTTAAGAGCAGAAGCTGGAGTGGCTGAACTCTTAAGCATTCTGGTGGCAATAAGCCAGCTTAGCCATAATGGTTTAAAAACAAACCAACACCCAAACAAACCTCCCCACCCCCCCAAAACAACCTACCTAGACCAGTCATGGGAGGTGCTGTGGTAGGACTAGTTTTGAACAGGTCCAGTGGGCTGGTTTGCACAGGGGCAGGTTGTGCTGCTGCAGAAGTCAAGCCTAGGCTCTCTGTAGCAGTAGGGGCAAAGAGATCCGAGCCAAACAAGTCACTTGCTGCAGTCTAGAAGCGAGACAGAAGTCAGTTATATACTCCTGTTTAAAAAAGTGGGAGTAGAACAGTTCCTTCAGTTGAAGCAAATTGACATCTGGGAGTGTGGGATGTTTGCTACTAAAGCAAGCAGCAGTCACAAGCATTTTGGAGTTGGCATTCCTTTCTGATCCAAGAATGCAATCTGCCCCAGCCCCTCTCTGGACAAGAAAGAGGGCAACAAGCCAATGGGTTGGTGGGCCCTAACTCTAGGAATTCCAAGCTTACAGACTTAACATCTTTCCAGCCAAGAAGACTGGATGGCTTACAGCCTG
>NW_017729024.1:156192189-156215248 GCF_001723915.1 Gavialis gangeticus | reverse complement strand
ACCACAGAGCCACTAACATGAGGTTAGTCCCATCCTGTCCCACCCCACCTTCATCTCACAGTAGCGTGTTCATGGGTCTTCACCATAAGGCTGACTTTTAGCCACATAAAAGTTTACAGAGTTTTTAAAAATCTGCTAAATATCCAATAAAAGTATTTTACTTTTAATTGCATAGGGTTGAGTCTGTACCTGTGTATCAAAGCCATTAAGTATCACAAGTATGTAATTATAGGTCTTTAAAAAATGAAAACTAAATTTAATAAAAACTCACACATAGAGGAAAGAAAGGAAGAGATTAGGCCTTATGTTTGGTTTTAAAAAAGAGCCCAGGCACTGGCAGTGTATGAAGTAGGTATGCTGGACAAAAGACAGAGACTCACCCAGGCACCCTGTAGGGACCAGTAAAGACAGCACCTTGGATGCTACAGCCCAAGTTGAGGCATTAAAACAGTATTTGGAGTTCTACCAACTTAATACACACTAAGCACAAAAGCATGTAGCTAAGTTATAGAGCAAGTCAAAATGACTGTTTCTAAAGACACCATCATGAATTTAAGCCATATGTTAGTTCAAAGCATGCACTTTGCCAGCATGGACAGAAGGCATGCAAGGTATTATATATAAAAATGGACTTAAAGATACTGTAATTTTATTGAGAAAGCAAGGTTTTTGGTAGAAGGGCTTTAGGTTCTGTACCACCAGATGCACATTCCTTGATTTGATGGAGTGTTCTAGATTAGTTTTGTAGCTTTTACCCCAGTTGAGCTTACATACACCACTTACCACAATTAGTGAAGTACGGCAGCATTAAAGAGAAAGACAGGGTATGTTTAGCAATTAGACATGATATCAGAAAGTAGCATGAGAGCAGAAGGGTTAGTATGGGTAGCTAGGCAGAACAGAATTAAGGCTTCCATTTGTGCTGTGAGGCATTTTAGCTACTGTTAACAGAATACATCAAGAAAGAGGAAAGCTCCTTCACCCAGACTTCCCAAGAGCAGCATGCACTTTACTATTAGAAGTTTGACAATGGTTCACCTTGGCAGGCCTCCTCCCTCTTCCTGGCTTGGTACTTTGTGGAGGTGGGCTTATTGTTATTGAGTCATGCGCCATAAGCTGGATGTTGCTTTCAGAGTCCAGCTTTACTCCATTATGAAGGGATACTCCCTTGACATGGCTTTCTACCAACAGAGAAACTGGAGGTTTGGCAAGAAAGCCATTCTGTTCTCTCTCTGGTACCCCATTTGGTGTTCTTGCTGCAGGCTGCTTACTCTCAAAAGGCCACTGGCTTGTCTGCATTTCCTGTTTGCCAGGTCTGTTAGAAATCTGGTCAAACTGTTTACCAAAATAGTCAATATCACCATTCCCCACTGGAACAGTCAAGCCACTCAGACTTTCCTTCTTCTGATCTGCAGGCTTTAGAGAAGAATCAGATGCAGGCTGTGCAGATTTGTCTGTTTGTGCAAATGGATCATCACGGAAAGGATCTGGAGTAGGTGTAGGAAAGAAGCTGAGATTGGTAGAGAAAGCGCTTTCAGGCAAGAAAGATGGCTGTGGCTTTGGTCGTGGAAGAGATGTGATGCCATTCAAGAAGAGATCCTCCTCTTTTATACAAGTTTTACTGCTCTCAATTTCAGATTCAAGATCCACTAACAGGATCTCTTTAGTCTCCTATTAGTTTGGAGAGAGAAAGGGGAAAGTTAGTTCAAGATGTTTTAAATCTCAGACTCCAAGCCAAATGTATTCATTATGATGCAGCAAGGGATATAAAACAATCTAGATATTAAAGTGTGAACTAGAGATCAAGGCAAAAAAAATCTCTGCTTTATATTAATTGTGCTCTTTAAATAGCCTAACCCATTAAAATTTTATGGCAGTTATCAAGCTTGAAACCCTTATTCCTGGAGTTTCAGAACCCCTCATTTGTTGCATATCTTGTACAAGGCCACTGGGACATTTTAGAGCTTAGGTCACTTAATTATACCCCCAGCAAAAGCCTGGTTCCTTAGCTGTGCAGTGCTGCTTCCACTGCATTGCCCTGAAGTTTCATATATTTATGAAAGCAATGTTACACCCAGAAGAGGAAGTTTGTTCATCAACAGGGCACTCTGTAGGCAGGTATTCATGTTACCTCATTCCAGCAGTAGTCTGTAGGAGGTCTCTTGAATGGAAGTTACCTCCCATTGCCTAGGAGACTAGGGCACCAGTTTTAGTTACATTGTAACAGTACTATTGGAATGTGCCATTACTGCAGCAAGCAGTGCAACATTAAGAACATCGTGCCAATATAAACTAAGTTTCATATTTTAGTATGAAGGCAGGCAGCCAGCCAGCCATTGTGGGCTTGAGGGATAGCATTAGTGCTCATCAGCAATCAGAACTCCTTATTTTGAGCAAGGAGATGGAGAAGTTGTTAAAAATACCCAAGTGGAATCACCACCCCCATACACCTCTAGACTGACATTATCAAATTCAGCAGATATGCCTACAGTTCTTAAAGAGCTCACTAATAGCAGGAGAAAAGATGCGAGCTCAGAAATACCTGGAAAAAAAAAAGAGTTGACTGTTAAGCTTATGCATAAGTGATAAAAATTCACAAGGTTCCCCAATGAGCTTTTACAGGAAAAAATGAAATACTAACAGAAGTTGGGTGGTTGGTTTTGTGCATCTAAAAAGAGACCCACATGTTTAGAGCCCTCCTATTTTAGGTAGAAAAGCTTCATGAACAGCTGTTGTTGTCCAAGCTGTCAAGAAGCCCAAAGCCAAATTGAATCAGTCTCTGCAAGTTAGTCTAAAGCTGTAGACTGAACCATTAACCAAGTGAATACATCTTCATTTTTGATGCCAGAAACATGCTTGCAGTGGGCCAGGCCAGAAGCCAGGGGTGTTAGAGCATGCCTCCCTGCGCAGCTGGAGCAGACAGCTTGGGTCAAGGCTATTTTGCAGGTTGGGTGAGGGGGTATGCAAGAGGTGTAAAGCATCCTTGGATATTGAACTTCTGTCCCAGATCCCTTCAGATACCAGTTAACTCAATTAACTGGTTTAGATTAAAATTTGTCTGTCTGCCATAATATCAATCCAGGTTGATCTTAAAAGTGGCTTTGGTTTAAATTTGTAATTGAAAGTGGTGTGTGCTGGAACCTAACTGTCCAGTTTGATCACAGGCTAGTGAGCAAGTTATTTTTGTCCCTAGCCTAGGTGTACAGCTGTAGTTCAGCCAGCTATTGCTACATTTAGTTGGCTAACATTGTATCACTTGTAACCTAGTTGTGTTCCCCTCCTCTCCCCCATCCCTCTATTGTTAGTCCCTTGCTCACGCGCTTTGTATTTCCATATCAGCTTTGTTATCTTTTTTCTGGATTCCCAATCCAAAACATCTAATAAAAAAAGTCAATTCCCAAGTGCACACTGATCTTCAACATCTACAGCATTGGCATGTTGAAATTGTGGTAGTGGGTTCAAGTGTTGTGGTAGGCATGTAGCCAAGGACTTTTTAAACAACCCTCCTCACCCCCCAAGAACCCCAAACAAGCTACTACTAGTGTAGTATTTCTAACCATCCCCTCATCTTAGATATGTGCAATTATCCACAAGCTTCAGTCTTAAGATTTGCTTTAGAAACAAAATTAAACCCTTAAGAGGCTGATGGAGTTGTTGTTAGGCAGTGAACAGTAGGAAGTACTTATCAGTTGAGGTGCCAATGACAACATCAGGTTGCTTTAAGTAGATAGTAAGTTTTGCTCAGTGGATCAGTTTGATAGTGGAAGGCAATTAATTAGCTGGAGCCTACTGTAAAAAGTAGTACAAGATTGCTACAGCCTCCTTTTCAGATGAGGAATTTGCCTAGTTCCTGCAGGGAGTACCCCATGGTGATTTAGGCAGCAAAGAAAAAAAACACCACGAAGACAAAAAACCACATCCAGTTGCCCAGCTAAAACTGCATCAGGATTAATTAGTGACTAGTATTAGCTTTGTTTCTATAGTCGTCATAAACAATGGATCAGTCTTTGGTTCTTCTGCAAGAAGCTAGTTGGGCACAATCAAGAAGTATTTGCTTAGTATTTGCATGCAATTACTTGCTTGTCATGAACCATTTGAGCGTATAGAATGGCAAGGCCTCAGTTCCACAAGCTAGAAGCAGCCTTATGACCACCTTATCTTGGTTTGTTTTACCTCACAAGATATGACTTACTGTGGGACTGCTCACATCTGGGGGTGTGGACATATCACCAAACAAGTCCATCTGGTCAACACCCTTGAAATAAAAAAGTTAAAGGTTAGATTTGGTACTAGAAGTTGCTGCTTAACACCAAACTAGGTAGCTGGAGAAGTCTCCTTCCCCAGCCCTTCTTTTAACCCAGTTTAGTAGAGACCATGTACATCAAGTAATTACTACATTACACTGAATTTCTATACTTGAAGCTCAACATGGGCACAAGCCTGAGTAGTGACATACCAGTTTTTTATCAGCTTGATCAGTAGGTGAGGTATCTCCATTCTAGATAATGGAAGCATATACAGATGTCAACAACAAGCCAATAGATCAAAGTAGTTATTTTCCAAGTGTTGCATCAACCAGTAGCAGATCATTATCTAGACTATTTAGTCCTACAAGTAGTTGAGACCCTTCCATCATTCCCCCAATATTCCTCATTAAGATTGAAAGTAGCAGTTGCAAGCTTGGAGACAGCTTCTAGAACATGCTTGCTAGATAAGCACTGGGCAGAATAGGGGGAAGAAACAGCTGAGCTTGAACCCCTTGTTTGGAAGGGCATGCATTACTTGGTTGCAAGGTAGCTTTTACCTCTAGTGTTTTACTGATTTCAGTCTGAGAAGAAAAAAAGAAAGAGGCATTAGCTGTTACCTAGAAGGGATATGCCCTTTTATAGAGAGCTGTTCAAGTTTTTCCCCTGCCAGCTGTCCAACATCTTCAGCCAGACTGAGGGGCTAGTAAGCAATGTACCAGAAAGCAACTATTCATTTGCTGTGAAGTCCAATTAGGGCCAGTGTCAGCCTTCATCTTTCTTTATTTAAAGATCAGAAGGACCTAGTTGTAGGTCATAGCTACAGGATGTCAGTATTTCTGATGTGCATCTAGAACCAAGATATGCACAGGCACCACCACAGCAACTGATGTAGTAGATATTATCCAGTGTCAGTTTCTAGATGCCAATTTTGCAGAGAGAAATACTAGCTGACCAAAACATTCTAGTCACCTGGAAGGTGACCTGACAACCAAAGCTTAAAATCGTCTGAAAGTGCATACTTTACATGCCTTTTTCTTATCTTCCTCCTCTTTTTTCTTCATGTTGTAAATTAGTTGGAAGAGGTCCTTAAGATCAACAACTAGAGGTTCAGCCTAGAAGAGACAGTAATAAGTGTCAAGTTCCTATAAATGCAAGCATTAAAAATTCCTAGTGCCTTTAGGTTCATGACCTGTACTTGCTATATAGGTATTGTGGAACTGAGGACTCATTTCAGCATCTGCTAGGATGAAACATTTATGGCAGTTCTGATGTAGTGGTGCTTGCCCTGCCTTTTAAAGTGGCCAGAGTAGAGAATGGTGCTTCTTAGATCTACTGTGCCTCTGCCATCTTGGTTTTCCTTACTAAAAACCATGAAGGTTGAGACATAATATAGAATTGGTGAGTGAGGCTTGCCTAGTATAGGAATACTGAGGCATAAAGTCACTACCATCACTCCCATTCTTTGGGACAGTTATTTTCTACAGTTGCAGAAAAAAAGTTTTTGCTTGGGCAGGTTCAGTTAGATCCCAGAGTGGTATGTTGCAGGCAGATCTATCTACCTCCACCCTAGGCCTCTTGCATTCTGAGAAGGAAGCTTCCTCTGTACCCTGAAGTGTCAGTGGCAACATAAGCTTCTCAGAATGCATTTGTGGTCTCAGCATAGAGATGAACAGGTGTTTTTAATTAGAATTAGGATGCAGTAAATTGAGCAGTATGCTTGCATGTTTCATTACAGAGCATCAGGTTAGTGCATCATGTTTCTCTAAACGAGGCTTAGTTTAGAGAGTCACCAATTCTATTCAAAAAAGGGGAGAAAAAAAAAGAAAAGTCAGACAAAAGGCCATCATGAGGCTGTTATTTTTGATGCAATCATGTCAGAGAGCATATATGCTTGTAAGCATCTCTGAAAGTGGTGAGAATGTACTAGTGCTCAAGACCTGGATTCATACCTGTTGTGCTGTTTTTATGGCAAAGAATTGGTGCTGGCCTTCTCCTCCACAAATATAACCAAAGGCACGATTGTCAGTCACATCCCGAGCAATAAAAGAGATTTTGCTGACTGGATGCTCGTGTTCTATCACCTGGAACATGAAGTGTTGTTCAGACACCATGTTTGAGATGCTCAGTCTACACAATGGGTGGTAAGGGCAAGGTAGCAACTACTCTGCAGTTTAGAAGTCATTAACTAAGGCTGAAAGCAATTTGTGGAGCAAAACCAAACACTGATAAGAGACATGCAAGGTGAGGCAGGCTGCCCAATGCCATGGTTTGTTTTTTTTTATTTTATTTTTGCTAAAAAAGCAAAAGATTTACATTTTGCCTAAAAACAGGCAGGAAGGTGAAGGCTTGCTTCCAGATACTGGAGTGCCATTCTTCCTTCATTCTAGGGACAGAGATAGAAGACAAGTAGGAGAAAAGCCTCTAGACCCATCAGGTTAAAGTAAAGTAGTATGCTAGTTCTAGTGGCTACAACCCATATTAAGTTATTGTAAGTCTGTTTGTTGAAGCCTTACCCCAGTTTTCTCATCAATTATCTTGATACCAGAGAGGGAGATATTCACCCAGATCCTCTGTTTGTGTTGTCCCTGGGAACGTGCTGCTACTGCCATTCCCTAGTAGGGCAGAGGCATTGGTATTAGTGTATTAAGTTAACATGACCAAAAGTTGTGCTGCACAAGCTGAAGCTCAAGTTTGTTGTTTTTAGGTTGCAAGCCCACTATTATCTTGGCTTTGCACAAAAAAGCACAATAGTTCCAAAATAGCAGTTTATGCTAGGTATTGCATGCTTCAACATGATGCAGAGCTGAGCTTGTAAGTGGTTTCTACATTAGAACCAGAACATCTCTAGCAACCTTACTAAGCCATATCCATATCCACCTCAGACCTAGTTGCAATTAGAACAAGCTTGAGACTATTCTCCTGTATATGCTTTCCTCCCCCCGCAAGGGAAAGGATGTCACGAGCACTTAACTTGTACTACTTCCCTACTCATCTTGGCATGCATAAGTATGTACTGTTGCCACATAGCAGTACAAGCATGGAAGCCAAGGCTATGTTCTCTAGGATTCATTGCTCCAACCTGTAGAGCATTGTTCTTGTAGCTAGAATTCAGTTTGTGCCTGACCAGCACAAGTAGAAACTAGTTTCAGGATTATCAGCAAGTTGGCTTACTGAGCTGGTTTGACTTGATATTCTAGATTCTCTCTTCTATAGAGAATAGAAGCCCAAAGAGAATGTTTGCCATTTACCAATACTAGTATTGGAGGATCCAAATCAGAGATGGAGTAGCCAAGTGCATGTGGATCACAGCAAGGACAATTTATATTAAGGAGTAATTGCCAGTTTTGAGGCCTTGTTTGTTCAGGGTGAGATACATTAGTCTTTAAATTTTGTGCCTTTGGACCTGCTTAACTTTGAGAGTCCATGTTATGGAAATAGATCAGAGCAGTTCAAGCCTCTACCTTTAGCTTCATCATCGAATCCTGGCTCATTTTGTCTCCTCTTGCTTCTGAGACATCATCAATACCAATAAGCTTGGCTTTATATCTTACACCATCTCCTTTGAATCGGGCCAAGAGAAATTCATCAGTCTTTTCTGACCCTGAAGGAAGATAAAGGAGTTTAAGATGCATTGTCCAAGCCATTTTAGAACTTTGCTGTACTGGTCTGAGACTTGGTGACTTGCTAGAAATTTAAAGCAACTTCCAGCCAGACCCCACATATGAATGCAGTAGAAGTTTGGTATGTTTAATGACATTATTCAACAGTATTTGCTACTGCTGGCTTAAACTAGAGGCTTAACTATTAGCGTGGCCTGCAGCAACCAACTTCATAATACTGGATAAGTATGGGTGGAGTGCTACAGTCCTTTGCTCAGTCTTGCACCTTGTTTGCTACATGATTAATTCAAGTGTTAGCAGAATACTATTTTTCAGATGTTGAACTTAGGCATCAACTGAAACTTGTTATGCCTTTTATATCCAATGAAAAAATGTTAGTTAATTTCTATATTTTTCATATAGAAAGGAAGAAAGGGTGGTACATAGGCTTAACGGAACAATTGGTCCTTCAGATAGTATGGCAGAGCTTTGGTTCCTTCAGCTCAGGCTTTTTGGTCTGGAAAGGAGCCAAGCTGTATTCTTGCTTTATCCATATTCTTGAGTATAGAGTTAGCTTCTACCTTGCTTTTAGGACTTTTGTGTTTTTATTTATTCTTCTCTTCTATCCCTAGGGATCTTGATACTTTTGGGGACCCAGAAGAGATCAGCCACATGTCTACTCTGTAGATGAGACCATGTTCATTAGTATGAACAAGGAAGAACATGCCCATAGCTCAGCCTGTTTGAGACTTCAGTGTGGGTGGGCACTTGTATGACCACAACACTGCTTTGGTCATTCCCCAGTGAGAACAGGCATATTTTATGCTTGCATTTGGTGCTTCTCAGTCTGATGGGAGCTTTGTTTCCTGATGAAACTGGAAGCATTAGGTGTTCAGTAGGTTTGAAGAAAGGTATTGGTAGATTGGAATTTTATATCTATAGCTAGCTTAGTCTGCCAGTCCAATGTGAAGTTACTCACATTATGCTGGAGTCCTGGACCTAACCCCAGCATAAGGCAGAGCCCCTCCCCAAAATATACACACTTGCAAGTAATGCATTTTATTTCATCTTACCTCTCTTTTTTTCCTTCTTTGAAGGCTGCGCTTTAGGCACTGCCTGTTGGTCAGGCTGGGTGCTGACATTAGCCGTTTCTACTTCATTAGACATTGTGAGATGGAGGCAGGCCTCAACTCCAAAAGGCACTAGAGAAAGCAACACGTGCTGTGCAATTGTAAGTCCAGATAGTCAGTTAGAAGGCATAATTTTACCTTCAGAAAGAGAGATAGATAGTTACTGTTAAACCAGTAGCAATTGGAGCAGATGCAAACTAAAGTATAAATTAAGCAACTGAGTTTACTATATATAGTCTACAAACTCCCAAGTACAGGAGGGCATGTGGATGCGAGTTTGCTACAGCAAGCTGTGGCCCTTACATGCTTCATCCATGATCTAGCACTAGTTTCTAGTTCAGATCAAATAGCTAGACAACTGCCTGCTGTTTGTAGGAGGTTTGAGCATAGTCAAGTCAAGATCAACCATACAGATAGACTGTACAGAGGCCAAGAGGCTGAAGGTTGCAGCTTTGGGAAAAAATGACTGAGGGGCCATTTCACTCGAGCCCAGGCTCTTGCTATCCCATGTTGCTTTAAAAAGCATCAGGCAGAATGGCTAAATTTCAGTTGTAGCCATTTGCCTGCTTCGCTGGGAAAGACTCTTCATTCTAGCACAATTAGTGGTCCATTTTCAAGGCTGCCTGGATAGAAATCAAGTAAGGGTTCAGGTATGGAAAGAGTGTAGGGACTCATTTATTAAATTTAGAGTATTATTTATTTCTGCAGTTTTAGCACTCACTGAGAATTTGCAGCTTCATCAATATGGGAATGCATCTACTAGTCCTGTCTCTCTGGCTGTAGAGAGAGAGAGAGATCAGGAAGCTGAAGTCTTCCTAAAGGCTACATGACTTTGGATATCTAGACACCTCTACAAGTTCACCTCCACAAGCACCCACATCTGAATGTGAACAGTTTTCTGTTGCATGCCTTTTGTGCACAAGTGACATTAGTACCTAGGGACTGACCAAATTCATAGCAGAAGTGGGCCATGCAGCAGCACCTTTATCCTTGCTGGTTCCCCTGCAGGTCCCCTCCCAGCCATTGCTGACTGGTTGAGGGGCCCTGCTGCTTTGTACGGACTAAAATAGGGAGGCAACAAGCACCATATTTAGAAATCATGGTTTTTGCCTTCCTGCCAGTCAGGAGCAAGTGGTAGGGTCCCCTCAGTCACTTGGGGGCAGTACCCAAATCATTTGAGATCACAAAAATGAAACATCTTTGGATAAGATGCATTAATGCATCTAGTCATTGTGTTAGATGGATTAATCCATCTTCATGAGTTTTAACAGGGTGGAACAGAGTAGGTATTGGGCAGCCAAGCAGCCCTGGGTGCCCAAGAGGTAGAAGCCAGGTCTTAGGTATGCTGACTCACCTCGTTGCAGTGAGGATGGAAAGGCTTCAACCCTGGCAGCCTAACTCATTTGCTAGCTGTTAGGGGTTTTAGTTCAGAATTAAAATTCCATAAACTGAGCCCAAGTAATACCTCAACTGAGCTCTGAATAGCTTTCTTTTAAGGGCTGTTCTAGGACTAACTCAAAATTTGTATTTATTATAGTCTTGGATTGCCACAAATCTTTAGAAATAATGATTCTAAAAATCACAACTAGATGAGCCAGGTTTTAGGTTTTTTTTTTTTTTGTTTGGTTGGTTTTTTACCTATCCTAGTATTTCCAAGTGTAGTCCTTTGCCTAGTGAGGCTGGATTTCAAGAGAGTCTTAAAGACATCATTACCAGAAGCCACAGACACGAGTCAGGGTTTTAATGAAACAGCTGACTAAGAAGTGAATTGAAGTTTCTAGAAGAACCACCTCCTGGCAAAATACTTCCATTTCTGAAGCCAAATGGTAAGGCTGCATACAGATGTTTGGGGAGGTTAGATCACATTAAGAAGTGGCTAGCCAATCCAACTTGGTTCACCTGAGTGCAGACCTTATATCTGGACTCATTCAAGTGCAAACTGCAGAGAAGTTCCAGGAAGATTAGTTCAGTCTAAATGGGATTAGGTCAGCCTTTTTTTTTGAGCTTCTGTACAGTTACCAGCACCACCCCAGGGCTGAGCTTTTCTTACCCACAATCCTTGCACTGGAGTATTTGTAGCACTGCCCCAAGCAGACTAGTCAGCCTCACCTTCCCAAATCCAGAACCAATCTTTATTGCCTTCTGCTGGACTCTCCAGTTCATCCACATCCTCTGTGGTGGGGGCCCCCCCAAAGATTGGGCACAGCATTCCAGATATGGAATCAACAATGCAGAATGGAAGAGAAGCATCACTTCCCTTGAGCTGCCGGCAATGTTCCCACTAATGCAGCCCAGGATGTCAGATTATCTACTGTAACCCCTAGGTCCTTTTCTCCCAAGCTGCTGCTTAACTAGTTGGTCCCAAACCTGTAGCAATACATGGAATTTTTCTGTCCCAAGCACAGAACTTTGCACTTGTCCTTGCTGAACCTAGCGAGACTGAGAAACATGGAGGATTAGGCCACAAGGAGACAATCCTAGCCCTACCCTCCAGCATATCTGCTTCTCTCCTCATCTTGATAAGATCTGTGAACTTGCTGAGGGTGTACTGCATCCCATCTTCCAGATCATTAAGTGAATGATATTGATCAAGACCAGCCCCAGGACCAACCCATGGGGCATTCTACTTGGTACTGCTATCAACTAGATCAAGGCACTGGATCACTACCCATTGACCCCAACAACCCAGCCAGCTTTCTATCCACCTTACAGCACATTCATCCAACCCATACTTTAGTAGCTTGCTTGCAAGAATGCTGTGGGCAACTATCAAAAGCCTTGCAGGGTACATCACATCTATAGAGGCAGTCAGACTAAGTCTGGTAGGACTTGCCCTTTGGTAAATACATGACAGCTGTTCCTGATCACCACCTTCTCCAAGTGGTTAGAAATGGAGTCCTTGAGGACCTGCTCCATGATTTTTCTAGGGACCAAGGTAAGGCTGACCAGTCTAATCCCCTGGATCCTTCTTCCCTCTCAAAGATGGGCATTATGTTTGCCTTTAGTTAAATCATGGTGCTTGAAGGAGGTCACAGATGTAAGAGAAAGTGCCCAGCTGCTTTGCAATCACATCAGCCAGCTCCTCAGGTGCTTTGTCCATCCCCCCTGTACATGTCCATCCTTTCTGAATAGGCCCCCCAACTTGTTTACCAGAGGGCTTGTCACCTTCTCCTGAAGCCCAAGAACTATGGTCTAATCTATGAAGAGCAGGGTTGATCAAACAGTTCGATAGCTGTTTAAAGAACAGGAAAACAAGCTCTTTAGGGATGAGCTAGTCATCTGGGCAACTAGAACTTGCCAAGATGCTTCTCAAAAGCAATTGGGTAAAAAAGTAGCATTTACCAAAGCATGTAAGAGTTTCAGAGTACTGTAGAAGAAAGAACTAGATTCCTTTGAGCAAGCTGCCTTGGTGAGGGTTGGTAAGGATAATGGACTGAGCAAGTTAAAACACACACCAAAATGAAAGGAACTTCTTGGCTGCATCAGCTTGACAGATTCCATCAAAAAAAAAAAAAAAAAAGTAGTTTTCTAGGCAGCCTCACTACTGAGAGAAGGAGAATGAAAGGCTAAATGGGTTATAGTATCAATCCCAGCTGTCAGATTATTCAGGGAAACCAAAAGCTCATATATAGGAGGCCATATCCAGATGTGCAGACATTTGGTTCCCTGGAGACAGCCAACAGTAGTGCGCCTTGTGCCAGTGCTAATTGTCCCCAGGATGTGCCTGTACTGTGTGCGCTCTGGCACGTGACAAGTGACTCTGGGTGGGGTAGAGGAGGAAGCCATGATATGGCAAGAGAAAAAGCCAGAAAGAAAAAAACAACCCCCCCCCCAAAAAACTACTAAATAAAACAACCCTCCTCCCCCCCAGCCCAAAAGACCCCCTTTCATGCTGCTCCCTTGCAGTGTGAAAGACAACTGAGCATGCAGTATGTAGCTCTGCAGATACAATATATGGTGCCACAGATGCATGCCTATGCTCATCTGGATGTGGACAAAAACTTGGAACCTCTGGCCAAATAGCATTTTACTTTAGGCCACAGCAAGCCTAGTTATTGTATAAGTTATAAGCTTAGCTTCCTTGGAAAGCAGCAAGATGAGTATTTGAGGATTTTAAGAGGAATACAGCTTGGAATGGTGTTTGCTTGTGTTACTGGTATGCATTCTCCAGCAATCAGATACCATGGACTGAGCTATGGCATCATTCCAGACTTCAGTGAATGAAAGAAACGCTAGCACTAACCACAGGACAACTTAGTCTTCAGATTGCTGAATAAAGCCAGGCAGCCCTACAGAGCTGCAGCCCACTGTGGAATGCTGCGAAATATTTAAAAACTGTTCTACAGAGGAAGATGAAGTTCATCTGCTCATGGAGAGAGTGAACTGCCCTTCAAATAGAGGGGGACATCTCTCCCCTTGCACCCAAGGGTAATTGAGATGAGGCCCCATTTCTAGAAATATGGGCAAAAGCAGTGTCACCAGATGGATTCCTGGTGCCCAGATCTACTCCAAGAGTGGTAGCTGCTTTCTATTTGAAAAATGCTACCACATATTGCCACTTCCTACTGAACAAGCAGGACCATTGTGCACTTGGTGCTTTCAAGTGTTGAATATGGTGTTACAGAGCTGGCTTAATATACTATGCAACTTGAGCACTATAGTTTCTTTGCAGGACAGAAGTAACATCCTAAAAGGACAGAAAGCAACTGCCAAGCTGAGTACCCAAGAGCATGCAAAGGTTACACTGTTGTAGAGTTGATTTTTTTTTAAGTTACTAATCCTTTAGTCAGGCCTTGACACTAGCTCAGGAGAGCACCATGTTTAGTTCAGAATGTTTCAGTAGACATACTAAATAAAGTTAGCCTACTTGTCAAACTGGTGTTCTGGTCACCTACCTACTTCAGGTTGCCATGTTAAAGATAAATTTAAACAGAGTGATCATTACTATTTTTTGTAACTTAGAAAGGTTCATACCTGGGGTTTTTTTTTTCCAAACAAAAAAAACACCACACTGCCCAATTTGTTTAGCTGACCCACAGCTGCTTTCCAGTTACAGTGTTTTTGCTAAAACAAATTTGGGTGTGTCCCAAGAGGTCTCCCACCCAAGAAGGGGCATCAAGCTACTGGCTGTTCCTCCTACATCCAGTCCTGTGGAAAAAGTTTACCAAGAAGTAGGGCTACACATGCATAGCAGGTATAATGCCAAGAAAGCAGTGCAACTGTTGCTTTGTCCTGGGTACCCGTACATCTTAGTATTTTACTTTAGTTTGTAAGAAGTGGCCTTAGCCTATAGTTTCACTGGTCTGGGCTTGCCTCATTTGTCCAGTTTTGAAAGGTAACTGGTACTATTTTCATGCATCAGTCATTTGGTGCAAGTGCCCCATTGTTACTGTACAAGATAGTACTATAGCACTACTGCAATAAGAGCCATTTGCAAGATGCAAGTAACTACTTCCATTCTGTTACAAAAAAAAAAAAAAAGTGGCCTTCAGAATGATATTCCCACCTTCACTCAAAGTAGTGATATTTCAAGGAGGTAGAGTTAACCCCAGACACTATTAACTCAGCTTCCAAACCCACTAAAGCATGTCATTTCACTTTTAATGGAAAAAGTAGCTACCAACAGCTGAACAAGCCCTCAGGCTCAGTAAGAACCATAGGAAGTTTAGATGTGCTATTATGTTACATGAAGGAGGACTCTGGCTAGAGATCCACTCAGGGGTGGGCAAAAATGCAGCCTGCAGGCCAGATGTAGCCCACCAGGCCATTCTATCCTGCCTGTGGGGCCCCTAAAAAAGATCTAGGAAGTTAATATTTATCTGCCCTGGCTGCCCATCATGCAGCCCTCAATGGCTTGCCAAAACTCAGTAAGCAGACCTCTGCCCAAAATAATTGCCCTCCCTTGTTCTAACTGCAATAGAAAGAAAGAAAAGTGCCACTTCTCTGCCATGCATCACCCCTGTGCACTCTACACAAAGGCCACCTTGTAGTCATTGACTCTAATGCTCCAACAGCCCTTTAAGGTTTGTTAGCAAGTGTTGCTGTTGCCTTCAAGTATTCCAAGGAGCACTACTTGCTTTCATATGAGCTTATTTGGCCTCAGTTTTATGTTGGTGGGGAGGGACAATAAGACATGCTTTGTATTTTGGGCACAGGCCTTTCCAGATGCATTTCCTACCTTTGCCACACTAACCACCTGTGTCAGGACTTGAAATTAAAGAGATAGGGGAAGGGGGTAGGGGGAAGTTCCCTATGCCATCCTTGTTGAGCTACATCTCATGTCCTCAAAAAGGAAAAAAAGGCTTGATCTTTAAAGCCTCAAATCTAGATAAAACTATTAGTTTAAGTTAGTCTTTCTATTGGCAGGAGAAGGGAAAAAAAAGTTACTTCAGAGTTCATAAGTCATGCTCTCACTTGTTTGGGTATACACCTAGAAATGGGAGAATTTAGTAGTTGAATATTGGTTACTGAGAGAGAAGTGATCATATCTGACCATTTGTGTATGAATGTCTCTACACTTTTTTTAGCATTAAAAGACAGACCATTAATTTACACCAGTTCATATAGGGTATTTAAAAGACCTCAAATACTAAGCTCAAGGTAGTGCTATTTAGAAGCACAGGAAAAACCTCATACCATGAATCTTTGGTCTTGTGCTAACACCTCCTCTTGGGAGGAAGTAATACTAACAATCCCAGTACTGGTACTTTTTCTTCTCAAATTTACTCATTTATCTGAGAAGGAGAGTTGGCTTAGCATGGAGCATTTACTTCAAGGAGATACCATTGTTGTTTGCTGCAGACTGCATTAATAGGAGGGAGTACTGACCCCCCCCCCCCAAGTCAGGTTAACCTTTAAGAAGTTCTGGGATTTTGGGGTCCCAAAAGCAGGCCTACTAAGAAACTTTAGAATGATCTCTGAGAGACTAAACTGTTCATTGCATTTCAAAATGCAGCAGGATCATCTTACTCTAGCCCTTCTGAACGTGCTTGTATGGAACATTAGTCTAGTGTTCCAAGACTTACTTAGTCATCTAAGTGACTTTTTTTTTAAAAAGGAAAAAAGGACAAAATACATGCATTTTTGAAGAACCATTTGTTTCATTTACTCAGAATTGAAGTTGTGACAGGAATTGGTAGCAGTTTCCCATTTCAAGACTGTATGCAATAAAAGTTAGAGTTGCTTTTATTCTTAGGCAATAATCAATTGTGGAATTAGAGATCTGCATAGCCTGTTACAGCTGTGAGAGCATCCCTTATACTAGGGATGACAATTCTGTAATTGGGCCCAATAAAGTCAGTCAACAATATGAACCAGAACACATTCTATTGTTATAAAATTGCAAATAATTGTTTTCTTGGCATTTCATGAAAGGCCACATGAATGCTGCTTGCCATGCAGTCATTCACCTAGTTCTCTCTATGAAGCTAGGGCAAGAGACAGTAAACATCTTCTAGGTAGCTTAGTACTTTGTCCTTTTTACAGGATGTGCTTCTTCATTATCTCTTGGTACCAAAAAACAAGAACTCAATTCAGTTGAAAGTTACTGAATGTAACTATTAACTTACAAATTACAACATCTAAAGGCCAAGGGAGGCCAGGAAAGCAAGTCTTTCCTGGAAATTTCAGTATATCCTGCAGGGGAATAGCAGAAGTGCTATGATAATTTGAGTGCAGAAAATACTTCTAGAGAAAGTTGCCTTGCAGAAAGATGTGTTAGTCATCTTAGTGGGGGGAGGGAAAGATATGGGCAGACAGATTTAGGTTCCCCAAAAAGGTGCAGGCACTTTACAAGCATGGTTCAGCAGCAATAAAATAAAAGCCACAACTCAGAGCAGCTGCACAAGAATACAGAGGGAGATTTCAGCTTGGTCCTAGCTGGAAGTTAACACTTTGTGCAATCTCTAGTCCATGTTTGTTAGCTGCTTGTGGCCTTTTTGTAAAAGGCCACATTATGCTAGGTAGCCAAGAGTCCTATAAGACAGCACCATTTAGGAGTGTGTGTAGTACAACTAGCCAACCAGGGTAGTCAGAAACATCCTTGGTCACTTCTTAACAATTCTGGATTGTTTCCCCAATGATAGCAATGCTGTACTAGTACAGCTTGTGGAACTAGTATAATGGCACATTCATGTAGGTCCCTGCATAGCTTGAGTCATAATGACACTTATGCACATAAATCGCTGAACTACTTGCCAGAGTCTCACAGAAAATGTGAAATATGCAGTGTTGGCAATGCCCTGAATAACCTTGAAATGCATAGTACAACTTAATGAGTTATGAAAAAATTGTATGTGTACTATTTATATAGAAATAACTGCAAAAAGCAGATGAGTTTAAAACTGGCAAAGTCAAATAAAATACTATTAAATAATGAAACACTTTCACATAAGAGTTGCCCATAGCTTTAACATCTGGGTGCACCCCCCCCAAAGTGCAAGAGCAAGAAGCTTGCACTTCAAGTTGACAGAACTTATGGCCAATCAACAGGTCACAGTAGCATAACCTACAGATTATCTATTTGAGACCATTCTAACCAGTTATCTAAGACAAAGTGCATTCCCTAAAGTTTGAGCATTCAATGGAAAAAAGAAGTTAATCTTTATGAAGCCTTACCCAAAGTCCCTAAGTGACCCTGCATCTACATCTTTGTCTGGTATTACTTCAGACCTGCAAAGGCACAAGAGCCTTTTCCACAAATCTGATTTTGCTCTTAATACTGTATGCATCTATCCCATGTCTATCACCCAATTGGAAGTTTACATAAACTGCCCTCAGTTACTTAAACTAGAGTTACTGGCACATCATTCATTCCTAGTCAGGTTCCCCCCCCACCCAAGAAAATGTGTTCCTGTTCCCTTCAATATTCCTTCCTCTTTCCCCATTCAGAGGAGATCAAGGGGACTTGAAGTAGCTGTAGTCCAAGTTAGACAAATCTGCACCATAGTTGTTACAATCATATACAAGTTGTTTGTCAAGCATGTGTTGGCTTCCACTTCAGAGTTTAGAGCCCTGCTCAAAGCCAGCATTGAGAGCACTGCTGCCTGAAACACTGCTTAGAACAGCCAGCAGCTTTCTCTGTACTGCAAGGTCCTGACCTAGCGAGAAAGGGAGATGGGCAGGCACTATCACCTAGCCACTGCTGGCACTCATTCCACCTCCTGCAAAGGAAAGAGGAGGACACCCAGTACTGAAGCCCCTTGTGTAGGCCTGACCAAATGGCTCCAGGGGCTGCCAATCCTCATCTTAAAAAGCTCTTTCCAGGGTTCCCCCCCTCCTATTTTAAAGTGCAGAAACAACCTCAACCAGGAGGTCACAGCTTTTATCCTTCCTCCTTATCAAGAAGGCCAACTCCACCCTCCCCCACCAATGGGTTAAAACAGCTTTCTGGGTATTGCAGTCTTCTGTCTAGGCATAGATAGCAGCCAAACTACTTTTAATTTTGTCCCATGGGCTAAGTTATATGGACTAGGATAAGCAGTTGAAATCTGTAATACAGAGGCTCAATGTGCATAGATCTGGATGTAGTATCAAAAAACTTCTTAAACTGGTTTTGGCCATTTTGAAGACAGTTTAAGTGATTTAGGTTTCAGCTGGTTTACTGAATTTCTGCCCCAGATCTAGCACCCCCTTCACTCCCCCAATTTCTGGCCCAGTTGGCCATTTTGAGAAAAAAAAGGCTAGATTGAACCAATTAGTGAGCATCTACAGTTTAGACTAGCCTGCAAAAATTGAATCTCTTCAGCCTGGGGCTGTCTTTACTTGGCCATGAAGACTTTAGTTATCAAAGTTTCTCCAATACTTGTTTTTTGTAGTCATACCAGAACTCCCTAGAGCTCCAAATATTTCCAAGTACCTTAGAAATGTGGTGCTAATGTTTTGCCTGTCTGGCCTCAAAGTCAAGGCCATGTATAGAAAAGCTTACTAAATGGATTACAGCATTCTTGCTATTGGCAGTATTATAGATTCAGATTAATTCATAGACCACAGATTTTCACCAACCTTAAGCTACAGAGATGCCAATATCCAACCTTCAGCTGTAGAACAGCATCCTGCTTTCCCCCATAAGGGTATGGGCACTGGCTTTAGAAGTTGCCAACTAGTAGCTTTCTAATATCCTTGGGCTACAGAGAATTATTTAATTTAAGCATGAGCAGCAATTGCCATTTTGATTATTTGCTGGTCTCCCCCCTCCCAGTAGTTCATTACTAGAGATGGATATATTCAAGACTTAACAGTACCACTGCCCCAGCCAAGGCAGAGGGACTAGAAGCATCATTTCCCCCCCATTCCTTCTTCTGTAACCCCTTTTCTCTACATATTAAGTTGAAGGTCAGAGATAACCTATTTAGTTCCTTTGGTTATCTAAAAATCAAAACACTTATGGTAGTGGCCAACTAGTCAATATTTTAGATAACACAGGAATTTTCCTCATCTGAAGTTACTTGTAACAGATAACAGCAGTTACACCAAGTGGAACTGCACTATGGCAAATTGAGTTCCCAACACCAAAGGCTCTAGTTTTAGTATTGACCAGGTCTCCTTTATTGCCTTTTACCCACACAAGTATGAAGGTAGCAGGCAGACTGTTCTTTAGTAAGAGATATGGGTTGCTGTCAGTAACCAGTTCTCCTCAAAACCCTCATCTGCTACAGGCACAGGCTAGATTTTTCCAGCTGAAATCCCAATTTCTAGGCACCCTAGAAAACAGACTTTCTATTTTAATGGTTGCCCTTTCAAGATTGTACCTTAAGCCAAGTAATCCCACCCCCTAATCTCAAGGTGAAGCAGGTATTATGGTGCTACTAGATGGGAGTGCTGTATTGTCTTATTAGTGTTTGATAAGCCAAGTTTGTCTACCATATACCGCAGTGTTGTTGCTTCTCAGTGGTTTCCAGACAGAGTAAATGGAAGGGAAAGGCCATTCTTCCTTTGGTAAATCACTAAGCAAAAAGAACATCCCATAACTGCAAGGGGATGTTATTCAGTCTGCATGTCAGTTACCTAGAACATGTCAAGGTAAGTAGTAGTTATCAATTAGTTCATGCTGAGCAGTCAGACTGCATGGGTTTTTTTAGCTCGATTCATAAGCTCAGACACTGAAAGTCAGTATACCGGTCCTTTATTAAAAGGAGGGAAAAAAGTGGCATCTTCATCCTACAAGTCATTCAGCAAGTACTGCATTATTGCTCAAGGATAAGAGATGAGCTGGCAGACATGCAAGACATTCAAATTCAAGGACAGTATCCTGTCCTTAACTGGCCTCTGTTGTTCCAAGCGCATTATAAAATTTAACATGACGTGTACCAACTACAAATCTTTGTTTATTGTTTTGGGAAGGAGTGAAGGTCTATGCAGCATTTCAACAGATGCTTTTTCAGCAAGGCACCAACTCAAAGTTACATTCTGAAGGGTAGAAGTTTAACATCAAGTCTGGAGATGGATTTCAAGTCAAATTAAGCATTAAACAAGTGCTAGGGCCACGCGCACAGGGTGGAGGGGAAGTGGGCAGTTGGCATAATGCATGCCACTCAAGTGGCATGGGCAGCTTCTGCATATAGCAGAAACAGCATAGCAGTTTGGTTTCTTTTCCCTGTCCTGAGGGGCATTTGGGGAAGATGCAGGGTTGATTTGTGGCACTTCTGCCAAGAAGTTCAGCCACCACTAGCCTAGAGGTATATTCTACCACTAAAACAAAAAACAAACACCACCAAACACACATTACTGCAAGCAACCCTGCTTTGACCTAAAGTAATCAAGTACTAAAAATATTTTTGCAAGGCTGTACTACAGAGAAGGAGCCTAGAAGGCCTTAACATCTACCCCTGCTCAAGCCAGCATATCAATCCAATTTATTGGAATTTAGAGGTTTTATGGAAATTAAGTCTTATTCTTCACCTCAGCACATGCCATCCCCCATCAACATCAGCTAGTTGCTGAGATCAGGCTAGAACAAGACTGTTCTGCCTCTTATCTGGCACCTCTCCATGCCAAGTGGAAGCCATCTTTGTACAGACATTGGAGGAAGAGAAGTTGACAATTTCCAAGTCAACAAGTTCTTCCTCTATACAGAGATAGAGGCCTGGATTTCATGCTGCACCCTTTGAGGCAAGGGGAAGAAGAGAGGAGAAACAGTTGGCAAGAATACTAGCAACTTCCCACACCAAGCAAGCTTGCTTTCACTGGCTGCCAGAACTTGCCAGTTACAGTGGCATCCAAGTGCCAAGAGCTTGAGCTTGCTTCAAGTTCTTTCCATGCTAGCAGAGTGCCACCAACTCACTGGTCATGCCCCCTAGAATGAAGGTGTAAGGATTGTAGGGTACCCCAAATCAGCCCAGCAGGCTGCCCAAGCCTCTGAAGTATACAACCCAAAGGGGTAGGCAAACGGCAACCATGCTTGGTACAGCAGCATTGTTTCATACACCAGCCCATTCCCCCCTCATAGTATAGCCTCCCATTTTATTTGGGAGCAGCCTGCCCAGATTGTGGCACAATCTCCCCATCTTGCAACCAAGTCTATTTACTTAAATCCCCCACAACCCAGGAATAAGATGGCAGATTCCAAGCCCCCTCCCCTACATTTAGAGCACACATTAGGATATGCCTGTGTTTGAAGTTATGCCCTCAGGATGACTGCTCTTGCCTCACATGGTAAGGTCATACTATATCCAAGGATTGATGCTGCAGTCTAGGACCCAATTAGGCCACCACCCTAAACTAAAGCTTCACCAACATCTCTCTTCCTTTCTTCAAGAGGCAGAAGTGTAAGCATTAAGAACACACACCCCACATCCTGGAATCAAAGATACACTCACTATGCAAGATCTATGGGCCCCCAAGCCCACTACATTTGATATTTCCTTATTACCACATCTTCCTGCTCCTGTGAGGACTTAGGCCAGACAGTTAGTGTTAGGAGTCACTTGCCAGAAGTGAATTTCTATTGTCATAATGTAACCCAGGTCCTTTCAGGGTGGTACTGTGCCCAGCTTTTCATATCCCAGTAGCTAAGGAGCAGTAGTACAGTCAGGGCTTTAATTACACTTTGGCTGTCAGGCATTTGCCAAAAGTTGGCCTGCCCATCATGGTGTCCTAATAAGTGATAGAAAAAAAAAATAATGAGAACTACCCCAGGTTAGGATTTGAGTCTTATCAGGGGGGTGAAAAAAAACAGACCCCCCCCCCCCAAAAAAACCCACCTTAGCCACCCTGTAATTCAGACCCCTGGGTATAGTTGTGTTTGCCATCATCACATGATTATAAGTGTAGCAACTGGTACCTGCAATCCAACTGGTGAGCTTAGGTAGAACTGTAGAGACCTTCACTCTTCATATCACCATTGACTCCTTGGCTGAGGTCTCTAGCTGCCAGGTGGCTAGAGCCTTCAGGACCCATTTAAACTAGAAGTCTTAAATTAATCTTTAAGAGTTAGGCCTGTGCTCATATTGATCACCTGTTTTTCCATTCAATTTAGCCTCCCACAGGAGTGAAGAGGCATTTCTTTTCCACTTCTGAAGTACTTTCCTATTTCAAGGACAGACTGGTGCAAAAAACTTAAACTTAGTGTTTAAGAAACGCTAGGTATCTTGCAACATTTGTTTGACAATGAAGAACTATTTTGCATTTGGGGTTTGCAAAATGTTAACCACCCAAATACCACAGCTTTAAGTTTTAGACTAGATTTTGAACTAGGAAGTTCAGAAAGAATTCACTACTGGAGCATGCAGTCTTTTGGCCTAGAGACAAGAGTTTCTCAGTGTCATTTTTCCAGTACATCCAGTTCATCCGTGAAAGTCAGCTACCCTTTGCTCCAACCCAGCCTCACTGAGAGCTTCCAGCATTCACCAGGAGGCAAATACCCCAGAACCTATGTTTGTAGGGTTAAGGACTAGCATTATTTGCCCTCAAGAGGATGGCAACAGCAGGCCCTGGCACTCTGAGCATCTACCACTCAAGGAAGGGGGAGTCCTGCTCTCATTAGCCTAGTCACTTCAGCTTCTGACATTTAGAAGTTATCTAGTATCAGTACCCAGCCTCCCCTCCACCACCCCTAGGAGCCAGAACACTACAGGACAGAGGGTAG
>NW_017729024.1:156186797-156187189 GCF_001723915.1 Gavialis gangeticus | reverse complement strand
CGCGGTGGCTTCTTCATGAAAACGGGGATCTGGCGCAGAAGTTGGGCTAAATTCAGTGGACTCGGTTTGAGTGCACGTCAGTGCAGAGCGCTGTTGGACCGGCTCCTGCCATGTTCAGCCCGTGTGAGGCGCCCCGAACGTGTGGAGGGGTGTGGGTCTGCTGTGACTTCCCATCACTTGGTGCCGATTATGTGTAACGTCTGTACCCAGCTTGAGAGGGAACTGATGCCAAGTTAGGCCCCCTTAACCCACGACTGCTGTGGGTTTACACACCCCTGCCGTGTTTGTGAGGTAACCTGTGAGGAAACCTCTCTGTGTTTGGACATCCACATCTTGTAGGCAGCCCCTCCCGAAGCATGGTTTGGTTTCCTTGGGGTCCGAGCACCCCTGGT
>NW_017729024.1:156185856-156186443 GCF_001723915.1 Gavialis gangeticus | reverse complement strand
GATGGAAAGAGACCCCCCCCCCCAAGACAACTCGATAATCCTCCGGGGTCAGCCCGAGTGTCTATGAAAACCCACCGCATTGACACTTCTATCCTCGATCGCTCCCACCAGCTCCACCACACTCTTGGGGAAGAGCCGACTATTGTTTGCTTAGCCAAACAATCCTCCTGCCCATCTCGGCTTGCCCAGAAAGACACAGCTCCACACAAGACACCCCAGCCCGGCCCGGCGTGTCCACCTCCTCCGGAGGGCGCCTCCCGCTCCCCTGCGAGCCCCAGCCCCGCCGCGGGCTCTTTGTTCGCAGCCCGCCCAGCCCCGGGAACTCACGGGCTGGATCCTCGCCACATGCACAACCCGGGGCTGCTGCTGGCGATCCCTCTGCCCCCGCGGCCCAGCTTAAATAGGCGGCGTCCCGTCGCCGGCCGCCTCGTTAGCCACTCAGGGCGGGCGCAGCGCTGGTTTCAATCAGCTGCTGGCAGCTGAGGACTAGCCCAGGAATGCGCCGGGATGTTTGTGCTGCTCGCTGGGCGACTCCCCCGCGGCTGGGGCTCCCGCCCCTAACCCTTTGCGCGCCGCGCCGCGCCGCG
>NW_017729024.1:156177865-156185280 GCF_001723915.1 Gavialis gangeticus | reverse complement strand
GCAGAGCGCTGTTGGACCGGCTCCTGCCATGTTCAGCCCGTGTGAGGCGCCCCGAACGTGTGGAGGGGTGTGGGTCTGCTGTGACTTCCCATCACTTGGTGCCGATTATGTGTAACGTCTGTACCCAGCTTGAGAGGGAACTGATGCCAAGTTAGGCCCCCTTAACCCACGACTGCTGTGGGTTTACACACCCCTGCCGTGTTTGTGAGGTAACCTGTGAGGAAACCTCTCTGTGTTTGGACATCCACATCTTGTAGGCAGCCCCTCCCGAAGCATGGTTTGGTTTCCTTGGGGTCCGAGCACCCCTGGTTCAAACCGGCTCTGATCCTGTTGGAGGCTGTCAGTTATAACAACTAGTGATCAGCGGGTTACATCTCCCATGAATAGCCATAACCTTGCTGGCTGGGCAAAGAGGCTGCAGCTCTCCTAAAAACGAACATCATAGCCATTGTAGCTGCAGCATAAACACGGGTTTATTTGTACAAAGGAGGAGTAAGTGAGGATGCGGGGAACCTGTGGAGAGCTGGAGTTCAAGCATCAGTGGAATCAGCCCTGAACACAAAAATATCCCAGCACTTGATGGTTTTCCGTATCTGTGACAGACTAAAAAGTGGCCTGGGCCTGGAGCACTAAGGGTGCTTCAGGTCTCCTGATTTGGGTGAATGAACACACCTGTGGGAAGAATGAGGTCTCTCACCTGCCTACCCTCTGCTTGATTGTAAATGGTACTCTCAGACCCAAAGCTCACCCTAAATCCATTCATTAAGGGGAAACCCCAGCCCTCAAATGCATTCTACTCTGGTGTAGCAGTATTTGCCATAAACACCACACCGCTCATTATATGTGCTTATTTACTGGCAAGATTCAACCTTGTTTTTTTGCTATTGCATTTGGATTAAAAATGTGGGGGTTTTGGTAAAGCATCTACTATTAAGAAACTAATCAGGACCAGGATAGTTTCTCAGTGATACTGCAGTGCTCTTAGTCATAGTTCCTCAGTGTATTTTTAAGCAGCGTTTTCAAATACAGACTTGTGGGAGGGTATTGTCTGCCACTCAGATCTTGAGAAGTAATACAGTGACTTGTATAAAGCATGAAGCATGTGTCACGCGGCATAGGGAGGATTAGACCGCATGGCCTTCCAAGCATGCACCCTAGTTACAGTCCTCTAGGCTATACTTTTTGAGCTACCATTTCCCTCTGACAACAGTAATTTACACTATTGACTCTAAGAAAAGGTAGCCAAACACTTCCTTCACCTGCCAACCTATATAGATAGACCTTCAATAGCTCTATTAGTCTAGTGTTTATTCTTTACTACAGAAACATCAAAATGCCCTTTGCTATCCACTAGTACACAGACCATTATTAATAAACTCATAGCAAAATTGCTATGTTTCAAAATACTTAATGATTAACTGGAAAACCTGCAGCTTATATACATGTCTTAAATATAAAGAAGTCTACTAAGGTGTTTTTTTTCTTTTCATTAACCTCTAAATAAAACACTTGATGTTTCAGATTGTTGAGTTAAAAGCTGCAATTCAGGAATGTTACATTAAACATATGTAATAGGATTGTTTTTTAAGCAAAGGAAAAATCTGGCAGAAATCCCCACAGGAATACAATTATTTTATCTACACTACACTGCAGGATTTCAAGGGCATGCTTGATGCTTTATGAAAAGCAAAAGTGTTTTTTATTTTAATGTAGTAAAGAAAAAAAAGAAAGTGTGAAATCTACAATGCCTGATGCATCTTAAAACCAATTAAAAGAGCGAGGAGTATATGAATGCTGTGTTTTCCAGGATGGAGATTTTAAAAAATATTTGTTATATCTGATGTTATTGTTGCTGGCATATGTTAGTGCCCTACTCAAGGCTTTGTTATTTTTTAAATTTAACCCTTTGCTGTACAGAACAATATCAGTCTCAGTGCTTCACAGATGCAAGTCATTTTTCAGCAGGTCTAAAATTATCTTGCTGTTGCAGCTGGAAAGTTTCACCACTGCTAGTTTTTCTGTTGATTTTCCAGACATGAACTCTATCTAAAGCACAATCATTTCTACTCATTAGGATTTTGGTTTTGATATGAATGCAGCTAGCATGATTAAATAAAAATATTGAAGTGAAAAGTCTTTTGCAAAACATCAGTTTTAGTTTTAGAAACGTGGTGCTTTAAAAATGGTATCAATAACAATTTGTGAAAAATCTGCTTGCAGAGAAACAAAGTGGTAGCTAATCCCGCTATGGCTTGCTCAAGAATGCATGGTTTATTATTAAAGTAATCTTTTAAGATTTTATTGGAATGTGCCTCCACAGCGGTGTTGCTGCCTTTGTGGGCTTTACTACGTGTGTGTCATCTTGTCCATAATTAAACTTTTCACCCACAGACCTAGGACATTTTTTTTAAACCTCCCACTTCGAATACTGGAGTTTCATTTGAACTTTAAATACTGCCTCGGAATTTGCCATAAGGTAAACTGTCTGCTCCTGGAAGTTTCAGTACTCAGTTACAGATGTTACATTCATACAATACGTAGCTGACAGGTACAAAACCTGCACCTTTTTCCATCTCATACAATGTCATAAATGCCACTGCCTTGTCAGTGGAAGTTTCACTGATGTTAAACTGAGAGAATGTGGAGTGTAACAAGAAATGTAGAGGGAGAATTTGTACTTCAACCTTTGGATTGCTTAGCAGAGTTCCTCATGTGACTTTGGCCTGCTAATCATTCCTTTATATGAATACAGTTAGTTAAAAATACTAACTTCATGTCTGAATTAACCAGCATCCTTCCTAAATAATTTAAAAAACACTCCCTTTTTTAATTTATTTCAGGACACCTCATTGTTTGTGAAAAGTTCTGACTATAATGTTCTGGAGAATGAAATCTTCAATCTACAGGGCATATAAAGCAAAAAATCAATATATCCTGGCATTGAAATGGCCTGAATCATCAGTGAATCTCAAATCTGACCTGAAAATAACACTTTTAGATTCAAGAACATGCTTCAGGCTCTACACATATTTAATCTGTTTGCTGAAATTGCCAACAAGGGTACCAGTCAGTGACATCTGTAGTAACAGCTAATTCCAGTCCACTTGAAAGTAGACTGGGCCAACCTCCACATTATATAAATCTGAGACAGTAATCCAATACTAGTTGCCGGAGCTGGATTTGTGAATAACAAATAAGGGCCAAATTTGGCTTTAATTTTCAAATGGTATATTCGGGGTCTTACTGATCCACTTATATAAGTAAAAATATAATTTGTCCCCAAGAGGGGAAAAGCTCTGTGCGGAAACCCATTATATTAGCCTTTTCTTCTGCCAGTCTCTGTTTCAGGTGCTTTTATTGGTTTGTGTCCCATGCCATTCTAAGGTGGCTACACTGCATCTACTTCAGCATGGGACACACGGAGCAGGCATGCTGTGTGTCACTAAGGCACTCACTAGGGCAATCCAGAGGTAGTAGAAATATGCTTTTAATGAACTAGATTAAAAAAATAGATTTGGTCTTTTAAAACAATCTGAACTGAGACAGACTTTAATCCAAAACTGAGATACAGAAAAACTTCTGCTCAGTAGCCACCTAACCTTGCCAGGCATATGCAGTCTTCTGTGAATGCCCAGAAATGCCTTGGTCTGAGCAGCTAGGGGCCTGGTGCCTGCCTACCCCACATCAGCCTCCAAAAATGAGGTAGAGCCATGCCAGAGTTCCCTCTCTGGTAAGTGTGCTCTGAGCATGCTTCCACTACAGCACTGAGGTCAATATAAGGCACAGCATAGCTGGCAGTGTTGCAACTGCCTTCCTCACTCCTTGTACATAATAGCTTAGTGGTTAGCACACTTGCCCACAAAGTAGGTTTTAGGCCCTCCTCAGCCTGAGGTAAATTAAAACACACAACTGTCTAACCACCAGACTATAGGCTATTCTCAAGTGGGGATGTTCTCCACCCTTTCTAGTGAAGCAGGGCCACTAAGTGGCACAGAATGCAAATTTAATAGCATGCAAGAAAGAGCACGAGTCTCGGTCACACTGGAAGGATGCATTCCTAGCTTCTGGTCCATGTGCCAGGGCCTGTTTATACACTTTAAATTAACAGTCTATGCATAAAACCAAAAGTCATCCACAGAAACTAGCCTGCTTTGGGTACGTCCGTTCTGTGTTCATGTACTTTTATGCATAGGTACAGACACTTCCTCAGCTGGAACTTTGTGTGGTGCATGCTGCCTATATAAACTCATCCCTTCTGGGCTGCTACGTGTTAGGGCATATTAATTTATTCCACTAAGGGCCAGCCTTAGACTTTCAGGTGTGTGAAAACTATTCCAAGTGAAACATGGGTATATTCAAACAGTCATTTCTGTGCAAAATGTTCACACACATTTTTGATAAACCTGTTCAGGGTCCTGGACCCTCACTTCCGACTAAATCAGGAGCAACGTGGCTCTCTGTGGTGACCAGTGAGTCTGGCTGGTTGCTTTAAGGCACTGCAATCCTGGTCCTTCCTTTCTGTTAATTGTATTTAACACATCATTTATAATTTGTATTCAGGGTCTTATAAAAGGGACAGATGACTTCTATTGCCTGTATTTTAGAGAGAGGAAAACGTATCTGATATCACATAGTGAATTCTCACTAGAACCAGATTAGAACGTAGGGTGCTTTTACATGTCGCGGGGGGGGAAGGGGAGCAGGGCACTTTAATTGGAGCAGCTCCAAGCGCTGTTCTAATTAAAGCTCCCACAGCGTCTTGTATATCAGTGTCCCCCTGCTTCAAAATGGTGGTCGGGGTGCTTTATCTAAAGCTCGTCAAATGAGCTTTACATAAAGTGCTCCCACTGCCAGTTTAAAGTGTGGGGACACTGACACACAAGACGTGGAGGCTGGTGGAGTGCGGACTTGTTTAATCGAGTCTGCTCTGACATGCCATATTACAGTGCATTGGAACAGCCTCCACACTTGTGTACAAGCAACCAGATGTCTTTAATTCAGGCCCCACCAGAGCAGGGGCATTCACCCCTTTATTTCATATGGACCTTCAAACAGAGAGAATGTCTTGATCTATCTCCTGCTCATGATGGCACTAATATCTCTGTGGTAAAAAGGGCAATCTCTTACATAGAAAACGAATATTAGGAAAGAACTTAATGGGCATGCCTGCACATGCATTTGTGCTGGCTTAAATGTATTGTGCACTAAGTTACTGCGCAGTAAGTGGGAATAGGCCAGCATCTACACATGCTGATGTTAAAGCTCATTAGCACTGTGTGTGGACTGATGTGGGACTAAAGTTAGTCCCATGTCAGTTCCCACACAGGGTTACTGTGCAGTAACAAATCTGGTGTAAATTTGATCCCTGTATCATGTAGGTATCAAATTTATGCTAAAGTCAGTGTAGGTCACATTTACTGTGCAGTATGGGTGTGCATGTGTAGATGTGCGCCTGTCCTGCACAGCCATTTCAGTTACTGCACAGTAAATGTGCATGTGCCCCATGTGTCTTTTAAATGTCTCTAATGTAATATATACTTTGAAAAAAAATGAAATCTTAATTTATCTAGTCTTTGCTTCCCATCTCTGCTGTTCTCACTTCTACTAATACAAGATCAACCCTTCATCAAGACTCATGCCAGAGGCTTCTCTTATTGACCAGCTTCAAATAGACTTGACCTGTTATTTCAGGAAGCCTGCTGCTTGCCCAGAGCCCAGATCCAAGATGCCACAAAGGAACTACTGAGACTCATCCAGCCCTCTGACTACTACCCTATGCTGCTCATCCATGTGGGTACCAATGATACCACCAGGGGAGACCCTGAGCATATCAAAAGTGACTACAGGGCTCTGGGTGCAAAGGTGAGGAGATCTGGGGCTCAGGTTGTGTTCTTATTCATCCTTCCAGTCAAGGGAAAGGGCCCAGCCAGGAGCAGGTGCATCCTGCAATTCAACACCGAGCTGTGCAGGAGGTATTGCCAGCAGTGATCCAGCTTTTTTGACTATGGGATGTTCTTCCAAGACAAAGGACTGCTTGGAAGAGATGCGATCTACCTGATGCAGAGAGGAAAGAGCATCTTCACAGACAGGCTTGCTACCTAGTGAGGAGGGCTTTAAACTAAATTTGCCAGGGGACGGAGACCAAAGCCCTCAGGTAAGTAGGGAAGCAGGAGACCTGGAAGAAGAGCAAGCAGGAGGGGGCAACAAAGGACATGTTCTCATATTTCCTGATATATCAGGGCAATTGATTGCCTTCCATGATGAGGTCACTGGCTCTGTGGATGCAAGGAGACCAGTGGTTGTGGTCTCCCTTGATTTTAGCTAGGCTTTTTATACCATCTCCCACAACATTCTCACAGGCAAGCTAAGAAAGTGTGGGCTAGATGAATGGACTGTAAGGTGGATAGAAAACTGGCTGGAGCATCAGGCTCAGAAGGAATAATTAATGGTTCAATGTCTAGTTGGCAGCCAAGTGGAGTACCCCAGGGGTTGGTCCTGGGGTCAATTTTGTTCTATATCTTCATCAGAGACCTGGAATATGTCACAGAGTGCATGATCAGCAAGTTTTCAGACGAAGCTGGGGGAGTAGTAGATATGCTGGAGGGTACGGATAGAATTCAGAGTGACCTAGACAAATTGGAGGATTGGGCCAAAAGAAATCTCATGAGGTTTAACACAGACAAGTGTAAAGTGCTGCACTTAGGGGATGGGAACAATCCCATGCACCAGTACAGGCTGGGGGTGACTGGCTGGGCAGCAGCTCGGCAGAAAAAGACCTGGGGGTTACAGTTGACAATAAACTGAATATGAGCCAGCAGCGTGCTCTTGTTGCTAAGAAGGCTAATGGCATACTCGGCTGCATTGGTAGGTGTGTTGCCAGTAGGTTCAGGGAAGTGATTATTCCCCTCTATTCAGTACTGGTGAGGTCACATCTGAAGTAGTGTGTTTAGTTTTGGACCCCCCACTACAGAAAGAATGTGGAGAAATTGGATAGAGTCCAGCAGAGGGCAACAAAATAGTAAGAAGGTTGGAGGACATGACTTACGAGAAGAGGCTGAGGGAACTGGGCTTGTTTAGTCTGGAGAAGACAAGACTGAGAGGGGATTTAATAGCAGCCTTCAACTACCTGAAGGGGGGTTCAAAAGAGGATGGAGCTAGTCTGTTCTTAGTGGTAGCAAATGACAGAACAAGGAGCAACCGTCTCAAGTTGCAGCAAGGGAAATTTAGGCTAGATATTAGGAAGAATTTTCTCACTAGGAGGACAGTTAAACACTGGAATAGGTTACCCAGAGAGGTGGTGGAATCCCCATCCCTGGAGGTTTTTAAAACCCTGCTAGACAAAGCTTTGGTTGGCATGATCGCTTGCTGGAATTCACCATCCAGCACAGGGTGTCAAGGGCCTGCAGCAAGGCGGT
>NW_017729024.1:156169993-156177152 GCF_001723915.1 Gavialis gangeticus | reverse complement strand
CACCGTCTCCCACCCCATCCTCATTAAAAAACTAGGTGATTGTGGCATTGATGCCTACGCAGTCAGAGGGATTGCAGATTGGTTGAAGGGTCGTAGTCAGAGGGTGGCGGTGGACGGGTCATATTCCGTACAGCACTGTACAATTTCTTTATCAGCAATTTGGACGACGGGGTGAAAAGCAACCTGTTTAAATTTGATGATGATACCAAAATTTGGGGTGAGGTGAGCACGCTAGTAGGGAGGGAAAGACTGCAGCAAGACCTGGATAGGTTACAGGGGTGGGCTAACAAAAACAGGATGCGTTTCAATACTGACAAGTGCAGGGTGCTGCACTTGGGCAGTAGTAACCAGCAGCACACTTATAAGATGGGAAACTCCCTTCTTGAGAGCACGGAGGCAGAAAGGGATCTCGGAGTCATTACTGACTCCAAGATGAACATGGGCCGACAACACGAGGTCACGGCTGGCAGGGCTCACTGGACCTTGTCATGCATCCACAGGTGCATCTCAAGTAGGGCCAAGGAGGTGATCCTCCCCCTCTACGCGACACGGGTCAGGCCGCAGCTGGAGTACTGCGTCCGGTTCTGTGCGCCCCACTTCAGGAGGGATGTGGACAACATTGAGAGGGTCCAGAGGAGGGCCACCTGAATGATCTGGGGACTACAGGGCAGACCCTACAATGAGAGATTGCAGGACCTGAACCTGTTCAGCCTTCACAAGAGAAGGCTAGGGGGGACCTGGTGACTGTCTATAAACTCACTAGGGGGGACCAGAAGGGTTTGGGAGAGCCCTTGTTTCCCCTGGCATAACAAGGAATAACGGCCACACGTTGTTGGAGAGTAGGTTTAGATTAGACACCCATAAGAACTACTTCACAGTCAGGGTGGCTAGGATCTGGAACCAACTTCCAAGGGACGTGGTGCTGGCTCCGACCCTGGGGGTCTTTAAGAAGAGGCTTGATGCCTACCTGGCTGGAGTCATTTGAGCCTGGTTTTTCTCCTGCCCAGGCGGGGGGGTCGGATTTGAAGATCTATAAGGTCCCTTCTGACCCGACTTCTATGATTCTATGATCTAGTTGCGGATGGTCCTGTTTGAGCAGGGTATTGGACTAGATGGCCTACTGAGGTCCCTTCCAAGCCTAATTTTCTATGATTCTATGATGGTACCTGGCCATTTGGTCTGAGGAATCATAGGCAACTGAGTGCCATACTAGCCACTATGTTATGTGTAGCTGGCTATAGAAACTGGAGTGTGTAATTAACCTTGCCTAATAGGCCCTTATAATTAGGTAGGCTTGGCAGGATTCAACTTTTATTGGTAAACGTTGATAAATATTGATTTCATCTTACACTTACAGACCAACCAAAAATATTTTCATCATTAATAATCAAAATTTATAGAAAGGGGACTGAAGAAAAATGATGGTTAATGGGGCTGTGACAACAGGGGCTGTAGTCTTACAGAATCGTGCTGACTGTATTTTGGATTGCAACTCTCAGAAACCCAGGGAACTGGGACCAAAGCAGACGAGGGAGCTATGGGTAACTTATGGCACCTCTACTGCCTTTGCTGCTCAGCTGGTGGTAGTCCTACAGTAGTTATATCTGGAGGTCACACTGTACTATAATAATAGTATACTGTCATTAATAAATTGCCTGTCCCTCACATCCCTAATTTTGTGCAATCCTGAAAATTTAAATCAATAAAAATCAAACCAAATGCTTTAAAGGAAACATAAATATTCTCCATCAAAATTATTAAAAAATAAAAATGGATTTCTGCCACTTACAATTAAGTGACCTTTTGCTATGAGATGCTGATGGAACTGGTAGCACCAGCCCATTCAGTAGTTTTATCTCCTATGGGTAGTTCTTCCTCCCTTTCTGTGGAGCTGCAGGCTTTATTGAAGGCAGCTAGGCTCGCTCCTCCCCCCTTTTTCTTCATATTCTGACCTAAACTAGTCACACATAAAGTCTGCTGGAAGGATGTGGAAGACTAACCTGTCCTCCATGACTTGACAGCTTTCCACAAGTCAGCAGAAATGTGTGCATACTACAATCTAAGAATTGTCGCACCAGGCAGCAGCTGGGGCCACTTCATTTTTCTGACTCTAAATTCTGAAATCTGTAAAATAAATTAATAATCTTTTATTTACTGATTGACTTGTCCTTGCCACAACTGTAAGTTTCTATATTTTATAAATATCTTGATTTCTTTTCATAAAAGAGGGCATAAAATGATGATCAGAACCAGGATTGCAACATGGGCTTCTGGCCTATATCCACAAGATTGTAACATTTCAAATAAGATATTAATTCTTGTTATTCTTAAATTTCCTTAGCTGCAAAGTACAGGGCAATGATAATACATTAAATTAATGTGTATTTTTCAACAGTATTCAGAAGCCTTTGTGAAGATCCAGGCTCCAAGGTACTGGGATGTAATAGGACATACTCCCAATTTAGGGAAAAATGTAGGGAAATTCTCAAAAGCATAAAATTTAAAATCCTGAAGGCGACATGTTAGTAGGTCACACATTTAACTTCATTTTATATTTGTATAACCTGTATGACTTGTCTTGGGTGCAGTGCGCTTTACTGGCATAGACATGTGCCTGGGATTTATTTTAGGAGACCTTTGTTCTTAGAATGGCATTGACGCTAACATTTGACTTCACATAATTTTCTCTAAGAGGAAAATTGGGAAAGAGCCATGTTTTGAAATCTGACTAAATAAAGTTTGTAAAATATTAGTAAGACCAGTCAGTGGGAGGATATGACTCCTTCTCAGTCTGTGCTTCCTGTTTTCTAAAGTTTTTCATAAAAATCTCTCTCCTGCAGCTCTCTGGAAGTTTGTTTCTTTGTTTTTTTTAAAGAAAAAGCAATTTTTAATAATGTCCCCCCACCCTTCTAAGAGAGTGACGATATTTGCTTTAATGTATTGTAAATAAATTACATAGTCATAAAAATATGACAATTTAACAAATGTGATAATATGAACATTTTATCAGCTTTCCCCAGCTCTACTTTTCTAACAGTATGAAAGGTAAGGCGGCACTGTGTAAGAGTACATTGATGTTTTTACAAGGTGGGTTGCCCATGGAAAGTAATTTTCTCAGTACACTGAAGTCACAAAACTATTGCCTTACAGGACATATACCCATATATCCCATAACAGAAATTGAAAATATGGAACAAATTCATCTATACAAATTGGGACATGGTAAATTTAATATGATTATTCATGTATCAGGAAAGGGAGACTGTTATATACCTCAGCTTATACTGGGATACCTAGGCTATAGATATTTTACAGTAACAAATGTTCTCCAGAGTGTATTCCACTAAAAGCTCAGAGGACAGCTTCTTTTTCTCTAACTTGGCCTAGAAGTAAATACAAAATCTTGGGTAGACTTATTTACTGTTTAATAGCCACTGAATTCCTCAGAAAAAGGTTTGTTGGCAAGAAATCTCCTTTCATGTACTCCTCTCATTCTTGGTTGACAGACATTTTATTTCTAAAGAGAGCTCCAAGTTCTATTACCTCCCATTATTCAACACCATCTGAGCTGTTTTTGCTAGCTTTCTCTTTCTTTTTTTAGATCATCTTTGCCAAATAGACGAATATAGCAGGGAAAATACCCACATTAGACGGCATCAATAAAAATATCAGGATTAGTCTTCTTTTTTATTTCGTTTTCACAGGGAATGTTTCTTTAAGTGTTACTATAGCAATGCAAGCTGCTCTTGGAACTGTAAACATTAATGATGACTTGGAAGTTGACACCCTGCAAAAACATTTCAGTCATTCGGAGCAAGGCTTCCAACAGCATTGCCATAATATGCAACCCCTACTGAGAACAGCGGGATTCAGAGGTTTTTTAGAAAATAGTCGACTTGCAAGATAGCAAAACTGGAGCGCAGGGAAAATAATATACTCTAATTTTGCACAAACCAAAGTTCCTATTTCAGCAGATTCTGATGCCATTTTCTTTATATTTTGGGAGGTCTCTCAGGCCACTTTTAAAACACCAGCTGCCTGCCAAGTCCAAATTGACTCTATGTCTCCCTGGAACCAAGCACTTTTTTTTTTTCCTTTTGCAAATGCAATAAAAATACACTCTAAGTTATATGTGACCATGGTTAACATTTTTGGTGTAAGAAACACACAGACAAACCAACTGCCAAGCCAACCAAATGCTCACTTGATACTTTAAGGGCGAAACTACCCTCATTCCAGAAATGGGAACTTTAAAATAGAAAAGGAAAATCACAGGTTAATGTCTCGGCCATGCACTTTTACTGATTTGTTATTTCAAAGAAACAGTGCAGTGTTTGTTGAATGCATCTATCTTCAGCTGCTATTCATCACTTAAATGTAAGGGATAAGCTAATTCTTTTACAATAATGTTGTTCACTTACATCAGTGTTTCATAGCCACAGAGTATGCAACTCCTACTGAGCACAGCAGGAGTCAGAGTTTTTTTTTTTAAATAGCTTACATACTAGATAGCAAAACAGAGATTAAAGGAAAATAGTTCTAGGACCACAACACTGCTTGATTCTTCTTTCCTACAACTAACAAATAATATTGGTACTTATGTTTGTATTTTATGTTAAGATGTTAAGCTAAGATGAACTTAAAAGGCAACGTGGTCCAGTGGATCGGACACAAGCAGGGGCAGATCCCAGGGGGTGCAGTGGCACAGTCACTCCCCTCTTTCCACAGGGTGCTCAGTCAGTGGCAATGGTAGGTTTGAGCCCCTTCCTCTGCGTCCACTGCATGTCCCCTGCAGCCAGGGGGGTCCACCAGCCAAGGAGCATCTGTGCAGAGTGCTGGGTAGGGCTGGGAGGGTGGTGTCACTGGGCGATCCCCCCCTTTCCCAGGGGAAGCACAGTGCAGGGAGAAGGAGCAGGCGTCTTGACCCTGCCACTGCTGTGGATCCTGGCACCCCCTGCAGCCACTCCTCACAGAGCTCAGCTGGAGTGGGACAGGGGTGGCCCGGTGGCTTCCCCCACTCCTGTCAACTGGAGAGAGCAGCAGCAGTGGGCTTCCAGGTGCTCCTGCTCCCTGCCCACCTCTGGGTGTTCCCTATGGTCCTTGAGCAGGCACTGAATAGGAGATTTGGCCCCACTGACACTGTCCCTGACCAGACCACTAACCCATGCTGCCACTTACAGAAGCCCCCAGGATAGCATCCCTGGATAGCAATGGCAGCCAGCAGGCTCTCCTTTATTACGCCCAAAGGTAATTCCTGCTAGGGAGGCTGAGATGGGAGGGGAGGTGCCAGCACTGGAGGGACGAGTTGTCCAAAGCTGTGAGGAAGAGTCTGATCTGCTTCAGAGACTGCAAAAAGGGCTCGGACAGCAGCTGCCCTGGCACTGCCTGCATGCGGGCGAACAGGGAGGGGGAGCTGTGACCTCCCCTGTTGCATGTCCTGCACTCCCTTTTCACATTCCTGTATCTACCCATGGGCATAAGTCTGGGGCTCAGGAAACCTTGCTTTATTTTCTGACCAAATGAATACTCATGGGGTAGATTCTGTTTCCCAGCTGATGCTCCTTTATGCCACCTGCAGTATAATGTAAAGGCCATTAATGCTCTGTATTGGGCCAGGGGGCACTTCCTCCAATGCAGGCCTAGCTTAGATTTGCTGTAAGTGGCCTAGCCCATCCCCTCTCAGGGTAAGGGGCACGCTGGAGGCAGTGCTGGGGGTGGCTTGCTGGGTGGGCGGTGGTGGAAGGTCAGCCCATAGGCGATGTGCAGGGACTGGTCTAACTTGTGACAGGAGCCATTATAGCCTTCTGAGCTTCCCAGAATCTGGAGGCACAACCTGCCATACATACCATAACCATGGCAACAGGCCTACCCATGACATAACCGACACTTCCTGTAGAGATTTGGGATTGAAAATGTGAGGGATTTGGATTTTTATTTCTCTCCTGCCCATTTTCTTTCCTTTTTCTAGTGACAAAGTGACAAAGCAGAAGACAGGGAAATCCATATACCAAATATAATTTTTTTTTTTTTAAAAAGACATTGAAAATGACAAGTTATTTTTCACTGAAGTTTTGAACCATTTATTTATTTGTACTTCCGTATCACCTGGAAGTCAGATTTATATATATATATATATATATATATATAGGTTTCCCTCACTTTATGCCGGTTCTGTATGCAAATTCACCCTTATGCAATGGCCCTTTTGATACCAAAAAACCATTATATGCGAGGTAAATTCACTCTTATGTGATCGGTGTGGTAGAAGCCTGCAGTCAGCTGCTTTGTGCAGTGCATTGTGGGAGTGACGCACACCAAAATATAGCCTCCTGTGTGGATCTGTGCTCCTCGCTTGTTGTCTGCAACACGTGTTTCTGTAGTTGCCATCACCATCATGGTAACATGGACCCCCACCCTGTGCTTGTGTACACTGTCTGTTGTTGGTGAGTGTAGCAGGGCACTCAGGTGCCTGCTACTGGAGACAGTGTTATGAGCTCAGCTGCCAATCACCAGGGCAGCACAGGAGCGGGTTGCCATGACAACCGGTCTGGTCAGCTGACCGGAAGGGGGCAGGGCCTGGCCTTTATAAACAGCATAGACCAAGGCCAGAGCCCAGTCCCTCTTTGGCCGCCAAGGAGGTAGGAGCTTGAGAAAACCCTGATGGGGATGTATATGGAAACAAGCCAGGTTGGCTGGGAATTTATGTTATAGCCCAGGGGTTTTGTGCTTATGGTTTTGGTTGTTGTGTGTAACCGGAGGATAGGGTGAGGCTGTAGGGGTGGAGGAGGCCTCAATAGGAGCCCCCCAGTAAGGTGGGGGTGCTCCGAGAGCTCCAGTGGGGCGTAGGACCCGAGGAAGGGGTCTGGGGGCCAGGTAAGGCTGAGGCTGCCTGAGCCCCGAGCGTGAGAAGCGCGAGCAAGGCCCGAGTGCAGGCCGGGAGCGCGAGAAGCGCAAGGCATAGGTCCCAGTTGGGGGCAAGAGCGTGAGCACGGAGGGACAGGCCCCAGTGGGGGCAGTGTCTGTACGTGGAGAGGCCCCAGGAGGGGGCGGGCGCTTGGAGAGGCCCCAGGAGGGGGCGGGCGCATCGAGAAGCGTGAGCATCAGAGGCACCGTGCCAGGAAGGGAGAAAGGCAGCCTCCCTTCAATGAACCAAACATCA
>NW_017729024.1:156164852-156169982 GCF_001723915.1 Gavialis gangeticus | reverse complement strand
ATCTGGCACGGTCGGGCAGGGGCGTGAGGGGAGGTCACGGACCCCCAGGCCCCATCCTGCCACAGTGAGTACCAAAATTGTCTTGTAAAAGTGATAGAAATAGGTCTGGGGTCAGTACAGTTGAGGTCTTAGAACAGATCCCTAGTTGTTACTTTGTAAAGTGGGTTGCTTTTATGCGAATTCGAGTTATGCGCCATTTTCCAGGAACTCATGTATAGCAGAAAGAGAGGGAAACCTGTATATAGAAACAAAATAAGACAAAGTCCCTGGTCAAAACAGTTTGCAATCAAGACTAGACTGGAGACAAAGCATGAGAGGGAAGTAAGAGGCATAACTAATGTTGTAGGACTAGCACTCGTCTCATATTAGTGCCAGCCCAGTGTCCCATCCACCAGATCAGGGATGTCAAATTTACAGCCTGCAGGCTGGATCTGACCACAGCATATGGCCCACAGGGCTTGTAGAAGGGCCAGGAATTTGGGGTTGATGTAAGTAGGGATGGAGACTGCCACTAAAATTCAGGGTCTGGTGTTGGAGGTGAGGGGCAAGTGATAGCTTTGGTAACCGCCTCAGTCGCCACCACCTCTTGCCCTCCTGCTGTTGTTCACCCTGCAACCGCATCCAGATCCAGGCTTTGAGGAGTCCCCTGGCCCAGAGGCCTATCTGGCTCAGAGGCAGGGTAAGTTTGGCACCACTGCCTTAAGTCAGAGAGTTCCTCAAGGCAGATGCTTTACAGTTATAGTGTGTACATGGGAATTTAGGATGGGAGCACTCTCTTATAATCTGGCTTTGCATGTACAGAAATAGGAAGCTAATACGAAACGTAGCTGAAGGGATTATGGGATTTAGGAAGTTCTCCAGACACATGTTGATGTAATACTGTTTCTTATGGTCCTTTGAAAGGTTTCAGTGGCAAGGTTCTTGAGGGCTCTATTGACTGACTAGAATGGAAAAGGAAGGTTTTTTGGTGATATATTTTATTGGGACAGATATCCATTTTGGGGTAGGTTAGGTGGAGAAAATGGTCTCTTCTTCAGAGGTCCTCCTTCATTGTTGTGTTGCATATGTGGAGTCAGGTGTTAGCAAAAGTGTGCAAATGATAAGTCCCCAGGACTTAACATTATACTCCTTGCACAAATGTAGGAAGCAGATTTCATTATGCATTCTGGTTTCTTTTTTCTTCATGTTGTGGATTTTTCCATTATAGAGAATTTTAATTGTTGTAGTAGGGTTGGAGTGTTGTATCCATGATGGTCCAGGAAATATGAGAAGAGAAATGGAGAAGATATAGCTCATACCTACATCAGCTGACCACACTGCTGCCTGGTGGTGTCAAGGATAAGCCAGTATGATCTCTGCCAAAATGAGATTCTCTCTGGCTTACATTTTGCGAAACATTTTCCATTTCCACTTTTTTTTGTCAGGGACTGTACTTTAGCCTTTGCCTATTGTCATCTTCCTGTCTCTCCAACTCTGCCATGACTCTCCTTATTTTTCCCAGTTTCAATGAATGCGTCTCTTTAAGTCCCTATGGGCTTATTGCTTTGTTATTCTCTGTAATCCCTTCTGCCTCTCTCAGAACTGTTCTTTCTTTTTTCTTTTTTCTTTTCCCATTCCCCCTTCCTTGGCTTTTATATTTAAATCTCTCCTCTAATTTGACAGCCTGCTGTCTGCATGTCCTTCCATCGTATCTCATGAAGTAAGCTGTTGCTCACGAAAGCTGATCTCTGATTCAGTTAATCTATAAAGTACATCTCTACCCTGCCTTCTGCCTTCCTCTCCCCTTATCACTTGATACAAAGTTGCCAAATATATGTTTAAACAATTTAGTATAGTTAAACACCAGGTTTGAAAAGCTCCCTGGGCCCCCAACTTTCTTCTGTAAGCTTTGAGATAGGGAGGCAAATGGTTGCAAATGGATGTCTTCCCAAAATTTGGAAAATACTGATCTTAACTTCTTTGTACTTCAATATTTGCAAATATGTAATAGAGAAAATGGATTTTCACCTTTTTTGTGAAGTGCCAAAGATATGAATAAAAATTGCTGCGTAAGTGTTGGGTTTTGGTATGTTCATGCTTTTTATTTTGGTTTTCCATTGCTCTGTGGTGCAGGTGGCATAGGATAAGGGATAGGAATGATTGAATATGACTTCCATACAAATAAGTTGCAAGAGTAAATAATAATATGGTACTACTATAATCAAGGAAGCTAAGCATCTTCTTTTCTTTAGGGGAGGTGTTTTGAATGAATGATAACCGTCAGAAGAGATAAAAGACCACAAAAATACGTATTACAGACAGCACGTCTGATTATTTTGTCTATGTGGACACCAAAATAGTTTGTGACTGTCAGCTGGCCTCCGACTCACCAGCCTGGGCCACAACAGTCAGCCACTGCTTTGCTTTTCCCGCAAAATGTATTCTCATAACACAATGAAATTATTAAATCATAAAGAAACCAAATCATGAATCAAGTGTCTCTTCTCCCTCGTAATCTTGGGGTAGGATGGACCCTAGGGCTTCTGTCACCCCAGTCAACTTTCTGAAGCACCTTTCTATGAAGAACCTCCATAGACTCCCCCTGCTTCTTCATCATCAAGGTCTTACAGGGGTGGACAGTGTTATGTTGAGTAGCTGAGGGAATTGCATGAGCATGATTATGGATTGAACTCTATTTTGGTAGGACCTAGAGACCCACAAAGGATTGGAGTGCCATCATGTTAGATGATATAAAAATACCTAATATGAAAACCAATACCAATGTAACTTGATTTTTCATAGTGTTCTCAAACATCTCAAAACGTGGTGACAAATTGTACAAGACAACAGAAAACATGTAGTATGAATTATGGAAAACAATGGTGTATGAATATTGTTCAGGCATAAAATAAAACATTCAGTCATCAGAAGGACACAAGCAGAGGGAGAGAAAAATTAAGAGGCCCAGGTAAGGGCGAAAACTTAAATAGTAAGATGAAATATGAAAAGAGATCGAAAATGGATAAGGCAGAGTGGTACATGATGCCTGTTGTAGGATCTCTTGTAAAGGAAGTTCTCTTTCTTCCAGTGTAAAGCGTAAAGGACCAGTGTGGCCTATTATCAGTTTGCAGAATTCTTCAAAGCAGACATGCAGTCCAATGAATTTGCTATTTCAAAGGCACAAAGAGCAGCTGCCTTCACATGCTCAGCCTTTAAATACCACTGCACTGATGTGCTCTGGGGTGAGGGCTTGAGGAAAAAAAAACTCAAGTCTGGTTGAGAAAAAAAATCTCTGTCAAAAGCTGTAATGACTTCTGCATAGCAGGAAGCCACTGAACTCATCAGACAGGATTTTCAAAAGTAGTTTTGGGCACTAGACATCTCTTAAAAGGCAGGATTGCCAGAAAGTGAGTCTCCATGCTCTCTATTCACCTGTAGTTGCCTGGGAAGTGGAGACCCAAGAGCTTGTCTGTTGTCATAGCACAGATCAGCTTGCCATGTAGTCTCTTAACTCTGCTTCTGGGCTGAACGTATCCCCCAGCCAAGAACTATACAGGGTAGTGGCAAAAGGTAGATGCCTTTTTGAGCTATGCTGCAGTTTCTAATCTCTTCTTCTTAAGAGTGTGACCCTGTTGAAAAGTATGGACAATTTGGCATATTCACAAAATGAAACACTCCTGTCAACATCCTGGTTCTGTTGACTTCAACAAGAGTTTTACTGTTAACTTCATTCAAACCAAGGTTTTACTCTGGTGTAACAGAGAACCCTAGCCCTGTCACCAAAAGACAGGTCTGCCCGTTTAAGGCCAGAACGTTCTGGGCGCAGAGTGCCGGTAAGGAGGGGGTTAAATGCCGAGCCTGGCCGGTGTGTCAGCTGACCGGAAGGGGCAGGCCAGGACTATAAAACCCTGGGCAGCGCAGCAGAGCAGTGCATCCCAGAGCTCCATGGAGAGGCTTGGTGAGTGGTCCCAAGGCTGCAGGAGGGGACCTACAGAAGCCCCTGGAGAGATGGCAGCAACCCCAGAAGAGAGACTGTAGCCAACAGTGGGGAGCCGAAGCACAAACCCTGTGTAAATGTAAGCTGGCGTGCTGCCTCCTTTAATCACATTTTTTGGTGGGTTTAGACAGGAAAGTGTAGCTAGAGAAAGACCGGGGTCAAGGCCTGTGGAGGTGAAAGACCCCAACATACGAAATACAATAGGCAGTTTCCCGCTCACAAGAACATCAGCATAATAATTTCCATGAAGATGTGGCAGGCAAGCAGAGAGTGGGACATAAGAACCTTAAAGGGGACTCCAAGGGCATCCCAAATAAGGCACGGATTAACAGGGAAGATGGCGCTGGGGAGGGCAACCTGTTATACTTGCTTGGTTTTTTTATTCCATACAAAGGGTGACATGCTATGGCACTTCCTGGGCTTTAGTGGTAGTTTCCTACCTGTGGTCTAGCATATGTATGGCTATATATGTGTGTCCAGTCTGGATACATAAGCGGATGCAAGTCACAAAAATGTAGCCAGGCAGAAACCCACGATTAATGGGTGTTAAACTCTGGTGGAGGGGGCCCTTGCATGCTGAGTGATCAATGCACTGGTCTACACAGCTAAAGAGCTGGGTTCTAGCTCCCCCTTAGCAAAAACGGCGCTGAATTTGTATTTCTCTGACTAAGCATAGTACTCAATGGGTGTAGTTACATGATAAAATTAGCACATGCTAACCCAAAGTAATGTTAGACAGCACTAAAATTAGCACATGCTGTGAGCAGTGGCTCATTAAGGGTTAACACCACTCTCACATGCACAGTGCAGACCTGTGGCCAGTGAGTCAGTGCACAGGGGTGTGGCTAGTACTTGCCAAGTCTGCTGCATGGCTGCCTGGTTAACCAGCTCTCTAGAGCAGTATAGGTTCCAGGATTTGGCCCATGTCATCCTCCACCAGTCTGGATCTGGCTCCTGCCAGCCCCTGTGGGCCCAGAGTGGGATCAACTGGGCCTGCTCTACCACTGTCAGGCACTGTGGCTGCCTGGCAGCTCCTTGACCCCTGCCTCTCTGGGCTTCTTAGCAGCTCTCTGGCCACCTGTCCCCATTCTGCCTTCTCTCCTGCCCCCAGCTGTGGTAGATGACAGAACAAGGAGCAATGGTCTCAAGTTGCA
>NW_017729024.1:156153364-156164841 GCF_001723915.1 Gavialis gangeticus | reverse complement strand
GAAGTTTAGGTTAAATATTAAGAAAAACTTTCTCACTAGGAGGGTAGTAAAACACTGTAACAGGCTACCCAGGGAGGCTGTAGAATCTCCATCCTTGGAAGTTTTTAAGACCTGGCTAGCCAAAGCTTTGGCTAGGATGACCTAGCTGGGGCTGGTCCTGCTTTGAGCAGGAGTTTGGACTAGATGACCTTCTGAGGTCCCTTCCAACCCTAATTTTCATGATTCTATGCAAATTGCCGGCATTAACTTTATAGAGCAGATTGATGTTACTGGACCCAGGCGGCCTAACACCACCTGGTGATAATCTTTGCCTGAAAAGAATTATTTCTGAGATGCTCAGAGGCTTCTTACCTTGTCTTTTCCTGCTTTAACATATGGGTACTCACATCTTAAGAGCACTTAACATGTTTGAAAGGTAACGTATAATAACACCCTATCATGCTATAGGACAGGTATTATCTAATGTCCCCTCCAACTGCTCTTTGGGCAGACAACAGAGGGAGCTATGTGTGGTCAGGAGAAAGGGAGCAAGCCAAATAGTGTGTGGCTCAGCCCAGTCAGATGTTCCCTTCCCTGGGAGCACTGGGCTCTAGCCTGAACCCTTATTCCCAATATAATAGAAACTTCCCCATTGTACTTCTCTCCACTTACCCAATGACTATAAAATTCAAGGGGCAGTGGCTCAGTTTGAAAAGGAGTTCTGGATAATGTTTAACCTGTAGTGTGGTGGTTTGAGCCCTCAGCCAAGGAGTCAGAATCCCTTTCTTCCATCGTCTAGCCCATATTGCCTGGCCTCATTCAGTGTTTCTCAAACTTTCCCAATTATTGTTCCTCAAAATTTCTGGTGGACACTATGCATCCTGACCATCAAAGTCCTATTGAACAAAGGATAAAAGTAGGTTAAATTAAAATATTAATTTGGAAAGCACTTGTATACCACAGCTGGGAAACCATTAACTCAGAAGAATATGCACAAATGTAGCGCTGGATACTAATGTACTCACTGGCTGTGTCTACACAAGATGCTGACTGCGCAGTAGCATGTGACTACTGTACAGAAGTGTCACATGGCAGGAAGCGTGATGCGACACTACTGCACAGTAGTCATGAGCTACTGCACAGTCAAGAATCACAAAAAAAACATTCCTCAGTGCAACTGCACAGTAACTCCGGTAACCGAGCAGCAGGGACCTGGGTTTTCCATTTCCCATGGGAAAGCAAAGAAAAATGTGGATTTCTCCCTTCATCCAAGGAAAATACGGTTTTTTCATTTAGCAGAGAAACCCACAGATTTTGCAGTTCTGCAGTGAGTCCTCTGCAGGCTGGCAGAGTTCCAGCCTACAGGGGGCTGGGAGGGAGCAAGAGGAGGATGGTCAGGTAGGGGCGCCATGTGCATGTACTGTATATGCACATGGCTGCCAGGTGGTCTGGAGAACCACTTCTGCAGGTAAGTGGTGGTGGGGGATTGAGGCCCCTGGAGGCAGGGAGGGAGTTGGGCAGGGCTCGGGCTGCTGCCCAGCCAGGCGGTGCATGGGGCTTGGGGCCCAGGGCCACAATGAGTGGCTGCAGGGCACTGGCAGGGAGTGGGATGGGGCTGTGGGAGGCTAGTCGGAGGGGCAGGAGGGCCTGGCTCCCCACTGCTGTGTGCATTCCTGGAGGTCAGGGAGGACTTGTGCCCCCCAGATCTGTGCATGGTGTGTGGTCAGACATGGCATGCCCACTGTGGACTCGAGCTTCCACCCTGCTGCACTCCCTGGGGCCTCTGCAGCCCAGTGGGTGCGCCCTAGTGCTGCAAGGGAGAGCAGGGCTGCCCTGGCGAGGTGCCCCCTGTGCATGTGGCAGCAGTGTGGGGCACAACCCCACGCCACTGACTCTGCTGCCACCGTGCATGCAGGGGGCATGCCACTACAAGCTCCGCACTATCCTGGTGACAAGATCACTGTGTGGCCCTGCTCTGCCCTGCAGCACGAGGTCACACCTGCTGGGCTGTGGAGGCCCCGGCGAGGGCATGAGGGCAGAAGCCCTAGCCCACAGCAGGCAGCCTGTACCCACCCCAGCTCTGCACACAGATCTGGGGGGCACAGGTCCCCTCTGCCCACCCAGGAGTATATGCAGTGCTGTGGAGCTGGCCTCTCCCCCACCTTGCCACCCCGCAAGCCCGCAGCAGGAGGTAGGGCTGGGCTCCATTCTGCTGTAGCAGCCCCTGCCTGGCAGCTGAGGGCCCCCTCCAGTAGGGCTGGGGGGAGCAAGGGGTTGTGGATTGGGGCGAGGGGCACCAGCAGGGTTGGGGGGGACTATGGGGGAAGTGAGGGGTACCAGCAGGGCTGGGGGACTGTTGCAAGAGAGTGGGGGGCATGAGCAGGCCAGGGGGCTATGGGGGGAGTGGGGAGTGAGGGGAACCAGCAGGGCCGGGGTGGGTTGTGGGAGCGAGTGATGGGCTTTCTCTTTTAATCATGAATTTTGGGGTTTTTATCAGAGAACTTGCAATCTTTTTTATCAGGGAAAACCAGGATCCTTGCTGAGCAGTCATTTAGGACTTGTTTATATAAGTCCTAAATGACTGTGCAGTAACGACTACACAGTCAGTGTTTTGTATAGACACAGCCAGTGTTTTCCTTTTTGGCCTTGGGTGAGTCACTTAATCTATTTTACCTCTATGTAAATTGGAAAATGACAATATGTATGGAGGGCTGTGAGTATTGGTTGCCGTGCAAAGTATTATTTTTATTCTAGGAATATTTATAGTAAACAAAACAGAAGCAATACATAAATCCTCTTTGACCCATCCATATGTGTGAATACACTTATATCCATATATATACACACTTGTGTGTGTGTATATGTCAAGAGAGAGTGTGAGTGTACTGGGTCTTTTACATTTTCATTTAAGTGTATACGAAAGAGAGATCCCAAAAGGTGAAGCAAAGGAGATCTACAAAGGAAGTTAATCATTGCCCAAGCCAATGCTCAGAGCAAATGTTAGTGGAGCAGAGAGGTCATTCAGCTAAGGGGCCAGAGCCCATTCCTTCTAGAGACAATGGAAAATCTCTCATTGTCTTTAGCAGGAGAAGGATTGTGCCCAAAATCTGGGTCTCCCTTTAGGTATTATACCTGATAGGTTTATTATTTTTTCCACTTATGAATCAGTTTCCTTAGTGACCAAAAGTGATTGTCTGATAGCTGCTATGTCTCTTCTGTAAAGAAGTTAGATGTTCTTAATTCGATTCCTAGTGTCCAGGTGTTCACACAAAAAATGTTCACTCAGGTTATCACTAATTACTTGCTATTCTCATATAAGAAACCAAACGATGACCATGGAGACAGACCTCTCCTGTATAAGGAGTCCCTGTAACCCAAAGATGAAGTGTACTAGCAGAGTAAGCTGAGAGAACTCTGTATCTGCTCTACAGTTAAAGCAATCTTTGTCATCTGCTACAGTCAATGTGGTACCATATGTGAACACTAAGTCCAAAAAAAAAAAGTATTTTTGAAAGAGAATTTGAAAACTCTGGTTCTGTTTGTTGCCTTCACGCATAACTCAGAGCTACACTGATACCATTCAAACTTTCCAAAAAAGAATTTCCAAGCGTTTGTCCAGTAAAAAACTCTTGGAATCAAGGACTCAGCTTCTAAAAACAGAGGGTTTCTTTTTACTCAGATGGTTGGAGAAATCACAATAAAAATTTACAGGGACTATAGATGGGGGTTTCCTGTGTGCATATAGTCAATGCAATGTCCATACAGATGAATATGTAGAAAGAGAGAAAAATGCATTAGTGCCTTGCTTAAGACTCCATTGCAACATTTCATAGCTTCACTGCGGCAGAAACAGCTCAGAAATTAATCTTCACCAGCCCCTAACTCTGCCTTGATTTTCTTGCACTAGTGACAGGGTGGGGAGAGAAAATTACTTCATTTCATAGAGCAGCTTACGCTCCTAGTTACTCAAGCCAGTAACTGTGGAGAGGGAATGGGGAGTGGAAACAGAGCCAGGACTGAGTCCTTTTCCCACCCTCTCCCATCCTGTTTACTTGTCTGAAGAAAGCAACCTGCCTCTCCCTCTAAAGCCCAGGTTGCTATATGCTGGCTGCCAAACAAGTGGCATGGTTGGAACAGTGAGAGTCTAGCTTGTCTACACAGGCAGATAAAACTAGTAGCAGGTGGGCCCCTTGTAGTTAATAGAATAAAATAAGTCTCCAAATCTCAGAATCTGGTCTGCAGTTAGTTATACCCCAGTACTGTAAATATTTGTATACATGGGTGATTTTAGGCATGTGAATAACCATGCTGAGCTCAGTAGGGTGACTCACATGCTTCAAGTTTACATATCCACAAGAATTCCAGGATCGGGGCCACAGGTGATTTATTTAGGAAAAAATCATGACAAGGATAGCGTATGTTTTAAGTTCAACATTAGGGTCCAGTAATGCTGGGACTTGAGCATATGTATCTCCTGATTTATCAGGCCTATAAATTCTTGCCAGAAGGCTTGACTTAAATATAATTGATTATAGGGTGGGTATTTTCAGTATTGTGCAAATCTCATTAGCATTGTTGTTTTTCTGTATAGCATGTAATGGATTACCAACAGGAGGATATAACTAATGAAAAGATAGTAATGTAAATTAAGTTGCATTGGAGTGAGGTTATTAAATGGAGTGGATCTCAACAAATAATAGAGAAGAATTAATATAGGGGTAAAAAGTAATTTTTAAATAGAATTAATTTGAAGAATAATGATCTCAAATGGAAAAGTTCTAGTTACATAATGGAAAAACAGTTCTTCATAGATATAATTAGTGATTGAAATAAAATGCCTAGTGAGATGAAGTAAGTAAATCATGTTCATTTTAATTTCCTATATCTCTATATCAACCTGTATAACAACCTATATCATTGATTTTTAAGTTGGTATTTTATAGGAAACTGTTAACTAAGGACTATGTTGCTAAATCCTTCAAGTAGTCTCCTAGGGTGAGATTTTTAAATTGATTGGTGATGAAAGTCCAATGAGTTCTGGGGTCAAAACAAAATGAAAAAGTAATTAAAAACTCTGAATGGGAATCCTACTGAAATCTAGCATGATTTAATAACCAATAGATGCATTAATTGAAGAAACTGATTTTGTAAATAGGCTGCATATGGATATGAACTAATGTCTAACATAGCACTTTAAGATAAAAAGAAATGAGATGCCATTTGAAAGTGAATGGGATTTGTACTGAGTTGAAGTCTAAGCTGAAAAGATATGCTAGTATAGCTATGTCAGGTAGAAATGTGAAAACACCTACACCTCCTAGTATCATAGCGATGTTGACAACCCAAACTTCCCTGTATAGGTTCAACTTATGGGTGTGTACATGTGTACTAACTTTCTGATATTTAAGTGAACTTAATTGTCAGAGTAGATGCACATATGTGAAGCAGAGTCAACTTTAATATGGTGCAAGATAATACACCTCTAAAGTCACATTAGTTAAGTTGACCTGACAGGGCTTCTGCAGGGGAGTGTTCACAATGTGGCTGCCATTATGTCAAGGAACTGTATATGCTCCAATGTGGCTTAATTTAAATCGACTTAGTTAAGCTGCCTTATTTTAAGTCAACTTAGATGTGTGTATACTGCCTATATTGGTAAATAAGTCCTTTTGCAGGTATAATTTATGTTGTTCCAGGAGGTGGTGTAACTATCCCCTTACAAAGTCTTTGTGATGTAGAATAGTCGTCTTCTAAAAATCAAAGGCCTATAGTTAGGAGTGGGGCTAAACTATCTAGTAGCATGAGTCTGGGGAAAAAATGTGAAAGACAGGTTAGATTCTGGTAGCTCTATACTAACCATGTCACACAGAGGGAAAGATGGGACCATTTATTCTTCACAAGAGCTGTAGAGCAGTAATATTGTCATGGCGATTTATCTCTGGTCTCTGATCCCTGAATGCAACCTGCACAAATAGCCATGTGCAGAACTTCTGTGTGCAAGGTTGAGGAACTTTTGGCCTAGGCTGTGGACCTTTGCAACAGTTTGTATTGCAGTCAAAAATAGCAATAACTTTTAGAACATTTGCTTGCTTTCTCCCTTTGGGCACAGATGGGTTGGCCACAGAGGTCACTTTCCCAGCTGGCACAGTAGCTGTCTACTTTACCTTAGGTGGACCCCTGTGCAGTGCTGTTGTTCAGTGAAAACTTTCTATGTGGCCTACCTGCATACTGCCCCACTTTCTGCAGTAAAACCACACTTACTGCCAGTACTACTTGCTATGCTTGCCTGTGTGATTACATAGTGGTAGAAAACATCTGTGTCTCATCTACATGTACAAGTGCAGAATTACCTGTAATTAATAATAGGTAAGCACATTTCCAATTACAAGATTCAAGTCTACAAATGCAACTGTTCTTTATAGTATTGATAGCAGGCCTAAACTGAAGATAATACTGACTCATGCTCTTGAGGAAGACATTGTAGGAAAGCAGCTAATACAGGTGACAACCCATACATTAGTTACAGGCGCGTCTGAAATATTATCAAAGAATTATCTATAGGTGCCATGTGAGTGAAATGATACCAGATAAGTGGACTTCAAAAACAAATGAGAGAAAATCCTGATGACATAAGCACTGAGAAAGATAAGAGTGGGTAAATTACTGTGTATCATTTTGTCATCTTAGGTTCTACTAAAGGCTCAGCATCCGGTATGTGGTATATATGCAGAATGAATAAGTCTGGGTTTGTTGTAAATCTGTATTCATTTTAATATTATGTGTGATTACTTGTCTGAACAATTCAGCTTAGCTGCCATTTGCTTGCTGGGAAGATGTAATATCTATTTTAAGAAAAGTATATTTATTACTAAATGGTATTTTAAAAGTGGATAGGACTGCATAGTTCAGCTCTAAGAATGGATGAAGACTCAAAGAAGTGGAATGTAAAGAGGGCAGAACGAGAGGCAAAAGGAATTAATGAAACTGGAGATAGGCCTGTTAAATGTCTCTGGGTTAGGGTCAGAGGGGAGAGCAACAATGGTGATGTTGTGATGGGAGTCTGCTATAAATAACCAGACTAGAAGGATGAGGTAGATGAGGCTTTCTTTAGAAACTAGCAGGAGTTTCCAAGCCCTGGTTCTCATGGGGGACTTCAGTCACCCTGACAGTTACTGGGAGGGCAATATAGCAGCGCACAGGCAATCTAGGAAGTTTTTAGGGAGTGTTGGAGACAACTTCCTGGTGCAAGTATTGGAGAGACCAAGTAGAAGCCATGCTCTTCTTGACCTGCTGCTCACAAACAGGGAAGAATTGCTGGGGGATGTAGAAGTGGATGGCAACTTGAGCCGCAGTGACCATGAGATGATCGAATTCAGGATCCTGACAAAAGGAAGAAAGGAGAGCAGTAGAGTATGGACCCTGGACTTTGGGTGTTTTTATATGTGCTCCAGGGTTGGGAGGGCTGTGCATTAATTCTTAATTAGAACAGTTCTGAGAATTGCTGTGCTTTAAGTGCCCAGAGTGTCTTATATATCAGCATCTCTACACTTCAAAATGGTGGTGGGGCTGCTTTTATCTAAAGCTCGTCGAATGAGCTTTAGTTAAAGTGCTACCACAACCATTTTAAAGTGTGGGGATGCTGATACATGAGACCCAGAGGGTGGCTGGAAGCATGCTAACTAGCACACTCCAGCAGACTTGATAATTGAGTTGGCTCCAATGTGCTTTAATTACAGTGCATGTGAGCAGTCTCCTAGCTCACGTACAGCCTTCCTTTGACTTCAGGGAAGTGATGGGCAGGATCCCCTGGGAGGCCAGTTTGGAGGGGAAAGGAGTCCAGGAGAGCTGGTTGCATTTTAAAGAACCCATACTGAGTGCACAGGAACAACTCACCCCAATGTACAGGAAGAATATAGCAAATATGACAGGTGACCTGCTTGACTTAGCAAAGAACTCTTCAGTGAACTTAAAAAAAAAAAAAGGAAGCTTGGACAGATGACTTGGAAGGAATATGAGAATATTGCTCAGGTATTCATGGATGGAATCAGGAAGGCCAAAGCATAATTGGAATTGCAGCTAGCACAGGAAACGAAGGGTAACAAGAAGGGTTTCTATAATTATGTTAGCAACAAGAGGAAGGCCTGGGAAAATGTGGGTTCCTTACTGAATAGGGGAGACAACCTAATGACAGATAATGAGGAAAAGGCTGATGTATTTAATGCTTTTTTTAACCTCCAATTCCCAGACTAATGCACCAGGCAGCACAGTTTTTTGGGAGAAAGTGAGCAGCCAACAGTAGTGAAGAAGAGGTTAGTGTTTATTTAGAAAAGCCTGATGTGTACAAGTCCATGGGGCCAGATGCAATGCATCTGAGGGCATGGGCGACTGGTGCTGCCTTAGTCAGCGACTGCTGCCTGTGGCCAGTCCTGCCAATGGGGGGATGGGGGAAGTCCCCCTCGTGGCCAGTCCTGCTGACCAGGCCACCCCCTACATGTTGCCACTACCTGAGGGCGCTGAGGGAGTTGGCTGTTATGATTGCAGAGCCACTGGCCATTATCTTTGAAAACTCATGGCAATCAGGAGAGGTTCCAGATGATTGGAAAAGGGCTAATATAGTGCCCATCTTAAAGAAAAGGAAGATCCAGGGAACTACAAAATAGTCAGCCGTACCTGAGTCCCAGGAAAAATCATGGAGCAGGTCTTCAAGGACTCTATTTCTAAGCACTTGGAGATGAAGAAGGTGATTAGGAACCGTCAGCATCGATTCATTGAGAGCAAGTCATGCCTGACCAATTGGATTGCCTTCAATGATGAGACAACTGCCTCTGTAGATGTGGGGAAAGCAGTGGGCATGACACCTTGACTTTAGGAAGGTTTTGATATGGTTTCCAACAGCATTCTTGCAAGCAAGTTCAGGAAGTATGGGTTGGATGAATGGACAATGAGGCGGATAGAGAGCTGACTGGCTGATTGGGCTCAACGGGTAGTGATGAATGGCTTGAGGTCTAGTTGGCAGCCAGTATCAAGTGGAGTGCCCCAGGAGTTTGTCCTGGGGCTGGTTTTGTTCAATAACTTCATTAATGATCTGGAAGATGGGATGGAGTGCATCCTCAGCCAGTTTGCAGATGACACCAAGCTGGGGGTAGTAGTAGACATGCTGGAGGGTAGATCTAGGATTTGGAGTGACCTAGACAAATTGGGGGATTGGGCCAAATTAAATTGTATAGGCTGGATACAGACATGCAGGCACACGTGGTCTGTGGTACCACAAAGCTCTTTGCAGTGCCACAAACAGGACGTGTTTCATGTTAAACTTTGTGCAACCCTGCTAATTTGCAGCGTTGGCGCACAATTTGCTACTGGGACTTCTTGGTAGCAAAAGAAAAAACCCATGAAGAAAAGAATGGTGCCAGGCAGGCCAAAGAGGCATGCACTGGGACAAATGTGGGGATTGGGGAGCAGGCAGCTCAGGGCTGGATGCTCCCATGTCTCTGTGTGCCACAGCATGGGGCTCCACTGCAGAAACTCCCCCATGCTAAGGAATGTGGAGCCCCCATGCTGGGGTATGTGGAGCCCCTGCACTGAAATGCACTGCACCTCCAAATCGGGGAGGAGCCAGCCTAGGGCTGCTTGCTTCCCCATCTCCACATGCTTCAGCATGGTGGCTCCTCAGTGGACCCCTTGCACTGGGAAGTAGCCAGCCTGCTCTCCTGTCTTTTGGCACACTGTGCCCCAGTCAGCTGGGAAGCAGATGGCTGGGGGGCAGAGTGACTCAGCATGGGGGCTTCACAGCACACAGATGGGGGAGCAAGCAGCCCACGTGTTTCCCGGCTGGCTGAGGCACAGGGTGCCTCAATGCAGGGTCTGCTTGCTGCCTAGCTAGCCCCCCTTGCAGCACGTGGAGCAGTGGGACAATGTGGCCTACTGCAAAGCACACAGGCAGGGGTGTGCACTGCGGCATAAATTTGTTCTGTTACTATCTGTGCTGCTGTAAATGCATGGCTCTGCTCATGTGGATATGGCCATGATGTTCAACAAGGACAAGTGTAAAGTCCTGCACTGCATACAGAAGAATCCCTTGCACTGCTACAGGATTGGGACCAACTGGCTAAGCAGCAGCTCTGAAGAAAAGGACCTGGGGGTTACAGTGGGCAAAAAGCTGAATATGAATCAACAGTGTGCTTGTTGCCAAGAAGGCTAATGGCATAGTGGGCTGCATTAGCAGGAACATTGCCAGCAGAAGTGTTTCCTTCCCTCTATTGGGAACTGGTGAGGCCACATCTGGAGTACTGTGTCCGGTTTTGGGCCCCCCACTACAGAAAGGATGGGAACAAGTTAGAGTCCAACTGAGGGCAGCAAAAATGTTTAGGGGGCTGGGGGACATGACTTAGGAGAGGCTGAGGGAACTGGGCTTATTTAGTCTGAAGAAGAGAAGACAGAGCAAGGACTTAATAGCAGCCTCTAACTACCTGCAGGGTGGTTGCAAAGAGGGTGGAGCTAGACTGTTCTCACTGGTGGCAGATGACAGAACAAGGAGCAATGGACTCAAGTTGCATCAAGGGATGGTTAGGTTGGATATTAGTGTAAAGGTGCTGAAGGGTTTCCTTATAGCTTGCAAGCTCAATCAGGGTGTTTGCATTCTTGGGACAAGGATTGGAGCAGGCTGTGCACACAACACATGCATGTGACTGGACAGCTGTAACTCCAGGGCAGAAAACCTGGGGAAAAACAGGGGGAGACTAGCTGGGGAGAGGGTAGCTGAAGCTGTACTGAGATGGGCTGCTTCTGAGGGGAGCTGCTCCCGGGACAATTGCTTCTGAAAGGACGACCGGCAGAAGAATTGTTGCTGAGTGAGCTGCTTCTGAGAGCGGAGGAGCCATAAGCTACTGAGTACCTAGGATCACCTGTTACCACTGGAACGTCTGGTACACTTCTGTGGTAACATAATAAGAGATGTTTGGATTTGGCTTGATTAATTTTATTTTTAAGTATTGCCCTTACCAAGGCATTTGTGGTATTCTGCAATAGAAATAAAACCGTCACAAGTCAGTGCTCTTTTTAAAGAGAAATGTGTATCCCTCATGGGTTCTGATGTATACACTTTTGGGCAAGGAAAGTCCTAAATCCTAACCAGCAACTTACAATGCAGAATGGTGGCTTGAAGAGTCTATTTGAGTGTTACAGGGCACTTTTGCATGAACTCTGGGGGTGGATGGGGCACCTCTTAATCTTCATTACAGCACCTCTTAGAGACGCTTTAAATAAAAGTGCTGTCATGTCTCCTTGTATCAGTGTCTCCATGCTTTAGCTCAAGTGCCCCCACCACCATTTTTAAGCACGGGGCACTGATACACGAGATGCAGAAGGCTGCTGGAGTGCCGCAATTGCCATACTCCAACAGATTCAATTAATTAATTGAATTCAGTGCACTGAAACAGCCTGCGCACTTGTGTATAGGTGCTCATAAATGGCAAGATCAGAGCTCATAGGATGGAAAA
>NW_017729024.1:156133170-156148364 GCF_001723915.1 Gavialis gangeticus | reverse complement strand
CAGCACCTCTTAGAGACGCTTTAAATAAAAGTGCTGTCATGTCTCCTTGTATCAGTGTCTCCATGCTTTAGCTCAAGTGCCCCCACCACCATTTTTAAGCACGGGGCACTGATACACGAGATGCAGAAGGCTGCTGGAGTGCCGCAATTGCCATACTCCAACAGATTCAATTAATTAATTGAATTCAGTGCACTGAAACAGCCTGCGCACTTGTGTATAGGTGCTCATAAATGGCAAGATCAGAGCCTTAGAGAGAAAAGAAAGATGGGAGGAAAAAGACCTTGAGCTTGTGCCCTTCCTTTGCTTTCTGTGATCTATAAAGATGTCTGTAGTGGGATCCAGGCTGAAGGGCCACACCAGGGTAGGGCCCGGGTGCCTCGCTCTCAATGGGCATCTTGTCCCCTGTTCTCTATATCCCGCCTGCCACAACTTGATGTTAATACAGAGTATATCAGGAAGTGATATCTGACTGTATGGAGTTCATTGAGATGGGCACAGCTCTCAGCATCTGGGCATCTTCTGTGGGGCTCCACCTTCCCTATGCTGTACACTTTTCCATTTGGGTGTTCAGGTGATGGTCAAGATAGGTGCCTGGCCTTCCCAGGCTCCTGTCTTCACGTGATGGAGGAAAAAACCGTAAGTAAGAAGAAAAGAACAAAGCGGTCTGGGACTGACGGGAGCTGGCCAAGCCCTGTGACTCTGGTAAGGGTCTGCCACCAATGATACCTATCCCACGTAGAAATTAATAAAGCAATATAACATAAATAATCATCTCTATCATCTATTTATGGGCCTAGCTTCTCCTCAGGCAGCTGAGGCTCTTTGTGGTTCGTCCCCAGTCACAAACCTAATTCACAGGGCAGGCCTGTAGAGGGCCAACCCCGGTGGGTAGTTTTGGGTCACACATACTATGAACCCCCATGAGGCCCTTGCAGGTACCTGGCATCCAGCATCTGCAGGGTGGCTCGGGTTCCTGCTATGGGAACCAGGATTGGGCTGATCTCTGAGACATCCTCTGCCCTGGTGGACCCAGTGCCTACACCAGCGCCTCCTCCCTTTTGGGGCTGCCTCTGCCCTGTAGAGGAAGTTTTGGGTTGGTCTGAGCCAACTCGGACCCCTGAGTGTCCCTGCATGCCCTGTGGCTGCTGCTGGGTGCTGAGAGCCTCTGTGGGGCTCATTATTAGCTACAACTCCAGCCTCCCAGTTCTAGGTGGTGCGGGGTATGCCAGTGGCTTATTCTTCATTTCATCCAGACTCTGGGTCTAGGTGGAGCCTAGCTTTCAGCCCTGCCCAGGAGATGGGGGCGCTGGGAGTGCATCTCCCGCTGCTTTCCTGCCCTGACTGGGGGGGGCAAGAAGGCAGGGGGCATGAAGCCTGTTTGTGGGCTCATTGCCCACTGCTGGGACAGCCTGGGCTGCCACAGACTGCGGAATGCCCTGGCAGCCATTGCTGTGGTGAGTGCAGAACTGAGCCAAGTCCCTGCTACAACATCCCAAAGATTTTTTGTTTTGTTTTAATTAATCTTTTTCCCTTACAGTTTTTGATGATGGGGAACTTAGGGGATGTCAACCTGAGGAGACTCTGATATGACTGGAGACCTGTTGAAGTTAGGCTGTCACAAGAGCCAAAATACTGGAAGACTGTAATTGAGAGAGGGCAGGATTTTTAGTCAGGTAACTTAAAATACTTACACAATTTAATTCCTCCTTCAAGTAGAGAATGAGTTAAACCTAAGTATTACTGGGCACGTTTACATGTACTTTAATGCACGGTAATTATGGCACATTAAGTTTAGTACTGGTAATAACAGGTACTAACTTAACGTGCCCTAATTGGCACTACTGCGCAGTAGCACCAGCACATATTTTATGTGACATTAATATGTGGTAGACTAGTTCTACTGTGCGTCAGTGCATTAGCATGGCTTTTACTATGACGCACTAATGCGCAGTAGAACTAGTCTACTGCTTTTCTAGTGTCTTGTGTAGACGCATCCACTGAGTAGAACCTGCAGTAGAATCAGACCAAAGAGAGTAGTCATTTCTATTTCTAAAAATAAAACAGGTCAGCCAAAACACAGCCAGTCTGTCTTCGCATATAGTAGGGGTGTGCAAATGATTTAAGCCCAATTTCTTAAATCCAGTGCAGTCATTTTTCATTGCTATTTACAAAGCGTAGAAATGAAGTGAAAGATCTGTAGAAAGATTGAGTCAATTGTTAACCTCGGGTGCAACTGTGGAATCGTTGCAGTCTTGTTAGTGTAACATAGAATCACAGGAAGCTGCGGTTGGAAGGGACCATGATGAAGTTTAAAGAGAAGGACTAAAAGATTGCCAGGACCAAGCGCATTTATAGCACCAGTTTAAAGTCAGTCAATGTAAAAATCTCACAGGAGTTGAAATGAGATCAGTTACTCAAATCAGAGAGCAAACTACTGAATTCTAAGCAAACTGTTAATGATGAATGAGCCCAGCTACAAAACTTAACCTTTGGGGCAGAATCGCGTGCCTTATTGTTTTGAGGAGAAACAAGGTACAAGCTTGGCAAAATGCACAAATGAAAAGCATAGTTTTACTTCATGAATATCTCAGAGCTAGATAATGGACCAAGCAACAAACATACTGAGCCTGGAAGCACTGTTCACCTTTCATGCAACCAGGTTAAGATTTTAACCTTGGATACTCTGGAGGATGCACTGATATACTTGCAGCTGAAACATCCCAAAACAAAATTATGGGAGCTAAGCAAAACACCTATAAAAATGCAAACTAGCTGGAAATAGGGCATTTGGACGTGAAAGGTCAGTGCATCGATTCTCTTGCAACAAAATGCATAATGCAGATATCATGGGTTATAATGTGAGATGTCACTCTTCTCACAGCCTATAAACCCTCCTGCACAAGCAGCATGTTTCTGCTAGTCTCCCTTATGTTTGTGTGGTTTCAAGCACTGGAGTACTTAAGTTTTTCCCAAGGTCTACAGAACAAGGGCCAAAGTGGCCCTCAGCATTCATTTGTTCTTCCCACTTCTGGGGATGTTCTGCTTGGCACACGTATCTGTTTTTTCTTTCCTTCTCCACTCTCTGAAATCTGATTATCATGATGAAGATTTTCAATGAGGAGTGTTTTGTCATGTCTTGATAGTGATGAGATTCCTAATTAGTCTGACCTGTATTCATTTTTTCTGCTGATTCTTTTAACCGAGAATGATTTTGTTTCAGACCCTCATTCATCTCTGATGTTGTAATAAATGCGCCCCCCACCAATATTTATATATTTATTTGTTGTGCAATAATATGGTTGTTCTATCACTTGTGGATTCCTCTGCTGGCAGCACATCTAACATAGGAAATGGATATAACGTGTGAAGTGTGTCACTGCCGTAACACAAATGTTAATTACACATGTGCAGAAATGCAGGGGTTGGGAATGGAATTTACTAAACTAATCCAAGAATAGCTTGCCCAGCATCCGAGGAAGACGATAACGAGACAGATTTTTCACATTTCCTTATTGGCTACTGTGCAAAAATAACTATGATATCCCATTATGTACTGACCTGAAAAATCTGAAGGCTCTTGAGGGAGGGGGCAGGTAAGGAAAAAAGATTTCCATTCATTCTTTTTTCATAAGGTGTCTGGATTGTAGATATTGGCTTAGAAACCTATGTGTTCTGCACAAAAAGCCTTAGGCTTTTATCCAATTAAATGTTATTTTCTGAGAAAGTAAAGGTGGCATGGATAATTATACCAGGAACTAGTTATGTGAAAGGTACAATCATTCTGCCGAAAGTTTCATGATACAAACATTGAAAAACAAATGAGGTGGGGTAGTGTTTGGTAAATATGCCAATGAGTTAAGTTTTTCAGCTGAGTTATACACTCCAAATCACCACAGGCACCAAATCTCAGGTAGAGGTTAGATTCATAGAGGAGTTTTTATGATAAGGTGATTTCAAGTTTTTTTTCATATGAAGTAGTAACCACTGACAGATAAGTACATTGGACTAACTGGACTATTGGTTTGTCACCAGGTGAGAATGTATGCTCCTGTTTTGCAAACATTTTAATCCTATTTCTCTAAAATCTTATGCTTTCGCCTCTTTATTTTATTTTTAAGTAGGAAGCAACGTTATACATTTTCTGTATTTGGAACAAAACACAAGCACACAAAAAAAATGGCATGGAAACCACAGTAGAGTAGTTTACAGCCAACACTATGATCCATAAAAATTGGCCTAAAGACTCTTTCTTTCTGCTTTCAGTGCCATGGAATGTAAAGGAAATAGCTTAATGGCAGCTGCAAATAATTATCAAACTTTTAATGGGACTCTGAAATGTTATGAATTTGATCTGTTGCTTCAGAAATGCTGGGGGGGTTTATTTATTTATTTTTTATTCTACTCTTCTATGTAAATCTTGTGTGCCTGGTGCAACTCAAAGACCAAATTCACACTTCAACTTTCCTGCTACTCTCAAAGTTTTCAGAAGCTGATTGTGCAGTTAGATTTTTTTCTTGGGGGGAGGGGGACGATTCCTTTATAAGGGGTTTTCAACCTTTTTGGATCAGTGTACCCCTGGCAGTCAGATGGAGAGCAGTATACCCCCAGCAGCCAGATGCAGAGCTGGGGGAGGGGGCAGGGGGCAGGGTGGTATGAGGCCAAATTTAGAGTGGCGGCAGCCGCCATGTGTGAGCTCCTCCTCCCCCCCCGCCCCCCAATCCAGCTGGTCAGGTGGCACCTGCGCGACAATGCAGGATGGTGTGTGGCGGTGCTTCATCCCTGCCCACCCATGAGTACCCCCTAGGGCCTTCTCGAGTACCCCCGGGGGTATATGTACCTCTGGTTGACAACCCCTGCTTTATGTTTTAGTGTTTACTCTCCAGAATATTATTTTCTATTTTTCCCTTTTGCTTCAGTGAGCAGCATTTCAAAACACTGGAAACTGGCTGCTAGAGACAGGGAATTTTAGCTTTGTACTTTCAAGTAGGAAAATTTACTTTCTGACCTGCAACACAGTCCTTTCCAATTGAAATAAACAGATTGAGAAATTGTCCTTATGACTTTTCCTGATTATTAAACTAGGGAATATAAGGGTTTGAGTGATTTTACAAAATTGTTCATTGAAATAATTTAACCTCTTATAATGATATACTAAACCTACAACTAGGGAGACTTATCAGGGAATAACCAATCAAAATCAAATATAAAGATACCAAATAAGCTGATGGCAAAGGAGATATAACTGTTGTGGTGAACATGAACAGTGGTGGTTTGATTCCTAATAGTACCATTAATGACTTTGTGTAAGAGAGGAGAGTAACTTACTGCATTCCAGACATGTCTGTAAATATTACACCAGTCTATTTATTACCAAGTGTCCTAAAGTCACACAGACTATTGAAGGTCAGCAATTATAGAGATGCCTAGTCTCTTGTTAACTATTTGTTTTTCTTTCATTGCTACAGTAAAACAATAACTTGGACTACTGATTAAACCACACTCTGTATATGTCTGATAGACCAGAAATGACCACATCACTAGGGATAGTGGATTGCAAAATATATAGGACGGTTATAGAACAGGGGGTGGAAAAAATATGGCAGTAGTTTAGCAGCTGCTTTCTCTCTCATCTCTCAGGCTTTCTTACAGCTGGACTGAAAATCTCTTGAACTACTTCCATTAAGCTCAGTTGTCCTAAATCCTTTCTTTCTCAGATGGAAGGAAAGCTGCATCCCTGATAGCTGGTATGCAATGAAGGGAGCAAAAGGTATGTCGCATCCATGTTCAGTTTTGTCTCCCAGAATACATCAAAAGTATTTTTGCTATCACTCGCAAGCAGCCTGGGGAGGGGTGAAAACCCCCCGAGAATCTATTCTTTTGACTGACTTCAACATCCTGCTGATTTTGAACTTGGTTGCATGTGGCTCTTAACTGAGAAACCAAGATGCTGAATTACAGAGAAGTGAAAAGGTAAATCTCAAGACTTTCAAAATATTTTGTAGTGATATAGTGATTTTATAGAAGGTGCCTCTTTGGCTGATGAATACAGTTAGACTTGCCAACTGTCCATATATTTATGGACACTATAAAAAACAAGGCTAAAAACACCTGTCTGTAAAATCCATATGAAAAGATGCAGCCATCCATTAAATACCAAAACCAAGCAATAGGACCTTGACTGAAGCTATGCCAGTTGAAAGAAGCTTGAGGCAGTGTTGAAGGACAGACAAAGCAGAACAGTCCTAACTGGTATTTAAGCAGGAGCAGAGCACCCTGTATGGAGTTCATTTTAGGGCTTTGTGGCTCACAGAAGTCTCTAGCTCCCTCTACCCACCTCATCTTTTAGCAGCTGCTGCTGCATCTGGTCTCCAGTGCTGGGTCACAAGTAGGCAGACAGTAGTTTTTGTTTGGGGGTCTGTGCCAGGCCAGAGTAGCAGGGCTAAGGCTTGGGGATTGGGTGTGTGTGTGTGGGGAGGAGGGTGCAGCATGATACAGGATGGTGGTCAGGGGTATCAGGGTGTGGGAGTGAGTAGGGGACTCCTGTGGGGTGGGGAAGCATGGTTTAAAACCACTGCTACAGTCAAGTAGGGTTGCCAACACAAGAAATATTTTTTACTGACAATCTGCAAACTTCTTACTGACAACCAAACATTTTTATTATGGTGCTTTTAAAACTCCAAATTTGAACCCGTCCTTGCCCAGGGTCTGGTCTACCTTTTACATTACGTAAAATATATCAGTGAAAACATACAACCAGAAGTTTTCTATTGATATAAGTCAAAATTGGCAGGTTGCCAATAAAAAAGATTGTCATGGGTTGGCAACCCTGGACAATGCAAGTTTTATCCACTGTGTGCCTCAGCACTGAGCTAGAAAGAGGTTAGATCTTGAAGTTTCAGTATCTGCTGAGACAGCCAACATCTGGTCCAATAATTTGTGGTGGTAGCTTTTAGTAAAATGAATGGGACTTGAAATCGGGCTGTTCAGCTTCAGGAAGCATAGGTCTTTATCCCCTGAGCAAAGAACTACCTTAGCAGGCGGCAGTAGACTAGCAGCTAGAAACAACACACTACAAATGGTCAGAAATCTTTTGATACAGGTTTTTTTTCTTTTTAATAACAAAATATTGATTTGGCAAAGCCAGAACTTTTTGGAGAAATGAACTGGTTTCCATGAAACTTTAGGCTACCAGGCTGCTGGAGTACAGGAGCTAATTTTTGGTCAAACCATCTAAGAGTGAGACAGACCCTTGAAGAGCCAATATCAACAGAGGAGACCCAGATTCAGGTCACTTGAATTTTTTTTTTCATTCCAGGAGAGTACCCTAACTTCAGGGACTTTCTATAACAGGTTGCATGTTTGTCTATACAAAACGGAGCATCTCTAAGAGCAGTGGCTGACTCTATAGTTCACTGATATTGGCATGATACATCAAGCCTTGGCAGGAGGAAGGTTCAACTAGTTGACCTTCTAGCCTTCCAGCTGTGGACTCAGTCAGAACCATGGGTTACACTAATCTGCCCCATCCCATGGAGGGGAGAAAGGCAACAGAAGCTGGGGGAGGGAGGGGCATCCCACCGACTCCAGTGGCAGCAAAAACTGAAGAGGGGAGTGGTGCCTGGACCAGGAGCCACAGTTCAACCCCTCAGAGGCCGCATGAAGCATGCAGATTGCCAAGTGGACAGCCCCGCTATAAAAAATGGATTGAGAGCACCATATGCATGCCCTCAATGTATGCCATCATGAAAGCATTGGATAGGTAGTAAATGGAAACATGCATGTGAAAGACTGTCCTTCTACCAATCACTTAAATCCATTTAGTTTCCTTTGTGTAACAAGAGAACACAACTGCTTTTAAGAAACTTGGCTGTTATACTTAAAAAAAACCCAACTTGAAATAGAGTTGCCTCAGATTTGGGAATAAGAAATCCAAGTTATAATTTTCAGGGGGATTGATTCCAGGTTAAAAAAAAATTATCCAGATGAATACTTTCACTGCTAGTAGTAATTCTAATAAATTAGCTGGGAAGTTGCTATCTTCAAGAAGACTGCCACCTGCAAGGAGACTGTGCTGATGGTATTGCAAGCTTGAGAGAACTTTGGTTATTTTTTGAACAGTGAGATGCACAAACAAAAATTGATTTGAAAGTATTTATGTTCTACTTAACTTGAAGTGTGTTTGGAGGTATTTCTTTACCTAACATTCCCATAGTCTTAGAAGGAGTTATTAAAAAAATAAAGCAAGCATTTTTAATGATTGGTATTAAAAACATGAGTGGTCTAGCTCTGTTTAATTCAGTGGGATCTTGCTGATTTATGGTGGGAACATCTGACTCTAAGAGTTTTCATACAAAGGAGGTCTCAAACTAGTGCAATGCCATGGATTTGGTAATTACTTTCTGAACATTTACAAGGAAATGGTTAAATTACAAGCAGGCACTTTCAAAGGTTTATTAAGGATTTTTCTCATTATGCAACTTCCCTCATCAACAATCCCTACATCTTTAGTAAATAAACTGACATTAGAATTGTCAGCCTAAATAACCAGGCCTCGGTCTAGAAGCCAGGTCAGGCCTAAAAGGAACCCCCTCTTTTACTAATTACCATGGAAGAAGTGTGCAACCCATCACTACATATACTCATATGACAAACTGGGTAGTTTACTGGCCATCAACCTGTATGCATAATAGCTTATATGTATGGCAGTGTGTGCTGAGTGGTGGATTTTAGGTAGGTTTTCAGTACATCAAATCCATCTCACTACTTTTGTTCCAAGCAGCCGACAAGAATGCAAGAGGATGTATATAGAAGAGAATCTAACTTAATTATAAAAAAGGTTTTATGATCATTGACTAGCATGCAAAAGTCTCTTCGCAGACAGAATAGTCTGCTTATGATGAGTCTGTTTGGCCTCTTTGATCTACAGTCCCTTCCAGAAAACTGAGATTGTGCATATCCATGTTGCCCCAAGACGAGGCTGAGCCATGAGGGCTAAATCAGAGCTAGATTTGGCAAACTTGAGTCATGTGAGTAAACTGTATTCCTGCTACCTATGTGAATGAAACTAAATCATCAAGTGCTGGTGGGATTTGGACTGTTATAAGCAGATGCCATTCAACAGTACCAGCACTTCTATGATAAAAAGTGTTAAACTCTGCATCACTTGTGTGGCCTAATAGAACGTTGTTACAGGATTACTGTCTTCTGCTTTGAATATAAATGTGTCAGCTTTTCCCCAACATATATTTTCCATACATGCCACAGTTTTGCCTGATTTGCATTCATGTAGCAGCAGAAGCCTATTATCATGGAATAAATAACAAATCCCCTAACCATTTTCTTTTAATTATAGTTCACAGAGTGTGGGTGTGACTTGCAACAAGTTACATGACAAAAATTTTAAAGAAAAGAACAAGAGAAAACTAAAAGCCCTTTTTATTTCTTCCATGCACAGGCATAAGAAATGTTTTGAATTATGGACGTTTTTTTTTCAAAATGTATTTGTTTTTCTCACATATAGAGCAAGGAAGAATACATTTGGGGCTTGACTTGATTTATACCAAGGACACTCTTTACCACTTTGACAGCGGAAAGAGGGATAAATTGCATTTGCACTCATAGGGCTTCTTTGACCTACAGGAAAGGCATTAAAAGGCCTTAGGCCTGGTCTTCACACAGGTATTGCAGCAGTTTGCCTAACTTAAAATACTTTCTGAATCAGTTGTTTCACCTCTGAGGTAGAATGGCTTTAGGGTTGCTAAGCTAAACTGATTTTAGCTACTATAAAAAAATTTATTCATGTTTCCCTGCAAAGGAATGGCATCATTTTCACTTCATTGCTTTGGAAATGGATTTAATTTGGTAGGTATAATTTTTACTCACTCTAAATATGAATTCAACCCAGAATGTAGAAAAGCAAACTAAATGGAGGCAATATGTTACTTGGCTGGTCTAATGGCTAAAGAAAATACCTAGGAGTCAGCACCTCTGGTTTATAGTCCACACTGTGTTTTTGTTTTGTCACTGATGGGATTCAACCCACTTTTCCTATTTCCAGGAATGTGCCCTAACCACCAAGCTGGAGGCTATTTAGGGTGGGGTGTGATAAATTCTAATCCTTCTTATGCAAAGTAAAATAGCTTCCACAGAATTATTAGACACTTGTGTCTGGGAGGGCAAAAGAGTGAGAGAGAGCAAGTATGGCTCTCTTCTAGTGATAGGCATTTGACAGATGTGCAGCTCCCTGCTCTAATTCATGGCACTTTACAGAAAGTGCCATGAGTTAGAGTGACCTCCCCAACCCAACAGACATTTGCTGTTGGGTTTGGGGTGGGGAGGGGGTAGAGGATTGAGCTCCACTTTGGAGCCAATCCAGGAGGAGCTGCCTGTTTGCAGCCTTCCTCCGCTAGCCCCACCCCTCTCCCCCAGCTCGGGTGCTGTCTGCAGGATGGGAAGAGGGAGAAGAGAGGGAAAGGAGCTCCAGGCTGGGTTTTGCCCAGCCTGAGGTGGAGGGTAGGCTGGTGGTTTGGAGCCATTAGATACCTAAATTCAGGAACTGAGGCATCCAAATCCTTTAGTGCATTGGTGCTGAACCGCCAACCCACAGGCCAGATCTGGCCTTCAGGGCTTCCCACAGATCTGGAAATTTGGTGGTGGGGAAGTGGTTGCAATTGATGCTGGTTCTGCAGAATTTCCAGGCCCTGTAGTCAGATGCCATGGCCCCATGCACCAGATCAGACCAGTGCACAGAGCCAGGGCAGTGGGCCTGATCTGGCATGTGGGGCCAGAGCCTGATCCAGTGCATGCAGGGCCAGGGCTGGGGCAGGGCAGCAGGCCCAATCTGTCATGCATGGGGCCCAGTCCAGTGCATGTGGGCCAGGGTGGTGGACCTGATCTACCATGCAGGGCCAGGGCCAGGGCCAGGGCTGGGTCCTGATATGGGATGTATAGGGCTGGGACCAGGGTGGTGGGTCTGATCTAGTGTGTGGTGCTTGGGCCATGTGCCGGATTGTACCAGTGAGATGCCCCCATGCTGGACTGGGCCCACAGGTCAATCCCAATGCACTGGATCCAGCCCACAGACTGACCCTAAACCATTTGTCTTGCTCATAGCCCAGAAAGGTTGACCACAACTGCTTTAGCAGATATAGTCCTTAGCCCTTTTGAGCCCAGCTTTCAGAAAATTCAGCTACCTTTTGAGGTTTTTTGTGTTTAATCCTTCTGAAATACTAGGCTTCAGTTTATCCATTTGTAAAAAAGAAATTTTATATTAGAAGCCCAAGTGGTGGCACTGATTTATTACATTAGGTAAGGTTTATTTTGGATAGGAGCTATGTAAGGGCAAATGTTTAGGTTTGTATTGTGGGCATTCTCTTTGTCTGCAGATAATCAGGATAATCCATCCTGTTCAACTGAAATGCCTCATAAATTGAAAGCTATTTTACCAATGAAAAAAGCCTAAGTTTACTTCAGTGCATAGTTCAGTGCTATTCTCCATTCCAAGTTCTTCCCTAGCCAGATATAGTACAGAGTTACTTTGGAACTGACTGCAAAGTTTCTAAAAGTATTAAAGAATAAATGTTGAATAGTATATGATGTAGCTCATTTTTTCAGTTCAGATTGTCTTTATAAGAACTCTATTTATTTACTTTGGGACGAAGTCTATGGCCCTTAATTGAAGCACATTCCCACTGAAAATAAAAGGGCAGCTGGAAGTGAGCTTGAAATATTTCAGTCCTATTGTCCTGTTAGGAAGAATGACCATTTCATTTAAGGTTACATGGAAGCATGTACCAAACTGGCAAAGTCTTTATTTACAATACATGCTATTCCAATTCTCTAGATCTAAAGGCACTTCTTCAGCATCACTTACTATTTTACATGCATACTTGTCAGAAGCAGTTTTTCCTGATTCAGCTAAAGGAAACAAGTGAGCAGCTCATCTAACAATGAGCAGACCAGTAAACAACTCGTTTACATTGGAAAGCTTCTATTTGCAGAAAAATGCCTTAAGGGAGCTGTTCCAAGAGAAAATGTATTCTTCCAAAAGGAAATGGCAAAAGCATCCTGTCTTTCTCTGCAGTTCAGCAGTACTCAGTGCCAACACCAACATCATATACTTTCAAAGATGTATTTTTCTTATTTTACACACTGCATTTTGAGGTTACATCAGGCGAGTCAGCTTGGTATCAAAGTCCCCCATACACGTGGGTGATATGAATTTGAGCAGTTGTTCTTTCTTGTTTATGCCTGGAAAAGCAATTGTGAAATCTTTTATCTATCTAGCTATCCATATTCCATCTAAGAAAGAGGACATGATAAACCTTTTTTTTCTTTTTCAGGAATTAGGGATAACCCCATGACATTCTGAATGTTAGAGTGGTCAGAGTTAGAAATCATTTACAGAAGTGCTTGCTATTATCTGAGATGTGACAATAAAATGCTTCTTCCATGTTTGTGTTTTGTTATGTTTGAAACATCTTTTGAAACGCACTTAAAAAAACAGTGTGGATTTATCTTTGTTGCAAGAATCCTCCTGCACTTTGCATTTGAACCTGATGTATAATGCCAGATGGGAAGTCCTTGACCTGCAAGTGTTGTGAGGACATCCAGTGTGTTTGGGATTTTTTTTTTTTTTGTTCGTTTGTTCTGTGAAATCAGGTTTTAGTTAAATGAAGCAGTTTATTATTAGACTATGGAAACAAAGGATTTTGTACTAAGAGGGACTGTCATAAAAATGAAGGACTTTCAACCACTGGACATGTCTACACATCTATTATCTTTTCTAATCCACATTAAATTTACTACTTCCAGGGTCAGGTACTAAATTAATGTGCAGTAGGCTGTACTAATGAGCAGTAGTGCATTTACATGTTGTTTTAGTGACACTTAATGTGCAGTAGACTATTTTACTGTGAATTAGCATAATGTCATGGTTTTTTATGTGATGCTTTAATGCTCAGTAAAATAGTGTACTACACATTAAAGCACACATGTAGATGCACCCACTGTTACTCTAGCTTTATGCTGGTTTAACTTCATTCACCAGTATACAATTGGAATAATGCAGTAGTGATTTAGACTAGATCTTCATACAAAATCAGGATGAACCTATATTATATGCCAGAAAAAAATATGATCAGTGACTGTGTGATAACATAGTGAGGAAATAGGGACTAAATTGTGAACCTCTTTGTGATAGGACTAGGCTTGCCATGGGGTAGCAGCATGCTGTGGCTATTTAGCCTGTCCCCAGTCCAGCTCTTCCATAACACCATCTGGTATCTCACCTGCTGTGCCTTGATGGAATAACTAACCCTTCAGGAGGTGTCCTGAGCCATGGAGCAGTATTTTTTCCTTTGGGCCACCTGACTACACCTTTAGGTTTTAAGCCTCAGTCCCTTTTGGTCTTTGCCTACTTACTCTGGCTGCCACCTTCAGCTGTAGGCCCCCTTATTCTAGTCTCAGCAGCAGCTGCTCAGTTGGGGTTTTAAGTCAAACAGGCTAAGTTCTGGAGCCTACCCTAGCCCTCTGGCCTCAAAAGGTGTCTTTACACATGCTCTGGGGTGGAGGGGGGTGGGAGAAAACTTTAATTAGAGAAGTTCCAAGAGCTGCTCTAATTAAAGTGCCAGTAGCATCACATGTATTCAGCATCCCACACTTCAAAATAGTGGTGGGAGTGCTTTAACTGGAAGTGGCCTGCAAAGCAAACCGAACATGCATCTATCAGTGCATCACAAATAAGACTAAGGATGCCATCCTCCTGCTTTACTCAGTCTGGGTGAGACCACAGCTGGATACAACTGGGCGTAATTGTATTCAGTTCTTGGCACCACACGTCAGGAAGGATGTGGTAGGCTTGAGAGAGTCCAAAGGAGGGCTACACATATTGTTAGAAGTATGGAGAGTAGGCCACATGACAAGAGGCTGAGAGACATGGGGCTGTTCAGCCTGGAAAAGAGAAGACCCAGAGGGGACTTGGTGGCAGCCTATAAATATATAAGGAGTGCATATCATGGATTGGGAGAATGTCTGTTCACCAGGGCTCCCCAGGGGAAGACTAAGACTAATGGTCATAAATTGCTAGAAGACCGTTTTAGATTAGACATACCTGACACAAGAGGTCTATGGGCCAACTAGGGGAGAGGCACTGCTCGATCTGGTGCTGGCCAAAGGGGATGATCTGGTGAGTGATCTGAGGAGTGAGGGCAAGCTTGGTGACAGCAACCATAATCTGATTACTTTCTCTGTCCAATGCAGGGTGGGAAAATCCCTCAGCACAACACAAATCCTGAACTTTGGGAAGGCTGACTTCCACAAACTCAGGAGACTGGTCAGCTAGGCACTAAGGGACCATGACCCCCTAGGAAGGGGAGTCCATGAGGAATGGTTGTTCCTAAAGAACTCAATCCTCAAAGTGCAAGGGAAGTCCATCCCATTCCACAGGAAATGCAGTCAGAAGGCAGGGAAGCCCCCTTGGCTCAACAGGGAACTTCTGGATGTCCTGAAACAAAAAAGAGAAGCCTACACCAGATGGAAAAACTGGAATCATTACCAAGGAGGACTACTCGGCAGTAGCTCATACCTGGAGGGAGCAGTCCAGAAAAGCCAAGGCAGCAACTGAACTCAGGCTAGCCTCCAGAATCAAGGATAACATAAAGTCATTCTTCAGATATGTGGGAAGTTGGAGGAAGAACAAAAGCAACATTGGCCCCCTGTGACATCAAATTGGGCAGCTGACATCTGATGCCCAAGAAAAAGCCAATCTCCTAAATGATTACTTTGCGTCAGTTTTCCACCCACCCAAGGTGGTCACGCTGTCAGATAGGATGCAAAGCATCCAGGGCTCAGGAGATGGGCCCACAATTGATGTAGATCACTTCGAGAGGCTTGACACCCGTAAGTCCATGGGCCTGGATAGATTATACCTGAAAGTCTTAAAAGAGGTGTCGGACATCATAGCACAGTTTCATAGTTTCATAGATTAAGGGTCGGAAGGGACCTAGTAGATCTTCTAGCCCGACCCCCCGCCAGGGCGGGAGAACAACAAAAACCCCAAAAACAAGAAACGGGACTCAAATGAGTCCAGCCAGGTAGGCATCCAGCCTCTTCTTAAAGACCCCCAGGGTAGGGGCCAGCACCACTTCCCTTGGAAGTTGGTTCCAGCTCCTAGCCGCCCTAACTGTGAAGTAGTT
>NW_017729024.1:156119069-156133074 GCF_001723915.1 Gavialis gangeticus | reverse complement strand
CAAGGGTCTTAAAAGAGCTGGTGAACATCATAGCATGCCCTATGGCCAAGATCTTTGAAAGCTCGTGGTGCTTGGGTGATATACCAGAAGACTGGAAAAGAGCCAGCGTGGTCCCAATCTTCAAGAAAGGGAGGAAGGAAGATCCAGGGAATTACAGACCTATCAGTCTGACGTCCATCCCTGGAAAGATCTTGGAGAAAATTGTCAAGGGATCCATCTGCAACAGACTAAGGGAGGGCAATGTACTGAATGCCAGCCAACATGGTTTAATTACTGAAAGGTTTTGCCTGACCAATCTCATCTCCTTCTATGGTCAGGTGACGCTTTGCCTGGACAAGGGAAATGAGGTTGATGTGATTTATCTGGATTTCAAGAAGGCCTTTGACTTGGTCTCCCATGATGTCCTCATGACCAAGCTGGGGAACTGTGGCCTTGACCATCTCATGGTCCGGTGGCTGGGGAACTGGCTCCAGGGTCGGACCCAAAGGGTATTAGTTGATGGGAACAAATCAATGTGATGCAGGGTTACCAGTGGAGTCCCCCAGGGCTCAGTGCTCAGGCCGGTACTCTTCAATATCTTCATTAATGATCTGGATTTGGGCATCAGATGTGGACTGGCAAAGTTTGCGGGCGACACTAAACTATGGGGGAAGATGGTCATGCTGGAGGACAGACTGGGGAGACAGGCTGACCTGGACATGCTTACAAAGTGGGTGGATCAAAACCTGATGGCATTCAATGTAGAGAAGTGCAGGGTACTACACCTTGAGAAAAAAACCGAGCATCATACTTATACCCTTGGTGGTACCATACTCACTAGCACTGCAACCAGAAGAGACTTGGGGGTCTTGGTTGACCACAAGATGAACATGAGCCACCAATGCGATCCCATGGCTGGCAAAACTACCAAACTCTGGCATGCATCCACAGATGCATCTCAAGCAAAAGCAGGGATGTTGTCCTTCCACTTTACTCAGTCTCAGTGAGGCCGCAGCTGGAGTACTGCATCCAGTTTTGGGCCCTTCACTTCAGGAGGGTAGTGGATAAGTTTGAGAGAGTCCAGATATGACCAATCGCCAAGAGAGCAAGCCTTGTGAGAAGAGGCTGAGGGACATGGGACTCTTCAGCCTTGTGAAGAGAAGGCTCATGGGGGATTTGGTGGCTGCTTATATGTAAGAGGGGTGCATCAGGATCTGGGAGAACAGTTGTTTACCAGGGCTCCCCAAGGGATAACTAGGTCCAACGGCCACAAACTTCTAGAAGGCCGATTCAAACTTGATATAAGGAAAAACTTCTTTACATTTCCAGTGTTCAAGGTCTAGAACAGATTCCCCCTAGAGGTGGTGCAAGCACCTACTCTGGACTCATTCAAAAGTCATTTGGATGTTTATCTTTTTGGGATCGATGATCTCATGAGGTCCCTTCCAGCCCCTAAGGTCTATGAAATCTATAAGGAAAAACTTCTTTACAGCTCGAGTGTCCAGGGTCTGGAATAGACTTCCCCCAGAGGTGGTACAATCACCTACTTTGGATATCTTAAAAAAACCTCTGGACACGCATCTCGCTGGGGTCATCTGACCCCAGCAGTCTTTCCCGTCCAAGTGCAGGGGGGGCTGGACCCGATTAACTTGAAAGGTTCTTTCCAGCCCCTAACATCTATGAATCTATGAAGCCATTTTGAAGCATGCTGATACTGAATACCCATGATGTGGAAGCTGCTGGAGCATGCTAATTAGCACGCTCCAGCAGATTCAATTATTTGAGTCTGCTCTGAGTCTGCTTGATTAATCTGCTTGATTCATTGAGTCTTCTCAAATATACTCCAACATATGCTAATTAACATGCAACGGAACAGAAGTCTGGCATATCTATAGGTGCTCAAAGGGGTTAAACTCTCTCCCTCTCTCTGTTCCCAAAGGGCTTTAAAGCTTGCAGCGTTCTTTAAGGCACCAGGGTTAAAGTGCTCTCTCTAGCCTGAGGGTAAGCATTTTATTCACGTGAGCCACTCCCTTTGTGGCCAGCCAGTCCTGTTGCAGGGTCTGAGCACAGGGGTTGCTTGTTAATCTCTGCAGCTCAGGCAGGTGCCTGCCCTTTTGGCTGCAATTTTTTCGTAGTTCAGTTTCCGGGGGCAGGGCTGCTGGGGATAGCAGACACCTAACCTCTTTTCTCTTTCAGTTCTTGCCATCTGGGGCTTTTGCAGTCTCTTTTCCTCCCTTGAGCCCTCATCCCTCTGAGGCATTGGCAGATAAATGCATGGGCCCTGGTGGGCCTGGGCACAGGGGCCCCTGCCAATCAAGGGCTCCCTGGGGCACCAGGGGCAGCTCAGCCAAGGGAGGCATCCTGGCCATGGGCATCCAGGGCAGTTAGCATGCACCTCCTCCTCTCCATCTAGGGGGAAGGCTGGGGCAGCAGCTTCCCAGGGCTGTCTGCTGCTAGGAAGTGCCATGGGCAGCCCCAATCCCACTCTCTGCCATCTGCGGGCAGCTGCTGGCACCAGCACTGCTGGGACAGAATGGAATGGGACAGCCCCACCCTGCTAGGGCCAGCACAGGGGCAGGTGGGCGGTCAGCCAGGGTCAGCACGAAGCCCATGCCCCACTCCAGCCAACTGCAGCCCTGGCTCTGGCTCTGGCTCTGGCTCTGGCTCTGGCCTCGGCCCTGGCCTCATCCCTGGCCCCTGCCTCAGCCCTGGCCTGTCCCACAGTGCTGGAGGACTGCAGACCCAGCTGCATGACACCTGCCAGGTGTTGGGCTGGGCCAGGGCCAGGGCTGCCTTCATTTCAGTGGTGCTTGTGTCCCCTGGCTCATCCTGGATGTGCCAATGAGGCTGGGTAGGCCCAGCTGCAGCCCCCTGGCAGACACAGAGGGAACCCACCCTTGCCTTGTGGGGGGCCTCCAATTTTATGTTTACCCCGGGCCCCAATAAATTAATCCGTGACTACTCTAAGCCACACCTTGTGCTGCTGCTACCTGTCCCCAGGGAAACAAATGTCCCCATGTGTCTGGATGCACCCAATGGTGATATTTCAAGATAAATTTTTCCTTAGGACCAAAAAAAGGTAAAGTTACTTTTACTGAGGATAATTCCACTCACACCAGTTTCAAGCTGAGAGACTACACTGACTACAGTAGAATTACTCCTGGTATATGCCAATGTAAATGAAAGCATAATCAAGAAATTTGATTGACCTTAGGTTTTGCTGTTCATCAGAGTTTACTTTCCCTCCAGGAAAATACTGACCTTAATTTTACTTTCTTTCAATATTTACATCTCAGATCAGTAAATCTTGATGTTTAATTCTCTCTGTAAATTCTGTTGTGTCGCATATTCTATATCCTTATTGCCAAAAGTAAATGCAAAATCTCCCTATTGATACCCTCTGGTAAGATAGCTTTCAATGAGATAAACAAATATTTGTAGAGCTTATTGACTCTTGCAGTAAATGTCTATGATAACATCCGTATTGCTTTGGAAATGGCTTTTTTAGTTACTGTCTGTTTTACCAGAACTGGCAGCACATTGTGGACAGATAGATAATCTAGGAATTGTGGTTTGAGGATTGTCAGAAATGAGAGATGTAGCTGATGTCTGAATATCTTTCTGTATCATAGTTATGAATTCTGGGCAAAACCCCACAGTTTGCTAAGCACTATTCAGAAATACAGTTCATGTCTCAAACCACTAACAGACTAAGATTCTAATACTTCGCTCTAATACTGTGTTGTGTAAATAATACTTACACATATACATGATTTAATTTATATGAGCAGCCCCATTCAACCAACATCCAGGTTTTCTTTGTGCTATCATCAATACAAACAATAGGAGTATGAAGAGATCACTGTCCCAGAGCACTTAGCCTAAGTTTGTGAGAAAACAAAACTGTTGAATGAAACAGAGTGATAAGTAAGTGGATAAAATGGTAAATGTAACAGGGAATTGGACTTGGAGTTGCATAGGAAAGTAAATGTCAACTAACTGTTTAACTCCTTTCTGCTTTAACTACTGATCTCCTTTGAAATATGCTTACTATTAAATAAGCAATGGGTCCAAGAAACCTCACTAGATTTTGTCTCTTTTTGCTTTTTTATAAAGGCCCTCTATTCAGTAATTAGAAGACAGTAAAGAAGAAACTGTCCACATCAAACGTACTTCAACTTATTCAATATGTCAGCATAAGCTGAAAATCTATTTCCCTTTATGTGTCTATGTGGTAGCATTCTAGGTGTGGGGGAGATATTTTTGGCACTTACATTCTACTTCCCCTGCAGCATGGAGGTGTGAGCCTGTGTTTAGTGAAGCTACACATTGGCAGGGCAGGTAGGTGACTATGTCTGTACACCCTTTCTGGATCCTACCCATGCATCTAACATAATGGGCAAGGATTTCTTACAGTAATATCTTTTATTGGACCAACTATGTAGTTGGGATAAAGTTAGACAAACTTTCAAATGCAAGGCGTTCTTCCTCAGGCCTGAGTCATGCATGTAAGTCATAAAAATGTAGCTGACCAGAAACTAGCAGGTGTTAGACAGTGGACAGCCCTCCCATGATTTAGCCCCAGTAGCTGAGCAGTTAGGATACTTACAAAGGAAGCCAAAGACCCCGTTGTAGCTCTCCCAACCTTGCCCAGAGAAGATTTAAACTTGCATCCCTTTGATCTCCCAGCACACTGCTCTAGCCATCATATAGCAGGTTAGGCTGTATGTTCCTTTCCAGTGCTCCTTTTGAACTGTTTCCCTGAGCCAGCCAGATGTGAGGCCAGAAGACAAACATGCTGTAGGGTGGCCAGTGAGATGACTGCTGTTCTGGAAGGGAGGGAGCCCTGGGTTTTAGCCAGGCTCTTTGCTCCCAATGGGCCAAAAACCTATGCACTCATCTGCCCATTTTATCCAATGACTATTAAATACATATGACAGTGGCTCAGCTTCAAAAAGAGCAACATAAATGAAGTTCTTCAGCACCAGGTGGCTGAACTGGAGGCAAATTCTTATTGCATTTCATTTACCAGATGAGTGAAAGGGTCCTGTTTGTTTGGATTGCCCAAGAATTAAAATATTTTTGGCCATGTACATGATATCAATTCAGAAAATATTGGTCTTAATAGGGTATACAGGCTAGGTTGATTCCCTGTATTACAGATGAAACATTTTTGTTTCCCTCTGTGTTTTATAAATAGTATTTTGGAGAGATGGCAGACGATTTCCTGAGATTCCTGTTTAAGACAAACCATGTACCCATTGTTGGTGCCTAGTATAATCTGCATATCTCTAACAGGTGCATAGTTAGTGAGATATGGGATGACCTGATCGTGAAGGAAAACTGAAAAACAGTAAGAACATGCAGTGCAATCTAACAAGATCTATTATACAGTAGGTGTGTCTACACATGCGATTAATGGCTACTGCACAGTAAAATAAGGTGCAGTAAGATGTGTCTGGGAGCATGTCTACACGTGCACCCTGTTGGAACCAGATTTACACCCAACAGGAGCAGCCCAATCAGCTCCTTCCCTGCTCTGCCCCTCCCCCCCCCAGCATTCAGGGGAAGCTCCAGACTCCCCTGAGTGCCAGCCCAGCATAGGGGCTGGTTACAATGTGCATGGGGCTAGGAAAGCTGTGCTAGCTGCAGGGGAAGCTGTGTCCCAGATCTGTGCACATTGGGATAGGTTCTGATCTGCATGGGGCTGGGAGACAGTTGCCCCTGCAGCCAGCACGGGTCTTCCTGAATCGGGGCTTAGTCAGGCAGCAGTAGCCCCCTACCTCCTGGGCTGACCAGGAGCAAAAGTGCTATCAGTCAGCACCTACACACGCACTACTGTGCTGTTTATCCAGTACCAGTATGTGTTGGTCCTAGCAAATGGTGCATTAGACTACTTTAATGCATAGTGCATGTATAGATGGTGACACTTTACTGTGCATGAGATTAGTCTAATGCACAGTAAAGCATCTCATGTAGATATGCATAGAGTGTTAAGCAACCTAGAGTTCTGCTTCATAGAGGATAAGAGCCAAAGTTCCATATTAATTGTTTGAATTAGAGACTTGTTAGTTTGTTTTATTACATTTTTCTCTGTTATTGGGATAAACAACTTGAGTGGTATTTTATCATCTTTATAAGTTTTTTAATTTAAGGATGATGTCCTTGTATATCAGTCAAATGTTTGTCATTTATAAGGAATATTTTAATATTCTGCCTTTCCCTCCCTAGTCTTATAATGACTATCCATGTATTTTCTATGCCACGGAAATTTAAATAGGAAAAGAGCAGCTGACCTGCTTTAGAACTGTTCAATATCCTCATTATTGAGCTGGAAGTAGAATTGAACATATATTTGGTACATTTGTGGATGGCACCAGGTTGGCTGGGGCAGCAGATATTTTAGACAACAGGACCTTGATAAACTGGACAAATGATCTGAAATAAATAGGGTTCAGTTGGTTAATTTTAAGAGTAAAGTCTGCACTTAGGATGGAGCAAATAAATGCACAGATCCAAAATATGGAATGACTGACTGCAGCACTACAGGAAAAGGACCTGGGTATTATAGGAGATCAGAAGCTGAATATGAGCCACGAGGATAATACTGTATTGCAAAAAAAGTTAATGACATGCTTTATGTATTTATAGCAATATCACCTACAAGTCAGGAGAAGGGATTCTTCCATACACTTAGCTCTGGTAAAGTTTTCTCTGGAATATTGTGCCCAATTCTGGCCACTGAACTTTAGGAAATATAGAGATAAATTGAAGAGTCCAAAGGAGAGGAATAAAGCATTACATGAGGAAAGGTTGGAAGAGTTATTTAGCTGAGGTTATTTAGTCTGGAGAAAAGAGGACTAAAGAAGGATCTGAAAAGTCTCAAATACAAAAAACTGTTGCTATAAATAGGTCAATGATCAATTGTTTTAGCGCCCACAGGGGGAAGGATCAAAAGTAATGAGTTTACCTTGCAGTAAGGGAGACTTAGATTATATACTAGGAAGAGTTTTCTAACTGCAGATCATCTAGCCAGGAGACAGCATCTACATCAGAGTACTGCTTTATTTAGGACCCTCAGAGTTGTTTATCTTACCATTTTTGGACATCAGGTTTTTCTTTTTCTTTATGCCTACATGTGCCCATAGGCAGATTAACACACAGGCCAGCTGGGCCTGGGCCCGGGGCTGCTGCCAAACAGGAGCCCCTGGATGCCTGGAGGGTGGGCATGAGGGGAGAGGAGGCAGCTCGGTGTGGATGACACCATTGCTTGGGCCAGGCCAGGCATGTGTAACAGGGTGGGCTGTGGCTGCAACTGCTGAGTACCAGACAGGGCATGAGGTCCAACTGCGCTGGAGCCTTGGGAGTGGCTGGAGCAGGGAGCAGAGCTGGGCACAGCCAGGTCCTGGCCCAGCCTGGCCACAGTCCTGCACATTTGCTGGGCAGTGCTGTAGCCACACTGAGCCATGGTGGGGCTAGGGGCTGCCCCAGAGCTTGGTCTGCATTGCATGTGTCTGGTGGGCAGCAGCTCCACACCCCCAGTGCCATCCAGTTGTGGGGTGATGTTGTGCATGGTCCTGTGTGACCACTCCCAGACTCTTGCTCCAGCACAAAGCTGAGTGCCGGGTCCTGCCCTGGACCTGCAGTTGGCTGCTGCTCTCGCTGTGCTGGCCAGGGATGGAGCCCATGGCTGTGGGGCAGGGCACGGGTTGGGGGAGGGGCCACCCCAGGGCCCCAGTAAATCTTAATCCGCTTCTGTATGTGTCTCTGATCCGCAGAATCACCATAATTAAAAGTGTAATAGTATTCAACTACAGCAGACTAGAACACTACAGATACTGCAGAGCTTTGGCCTAGAGCAACTTGTGTTGTTTTGGCATGCTTTTTTTAGTAGGAGCAGACTCACAGGATATATTCTTAGACTCATGAACAAGGGGAGCCTAAGGAGTTTGAAAATAATTGAAAGAGTCCCAACTGAGGGGCTATTTGCTCTCCAACGAAGAGTAAAGCTAAAATTCATGGACTTTCATGCCTTTATATGGGTTATTCCCATGCAGATGATAATGAGACCCACATAAGCATTATTATTACTCACTAGCATTAAAAATTCTAGGGAAAATACTTTAAATATTTAAAGGGGAATAAGTGCTGCTATGGCACTAAAAATTATTATAATTTTACAAAGTATTCCTGTTTTTTCATGCTTCCCTTATTTAGATGAAGAGCACTTCTCATCTCCACAGAACTATGTGAATACATAAACCAAGCAGGCTTCCTATTGGAGTGATTCAGTAATTTTCATTGGAACTAAATATGTGTCTGCTTCCAAATAGTATAGCAGGTGAACTCCAGTAAGGAGGTCAAGTAACAAGTATGCATCTTTAGACTTCAAAAGTAGAGGAGCAGTATTAGATTCATTTTACTGGTGGGGAAACTGGGGCTCAGAAAGGACAAGTGTCTTGCCCAAAACCTCAGAGCCGGTCTTTAACAGAGTTTCCTCATTACCAGGTCTTTCAGTACCTTAGTACTAGAATAACCACTCTGCCTTATTCCAGCTGGTAATTGAAGGATCAAACTTTATTTTCTAAGTTTTTTGACTGGCTTCCCTAACATTTTAAAATTATGAGAGCCCAGATGCCAGTGAGCTGGGTCCCAAAAGATTCTTTCACCAACAAGTTTGTGAAAAATAGTTTGAAATGGAAAGCAGACTCTTGCCTTTGGATAATATGAAAAGCAGCCAAGGTTTTCTTAAAGCAGGCCAGTATAGGTACAGCTGTTAAAAATAATACAAGGTTTGTTTTGCTATGTATTTAAACAGGGATTCCTTCCAGTCAACAGGAGGAAGAACCCTGCCCATGGGGCCCATCATGCCAGTCTTCCAAAGACATTCCTTGTGATTTTTCTTCTGCAGTCAGCTGAATGTGCTTGAACAACATTACATGAAGTGAGCTGATAAATGCAACTATCCTGGAAGGCTCCTGGCTGAATCACAGAATCCTTTCAAGGACATGAAAAGGCCTTTTGAGAAAATTATTTTTAATATTCTAAAGTAGTAGGGGAGGCAGGTGATTGGTACTATTAACTACCTCTAACTGAGGCAGGTATTTGCTTCTTAACTGTTCAATTAGAGACACTGGAGAAAGTTAAAAGATGTCATGAAAACTACAGTGGCTGTCCCACAGTTGAGAAGTGGCTGCAGAGGTACCTGTAAAAGTGTTATATGTCTAGAGTATGAGTCTGGACTCAGTGTTGCTTATCTGAATATCTGTCAACTTGATCTGGACTTCCTATGGATTTTATTCAAGTATAAACTGACTTCAATGAAGCTAATGCAGTGCAGCAGAACAAAATAAATCTTTGTGAATACTTTTTAAGGATTTGGGGCTCGTTTTTTCTTTCTGAACCTAATCAACATGTTCAGTATTTACAGTGTACTCACTTTTGACTTACATGGAGTTAATCCTGAGATAAGTGCTGATTCAGCAGATACTTAAGGATTTGTCTAACTTCAAACCCTTGACTATTCCTATTGACTTCAGTGTTTAATGCTTTGCTGAATTAGGGCTTTCCACTGGCCTAATTGAATCTTTGAGGATCATATCATTATCAGGGGTAAAGAACAGAAAAACACTAGTCCTTCCTCTTTATGCTCTTGCAGACCATTGTGAAAGTATTGTTTGTCTCTTTGCCCAGGTGTTGACAAGCTGGACAGCTCTCAGTTATTACAGGAGACTTATCCAGTTATTGAACTGCTTTCACTCTTTGGGCAGTGCCCAGGAAATTAAAGCGTCTCACTTTTTTTCTCCTGTCTGCATGACACAGTCAACTCCAGAGTCTATTTTCACTATCACCAAAGGTAGAAACTCTGTCTCCCATGTCTTAAATTATCCCACTGGATAATTTTCTCAGAAATTTTAACCCTACAGTACTGATAATTTTATAGGAATATGAAAAAACTCCTTTGACTTTAATAGGAGAATGTGGCAGGCCTGCATCCCACTTACTGTGCTGCTGGTGTCCAGGTAGGGAGTTCGCTGGCTGCATCGGGGGCAGAGAGAAAGAGGGAGACCCCCCAAGCCTGTGGAAGCTCTCCCCACAGCTGGCACTGATCCAGCGCAACCATACGGAGACCAGCTGCCAGGCAGCATGGCAGCTCAGACCATGGCTGGGACACCCCCCGACCTGAGCAATTACATACCGGCATCAGGGAAGCCAGGGACCCATCCTCAGGCAGGGTGCCCCAGTAAGCTGTACAATGCCACAGTTGACTAGATGCCTGGGAAAGAGAACCCAGGTATCAGTGTGGGAGCAGCCACAGATGGACAAAAGGGACCAGACCTAACCATGACTTCACCCATGTGGGACTTTCCCAGCAGGTATACCCAGGGCAGCCAGGGTGGGATGAAGGCATCTCAGGAGGTGTTGGTGGGACCCACAGAAGGAAAGAACCCACCTGAGAGCTTGGAGGAGCTGTCTACCACATTTGAATGGTTCTGGACCCAAAAATCCCTGACTGGCCAGTATCAGGATCCTAAGGGTCACATGCGCACGAGGAGACACCCCATGGGATGCTATAAGACATGGCCAGGTGCCAAGCGACCCAGGGCATTGGTGCTCTTGGGACATAATCCCAATGATCTCACAGTGGCCATACAAAGCTTGCCACACATAGGTGGGAGTGCTGAGAAAAGGCACCAGATGCAATGAGCATCATTGCCCTGTTTGCTTGGGTCACTCAAATGATTTCAGTTCATGTTTTATAACATTGCCAGGATTTTTCAGTCTGAGACCAGAGCAGTGGTCCTGTCAAAAGCCATGAAGGCAGCCCATCTGGGGGGACAGATGGTACCTGCAGCACACTCAGGTCCTACCAAGACCAAACCAGATCACTTGGGTCAAAAGGGGTGGGGTGCAGGGGAGGAGGAGCTCCACAGAAGAAGTATGAGCCAAGTCACTCAGGATAATAGAGAAACGCTAAACAATATCTTCTGGTGAAACCTCGGGTAACATCAAGTCATGGCAGATGAGCAGACCCTGGTATGGCATGCTTAGGCGGACAGGACATGCTGGCAGCAGCACTGTGAGCATGGGCCTGCCGGGAAAAGTTTTAAGCATAAAGTTTCTTTGTCTTCTGCTTCATTATTTGAACTGTTGCAGACAGGACTATGCTTCTAATACCCTGTTATTTTTTCTAAACACACACATATCATAGCCCTAGGATATCATCTTTAAAGCCCCCTTCTTAACAGAATCAGCCTCTGCTGCTGTCTTAAATGATTATTGAATAACAGCAGTGGTGGAACTGGGATGTCTGTTCCTTCCATCTTCATCCTTCCCCCTAGGGAATCATTATAATACCAAGTCCCAGAAGTATTGTCATCGTGTCAGCAAAACTAAAGACCTTGCATCTGCGGTTGCTGCTTTGCTGGCAATATAAATCCATTCCATGTTGTTTGCCAATGGAGGAGTGGGCTGAGAGATATTAGTGACTCAGAATCAGGGGGTGGGTTAAATGGTGGAAGTGGTGAGGGAGTGAGAATGACGACTGTGGCTGAAGCACTGGATCTGTTATGGAAGTGAATGTAATTAAGCTGTAATTAATGTCAGTGGGGTAGAATTGGATAATATTCCCCTTCTTTGCAGATTATGAGTTTTTTCCAGAGCCCCAGAATCCTGCAGAATTTCAGTATCAATTTCTGCAATACATCTGCACATGGCAATGTACGTCTCCAAAACAAACAAAAGAGGAGTCAAGGCTGGGAGAGAGAGGATGGATAAAACAAGATGGGTGAGAGAACCAGCTAAATATCATTGCCAATTTTTAATAAAACTCAGTGGCTGGCTCTGATTTATGAGTCCCAGGGCACTTACTAGGTAAGTGCAGCATACTAAGAAGGTTGTAACTGTTACCCAAGAAATATGATGCTGGATGGTTAAGTGATAAATAGAAACTCAAGCCACTATGACATCAATAGCTCTGTTTTTGTCACTGCTAGATTATATGTCAACATGTCATGTTTTATTGGAATTAGAGGTGAGGGGCATTCGAGAGAGAGAGAGAGAGAGAGAAAGAGAGAGAAACCTTCCAACATGTTGGGGATCTTGCCCAACAGATCTGGGATCTAAATTTTAATTAATATGAAATGAAAACCCTGCCTAGCCACAGAATTGTTATGTAGCTTCTGGAACACGAACATCATCATATTGTAATAAAAAACTGGTAGAGTCTCTGCATAGATAAGTACCAGTCTGAGTCTCCCTCCTGTGTTCTGAAATCCTGAGCCCACTGATTTTCCTGGTTGGATGCATCCTCATTTTGTAAAGCCTCTTTCTGGACTCCTGGGTTCTGAAATGAGTTCCTGTGCAGGTGCTTTTCTTGGTTGCTGTCACAGGATGATTGTGCATTTGGCACTGATGACCAGGGATCCTGGTTTTCTCTGATAAAGAAAAAATCCCCAATTTTTGGTTTAAAAAAAACTAACCAAAAAACCACATTTTTCCTTGATTAAAATGAAACACCACTATAAGTATATCTATATATTAGTGGTGTTTCATTTTAATCATGAGAAAATGTGAATTTTGTGTTACTTTTCAAATCCAAAAATTGGGGATTTTTTATCAGAGAAAACCAGGATCCCTGCTGATGATTTGGCTCACTTCCTGTCTGGAGTGCTATGTTGCCGTGTCTTGATGAGTGTGCATTTGTAACCTGAAACTTGAGATATTAGGTTGGCCTCAGGCAGTGCTTTTTTGGGATAGGTTCAGTACTTTTCTTACTGATAGGAAACTATTTTTTGCTGCATTCTGATCTCCTTTCATTCTTGCAGCAGGATTTATCTTTTACAAACCCTTCAGAGTGATGGACTGGAAAGCTGCCTGATGCTGAGAGCACAATCTTGGGGTTAGGCACCATTCTGATTAGGGGAGGCATGGACTCCATGGGTGTGTCCAGATGAGTGTGCATGTGCATCTTGCAGCATCTCAAAGCCCTTTGAGACACTGCAAGAGGCACGTGTGGGAATGAGAAAACCTGCAAATATCTAGGGGTCAAAAAAACCCGTGGCAGAAAAAAGCGGGGCAGGTTATAGCCAGGCAGCAGCCCCCACTGCCAGACTGCTGCAGTAGGTAAAGCGTGAAGGGAACTCTCAGGGCTGCTTCAGCAGTCCAGCTGGCACAAAGGGTAGTGTCCCCAGGTACCAATTGGCTGGACCCCAGAAGCTCCTGAGAGCAAGTAGCCCTGAGCTATTTGACAGGGGCCAGTACAGGGCAGCTTATTATATGGCTGAGGACAGCACAGGTGCTGGCCCCAGGCTCTAGCTCCCCCTGGTTGCAGATCCAGGAGGAGCCAGGCAGGGTTATTTTGCCCCAAGTGGCACAATTTGCCCCACACCAAAGTGCATGTCCGGGCACATGCACTAAGGCAAAAAAGCCCTGGCTCAAATTTGCACAGCTGCTATTTGAGCTGCTACAAGCACACATGCTTGCATATGTGGATGCGTCCCATGGAATACTATAACATAGTAAGGGATAATCACAGGGGCTGCAGCTACACCAGCAGGGGCTTCAGCCTCCCCACAGGGGTTACAGCCCCTCCACAGGGGCTACAGCCCCCCAACAGGGGCCATAGACCCCATACAGGGGCCAATTGGCCCCTGTAGGGGCTACCACCCCCCTGCAGGGCCCACATGCCCCACCCCTGCTTGCTTCCCTAGCCCCCCAGATTGCTGTCCTGCCTGGCCCCATCCCCCCGCCGGCTCCTGCAGTCTTCCCCCCGGCCACTCCCCCAGACCCTCCGATGGCTGTCCCACCTGGCCCCATCTCCTGCTTGCACCTCCAGCCTTCAGCTCTTAAAAAAAAGCCTCTACTCACCAGGAGTAGCAGGGGCTGTGGGGGCTTTGGAGGCTTCTGGCATAGCCTCCACAATGCAGCATGGTTCAGAGGCGGACAACGGGGACTGGGCAGGGGCCGCTGTGGCTGTCACCTGGCCCCGCACTGTTTCAGGGCAGGCCCCAGTGACCCCAATGCA
>NW_017729024.1:156112201-156114069 GCF_001723915.1 Gavialis gangeticus | reverse complement strand
AGGGGGACAACGGGGACTGGGCAGGGGCCGCTGTGGCTGTCACCTGGCCCCGCACTGTTTCAGGGCAGGCCCCAGTGACCCCAATGCAAGCAGCTACTGCTGGTGAGTGTGGGGTGGGGGGGCATGTTTTATTTTAATTGTCAGGATGATGGAGTCCAGAGGGGCAGCAAGGGGGAGTGGGGCAGGCAGAGGGTGGGGCCAGGAGAGGCAGGGATCAGGGGCTGGGGGAGCTGACAGGGGTCTCCCCCATGGTTCCCTTCACCTTCTCCAGCCCCCCCCACCCCTACTTACCAGCAGAAGCCCAAGTCCTGCTCCTTGCAGCTGACATACTGCCTGCCCTGCATGGGCAGGCAGAGTGCTTCAACACCAGGGTGAGGGCCAGCCATAGAGATGCTCTGGCTGCTACCAGAGCATCTCTGTGGAGGACCCAGCCTCTGATTACCTTAGTGTACAGTCCGGGACTGTGCCCTGCCCCGCTTTTTTCCATTGGGATTTTTTTTAACCCTTGCATATTCAGGGATCTAATCTTGCCCCTATGCTGCAAATTTGCAGCACGGGGAACATTTTCTCATTTCTGCATGTGCCTCTTGCAGCATCTCAAAGGGCTTTGAGATGCTGCAAGACACACATGCATGCTCATCTGGATGTGCCCCATGAAGCCATTCTTTCACAATATACATTTCAGCATCCACCACAAATAAGAAATGGGATTGATCACTAACATCCTTACTCGCTACAGACCCCGATTCATTCTTACTGCACTACCTGTCACATACTTTAAATAAGATTAGACTCCACCCCACAGAGCAGCATAAAAATTATCTGTGCACTATGATATATACAGTCTGCATTCTGGCTTTTCCTCATTTGAGAAGTTGCTTTACAATACTGCAGAAAAAATGTGTTAAAAGAATGTTAAATTTCCAATGGCATTTTAAAAACTACACAATATCTATTAAGCAGAACCACACTGACAACTGCATGGTTTGTCAGCAAGGTTCAAACAATTAAATCTACTATACACCTGTGTCATTTAAGCCAAAACTAATAGATAGTGGGCATATCTACACATGCAGTTACATTAACTGAGTAAACTCTGGTACAATTTGACCAAGAATAAACCAATCCTGATGTCACCAACTACACATGTGTTTAAAGTTAGAGATGCACCAATACATCGGTCCATATCGTAGCAGCACCGATAAAAGGAAAATTGACATTATTGGCCATTAGCTTTTTTTGGCTGATGAGGCTGTTAATGTTGCCAATATGTGCCGCTTGCATGCACACAGCTGAAGCATGCACATGGCCAGCCTGGAAGCTTGGAGAGCAGTGTCTGGCTAGTAAGTCTGTTGTGGGAGAAGGGGCACGGAGAGGGAAGAGGCAGATGGAGGCCCCCTGCAGCAAGGGATTGGGGCTGGGGCACAGGACAGAGCCATGAGCAGCTCATCTGGGGAGTCCAGGGGGAAAGGGGGAAGATCCTGCAGCTACGTGTATCCCTGGGAAGCAATGGGGAGGTGGGGGCATGTGCCCTCTAGATCTGTGTGCAGGGCAAGGGCAGGCAGCTTCTGTGGGTTGGGGCTAGGACTGGCACCAGGCTATTCCCACCAGTGGGAGGGGTGTGGGGGATGGGCTGGGGCTGCACTTGGGGCAGACAGCAGTGGCACAGATCCAGGGGTCACCCCCCCCGTGGCTCCCTTTCGGGGTGCACATAGCAGTGGAAGTCCCCCTCACAGCCCCTGGATGAGCCACGCAGTTCCATCCTGAGCCCCACCCTGCCCACGTCTGCCCTTGTCCTAGCCCCACTCCCTCCCTCACTGCAGGCACCTTGATCTGCACCCCCTCATTCTCCTTCCTTCCCCCCCCTT
>NW_017729024.1:156107970-156112040 GCF_001723915.1 Gavialis gangeticus | reverse complement strand
CTTGTTAATAATCAGCCATTGGTATCAGCCCAAAAAATCTTTACTAGTGCACCCCTAGTTTAAGTGCACTAATTTACTCTGCCATTGGATAGTACCCATGTCTGATGGGACTATCCTTCACCAGCGTAAATGTAATTAATCTACTGTGTCCTAATTGTGGAGCACGTGTAGGAAGTGACACTTTACAGGACAGTTAGTCTACTGCACAGTGAAGTATACATGTAGAAGTGCCCAGCAATAGCTAGTTTTCACTCTATATGAGAACCAGCCAGAATCAGAAGACCAATTAACTTTTTTAATAGGTTGTAGAGGCATCTGATAACAACAAAGGAGTGGTGGCTGAGAAATACTAGGTTCAATTCTAGGTTCTAAAGGACTTTGCATGCTTATGACACCACCTTTTTGCCTGATCTCTACAAATGTGCCATTTCTCTGATCTATCCCATTCCCCGTGTCAATTTGCCCTTCCTAAAACATTTCTCCCCTCACTGTTCCTGTCCTGCTCTTGTTCCCTTCTGAATTCAAACCCAGCACTTCCTCTCCCTTGTAAGGGAGCATCAGGCATCAGGAGCATAAGAATCCTGGCATCAGGAGCATAAGAATCCTCAGTCCTCTGAGTTGTGGTGTCTGACCTAACAACAACTGGAAACAGGGGAAAAAAATATGCTCTTTGCAACCAGAGCCTTGAAAGAATTATTTGCAACAGACATGTGTCTGAACGTCTACAAATTTGATTTCTAAAGGCTTGCAAAAAAAATTGTTTCAAAAGAAAAGTAATAGCAAAGAGCAGAGTCTTGATGTCAGAGCCAAACTTCAAGTCTCTGCTGCAAAACCTGGAAATGCTTGAGTTGACAGAATCATGGGGTTGGAAGGGATGACTTCATCTACAGCCTTCTAGTCAGGTGCACGTTTAAAAAGAATGAATCAGTTTAAGATGGCACCTATCTAGCCTCATGAAAAACTGCAGTGAAGGATATCCCACAGCTTCCTTTACTGTCCTTATAATTAGGAAGACTTTTTTCTGCTGAGAATTCCACCCACCCCACTTTCCTGTATTATGAGCCCATACGTGTGTACACACACACACACACGTGTGTCTTAGTCATTTGGGTGTGTAAATCTCAAAGTCAATAGATGTGAACCACTTAAGTCATTAAAGGCGTGAAAAATGGAACTTAGGTGATTTTAAAAGCTTATCCAACATGCATATCCTACTTTTAAGAATACTGCTTTGACAATACAAACAAAATTGTAAATTAAAGCAGTTCCACCACTGGATCATCTATTCCTTGGATGATCAAAGCGAACTGGAAGACAGCTGCCTCTGCATCTTAAACAGATTTCAGTATGCATAACAATTTTATATTATCTTACCTCCGCTGGTTTCTGGTGGATACTTGCCATCCAACAAGTCTGTATCTTTGAAGTCTCCTATAAGAAAATGTTAGAATTTCATTTTTAATCCTTACAGCAGATTCCATATTTTAATGGTTAACATTTTCACCTGGGTATCATCTTTCAGCTTATTTGCAAGTTTGGTCAGAATGGCACTGTAAGGACCTTAAACATTATTTTGAAAATGGTAAATAATCAGGGACACAATAAAGTCAAGTGGAGTAAGTGTGCTCTTGAAATACAGAGGAACTAGAATTATAGGAAAGTAACTTGCTTTTCAATTTTCATGAGTAAAGATCACCTAATTTCTTTTCCAAACATCTTAATCATTTTCCAGGCTATCCATGTTCCACAGTTTGGAAACTATATAGTATAGTAGGGGTGTCAAAGATATGGCCTGAGTCAAATCCAGCCTGCATAGCCCCATCATCCAGACCCTCATACCACCCTTGGTCTTGAGTTGACCCACACACTGCTTCTCCTGGCTGGTCTGGAACTTATGCCACCTGCTCCAGCCAGTCCAGGGCCTGTGCTGCACACTGTGTCTGCCCTGACCAGTCTAGGATGGGTGCCCCATGCAGCATAGGTTTCAGACTGCCTTGGGTGGGTGCTGTATGCACTGGATCTGACATGCAGGAGTGGTCCATAGGCCCAAGGAGGGCAGCCTCGCAGCATTCATATAGCCAGCCAACAGGGCCAGATGAGTTCAAGGTGCTAACTGTGTGACTATTAACCAGCTCACTGAAACTTTTTATTTGGTAGATCCACAGCAAAATATAGTACAGACAGATCCCAAACACTGTGTTCATTCTGCTAGAGGGAAGAGACCCATAATGAAAAACAAAAAACTAAGGCGGCAACTGAAAACAGATTTGCTCTCTCTTTTAATGTGCCTCAGGTTCCAGTCAAATGTATTTGTTCAGTAGAAATGATTTTTTTTTCTGAGATGTAAACTACAGAAGCCAGCTGAAAATATATCCTGTTTCACTCTGACTTTAAAGTATTTCTAGAAAGAGAGAAAATGCATGCAAAACATATGTACATCTCCCAGAAATGGGACTGTAGGGGGGCGATCAGGAAGGCCAAGGTGGAGATGGAACTGGGACTAGCTACCCGGATCAAGGACAAGAAGAAGTCCTTTTTTAAATACATAGGGGGTAAAAAGAAGGTACTGGGTAATGTGTGGCCTCTTTGGGACACCCTAAGAAACCAGGTCATCACACCAGACAGCAAAGCTAATCTATTTAACAATTTCTTTGCTTCCATTTTTCTGAGAAGGGACCCGGTCATCCCCCCTCACCAGGACCCTCGCAGGTCCCAGGGGAGGTGCACCCAGGCCTAGGGTCAGAGAGGACCTAGTCAGGGAACTTCTGGAGGGACTAGACATATTTAAATCAGCAGGTCCTGACGATCTCCATCCCAGAGTGCTGAGGGAATTAGCAGAGGTCATTGCTGGACCCCTGGCGTGGCTTTACGGGCACTCATGGTGCTCTGGGTGTTGTGCCAGAGGACTGGAAAAGGGCCAATGTGGTTCCCATTTTCAAAAAAATGAGGAAGGAGGACCCAGGAAACTATAGGCTAGTTAGTCTTACCTCGGCCCTGGGTAAGCTTTTTGAGAGAATTATCCTGGAGCATGTCTGTGAGGGGCCAGCAGGGGAGATTATGCTTAGGGGCAACCAACACAGGTTCATTAGAGGCAGGTCCTGTCAGACCAACCTGGTGGCTTTCTATGCCCAGGTCACAAAATCCTTGGACGCAGGTGTTGCAGTGGACAGAGTCTTCCTGGACATTAGGAAGGCCTTTGACACCGTCTCTCACTCCATTCTCATTAAAAAACTAGGAGACTGCGGCATTGACATCTGCACAGTCAGATGGGTCACTGGCTGGAGGGCTGCTCCCAGAGAGTGTTGGTGGATGGGTCATTTTTGACCTGGAGGGATGTGGGCAGTGGGGTCCCCCAGGGCTCAGTCCTCGGGCCTGCACTGTTCAACATCTTCATCAGCAACTTGGACGAGGGGGCAAAAAGCACCCTGTTCAAATTTGCAGATCATACTAATATGTGGGGAGAAGTGGGCACGCTAGAAGGGAGGAATACGATGAGGAAAACTCCTACGATGGTGTCGACACGGAGTGCTGCCAGGGCCCCTGCCCGGGGGGGGCAGCTTTCCCGGGGCTTGTCTGATGCCTCCACCCAGACAGAGCCCATGGGGGGGCTGGCATCCCCCACCCCCTGGCCTGCAGGAGTTGCCCAGCAAGGCCTGGGGGGGCAGGGATTGGGGACCCCCACACCTGTCCTGCAGGTGCCCGCCTTAGGGTCCTGGAGGTGCAGGTGAGGGAGCTCCAGGAGGAGGTTAGCACGCTGAGGGAAATCAGGGAGGTAGAGGAAGAAATTGACAGCTATTTCCTTTCCCTGCAAGGTCACGCATCCAAGGAAGAAGCACTCCAGGAGGTGCCCTCCACTGTGGAGTGGCAGACAGTCACCTCCAGAACTAGGGCTGCTCGTAACACAGGAGTACCAGTTCCTACAGTCCAGCTAGAGAGCAGGTACAAGGCCCTGGCAACTCTGGAGGAGAAGGAAGGAGAGGAAGCAACTCCATGCTCTCCATGTTCTGAGTAGGCCGAAGGAGCTAAGCAGGCCAGGAGGAAAAAGCGTCAAGTGATCATCATAGGCGACT
>NW_017729024.1:156106929-156107959 GCF_001723915.1 Gavialis gangeticus | reverse complement strand
AGCCATAGAGATGCTCTGGCTGCTACCAGAGTGTCTCTGTGGCAAACCCAGCGTTTGGTTGCCTGCCCCACTTTTTTTCTCTGCATTTTTTTTTGACCCCATATCCAGGGGTCTAACATTTTCTGTTTCCTGCACATGCCTCTTGCAGCGACTCAAAGGGCTTTGAGACACTGTAAGATGCATGTGCACGCTCGTCTGGATGCACCCCATGTCACTGGGTAGCTCCAGAAGGGATTGTGCAACCGTGTGGTACAAATTCCACCCTGCAGAGTACCTCATTTGTTCTGGTGAACACTAGGCAGTGCATCGAGGGAATCAGTTCTGGTCTGTCCCTTGTCCTGAGTGAGGGAGTAAAGCCTCCCAGATGAGAACATGAATGCTGCTTGTTCTACCTTCAGCCACACCTGAACCTAGCAGAGCAGATAGCACAGAGGAGTTTTGAAGGTGCACCTGGGTGCTGTTTTCAGAGGGTAAACTCACACATTACACAGACCATTCTAAGGACACTTAAAGAGTGAGCATCCATACAGTAAAGCTCATTAACTCATTGCTAAGTACCCTCTAAGCATCTCAAAGTTACACCACTTCAGTTGAGGGTTAACTCTGAGCCATGCTACCTTGCTCATGTTAGGGTGACTTCAGTCTGCTCCAGAGATAAAATGAACAATTTGTAGCCCTCCAGCATCCCAGAATGCATTGCTTTCAGCCCTCCTCTCACCCAGAGCAGGTATCCTGGCTCCTACCCACATGCCTTCTTGCTAGCCTTCTAAGTGGCAAGTAAGAGCTGTACGGGCAAGAAACAGTATTAACCCTTAATGTGCAACTGCTCACAGCACGTTCTAACTTACCATTGCTTAACATTCGACATATTTAGTAAGGTCTGAGTGTAATGTATAACTTTACCCAGCAATAGACTGCCTGAGGGTGGCTCTGAAGCACCTACATTCCTTTATACCCACTGTAAGGTCATTGACAAAGGATTTGAACTTGAGCAACTCTGGTTAACAAACTAACTCAGACAAATCAAATA
>NW_017729024.1:156096607-156101929 GCF_001723915.1 Gavialis gangeticus | reverse complement strand
AGTCTGCTCCAGAGATAAAATGAACAATTTGTAGCCCTCCAGCATCCCAGAATGCATTGCTTTCAGCCCTCCTCTCACCCAGAGCAGGTATCCTGGCTCCTACCCACATGCCTTCTTGCTAGCCTTCTAAGTGGCAAGTAAGAGCTGTACGGGCAAGAAACAGTATTAACCCTTAATGTGCAACTGCTCACAGCACGTTCTAACTTACCATTGCTTAACATTCGACATATTTAGTAAGGTCTGAGTGTAATGTATAACTTTACCCAGCAATAGACTGCCTGAGGGTGGCTCTGAAGCACCTACATTCCTTTATACCCACTGTAAGGTCATTGACAAAGGATTTGAACTTGAGCAACTCTGGTTAACAAACTAACTCAGACAAATCAAATAAAGTTCAAACAACTGGCCTTTGTGTGCGAACCTTAATGGAGTAAGGACACCCTTCTACTCAATGCTGCAACGTCGCCTAGCCACAGCTGTAATTTACTAGCCAAATGGCTGGAAGAACCATGTCACTGTTTTCATGTTCCCATTGTAAGGTTTAGGGCTATGACATCTGCATGGATGCTTCCATTCAGATATTAAAATCTGTCTCTGGACCATCCTGTTTTATTACTTCCATGACCATTCTAGCCATATCTCCCTTGTATAAGCACCCGTCTATGGTAAGATTTAGGTGTGCGATATACCTTGCACTTAAGTTCTCTGCCCTGGAAAAAATAGGTTCCTTTTGCAACATATTTGTCTACACACTCACTGTGTGCATCTTTTCTATTACTGAGATGATTTCTAGGCCAAATAAGCCAATAGCTGCTTTGATAGGTTGATGCTGCTATGCTGTAATATATGTATAGTTTTCCTCAGTGACCTGATCACTTGATCTTTCTCTTTCCCTTCTTACTGCTGATTAAGCAAAAACACTTAAAAGTGGCTTCCTCTTGCTGGAAGCTCTATTTACATTACATTTTCACCAAGTGAACGCCCTGATAAACTAGGCCATGAAGGACACAGATCCTGTTTGGTTTCTCTTACATGTCCATGTGTTGTGTGAGGGACATTTACCAACCATTAACTATGAAAGCTGATCTCTCTGGACAAAAGTGGTCTTTTTAAAAACTGACCCAATTCAAATAACTGCTAATTCAGGCAGCTCTCTGTCTTTCAACAACAGGAACTGAGGAAGCTTAGCCTGGTACTTTTGAAGCAGGTGGGGTTTTTTTAAAACTCTTAATGCAAGTAGTAGGAATAATAACAAATGTATGAAAAAGTATCTGATGGAACTTAATGTCCAGACCAGCAAAGGCATTTGATAAAGGAATGGCAGACATAGAAGTGGTATAATTAAACCTAGCTATGAAAGGTGTCACTGTAATAAAGCAAACACTTTACCCTCACCCTATCACCACAAGGTGTGCCTTAGCATTAGGGCTGTGCAAACCTTCAGTCCCTGATTCGATTTGGCAGAGATTTGGCCCCATTCTGAGGCTGATTCTCTGAATCTGAATCGAATCAGAGGACCCTTTAATTTCTCTGAATCAAATCGGAACCCTCTGAATAGATTTGGAATGATTCAGCAATATGGACATAGACACAGCTTTAAATGTGGGATACTCCATGCGCCCCAGCATTGCAGCAATTATGAGCCGCCCTGTTACCTCAAGGTATGTAGAAAAAACTTGAAAAGCTGTATCTAAGTCCGAATCACTGATTTTCCAAATCAGCATCGAATCTTCAGATTCAGATTTGGCTGAATCGAATCAGGGACAGTGGTCCAAATCAATGAATCAAAGCACTGTCTCTAATTCAGGCCAAATCCTAATTGAATAGGGCTCGCTTTGCACACCCCTACTTAGCATATTCTCTCTCCACTTCATTAGTCCATAGAAGCACTGTATTAACATTAGAATGTTTCCTTTCAATTCTGCATATGTTCATTATAAAAATATCAGTAACCTCCTTTTCTCCCTATAAAATGTTTGCATTGTGACAGGCTATCTGGCAATGATCTAGCCCAGGGGTTTTGAAAGGGCAAAAGATGATTGGAGGACTTGGGATTCCCTTTCTGCACCAGTCAGGCCCCAGAGACTCCCCCCTCCCCCCGCCTGTGTCTCGATTGGCCCCTTGGGTCACCTGGAGGGGGATAAAAGGGGCAGCGTTGGCTGACTCAGGGGAGAGACCAGTGAGGGACAACAAGGAAGGGGCTTCACAGAGCTGGCAAGACCTGAGCCAGCAGGTCGGGACAGGAGCAGTGCCCCAGAAGAGCCTGAAAGAGCAGGACCTGCAGGCAGCAGTGGGACCCTCAGCAGCGTGGCATGTGGCTGGCAGGAGAGGCTCCCCACTGGGCTCCAGGATCTCCTACGAGAGGCTGCAGCCAGCGGGAGAGGCTCCCCTGGTCCAGGAAGGATCTGAGCAGTGACCTGAGGGGATCCCAGCTCTGCTTCCAGCTCCTCCAGTCAGAGGCCAGGCAGCTCGAGGTGAGGCCGGGGCTCCTGGAAGGTCAAGACCCCTAGCAGGTTGGAGGAGTGCCAGCACTGGTGGCTGTGTGGTAGTGTTCCTGCCTACCATGTGGGAGATCTGGAAGTCCCTGTTGAGGTAACTCGGGGTGAGGGAGATAACAAGAAGCAAAGCTTCTTGCAGTGGAAAGGGGCCATTGTGATTCCCCTGCAGGTACCAAGGCCCTATATTTCCTTGACATTTTGCATTTTGTGCCTTTTTACATTTCACCAACCCATATTGTTTGTTCTGCTGTGCACCTGCTTTGATCTCTTCAATTGGAGAGGGGGTACCTCTTGGAGTACTGCCCAGGTTACAATATTATACTAGGTGCCCAGGTTCTTGGCTTCTGCTATGCACAGCCTTGTGGAAGGGGCAAAGAGGTTTGGCCTCTTGATCAGGAACTGCTTCAACTCCAAACCCAGTCATGATCAGAAAAGCCTGAAGGCTGCACCATAGGGCCAACCAACTATAGAGCCATAAAGCCAGGGATTTCTCGCCAGCCCTTAAAGAGGTGCTGTGTATTATTTCTAAGGACTTTCCGACGTAGCAGTAATTTCTGACTGGGGAGATCTGCAAATTTGTGTGCCCTTTGCAAAGTGAGATCACTTTTTAAAAGATGGATAGATAGTGAAAGGTCAGCCAAAACTATATGCAGTAGTTTGAAAGTCAAGGGTTCTCTATACACTGTCTGTTTGCATGAACTCTAAGAAAGAAAAAATCAGTCTTTTTTTCTCCATTTTAGATGAGGTTTACATTAGTTTAGTCTTCTATCCAAACAGCCGATGTGAAAAAGGAGCCTCCAAAAGATTACTGCACACATGTGAGTACACAGTAGGGCTAAAAATAGGTGATAGCTTCTGCCCTTTGATTACTTCTCTTTGTTTTGAAAAGCAAATCAATAGCATAGTCTATGTGTACCTAGGCTACAGTCCTCTTACATTCCTCTCCTTTCTGTATCTTAATTCTTTGCTGAAATATAGTCCATAGTTGTATGTTTCAGGGTTTATCAGAAAGCATTACATAGGATTAAACCCCTTGGGCTACAATACTATGTAAATTCCTTATAAGTACGTGTTAATAATAGTCTCTAGTCAACTTTCAAGGAGAGAGTACTGTTTGGTTTCTAAGGAAAACAGACATTTAATGCATACAGAAAATACAGTAAATAGTAGAAGACTTTGTAAATAGGTTTCTGAATGCTATGAATAAGCTTTAAAAGAAGCTATTGGCCCATGAATTTACTGGTATTCCTCATACACCCTTGTCCAGTTTGTTTTGTATTTTCATATGTATGGTTTCGATACTGCATTTATACTTCTGTATTTTGCCACCTAATCTTGACTATAATGTACAATGTGAGCATAATACCTGGTATATGTCACTTTGGATTCTTCTGAGCTTGAGAGTATCAGCAGTATCTCCATCCTTTCCAAATACTTCAAACCCTTTCTGCAAATAGCCAGCATCACTCCACATCTTGGGTTAATAGTTGACTGCTTATGAAACTGAGATCTGTAGATTACATTCAAAGCAATACAGGAATTAGCATTAACATATAAAATATCCATTTCCAGAACCCCTACGAGCCTCTCAATGTTGAAGATACTGGGTACATCTACACGTGTATTAATGCACCTTTTCTAATGCACATTAAATTTAGTAGCTTCAATGTGAAGTACTACATTACTGCACATTACACTGTAGGGTCACCCGTAGTGGTAAGGTTAAAAGAGGTATCAGATGAAGAGCAATCCAACATAATGTAAAGATCCAAAAACTGGAACAGGTGGATGAAGAAGACATACTTCTCAATGGCTAGGAAGGTGGATGAAGGCTTCAGTGGAAGAGTAACCCCAGTCATCTTGCATCTCTTTGCCACTGGATACAGGTTACTCCTCCACCAAGATCCATGTGGTTGCTAATGTGCAATGGCCCCCTTTTGTAAAACAAGTCACATGCGCTAGATCCAATATCTACTACAATAACCAATCATTTACAACACTTTACTTGACCCATGGAAGTGATCATCCTCTAGTGTGAAGGATAGTTGCTACTGACAAATTCCATAGGCTGTGTAGTATCCACAGATGCCATAGGCTTCCCACTCAGTTCTCCTACTAAGTCCATATAATATGGTGGGCAAAACACTTTCTTCATAGGGCTTACCTAGTAAGTGGAGCTGAAATGGCACTGTTTTATCCTTGAAGCGGCACAGGTGTGGGAACTCAGTCCTTACAGAAGACAGATTTCTTGGCCTTGAGTCCTCAAGCTTAGGTAGACATCACCTTCTCATCTGCTCTCTGCTTGGGTCAGTTCTTGGAGGTGTGTGACCTTTCAGAGGGCTTTTCCATGTTACAAACTTCCTATGCAGCCTTGGAAGTGGGTTCTGAGTATGTCTACTATTTCTGGATCTTGTGGGGCCCTTCTGTCCCTGCCATCCCCACTACCGGTTTTGAGAGAATATTCTAACTACAATCTAAGTTTTTCCTCCCCACTTCTTCCTATTTCTGTTTGGGCCAAAGTCAAATGCTGCAGAATAAAAGCATGTGGGTTACACATTCAGTACAACTAAGTTAGTACAAGACATTTCCTACTGCTACTAAACAAATACAGCATAATACTGTTTTTTTCATGGATAAAGTGGGCTATATTTAACTTCAAGAGAGCTGCATCATGGGGCTACAGAATTTTACTCTCTATCATTTAACTTGATCTCTCCTTTCCCAAGTCAGTCACGTGTCCTGCTGGTCCAGCCTCTGCTTGCCTCTGAAGAAAGGAAATAGTAAGTGGGGTGGAGAGACCGGTGCAGCTGAGCCGGATCCGGAG
>NW_017729024.1:156079063-156096596 GCF_001723915.1 Gavialis gangeticus | reverse complement strand
GCTCAGGTCCCTTCCGACCCTTGAAACTATGAAACTATAGAATGACACTGGCTTTCCAGCATATTTGTTCTGAGGTTATGACTCATATAAATGAACAAATCCCTATTAAAGAAATTGGACAGGAAAGCAAAACAAGGAATAAAGTATTTTACAATATCTGGACATGTTCTTAACCAAATAGAAATGTACTAGGACATTTTCTTTCTAATCCCTGATGCATAGAATGTGTATAGTTTAATTACAGGCATACCGTATTCACTATGTTTCTCTTAAATATTCCACTGTTCTAGGAATTAATCTGCTTACCTCTGTAAAAAAAAAAGGCACTTCACTTCAAACTTGGCATTCATCCACGCCAAGCCCAGCACATGCCCAGAAGAGTTCGCGTTAATTGGACCTTGCTCACCCAATGTCTGTATAGATCAGATGCTTCAGCAGGGCTTTTTTGGTGCTTTTATCTAACACCTGGTTAAATCATTTTTAGATAAAAGTGCCAAAAAGTCCCACTAAAGCACGCAATCTATACAGATGCTGCGGAGTCCAGTCAAACTAATATACTGCTCCAGTAAAGCACTATTTTTTTCCATGTCTGCCAGTGGCCTAAGTGCCTAGTTCTGCATGTGCTGATCTTCCCATTAGGTTTCACTGGGCATATGTAAATCTTTTTGAATTCCATGGATGTAAGGGTACCCAATCTCTAAGTGTGTTTTGTACCTTTAAAGATGGCATCCTACATTCCTGCCTTGGATGAAATGTTTAAGCTGCTTTGCTGTTTTTTTCATACTTTCTTTCCTTCAGTCTGCTTAGGTGTCGGTTCAATTCCCACACACCTTACATGCAAATGACCAAATCAGCAAAGAAATGTTCAAATTTCAAACATGTTTTAGTGCAGCACAAATTGTTTTCTTTCTTTCTTTCTTTCTTGCTAGTTAGTGCAGAGTTAGGTAGGTCACTCTGGCCACAGTCCCAGAATTTAACAGTGGGGGCCTTGTGAAATGCTAAACGATGTGTATAACAGTATTCAGGCACTCCGTGAGCCAATCCATCAAAACATTTGCTGCTTTGAAAATGTGGTCTTCAAAAAAAAAAAAAAAAAAAAAAAAAAAAAAAAAAAAAAAAAAGAAAGAAAAAGAAAACCATATGGAACTTATTAGTGTATTTGGTGGAGTTCAGGCAGCAGAGCCCAAGATAAACATAAAAACATTTGAGGACACAATCTTACCTTAAGGTAACAAGGCTTCTAAAACTTCTTTTGCAACCAAAAATACGTGTACAAAATACGTGAGAGAAACAGCACAAATATAGAGGCTTATCTTGCAAAATGTAGTCTCCAAACTTTATATAAAGAGTTACAGTACTTGTGAAAAGACCTTCACAATGGCTGGTACCTCTGACCCTTTTCTTCAGGCTTCCCTTGGTGTAGTCCATTGATCTTTGTGGTGTAAGTGAAAGTTATCTGTAGGACCCCTGATGTGGGATTTTACTGCAGTGGGTTTCTACACCTCTGGAGTATTGACAGTGAGGAACAATCAATTTTCTTGGAGGTGGAAAAGACATTGCTGCAGAAGCAAGGAACAAATAAACCGCAGTTATCTAGCACCTTCTTCCAACTAATTCCCATCTCACATCTATCCCTGGGGACACAGAGCAATATATCTTTTCTGCAGACTTAAGAAGAAAAGTAAGAAATGTGTATGGGAAGCTGCAAATGAACTGAATTATGGCTTTGGCAGAAGGCCTGAGCCAGGGATAGCACAGAGTTGTGCTGCTCCAAGAGCAGACCAAGGGCCAGAATACGACTCTGAGTCATGCTTCAGGCTCCGAGAGGTGGAGGGTGGAATGTGTACCAGCCTGAATCTGGCTCCTCCTGCCCTTCTGGCTGAGCGTAAAGCTGTGAGGCCCTATGGAAACTGTGAGTCCAAGGATAGCCAGCACAAGGGAATAGAAAGCCCTGTGTGGGCACATCTACCAAGTAACCTTAATCTGCCTCTTTTCTTATAACTCCTTCGGAAAAACATAAGGCCAAATTGGTGCTGGAAAGAATATGAACTGTAAAGGGATTTGACTTATTTTACCAGTCACTTAAAAAGGATCAACATCTAAAGTGACTCTTTCTTACACCACTAATTCCTTTGTAGTGGGACTAAAGTGAGACAGAAATGGGGCCTGGAACAATTAGGTTTAAAAGTTGATTGTTTCTTCCTTTATTCATAACTAAGTATATTGCAGCATTCCTAATAAGTCTATTGAGTGCATAGAGTGAGTGTTGTTAATATAGGTTATCCCAAATGATAATGTTATAAGTCATCTTACAAGCTGTTGTTAATATGTGAGCAACTTTTTAGTGTTGGAAGAAATGCTACATTGTTGTGACTCGGTAATGCAGTGCTTTTTTGAGAAATCAGCAGAAATATGGAGTAAGTCATGGGACAAAATTGCTCCCTCAGATCGGAGCACTTGTATATAACCAGAGATTGTTGCAAAAGAAGATTTCTCTGTTGTGTGTATTACCTGTTTCTGTGCCAGAACTGGTACATATGTGTCAATAAATTAAATTCTGCGTAGGATTTACTTAGCCATGATGTCATTTATTTCTCCCACATGAGGAAGTCAGTCTGCAAGACCTCAGCATTCTGTCACAGCCAGCTGGGAGTGGGAAGATGGCACTGGGAGATGGAGTAATAGTATTTGCCTTATTACATTGTCAAAGGGGAAAGTAGTTTCAAAACTCCATTCAGGGAGTATATTCACATTTACATGGCTTTGGTTTGCTGCGAATCCCTTTCAAGTCAGTGTTTTTTAGTGTTAACTTTAATCACTGAAGGTTTAGGTCAATGTTGAACTTCCTTTAGAAATTTCATGCACAGTTCTCAATGTATGTGGCCACCAGGCAGGAGGGGGGTGATACAGGTAAGTATTTTGTTCTTAAAACTCCAAGACCCACACAGAGCAGTGTAGACACCTGGCTCTGCCTTTCTGGATACTGCAAACTGGACGCTGTCTTCATGCTGTTCCTGGCTGTTCTCGCTGGGAACACAACATACCGCAGAGTTTTGCTGCTGTTGATTCCTTACATGTGTCTATTTCTCCTCTTACCTTGAAAGTGCGTGAGGCAGAACATGTGGAGGAGACGTGACTATTGATATTCGTTAACTCCCACCAGGTTTGCTGGCTGTGCTTTTCCTGGGGTTAGTGGGTGGTATGTCATGTAGAACAGCTGCTGTCTTTGGATTCCTCTTCGCCTCTGATCTAAGACATACCTCCTCCAACGTGAGGAACCCCGGCCTGTGTAGTGGTCCCAGGAATGAGGTCCCACTGAAAGGTAAATCATACAAGATTGGCTCTGTTTCTTTTTTGTGGCTTCAAGAACTATGCTACTCCTTTTGCTCCCCCTCACCATATGGCAGAACGGAGCATGTGGCCTAGGTCACTGCCTTGTGATTATTGTTTTTTTGTTAAACTAACTGTAGGCTCGTGTTGTGGAGGCTTCAGCTAACACATTTCAAGTTATAGTTTCTTTTCTAGCTTTGTGAAGCCTTTAACTTGAAATGGGCTTTCTTCAGCCTCGCTAGTTTGGTATTTAAAATTAAGTCCTGGTGTAACAAAATCAAGGCAGCATTTGAGACTGGAATCTCTCTGGTCAATTCTCTGTTGTGGTTTATATCCATTGAGCCATTAAGCTTTGCTTTGCTCAAGTTATTTTATTGACATAATTGTAATTTATTTTACTTCGGTATTCTGCAATCACTTCCTAAGGGATTTGTGCCTGGAAAAATTAGAAGAATGAGCCACGTGAGTCCATGAGAGAGGTTATAAAATAAACATTATACCACATGTGGGGTAACATTTTTTACTACAAGTGGCTGCTCTCACTTTCTGGCATTTACACACATGGCCATCTGTTTGAGGGCTGTTTGAAGTGGCTGGTTTCCAGCATTTATGTAACTAGCCATTTAAAAGGAAATGACATAACTATGTTTCCTGAAGAATATTAGAAATGCCAAAACTGGAAAAATATTAACAATAAATAGAAAATTTATATTTAAAAGTCATTTTTCTTTTGCAGTAGGTTACTTTTCCATATCTGTCTGATTCTTATTTCACTGCAGTGTTAAACCCAGGAAACTCTATTCATGTCACTGGCATTATACACAAACTGTAAATGAGAGTGGAACCTGAGCCACTGTGCCATACAAGTGTTTCTTGTATCAAAATGAGTAAGGCAGGCAGAACTGACCTAAAAGAAAGTAAAGCCCTATTATAGGTGTTGTTGCAAGCGCCTCCAAGTTGATGAGCTCCCTGAAACTTATTGTCCTACAACTCAGAAGCACAGTAACTTCATAAATTAAAAAGGTAAAGCACCAGTGTATTCAAATGGCCAGTAACTTGCAACTGCATTCATATGAATTAAACCTAATCACTTTAGCTCAAACCCATATTATGACTTGGTAAAATCACAGAATTATAGAGAAGTAGTGCTGGAAGGGACCTTCAGAGGTCATCCAACCTCCTGCCTGAGACAGGATCATCCCTGTCCAAACAATCCCATACAAACCATCATCTAAACTCTTTGTAAAGCTACCCTCAGCCCTGACAACAACATAGACCAAACACCCCAGCATAGACCTAGTGCTCTAAAAAGAAGATTTATTTTATTAGGATCACCTGAAGTCTGTGTTTAGGTGTATTTTGAGATGCTTGTTCTTAGCCCCAACCAACTCTAAAGGTTCCCAGTGGTGATTTCAGTTGAATTATGTCTATACATGGGGAGGGTTTTCTCAGATTACTCATTTGCTTCTTAAGTTTTGAACTTTCATGTCAGGTACCAACTATGCTCCTACTTTTCCCTTAGCTTTTTTGCCTATCTTGTCAAAGGAAATAATTTATAGAAAAAAATTAAGGACTATGACAGCATCCAATCCAATCAGAATTGATTTGATTCAGTAAATTTATACAGAATAGCAATGTCATTTTCATATTTACAAGGGATTTTTGGCTGGAATTTGTATTTAATTTTCTACAGTTCAAAAACAATATAAAAAGGGCAAAATGTGCCTCCAAACAGCAAATTGTATTGGAGGTTTTGCCATATTGCTGTATTGCTCTGTATTAATTGCTCTATCTTGCTTAGAGGTTTGTTCAGATGCCCAAATCTTTATAAATGATTATTCTAATAGGGGTAGGAATATTGCAGGTTTAAGCATTTATTCTTATGGATGACTCTCTCCTTTGTGCGGTAGAGTAACTAGGGATGGGCAAGTGGGGCACCAGTCCTGGATTCTGATTTAGAGGAGGATTAAATAATAGCAGAGCCCACTGCTGCTAGTCGGGCTGCCCTTCCCACAGACTCAGCCACTGTTACTTCCCTGGCTCTTGCCACCTAGGATTCAAAAATGGCTTGTCATTTCTCTGCCCATGTGAGCTGCTGATTATTTAGATGCCAGAAAATCTGGTAAATAAAATGCTTGTTGCTTTACTTATGATTTTCTGCTGGGATTATTGATACATCATTTTCATTCATCAATAAGGTTTGGGCTGCTTCCTTTTCAGGAGTTTTATTGTACAGGTGAACCTTTTTATACAGCAAACTAAACACTGCCATTAAGCTGATTTAGATAAATAAAGAAAGGGGCGTCCTAATGGTGACCTGCAAGAGCTTAGGTAATCCATGCAGTGTTCTGCATATGCATTACTTTTTATTCCTCATGGGCCTGGTGATCCTCTTTAAAAAATGTTGAAACCTGAGAAGCAATCTGCTGCATTTTCAAATAGTTTTGAACCAAGATGCTGCTGCCAAAGGGAAAAAAACCTCACCTGTTATTAATTTGTAATACTGCAATGCTGCTACTACTCCAGGTTCTTTTGCACAGACATGTTCTTTTAGAAAAATAATAGGGAAGCCTCAAGGAGGAAGAGTAAGGCAACAACAAAAATGTGGCACTTGACTCATTTACATTCTGAAAATATTAGAGGCTCTTCTTGTTTGTCTCATGCTTGGCCCCTTTATGAAGGGTTGAGAATTAAGACACCTTTTTAGTAGCTTACATGGTATGGATATCAGTTTACTGGGAATCAGGGCCCAGATTTATGAACATCTTCACATAAATCTGACTTTCTTCCATGGAACTGAAATATGTGATTAAAGTAAAGTGTGTGCATATGTGCTTTCTAGAGTGTGACTACTCTTCTGAAATGAGGGCCTTACTAATATCTCCTAATATGCCACTTAATCGACAGGAGTAGTAATGATAGGCATCACTAACCTGGCCAAAATTCAGATAAATGCACTTAAAGTGAAAGGTTGCATATCCATTGGCTGGACCTAACATAAAAATGTAATCAATACTTCAGGGTTTGCAGAATTGTACACTAGTTGTGGGGTGGGCATTTCAGTAAAATTGGCTGTATTTGCATAAGTTAGGTGTATTTTTGGCTAGGGACAGACATTAAAAAAGCTTGAACCTGAATTAATTTTATCTTTGCAGGTTAGTCTAACCTGCCTAGGTTGAACCAGTTTACAAGTCCACAGACATTCCCTCTGGACTAGGAAATGCAAGAAAAGCTGTTATGAAATGTAACCAGCCCCTTGAGCCATTCAGCCTTTAATAGTGAAATCATAATGGATCATTTGGAATGCCCACAAATGTGGATTCTGGTTTGACTAATCCCCCACCCCCCAGTAAGGTTTGGCCAAACACAAGTTTCTCTTGCTTGTCTCTTAGGTGAAAAATATTTGTGGTTCTGCCTAGTAGCCTGAGCAACACAGGCATAATATCTGAATAAAAAATTAAGACCTTTTTTAACGTCTTCATTCCAGTTGATACCAACTAATGACTTCCAGATATCTTTCCTTTCTACTTGGTTCATGCCTGATTAAGATCCCTATTTTGAGTTAACTACTCATCACAGTCGAACAGGACAAGGTCCAAAAGATCTTGAGTCTCTGTAATTATCTGGCCACTCAATAACTATATGAATACACACACACACACATATGGATTCACATAACACATGCACCATTTCCCCAACAAATGATCCTTCCATAATTGGGGTGCATGTGTTATTTGGAAACGCTGATTTGTCTGTCCAAAATGGAAGCACCCCACTTCGATTCCTTTTCCACCCAAAGTTTAAAACCAAGTGCCTGGCAGCCACAGTGACGTTTCTATTCAGACAGCTTAAGAAGTCAAATAACTGAATGGCTTATTTTTCTTCATTTTACAGTGTGAACAACTGTCTCTCCTTTTTATTGTCTTGATATTCTGTTAATCAGCCAAACCCTTCCTTTGGCAATTTTGCTGTCTGCTAGCTATTCCTAGTTTCTCTTCTCCTATTTCACCATCCTACAGGCTATTAGCAGATTTCAAAATTGGTGATCTGCCCATGAAAACCAGTTACAGTTTGAGCACCTGGATGACCAGGAAAGGGGGAGTGAGCAAGCCGAAGATTAGGCTTTGTTTCTGGTCTATGCAGCTATGACTCTGGAAAAATCTTTTCTTATTCATTCTGCCTTCCTAAAGACAAGATGCATGTTTTATTTAGGGACATGTGGTATGTGAGAAGATACAGTGTGTGAGTGTGTGTTACACTACACACACACACACACACACACACACACACACACACACAGAGTCAAATTATGTGCTGCTATAAGATAATAAAAATAGTTTTTTAATGAAAAATTTGGGGAGTGAAAAAGTAACCTAGACACTTTATGTGTAGCATTTGTATTTTTTCAGATTTCTTAAAAGCCCAATTTATTTTAGAATCCATCAAACAAAAGCAAGAAAAAGTCTTGGCAACATTTATAAATGAACTGTTTTCACTTCAAGTCAAAATATGACAAATGTTTAAGAAATCTGATGCTTTTTCGTCTATATTAAAAAACCCAATAAATTAACCCTACTTCAATTTAGTTCAATTGGAAATACTATTGCATTGAGCAGAATTACTTTTTCATACCTGCTTATGTTATGCATTTCTGCTGCATAGTGGTAATGATATTTATTGCTGCATGGGAGACTTCCAGCTTCAAAGTTAGTTCCCCACTTCCTGTTTAATGTATTTTTTGCCTGTTGAAGCATCAACAAAGAAATGCACCTAGAAAAACAAAGAAGTGCAGTCAGTATAACTGTAAAAATAGTGAGAAACTATCAAGTCAATATTGAACCAGTTACTATTTCTGGATGTTGTATAGTACAACCCAGTGTATTAACTTCAGTCCACTGCTCCACATTGGCTGCAATAGGAGCTTGCATCTACCGAACACAATAGGCTTCATTCTTCTCTAGCGTAACACCAGTCTCAATCAGCACTCTAAAGAACTTGATATATGTATACCTGTACCCATCTGAGCCAAAACAGCTCATGTCTTGTGCACTTGGACTGAATTGTTGTGTTTGGCAGCCTTCCGCAGTTGATGTCTGGGTACTTTGGGTTACCTGCTCACTGTAAGTCTCCCTTAACTCACCCAGCACATCCTGATCTCAAAAAGAACAAAAAATGGGAGGTTCCTGTGCCGGTAAAGGCTATCATGAACATGTTCCCATCGATGGTGCTTCTTGGGGCTCTGCCCCATTGGCCACCACCCTATCCACTCACCAACCAAGACTTAATGGCTCCAGTTGTTACAATTGTGAAGAAGCCGTATCTGGTTCTTCCTTCATCTTTAATTGACTCTTAGTCCCCTTTGTGTGAGGGTGAGGAGTACACTTATACATTAATCTGGGGTACCTGGGCGCGATGGCTTAGTACATCATATGTCTAAAAGTGGCTCTGAATTGCCCTGCTCACTCAATTAATTCATGGGTATGTAAATATATATAAATCAATTCATAGGTAATATAATAAATAATAGTCCCAATAGAAAATTCAGTCAAATTATTAGGAGAATTCATCCCGCATCAATTATGTACACAGCTTGGGGCTGTCCCTCCTTTTTATTTGTGATCAATTGTGACCCCTTTGTTTAATATAAGAGGTCCTGCTTGTCCTGTGAGCTGGTACCTCTACTCTAAATGTTTCCTGTTTTGTTTTTTCTTTTTTACTTTACCCCTTTTGTGGAGTGTTCATCCTCTGGACTTTGGCACGAGGGTTCCCCTGTGTCTTCTTTCGGGTCTTTCATCTTTGGGCATCTGGACATGGGCTTCTAAGCAGAATTTTCTGCTCCCCTGTCCTGTACCATCAGATGGCTGGGGAACCAGCATGACTGCTTACTCTGCTCCCTGCTGCAGAAAGCGATGCAGGCGTATTGCCCGCTGTCCCCCAGCTAATCGATGGCCCTGGTCCTTTACGCTCCAGTAGTGGGTGCAGGTTTGTAACATCACAGCCTGCCCACTTCTTAATCTTTAGTGTGGATGTGCTCACAAACTGTGGCATCACTCTACTCCCTCCAGCTCCATGCCTCTTGGTAAGAACTGGCCCTTTTCTGTCCTTGCCAGGCAAAACAATTAGGTGGCTGGTGCTTCTGTTGAACTGCCCAGCTCCACATCACTGTAGGGGCTACACTTGAGCTTTGTTGCTTGGTGACAATACCCTAATCCAAAATTAGCAAGAGTGAGAGAAAAAGAGACTTTATGCTTCCTCCCTTTCCCCCCCTCCCCTCACCAAGTGTGTCATAAATCTGAAAAGTTAGCTGCATTGAAATGCATTATCCAGTATAACTGTACTATGACTAACCAACAGTAGCATCACTGGGGAGGGTGGGGCTGGTGCTCAGGGAAGCCTCCCCAGACACCGACTTTGGTAAGATGGTGCAGAAATATCTACCACCACCACCACAGCTGGCAACTGAGTGTGCTGCTACCGCCAGCAGCACAGCAGCTGGGAGTACCTGGTGTGCTGACACCAGCCAGGGCACAGAGTTGTCCTGTTATGCCTCTGCTAACCAATGCCAATTTTTGACTTTTAGAAGACAGTAGGACGAAATTGGGTGCCCTAATTTTTGGCTGATTGATGGGCTTGCTTTTCAATGTTCAGTTTCAGTGTTTCAATGTGCATGGCATCTTAGTTGAAACTGGTGAGGGCTGATGGTTCTTGGCATCTATAACACCAGATATTGAAGCACCCACTTAACAAAATCCTGGCTCATAATTACCATTTCTGCCTGGGGAGGCATGATACCATGGCTCACTGGCCTCGAGCAGGATTTTCATTCTGATGGAAGTGCCAACATATTGGCAACATTTTCATTCCAGTTCTGAACAAAAAGCCATTTTAAATCCACTTGCTGTGGAAGGGAAATTTCAGACATTTTTCACTGAGAAAAAATGGAAACACTTATGTTCTAAACAACAGTATCCCCCAGTGTCTAAGAGACTCATTATACTTCCTTCAGTTCCCTAAGAAGTCCCCTAAAAAGACCAGGAGCCCTGGAAGTCTTGAGAACTCTGGCTGAGACCCAACATTTTGGCAGAAGTTAATTGAAACTGACCCATTTCCACAAAATATTTCAGTTTTGACAAACTGGTATTTTCAAACAATATTCTGTTTCGTCAGAATATTCCCAACTGGCTCTAACAGGGATAATGGCTATTTCAAAGCATGATGAAGTAAGCTGCTGCTTATGAAACGTGTGCATCTTTGATTTCTTTAATCTATAAAGTGCAAATATACTCTGCCTTCTGCTTGACTTCAGACTAACATAGCTGACTACCGTTCTCTGCAAGATTAAAAAAAAACAGGATTCCAAAGTACAGTTGGATATTTGTCCCGAAATGGGTAGCCTGTTCTGAGAGCTAAACATTCATGGACTTCCTACCAGGTAATCTCTGCTTCCCACTGTGCCTCTCCTCTCAATCTGAGCAGAGCCCAGGTTCACCCGAGGTAACTTCACAGTGGGGGTAGTGATTCCATATGATTTGACATTCAAAATAGAGCAAAATGCATTTATGGAGCAACTATAAATTTAGCTCTGTTTAATAGTAGCTGTAAAGATATGGTATGGTAAATGGATGGGTATCTAAAGCTGGGTGGAGCAAGGTAGTTCATACAGGATTTAAATATTTTGAACAAACATAAACAAATATGAAATACTTTGTGCAAGGACTTGATGTCCTCAAGGAGGCTTTAGAGTAGTCTGCCTAGTTGGCTGTGCCAGCAGTGGGGACTCTGGAAACCCTTCAACTCTTTGTCCTAAGATGATGTGTGTGGCAGTCTGTCCTGAGCATGGGCCCTGAAAGCACTAAGTTCTCTGACTCTGAAACATGGTAGGCTGCTCTTGTCATGTAGACTGCAAGCCAGGACAGTAGAGGAGCAGCTCCAAGCCTGGGCTCTCAGAACTCCCATCCTTCTCAGCTGCATGTGAGTCTGCCAGGGGGATTACTGAGGATCCTGGAAACCTGAGACAGGTGTATGAGTGTCAAGAAACCAGGCAGATTTCAAAACCAGCCTTCTTGCAGGGTTTTGTCAAAACCCTGAGTGGGTGCATCCAGATGAATGGGAACATGCAACTTCCATGGCACTGCACACTGTGTGCACTGCACATCCAGGTGTTCTCTGCATTGCTAAATTGCAGCATGGAGGTTTTTTGACACTGAGAGATCCCAGTGTCAAAAAACACCCCCCAAAAGTAGGGCAATGTGCATGGTGGCAGAGCACACCTCCCAAAACTGGAGCCTGGCCAGCTGGAGCCATGCTCTGGCTGCTGGTCAGGCTCCTTGCTACCAGATCGCCATGGCTGCTGCCCCAGGAGGCCCCCAGGACCCGGGTAAGGTTGCTGGGCCCAGCCCAGGTGCTGGCTCCAGCCTACCCCAGGGCAATGTGCTGCATGCCAGAGCATGTGCATGGCATTCCCCAGGGACAAGGAGCACCGACACGTATTGTGCTGCTGCTGCTGTTTGTTCCGGGGAAACACATGTTTCCACTCATGGGAACATGCCCACTGAGCTCAAGTGAAAACAGTAAAAATTGAACTGTTTTTATTCAACGTATAAGTACATTTCAGCAACAAATAAGCTCATTGAAAAAAAAATCAGATTGACGATTATCTTTCTCTTTCATCTCCTAGTCTCTGTTTCTCTGAGCCTTTCTGAATAGGGTGGGATATAAATCTTACTTACTACTAGCAGTAATTTAATGGCCATTTGGGTAAAGATAACTGAGGATAAAGTAATAAAGGATAGAGAGTGAAGGGCTCCAGGATTACCCAAATCAGCCCCACCAGCCAGTAATTAAGCCCTTCAGATCATCTGGATGGATGGAATGGACGTTCGCAAAGACAGGATACCATGAGAGCCTCAGAAGGGAAGGGCTTGTGATGCAAGTAAGGAAAGGCACCCATCATTATTGCCCTTTGACCAGATTTGGCTGGTGAGTGAACCAGGTAGGAGGGAGCTGATCTCTAAGGACAGCAGGTAGCTCTAGTGCCTCCGAGGAGCCTACTATAGTGAAAAATCAAATTTCATTCTGATGTCTCTGATGAAAATTGTAGTTAGAAAAATATTCTCTTCCTTTGTAAATTAAGCAAGTTTGATCATGACACATTTGAGATACAATGGAGGTGGGACCTGTGATTACAGAATTGCTTAGGGCTAAATTACATTTCAGATATTCCATAGCAACCCTTGTCTGCATACTGTATATGGCTTTGTTAATATAGAATTGAAATTGGTTTGCACAGATATGATGCTGGGAGTTTATTCATTTGGTGCCATAGTTTACTGACATCTGCCAGTGTAGTAACTGTTGGCAGAAGCTTTAGAGATACTAACTTACATGATCAGACCATTAGCAGCCCTCTGTCTTTCCACGAAAAATAGCTTTAAATGTTTGTGTAAACTATTTTCACTTTAATTACACTGCCAGGGCAATATAAGGGGGCCTTAGTTTGAATTGAATTTGGCCCACGCATTTTAGTCCTCACAACTAGCCTTCATAATTTACATGTGCAGGGTAAGCTTTGGTGCTTGTCCACTGGGCATTTCCGAATGTTTGGTGGAGTAATCTGAGTTCCGGGTTCTCCTATCACTCTCATGCCCTGAGATCGTTAAGTGCTTGTGCACTAAGCTCCTGGGCTTCGTAATGCAGCACAGGGGAGTATTCCTATGTAGATTTTCCAAAACAGGAAGTGATATTTCAAGTAATTACAGATTTACAGTGAATACGTGGCGGATCCTTCTGCATTGTCCTGGCTTTCCTGTCTCAGCCTGAAGGAAGTGGCCAGAGTGATGGGGGAGGAAAATTGCACTTTTCTGACTACATAGTATATGACTTAGTGCAAGAGTGATGAAAACACATTCAAGCCCTTGCCAAAATCTCACTAGAAATATTTGACATCTCACCTACTTCAACAAGCAGGAGTTAAAGGTTAAATCACACACAACCCATGCACTTGGGAAAAGGATATGTTTATGTCATCACCTTTTTTGTGTGTATGTACTAAAATAACAGTGTATCCACAGTCAAATAAGTTCCTAGACTTAGGAAAATTAAATTTCAGCCATATGCAGCTATTCATGAATTGCTAGATTCATAGAGAAAATCTATTCAATATGTTTATATTTTCAGATCTAACTGATGATGCCTTGTTCTGCTCCTTACGGCACGCATATATTTAAACATAGTGGTCAAAGGGAGCCTTGCTTGTGAAGGGTGGATAACCTCCTTACCTACCAACATGTGGACAGTGGTGATCATAAACATTTCTGGCTTTCCTTGCAACAGTATTTCATGCCATCTATATTGCTGCAGGATTATGTCATCACCAACCACTGTTTTCTTTTTTGCTCTTTTCTCTTATGTGGTTCCTGGCAGTAGCATTGGCCTTTGGATTTAGTAGTAGCCTGGTCTGGACTGATGCTTCATAGGCTTCTGTTGAGTCAAGGAACTACTATCAAGTTAAATGTGCCTCCTCTTAAAGAAGGCTCCACATATAACAGCAGAAATGCTACTTGGACCAGGCCTGTCTCTCTTGTACTTGCTAAGTGCCAAGTCTACTGCAGATATCTATACAATGTGCATAGTAATAACATCTCAGTGAACATATTTCAGGAAGTAGTGATTCTCCTGTCAATTTTTCTTTTCTTTTTTACTGAGCAACTAGGATAAATGCTGGGAGGGAATTTGAGCTTCAGCCTGGGTTACAAGATGCCTTTTTTTCTCCTGGATCAATGCCTGTGCATTGTCAGAAGTATAACAGGCAGATCTGTGTCCTGGGTAGCAGCAGCACACGGGACAGGAGTGGTTGCCAGCTGCAGTGGCATGGCCAGGACAGCTGCAGCTATTATATTTGAATGTCCCCTTTCCCCCAAGTTGGCACCTGGACCTGCTGCCCCAGTCACCCTCCTCTCCTCCCTTAGTTAACGTTGCTGCATATTGTATGTTGCTACAAGTTTCATTCTGTGGACCTGGCTGACCTGTGACAAGGAGCTCAAATTGCAATTTGCTGTAAAATAAAGATCAGAATTCAAGAAATAAAGACAAATATTAATTCTATGTTAATTTGTTCTGTTCATTGACGGATGCTCCACGTGAGAAATGTTGCATCAGTACTTGCTAAATTACAGTGCTTGATACCCCACATTAGCCAAGTTCTAACATGAACATAAGTTCTGTGCTGGCAGGAGAAGAATGCCTTTTGGAAACTTTCCTTTAGGAACGGTCAAATCTGCCAAATGCACCTGCAGAAAACAAAGCAAAGTAGAACAATACAGCAATTAGTGCTGTAGTCCAGTCATGTATTCTTTGATTCTGCTGTGGTATTAACCATGGTTCAGTGTTCCAGGAGACTGGAGGTTATCAAAGTATATTCAGTAGTGTATATATCTGACAAGGTACATTGAAGCCTAGACCTTGTGCCAGAAGTCATTATTTACACAAACGAAAGATTCTGAAAGTTATTTTAGGAAGCTTTAGTTATTTTATTTTTAGACAGTCTTTATTTGTTGCCTGTGCAGTGTTCTTCATTTCATTTTAAAATATATGGCATCCTAATTACTCTCCCTCTCTTATGTTTAAGCAATTCTGATTAAAAATGGGCCTGAATCATAAAATTCAGATCTCGAGTCAGATCTACATCTGAATACAAGGTGGGAATTCAGGTGATGAAGCTGTCTGGTTCAGGCAGTTTTTCAGACAGGGTGACTCAGGAAGCATGGTTTCAGATCTGTATCCCAGTCCTTCGTTTTTGTCATCATTCCCTACCATTTTGCACCCAATGGGCATGTCCAGACAAGCACTCATATGTTTTTCCCCAGAGTCAAAACGCAGTGGTCCATAGTTGTCCCGAGAGAGTGCCCGTGCAAGTGCGCTCTGGTGTATGGCAAGTTGCCCAGGGTGGGGGAGGGGAGGCTGGCCCCCAACAGCCTTACCTAGGGTCCTGGGGGCCTCCCGGGTGCTCCCTGGGGCTCCAGCAGTGGTGATCCAACAGCAGGAACCTGGCCGGCATCTGGAATCAGGCTGCCTGCCCATGCTTGCCCTAGTGCTGCTGTTTTCCCTGCCACAGCAGTGCAGGAAGAACAAATTTAAATAACCTTCCAATAATTAGATTTCATACATAGAAAATAATAACAAATTTATCATTTTCTATGTATAGATTCTAAATTTTAAGGAGTTGTCTTAAATTCAAAGTCATCTTGGATTTGGGTAAATATGTTAAGAGTAATTCGATGGTACATTTCAGGTGACATTACTAAATCTCTCAAGAAGTTGATGATGTCTCTAGAATACCTTTAAGAGACTTAAAGCTTCATTATAGAACTCTGAATGAAGCTGTCTCAAGGGGATATATATTAAATGTTTAAACTCCATAGGCTAGACAGAGTATAAAACATTAACCAAAATGTTTCCAGGCAAGCTCCCCAAACAGCTGCAGCTATTTAAAAATTGTTGTTTTTTATTTAAGTTTTAGTCTGTCTGTCTATCCATCTATCTGTCTATCTATCTCACTTGTCAGCTCAGAATGATTTACTTAACATGCCTCATTGTGTCTTCTTGATGAGAGTGAATTTTCTTACTTGTATAATGCTGTCACAATGCAATTCAATAATGTTACTCCTCATATGTATTAATGCATTCATGAATATAATGTCTCATATTAAAACTTGAAGCCCTGGCTTACAACACCCTGTGCTGCTCTTAAGAAAAACTCTGACTTGACATTTAAGAGCTGCTTTTCATATCCTTGTGACAAAAGTGTGCAGTGACACCTAGTTATTATTCTTACCTCACATGCTCAATACAAGTATTATTTTGATGGGATTCTGGCTAAATTTTCTAAGTATGGTCATCAACTGTTCAATCTCTTGAACTGTGACCTTAAACAACCAGTCTTTTTCCTTCCTCTTGGGACTCATGTGATTGCATTCTCAGCAGATAATTTTTCCTGGATACCTTTTAGAGTTATTTCCTACATAGGAAAACCATCCTGTTATCTCACTCTAAAAGTTTACTAATGAGCCTTTTCATATTTTTTGTTAAAAAAAAAATTCAAGTGTCTTCCTCTTTGTTTTTAATCTGAGAGTCCATTTGTTTTGAAAGCAGTAAGAGAGGATCAGCAGTGCAAGCTTTTCTCACAGAGTAGAAATTTAGTTGTGGAACATGAAATGGCAAAAGAGCAAATCAAATTAATTCACGGAAAAAAAGGAAAAAGCAAAGAATGTGCCACTGGCATTTTTCACTCTAGTTTAAAGAAACCACAGTTTACAGTCATCACAGAAAACCATTCCAGTGTTACACATGACAGCCCTCAATAGCGAATTACAGTAAGGAACTTTTTTTTTCAAAACAGCTCATGTCCCTTTGTTTGTACAAACCATTACGCTGTAAGACTTGATATGCTTTCATGCACTCTCATCTTTGCCGCACTCTGAGCAGTGGGCAAAGTGGCATGCACTTTGTAGAACAAACTAAACACCGTATAAGCCATGGCATGAGTTTGCTGGTTGTCACATTTGTTCTAATGACCAGTAAGAATTTTTGGCCATATTTTTTATCAAAGTTACTTTTACGAATAGTTTATAATAAAATATATAAGTATTATACGCCTGTTATAAATAGAAGTACTGTGTGTTGTATTCTTGTAAGTGCAGTTTTATATAATTTATAAGGTTATAAGCTACAGGTATAAGCAATCTATTGACCTGTTGGTCTTTATAACAGTTGATTAATCATTTATTAAAACATATAAGTTATTACTTTTTAGAAAGTTGTCTATGCATTTATCCTAATTATACAGAATGGCTATTTCTTCTTCATCAGGATTTTCATTAACACATTTCTAGATAAAGGTGGTTATTCCGGTTATTCTAAAGTTAAGCAGAAGGCATGGTAGAATGGCACCTTAGGGCATTTTGACATGTGTTCCAGGGGTGGGGGGTGGCAGGCGTGGCTGGTGAACTCAGACTGGTTGGGCGGTGGAACATCCCATAGGAGCGGGGGGCGGGGGGAGGTTTGCAGCCAGCTGGGAGTGGGGGGAGGTGTTTGCAGCTGGCCGGGTACTCTGGCCAGTAGTACGGAGGCTGCAAACCCCCCTGCTTCTGGACGGCTCCAACTCCTTGCCCTCCCCCCTGCTGCTGGCTGGCTGCAATCCCCCCTG
>NW_017729024.1:156052098-156078594 GCF_001723915.1 Gavialis gangeticus | reverse complement strand
CCTGCCCCCCCCGTCTGAGTTTGAGTTCACCAACAACGCCTTGCAGGTAGCGCTTTAATTACAGTGGCTCTGAGAACCGTTCTAATTGAAGCACCCACAGCATCTCGTGTATCAGTGTCCGCATGCCTCAAAATGGCGGTGGGGGGACTTTAACTAAAGCTTGTCAAACGAGATTTAGTTAAAGCACCCCCCCTGCCATTTTGAAGCATGGGGATGGTGATATATGAGACACAAAGGCTGCTGGAACATGCTAATTAGCATGTTCTAATAGACAGGATTGAGTCTGTAATTACAGCACATTGGAGCAGCCTCCCCACATGTCTACAGGCACCCTTATAGACTAACTCATTCAGAAAGGTATGAGCAGTCTTAGGGCCTTGTTTGGAAATTTTGGGTGGCTCCTGGAGCTCTTAATTCCTGGACTGTCTGCATATTAACACTTCAAAGTGGCTTTAAGCACTCATCAAGTGGCTCAAAGTTATGCCACTCTGGGGTAGGATTATCTCTGATCCTCACTACCCAGCTCCCATTCTATTAAAGTGTGGCACGCTCCCTACAATTGTGCTCAAATTGAAGTCCTCCAGTATCCCAGGATCTCTCATTCTCCTTCTGATAAAGCAGGGATAGAAGCCTGTCTTGGCTCACCAACCCTATAGTGGCATGTCACAGCTACAGTTCCTAGTCCTGCCTCTGCTCACCAAGTCACTAGTGGTAAGTCACAGCTGTGCAGGTGGAGGACAGGCGGAGAAAATTTCTAGTCGAAGGGTGTGACTGCTCCAGACTCCAAGAGAACACTTGCACTGAATCAACATTTGTGTGAATGATTGTAACAGAAGGTGTAACAAGTCCCTTATGCTATAATAAGCTGCTATCTGACTAAGTAGGCCATAGCCTAAGAAAGCTCATACCTCTCCAAATGCGTTAATCTATAAGGTGCCACATTTCCCAGACTTCTGTTTTTAGATAACTGCTATAATTACACTCACTACATTGGTGGCCATTGTCCATTGTATTTTTTTCATGTCTCATTTAAAGTGAATTCAGATATCACACAATCCAATTTGCTTCACAAATACAAGAATTATAACATAAGAATATAAGAAGTTCTATACTTCATCAGACCAGTGGTCCATCAAGCCCTGTTTTCTGTCTCCAACAGAACAGAAGTGGATGCTATAGATAGAGGGAGAACATTGAAACAGATCTCTAGAGTGATTTATCCCCTGTTCAGTACCCTCCTTGTGATCCACCATTTATTGGTTTATTAAATGCCAGAGGAAATATGTCCAACCATTCTGTTCAATATCCAGTAACAGATTTATTATCCATGAATTTATCTTGTCTGTGGCAGTGCACTTGCAGTGCATGCCACTTTAAGGGCTGAGTCAAGCAGCCAGCAGGTGCTTGATTGCCGCAGCCATTTTAAAACACTGGTTGCCTATATAAACACAGCAGTTTGCTGCCTGGTGACCAGGCAGAAACATGACCTGGCTGAAAGGCTGGTAGGGGGTAAGGGCAAGAACGAGGAGGAGGAGGTAAGGGCAAGAGCTTATGGGGATGGCAGGTGAGACAGGGCGGACTGCCCCATAGAGACAGGTGCGTGGGTTGGCATGAGACTCGGCCCTGAGCTTGCTCCCTGTTGCACTGTCCCTTTCTGAACCCACCTTTGCTATCTGTCCCCATCACCTCAGTTGGCAATGAATTCCATAAGTTGTGTAAAAAAACCAACCAAACAAAAGTACTACCTTTTGTTAGTTTAAAACTTGTCACCACTAATTACAGCTGGTGACCCCTACTAATGCCAGTATTTTGACTTGGTGACCAACAGGTCCCTGTTCACTCAGTTCAACAGTTCCCTTCATGATTTTATAGATGTATATCATATTCTTCCCCCCACCCCATCTTTCTCCTTTCTAAACTGAAGAGTCCTAGCCGCTGAAGATTGTGAGCAAATCCTCATAGCAACCTTGTAAGATAGGGGTTTGCATTTTATGCCCAGAGAAAGAAAGTAACCTGCTCATAGTCACAAGGAAGGTTGGAGGCATAGGAAGAAGAATAATCTAGGACTTAGAGCTGTAGTTCTGCATATCAGTGTATTGCTTTTTCCTAGGCTGTTAGCAGATAATATTAGCTATGCTAAGATACTTTTCAGTAGTTACCTCTTTTTAATACAAACTTATCTTTTGGTGTTCATAGGATCCCGAATCATTTCTAAACTTCAGAAGTGCAAAAGCATTAAGCTACATTCTGGTCTTAGTTATCCTGATTTAAATCCAGAGTTGCTCTGAATATAAATCAGTATACACGGATCAGAATTATATATAATATCACCTCCTTAAGTTCTGCTTGTTTTCTATGCTGGTGTCAGCTTGTATCATTACCTTTCAAACCTGTTTCCCTGTGAGTGGTGGTCGCAATGACACCAGGATTCCTCAAAGTTCACAGAATTCAGTTTGCTTGGAGGATCATTAGGTTCCCTGGTGCAAACCAGGATGGTTGGCGCAATGTGAATGCTGATCCATTGCCAACTACTTGCTCTGTGGACTTTTGTTACTGACTTTTGTTTCCATAACCCTGGAAACACTTTGTCTTATTAACATACCAGATAATTTTTGTACACCTTGATATGGCCTATTTAACACTAGTTATGTTGCAATGTATATGCTTACACAGATGTATATTAAAGCCTGTGTGACCTTAATTATTTTTGAGTCAAATCTTAATACATTGGAATAGCAGAGAGCCTGACTTAAAACAACTGTCTAGCCTGATCCAAATTGCAGTCTGAGAAGTTTTCATTGGTTGTTGCTGAAAGGATTGTTCTGTGACCAGCTGCAGGTATATTGTATACATGCAACTTAGAGTCCTTCATTTCTGAATTTCTCTCTCAGAAACTACCGCTGGGAAAGATTCCCTTAAGGAAACTAGTTTTAAAAAGCTGTCTTGAAGAGTCCACAAAGAACTTTCTACTCTTGTGTATTCCTCACATGGATAATTGTTTCTTATGTTACCAACTATCTTGCTGCCCCGCACCCCCAAGATGCTGAAGCATTTTTCCAAATTCTAAAATAGACAACTGAATGTTGCTGCTGCATATACATTTCACTCATTGATTTTAGCCATCCCTCTATTTTGTCTGAGCATCTACAGAAAATTAAGAGGGCAAAAACTGAAGTAGATTTGCCTGATCAAATCTTCATGACAGAAATTATGTTGATATAATGATATGCTGACTTTGCCACTGCTAGAGAGATCAGTCAGCAAACAAAAGTTCATCAGCTACTATAATATTCTGATTTAGTGCATGTGATTGTGTCTCCTTCTAGTGGCTAGACCTGAGTAATCAAAATAGCTAACTACTAATGGTTAGTTCTCCTTTAATTCAAGTAGCAGACTTCTGTGGTTTTAGTGTTGAAGGTCCTAGGTCTGAGGGGTGACCATGATGCTTGTACACTTTGCTAGTGTGGTCTATAATTTACATGCCATACACGGAGAGCGGTTCACCAGGGTTCTCTGTTAACTATCCATATGTGTAACAAGAAACTTCTCATGTGAAGTGAACTTGGTGATATTTGCTATTTTTTTATAGTTGTGGTAAAAAAGGGAAAAAATACCTTTTACTTTAGATCTCCTTTTGTCTTTTTCTGTTGAGTTGAAGAGCCACACCTATCATAATATATACCCCAGGTAGGTATTTGTTGACTGTGATCAAGTTGCCTGTTTATTAGAACAAGCTGCAAAATGTCCCACCTGTCCCCACACCCAGGAGCTTTTATTTTATTTGATGTGATTATTTTTGGCATAAATTTAAAAAAAATGAAAGGATTTGGAAAGACTGCTCTAATACCTCCTAAAAGGTCTTGTTCAAGAAGCAAGTGCCTTCCGTAGATCAGGCTTTCTGGTTATCTTTTGTGATACACTACAGGGTCTCTCATGTGAGTACCTGCCCAAAGTGGAAAACAGTTGGATGGAAAGTTATCAGCCAGCTTTGCCCTAATCTTCTCTTAGACAAACTAAGTAGACTGAGCACCTTTACTCTCTTATTTTAATGCTCTGAATCATTCGTGTAACTTTTTTTGCCATGTTTACATTTTTCATTCTTGTCTTAAAAATAGACAAGCAGACAAAACTATTTCAATAAGAATTCCAGTAATTCCACACACACAAAGGTGCCTGCCTATGAGTACATCCTGCCAATATGTCTGAAGATTGCCTTTGCCCACATAGTAGAAATGGTCTGGGCTATGTGTAGCTTATGGCCTGGTGGTTAGAACACTTTGCTGGGTGAACCTGGGTCATCTTCTCCCTGGGCAAGTGCCCCAAACAATAGGTTATTGGGTTAAAGGGTAGGAGGGCCCTCTTCCATTTTACTTCCCTCGGGTATGTTCACAGGGCCATCCTATGCTGGAAATAAAATCTAAATTGTGCATTAGTTTTGTAGCTAAATACCACTTAAGCACATGTAGGTAAAATAGGATTTAGCCCCAAGTATTCTAGGGTAAGTCTATATAAAATAAGTCTATTTTTTTACTTTAGTTAGAGTAGTTATTTATTATATTATTGTTGCTGGTAAAATTTGAAAGTGATGTTCTGATTTTATAATTCCCACCATGTTCTTCTTGATGAAAAGAAGTAGCACAGAGCTGAGAACAGATTAAAGCAAGGCCTACAAACATCCATGATAGATGATCGTTCCCCATTTACAATTAGTGTTTATGATCTATCACTTAACCAGTTTTTGATATATTTAAATACAAACTTCATTGATTTTGAAATAGGGCTACTTTTTAGCACAATGTCATGAAAAGTCCAGGGATATGTCAGATACAAAATCTGGGTATGTTAGCACAGTTAATTTAACAAAACTTGTGATCTTGTGGAAAAAAATGACCAGATTGTTTGACAATGCATACTCCAGAAAGCAATTCTGGTTGACATTCATTATGCTATGATCTTTTAAATCTTTACTAATTACAACATATCAAAATCTTTCCATAATTTTTCCCTGGCTTGATGATAGCCAACCTGCAGTTTCCCAGGTCATCCTGTTTACTTTGTTTGAAATTGGATACAATATTAGGAAGTAGTGTAACTAGGTGTGGGTGAGAGGGGCACCCACCCTGAGTGCCAAGTTTGGAGGGGCACCAGAATCACCCCTAACCCCCCAGGCATCTGTGTCCTGGCAGTAAGAGCAGGCTTATGGTTTACCCATAGGGGGAACTTCAAAATGGTACCTGGTTGATGCTGCTGCTGCTTTAAGAGCAAGGGCTGAGGTGACAGAGCATGCAGCAGTAGCCACAGGAGCTCAGCTGGGGGCTGTTTAGGAGTTCCTGACATGGGGACCTGCTGTACAACCCCTGCCTCTGCTTTCCCTTACGGTTTGCCCAAGGCTGCAACCCTGCTTGTTAAGCCTCCAATATTAGCTCTTCTGTAGTCCTCTGGACCTCCAGGTGTTCTAGGATTTATTAAAAATCATCATTAATAAGAATTCTTCCTTTGATGAGCTTTGGTGTTTTCATTAGTACATTTAGCTTCCCTTTTCACTTTTCTGCACATCCTATCTGTTGATTTGGACTCACTGTTACTGGTTACCTGCGAGGTAGTTTCAGCTGGTCATGGTTGAAACCTGGAGATAAATGCTCTAATGTGCCTTCTGAGAACACAAGTGTGTAGGACAGTTTCACCTGCCTTTTAAGCCTCCATTTCTGGGAGACTATGCAGAGTTCAACTGTGAAGAGCTGCAGCAAGCTCGCATGCTCCTGCCACAGCCGATTCCTGATTTGGCTCTGCAGGATGTGCATGGCACAGATCAACCGGGCTTAGGTGCTGGTGGCAGTTGCTAACATATCAATCAATTATTTGATTGATTGATTAATTGTAATATTATAATATGCCTAATACATTTAAATATGTTTTGAGTGGGATGCTGGTACACTTTGAGAATTTATAGATTGATTCCTTGAATTTAAAATTGTTGAGAACTTGCTTGAGATTTAACATATCCTGCATGTCAACTGCCCTTCCCACAGTCCTTCTGCTCTTTCTTCCTTAAGTGAAGGGTAAAATCAGTAATTTTTTTACATTTTAGTAATGTGAATCATACTATTGTGTTTGAGTAATGTGAGCTACCTCAAATATATTTTCATAAATTAGTATGCCTAATTGCCTTTGCACCAAAGCTTCTAATGCTGGTAAATAGGAAACTGAAGACTTTTTTTCCTGTTCCATCCCTGAATAATCATATCATCATAGAAAAATGTCTAGAAGGGACCACAAGAGGTCATCTAGTTGACCCAGTGCTCTAGGCAGGATCATCCCTGCATAAACCCTGACTCAGTTCTTCACAATCAAGCTACTTTGAGCCTGGATTTTACATATAAGCATATGCATTGGGTTTATACCCCTTACACTTTGCTGGGAAATCCTTAGTTTAAAGACCGTTTGGCAACTCAAGGCGATTGGTTTCCCTTTCAGTAAGATGGAGGTGGTCCAAAATATATGCATTCTCCTCTCCCCATAGAAAGTGTCTCAATGCTCCATAAAACTAAAACTTAAACTATGCTTTTCCTTTAGTGTTTTACAATATCTTCTCTCATGCATGGAACAGAGATACTGTATAACAAACTGGTCCTTTCTTCTCCTTCAGCTTCATTCTGAAGGTGTTTGATCTGTAAAATGCCTTGTGACGTAGTCATTCATGGCAATGGATACCTTACAGTCCTTGGGATCCTTGTTCCACTTTATCTCTTGCTTCAAGACTTCACCGTCTTTATTGACAGGGGATAAATGTTACCACTTCATGGGAAGTTAGTTGTATGCTTTTTCCATGGGATGTTGAAAGAAACAACATGCAAGGACCTATGGTCCTGAGTTTTTCTCTGGATCCTCTGGCCATGTCTACATGAGACACTTACTGCAGTTGCCTAATTAGCTCTTCAGTAAACTTTACCATCCACACATGTGGTGCTATTAGGAAGCAGTAAACTAACTCTGCTGTAGGATAGTACTGCCAAACACAAGTACTATCCTACAACGGAGTTATTTACCCTACTGCAATCGATGTGTAGATACTGATGAGGCTGACTGGGGCATGAGGATGCAGCTCTAATGTATTAGCTTATATTAGCTAACTGAACGTAATAGTTATACAAATAAAAATCAACACTAGCAAAATCCCAAATAGGAAGGCACCATGTAACTGAAACAGATCAGAACTTCTCAAATAAAATAAAAAATAGGAAGAACTGATTTTAAAATTGCAGTGGAGCAGAGAAAAGATCAAAATTGATCTCTCAGCCCATTCAGCCATGCAAGGCCTAGATTGCTGCATGGGTAATGAAGCGGTAATGAAGCGGTCTCTTTTATTTGTATACTGTACCTGTTTATATTAAGAGCTCTCTCCCTCTGTTTGTATACAGCATTTAGAACAAGGAGACCCTCAAACTTCACTGAAGTTTTTGGGTGCTATTGTATGTAAATAATGGTCTCTATCTCCCACGTGGTAGAATATGTCAAGGCTTTCCAGGTCAGCTTCTCACTGAAGGAGAAAGAATTGAGACAGACTGGGGATGTCTACATGTGCTGTTAATGTGCTGTAAGCTTACAAGGTTCTTTGGGTAACTCTAATATTTTTATTAGACTAACACAAATAGTTGGAAAAACTCTTCTTTGCAAGCTGTGAAAGAACAGAAAAGCCTACGAATGTCACTTTATCAAACTACTGGATACAAAAAATCATGGACTAAATATAGACATTGGATTTATGATACATTTTAAACTGCCTAACATTGGACCCCCCACACAACACTCTACTATTTAGCAGCTATATTCATTCCCTCCCCCCGCTCCCCCCTGCACCTGTCTCTTACCCATTGACTACCTCAATTTACATTTTCACTGACTGGCTTTCTTACATGCATACTGGCTTCTGGCTTCTTTACTATTCCATCCAGGAAGAGGACGGATCAACTGCAGACGCTTTTTCAGCTTGATGAAGGGTATTGGTACCTGGAAGTTTCTAAAGAAGAATTTTTCCAACTATTTGAGTTGGTTTAATAAAAGATATCAAATTTACCCAAAGAATCTTGTCTGCCTATGTCCTTAGACCAAAACAGCTACAACCTATACCTGTGTAAGATTACTGCATTGTAAAATAATGTGCAGTAAGCTTTCCCTGGGAGCATGTGTACATGTATGCCTGTTGGGAGCAAATTTGCTCCTGAAGGGAGCAGTTCAGTGCAGGGCTACTCTTGCCCTGCTCTTCCCCCCACCCCTCAGCAGCCAGGGGGAGCTCTAGGCTCCCCTGGATGCCAGCCCTGAGCTGGCAGGGGGCACTGGGGTTAGGCCTTGGCTCTTGGGGGTGGGGGGGAGCTGTCCTGCCTCTACAGCAGCTGCCTCCTGGCCTCACAACCTGATCTGTTGGTTGGCGGGGGGAGGGGGGGCTGGGAGGCAGATGCCTAGGGGTGGGAGCAGTTCCCCCACTCCCTGCTGCCTGGGCTGACTCAAAGCTATTTGCTCCCTGTCAGCTGTCTACACATGTGCTACTGTGTGGGTAATCTAATACCTGTATCTATAGGTAGTAGACAACCACACAGTAGACTAATCTGCTATGCAGTAAATGTAGTGCATTTGTTGATGGTGATGCTTTACTGCACAGATTAGTCTACCATGCAGTAAGTTGTTTCAAGTAGATGTGCCCATTGGGTGTATTTAGTGCAACCTCTTTATACTATATATATATAATATATTCCTGGCACAAAAGGCATCCAGGAGTTCCCTTCTCAGAGAACTCCATTCAAATGTTAATGTTCACTTTCCAGGAAAGTACTTTGCTTCAAGAAAGGACTCTGGTAGTAATGATCAAGAAGATGCCTGCCACGAACTTTCTAAAAAAACGCCATTTCACAAGACCATAGCAGTTTCTTCTGAAAGTAAGTACTTGGACATTTGCCAAGAAAAAATAACATGTAAGGGTGAAGTTATACATTACACTTAACATTCCACAGATGTAGTATAGTCTAAGTGGTTTTAAAATTAAAATGTGCTGTGAGTAGTGTCACATTAGTGGTTAATACTGTAGGGTTAATGCTGTTTCTTGCATTTATAATTCTGACTTGACACTGAAGGGCTGGTGAGCAGAGGTGTGGCAAGGAGTCAGTACACCTGGGGCACTTATACAGGTATGTTTTAGTTCTTGGATGTGCTGGAGATCCACCGATTCAGAGCAGACTTGATTAATTGAGTCTACTCCACACGGGAGCTGATGTACACTGCACTGCCCTGCGTGCAGCTGTATAAATGGCGAAATGCATGTCAGTGCTGAGAAAATGGTGGCAGTGCACTGTGCTTTTAAACTAAAGCACCTCTGAGGTGTTTTAGTTCAAAAGTGCACTGCTCCCATTTTCTTTATGCTGATGCACATTTTGCTGCTTATACAGTTGCAAGTGTCACAGCTCTGGGAGGTTTTCATGCAGTGCTGGACATTTAAAAATGCCCCTGGGCTTTATTCCTGCTTTGACTTGGGGAATGGGGGGTTGAGAGGTGGAAGTGGTACATCCAGGGTTGCAGGAGGGCTGCACATTTGCTTCTTTTATCTCTGTGGAGCAGACTGAAGTTACCCTAACATGATTTGGGTAGCATGGCCAGAGCTAACACTTGTCTCAAGTGGCATAATTTTGAGATTTTCAGAGTGCACTTAGCACAAGTTAATGATATTTAATCGTAGAAAATTAGAGTTACAAGAGACCTCAGGAGCTCATCTCATCCAACTCCCTGATCAAAGCAGGATTATCCAAGCCAAAGCTTTGTCCAGCCAGGTCTTAAAAATTTCCAAGGACAGAGATTCCACCACCACTCTGGGTAACCTGTTTCAGTGTTTTACTACCCTCCTAGTGGGAAGATTCTTCATAATATCTAGCCTAAACTTCCCTTGCTGCAACTTGAGATGGTTGTTCCTTGTTCTGTCATTTGCTACCACTAAGAACAGTCTAGCTCCATCCTCTTTTGAACCCCCCTTCAGGTAGTTGAAGGCTGCTAACAAATCCCCTCTTATCTTCTCTCCTCTAGACTAAATAAGCCCAATTCTCTCAGCCTCTTCTCAGAAGTCATGTGCCCCAGCTGTCTCACCATTTTTTGTTGTCTTTTGCTGGACTGTCCCCAATTTGCCCACTTGCTTTCTGTAGCGGGGGTCCCAAAACTGAACACAGTACTTACTGAAGAGAGGGGAATAATCACTTCCCTTGATCTGCTGGCAACACTCCTGCCAATATAGCCTGGTATGCTGCTGGTAGCTTTCTTGGCAACAAGGGCACACTGTTGGCTTATATTCACCTTATTGTCCACTGTAACCCCCAGGTCCTTTTCTGCAGAGCTGTTGCCCAGCCAGTCAGCTCCCAGCCTGACTGATGCATGGGATTATTCTGTCCTAAATGCAGGACTTTGCACTTGTCCTTGTTGAACCTCATGGGATTCCTTTTGGCTTAATCTTCCAATTTGTCTAGGTCATTTTGAATCCTAGCCCTACCCTCCAGCATATTTACTACTCCTCCCAGCTTGTCATCTGCAAACTTGCTGTGGGTGCTCTCTGTCATCTTCCAGGTCATTGATGAAACCACTGAATAAAACAGGTCCTGGGACTGACCCCTGGGGCACTCCACTTGATAACAGCTGCCAACTAGACATTGATCCATTGGTTATTCCCCTCTGAGCCAGTTTTCTATCCACCATGCAGTCCATTCATCCATCCCGTACTTCCTTAGCTTGCCTGCGAGAATGTTGTGGGAGACTGTATGAAAAGCCTTGTTAAAATCAAGGTAGACCACATCCACTGGTTTCCCTGCACCCACATAGCCAGTCATCTCATGATAGAAGGCAATCAGGTTGGTCAGGCATGACTTGCCCTTGGTGAATCCATGCCATTTGTTCCTAATCATCTTCTTTTCCTCCAAGTTCACAGAAATGGATTCCTTGAGGATCTGTTCCATAATTTTTCCAGGGACTGAGGTGAGGCTGACTGGTCTGTAGTTCCCTGGATCCTCTTTTTCCCCTTTCTTAAATATGGGCACCATGTTTGCCCTTTTTCAGTCACCCAGGACCTCTCCTGAGAGCCATGAGTTTTCAAAGATGATGACCTATGGCTCTTCAATCACATCAAATAGTCCTTAACCTGTTCTTTTGCCACTGTTGAATGTTCACCTCCTCCCCAGACTGTGCTGCTAGGTACAGTAGTCTGGGATCTGACTTTGCCTTTGAAGATTGAGGTGAAAAAGGCATCAAGTACTTTAGCCTTTTTTTGTCACTAGGTTGCCTTCCCCATTCAGTTAGGGGCCCATGCAGTAATGTACAGACACTCATTTTTAAGTGACCTTAGTGTGGTTTAAGTGTAATGTATAACTTCACCCTAACACCGTACAAAAGTGCCCTCTGACCTCTTAGTATATCTTTAGCACTGCTCATTCTGTTGCCTGCTCTCTTAATCTCAGCAAAAGGCCTCAAACTAGATGTTGTGGAATGATCTTGGACATGTCTTAACTTCAGCAGGGTTAAATAAGATATTCTTTAGGGCCACATTTAACCTACTCTACTCAGCAAATCAAAAGCTTGGATGTAGCTCTTGCTTACCCCAGTGATTAACTGCCTCATTGTCAATGCAATATTTTCTCTATATAAGAATTAACTGAGCTTAATTTGTTTTTCAGACACTAATTCACAGATACCCATGGCAGGCTAAGAGGTTAAGAGACCCATCTAGAGGAGTGGAAAAAATTATGAACAAGTCCTTTGTCTTGACCCTTAGTGTACTATTTAGATTCTTTATTATAGCATTCATCTGGAACAAGGAACTGCAGCTTCTCTCCTGGATACGGTCAGGTAGTAATAGGCATTCAGAAGTCATGGGTGGATGGCATATGTGAACTGGAGCCAACTGAAAAGGATATCATAGTGGCAGAGAGAAAAATATCCCTTATTGCTGCCAGATTGATAAAATGGGGATTATATGGGATAATATCCTTTTCTCATATGGCTCTCAGGAAAAATGCAACTTAGAGGTAATCACCTGGCCTGATCAGCCATACGCCAAACTTCCTGCCCATTTAATTTATATTTTCAAAGCTTTTTTTAAACCAGATACAATGATCAGAGCTCAAACAATGGAGCAAACTAGAGCAAGAGAAAAGCTTCTGTCTGCGTAGAAACCTGAGGGAGGATGCAGACTGCTGATGTTCCCAGGAAACCTGATGTGCCAATAGTTTATCAACTTATTACTGTCCAAGAGTTATTTTAATTACTTCTCTGCTCTAGTGCACATTTCCCTTGTGCCTTTATATTTTTAATTATTATGGAAGAATTTGATGCTTCCCTAGCAATGAGGTTCCATATACTGTCATTCCTTTGAGGTGAGGGGCCAAGACTGGACAGACCAAGTGGAAGTCTGAAGGAGCAGTGCCTGTGACCACCATGGTATTGCCACCTTCACACACTCCCCAGCCCCTCAGTGGGTGTGTCTACATGTGCCCTTGACTGCGCAGTTGTTACTACGCAGTCATTTACTGCTTGTTTTAGTACTAGCAAGTACTAAATAACTGTGTAGTAACCACCATTATTGCACTGTCCTGGATGCTTATGGGTCATTTCTGACCCTACTGCACAGTAGCAATAAGCAGTAGTATTGGCATCACAGTTTGTGCCTGTCGATGCTATGTCACTGGAGCAAGAAGCTATGTCATAGTGTCTCCTGTAGATGCACCCAGTGTTGATAAGCCAACCTTATAAGACCACACGCTTTACTTAGCTGCTTCTGCTAGCTATAAACTTCCCCTGTAGCCTCAGCAGATGTAATCAGAACTTAATTATGAAAGAACTGTCCTGCCTTGGGGGTTTGGAGCAGGGGACAGGTAGACATGTAGGTCTTATGTGGATCTAGGGAGACTCTATGGAGCAGGAGGAATGAGTACCTTACCAGTTCCAGGAAGTGTATCCCTGTTTTTCCTGATGGAAAATAATTGGTGAGAGAACTCACTGATTTTTTTTCAGCCCTCTCATGAAATTTTCCTTATGTAGGGAATGATTTGGAACATTGTGAACATTATTTAGATGCATTACAGTTGTTGCTTTGGTCCATGTATTCACAATACCGCTTGTATTACAACCAATTTGCTGTTCCTAGCAAATCTATGAAGGGGATTCTCCCTTTAGATAATTTGCAGTATGTGAACTATATGTATGAATTCTCAGATGAACCCATTTTGCCTCTTTTTTTCACAGGGGACCTTCTGTGCTTGAGGCCTTTTTTTTTTTCTGCATATGGGACAAAAGAGGCCCAGGTGTTTCTATGGCAATGATCCTTCTTTCCCTTGTTTCTCCTTGATGAAAACTATGCACAAAAGTTAATGCAGACAGAGGCTGTATATTTCCTGCGCAGGCCCACAATATGGTCCTGGGGATAGGCACTGGTGGACTGTACACTCAAACTGGTGGATCATAGAAAGTTAGGGTTGGAAGGGACCTCAGAAGGTCATTCAGTCCAAGCCCCTGCTCAAAGCAGGACCATTCCCCAGCTGGATCATCCCAACTAAAGCTTTGTCTATCCGGGTCTTAAAAACCTCCAAGGATGGCGATTCCACCACCTCTCTGTATAACCCATTCCAGTATTTTACTGTCTTCCTAATGAGAAGATTCTTCTTAATATCTAACTTAAACTTCCATTGCTGCAACTTGAGACTGTTGCTTCTTGTTCTATCATCTGCCACCACTGAGAACAGTCTAGCTCCATCTTCTCTTAAACCCCCGTTCAAGTAGTTGAAGGCTGCTATTAAGTCCACGCTCATTCTCCTCTTTTCTATACTAAATAAGTCCCGTTCTCTTGGTCTTTCCCCATAAGTCATGTGCCCCAGCCCCCTCACCATTCTTGTTGTCCTCTGCTGGACTCTCTCCAATTTGTCCACATCCTTTCTGTAGTGGGGGGCCCAAAACTGGACACAGTACTCCAGATGTGGCCTCACCAGTGCTGAATAGAGGGGAAGAATCACTTCTCTTGACCTACTGGCAATACACCTACCAATGCAGCCCAGGATGCCATTAGCCTTCTTGGCAACAAGGACACACTGATGGCTCATATTTAGTTTATTGTCCACTGTAACCCCCAGGTCCTTTTTTGCAGAGCTGCTGCCCAGCTAGTCAGCCCCAGCTGTACTGGTGCATGGGATTGTTCCATCCTAAGTGCAGGACTTTGCACTTGTCCTTGTTGAACCTCACGGGATTTCTTTGGGCCCAATCCTCTAATTTGTCTAGGTCACTCTGACTCCTATCCCGACCCTCCACTGTATCTACTACTCCTCCCAGATTGGTGTCACCTGCAAACTTGCTGCGGGTGCACTCTATGCCATCTTCCAGGCCATTGATGAAGACATTGAACAAAACTGGCCCCGGGACTGACCACTGGGACACTCCACTTGATGCTAGCATTCAATTAGACATCAAGCCATTAATTACTGCTCTCTGAGCCTGATACTCCAGCCAGTTTTCTATCCATCTTACAGTCCATTTATCCAGCTAACACTTCCTTAGTATCTAGTATCTCTAAGCAAAGCCACAACTGAAACCATTGTGGAGGAACCAGGCCTATTTGGTGCATGCTTGGAGAATCAGGGAAGTCTAGTGGGATGTCAGGAGAACTATAGGGTTTGTGGACTAGAGTCACATTTCTTTCCATCAGGAATATAGCCCAAATCTTCCTTGGTAAGAGAGTCCCTTAGTCTTTATGCAGTTGTTCATATTTGGAGCAATGTGTATAAAGCTGACCTGTTTAAAAGGCTTCTTTTACATCTCTTTTTGTGCATCTTCAGCCTCCCTTTTTAAAGTTTGTTTTCTGCTTTGTTTCCCCCTCTGATTAATATCCCTGCTACTTAGATGTACCCGTTTTTAAGAACATGTGCTATTCTTCAACAAGGCCTCTTTCTTGTAGTCTGAACAAATAATTCCTAGGAATATTTTGAATTCAGATCTACCCTTTAATTTAGTTGAATAATGGTTGCATTTGACCAAAAATAAACTAGGCTATGATAAGCCAAAACTTTATATGCTTCACTGGATTTAATTGAGCTATGTTCTTCCTCTATGACTATTATTGAAACAGAGATCACATGAGACCTGTTTTTTCCTTGGTCTTTGTTCTTTATAAGGAATCACTAGGCACAAACAGCAATGAATAGGGTATTTACAAACTGGGGACAAGGTTCTCATACCTTTATTCGTACTAAATATTTATATTCCATGATTATCCCTATTTAAGTCAATGGGATTGCTTGGAGTACCATAGCGGTAAATTTCAATAAAGGTATCAGAACAGGGCCCAATGAGATTATTCAGGTAAGGTGCATGCATCTTGGAGAAAAAAAATAAATCACAAATCCCTGAAAGCAAGTACCTGAGGTCTTTTTCTGGCCCTGTATTAGATTATCTGTATGACCTGGGGATAATTACTTGGGTCCAAGTTTACAGACATGGCTTTTGATTTCTGTTGTATCAGTCTTTAGGTGCCTGCCTGCAAGAAGGGTTTATGGAATCAGGCTCTAATTCTTTAGGTGATAATTGGATAGAAGCCTAATGGAGACAAGAACCTCATTACTACCAGGTAGCCAACATATAAAGACAAAATAGATTTGAATTAAGTTAAGTAACATATTCTTTCACGCTGCATGAATGTAACAAGGCCAATGGCCTGATCACACATGACACTGAGCACCTCCAAAAAGCTGATGGATCTCCCCAGCTCTGCTGTCAGGTCTAACCTAGGAAAGCAATATTTTTTGTAGCAACATTTGCAGCAACCTTAAGAAACGTCAAACCTGAATGGTGAATTTGCTTTGGTTTTAGAGGATTCTGGGTTTAAAGGGAATTAAGAGGAGATTAAATGTTTTTGTTAATGGGTTGGTTGAACTTTGTCCCTTTTACTTCGGTGCCAAAGCAGTCAGCAAGACTTCCATTTTAACTTAAATAATGTACCTTGTGTTTAGCTTTCACTAGGTCAGATGTTAGTTTTATATGTAATTCAGTTCTATTGTTTCCTAATGTTAGCAAGTATACTTCTTTTATTAAGTTGTTTATTTTTATTGGAATATTAGCTGTTTGCAAGTCAAGCATTTTTGTATCCAGTTGTTCAGTGTAGACACAAGTGAGTACTCTGAGGTGGGGTGACTGGTACATAGGATTGTTCCATCTTAAGTGCAGGCCTTTGCACTTGTCTTTGTTGACCCTCATGAGATTCTTTTTGGTACAATCCTCCAATGTGACACTCTGAATCCTAGCCCTACTCTCCTCCATATCTACCCTACTCTCCTCCAGCTTGGTGTCATCTGCAAACTTGCTGAGGGTACACTCTGTGGCAACTCCCATGTCGTGTGGCAGTGCACCTTTGGATGCCTGCCACTTTAATGGCTGGAGCAGCCAGTTGGCAGACGCTTGATTAAGGTGGCCATTTTCAAACAAAGGCCAGCCAGATAGTCAACAGTAAGCAGCTTGTTGCTGCTTTGGCTACACTACCTGGCTGAGCAGCTGCTTGGAACACCTTGAAGGTAAGGACAGGAGCTATGGGGATAGAAGGATGCTTCTGGTTCTGGGTATGACCTGAAACTGCACCCTGCTGGGGTAGGAAGGCCTGGAGGGACTGCCTGTGGTGGGGCAGTATCATTCAAATGGTAGGACCACAAACCTCCCCAGTGAAAGGTGAGGAGAGCCTTAAAAACCCAGCTCCCACAACCACGTGGGTAGCCCTGTAGTAGGGCCCAAGAAGACAGACCCATATAAGAGAGACTGGGCTAGTTGCTGAGGAGCCTGACTTGAGGCACCCTCGACTAGTCAATGCTAGGGCCAGGACCAGAAGGGTCAAAAGGGCCAGAGCGCCCACCGTGAGGGATGCCTAGAGTCAGAGGCCCTGGGGTTCTGACTGGCCTAGAACCTGTGTGGCTAAAGGTCCCAGAGAGGAGGCCAGAGTGGGAGGGAGCTTGGCAGCCCAGAATGAGGATGGAGTAGGTCGCCTGATTAGGAGGGCTCTAGTTGCAGTCCAGACTAAAATGTTATGGGGCCCATTGTGGAGCCAGAACTGTTAAGACGTTTATGATGCCATCTGCAAGTCATGGGCCATGGTATAAGGAAGGTATGGAGCCATGGCTAGTGCCCCCCTCGCATCAGGGCATAGAATGGGCAGCCTGGCACATTTTAACACTAGTTATGGAAACAACAAAGTCATGGCAGGCAACACTAGGTGGACTGCCCTACGCAGACAGGTGGGTTTGGGGTCGGGCTTGAGACCCGGCCCCAAGCTTGCCCCCTGTCACATCCACTAGTTTCCCCTTATCCACAGAACCAATCAGGTTGGTCAGGTATGACTTGCCCTTGGTGAATCCATGCTGACTGTTCCTAATCACCTTCTTTACCTCCAAGTGGTTCAAGATGAATTTCTTGAGGATCTTCTCTATGATTTTTCCAGGGACTGAGAAGACCCTGACTGGTCTATCATTCCCTGGATCCTTCGCATTGGGATTTAATCCTCAAATAAAGCTCAGAGAGGGATTTGGAGAAAGAAAATGAAATGAGATCAACAGTTTATTAAAATATTTTATGCAGATTAATAACGTGCATTAAATGTGCACAGAGACACAGGTATATCACTGTTGTATTTGTCAAAGATAAACTATATTGCTGTCAAGCATCCATATAAAATCCATGTAGATGCACCTATATGCAAGCTAAACTTGAGTCTTGCCTTCTACATGAAGAATGCTCTCTCCAATTCTGTTGTGGTCTATCTTCTTAAGGAATAATGAATGCAGAGGCAAGAGACATAACAGGATCTCTTTAAGGAAACAGAAGGTAGTAGGCAAATAAGCTGGGGAATGGAGTCCAGGTGGTAATTGGATTGCTATCTTCTGCACAGGATAAAACCTAGTTGATTGTCATCTTCAGGGAGAAAAGGGATTCCAGGGAGAATAAGGAAACTTAAGGGCTTGCTGGTGAGTGGCTCAGGGGAAGAGTGGGGAGCTCTATCCCAAGACATTTTTCCTGCATCGCTGGTAGATGGCCAGAGGGCTTAAGCTTTCAGTTGCTGTTAGGAAAAATCAGAAAAAACCACCTCAGCAGAGACAGGATTAAGATCTTTGCATCAAAGGTTGTGCGCCAGTCAGGAAGCTAGAGGAGGCTACATTGCTAGCTCTTAGAAAGGGAATGGTATCATTAAATACTTCTATTAGAAAAATCTGGTAGGAAACTGAGAGGCAGGACCATGTTGTGCTGTGAGGGAGTGTGTTCTGGTACGGCACTGGGTTGTTAACTGAAAATGCCAATTAAATTCTTGCTACTTACGTGGCATGAAAAAAATGTCATTAATTTGGTGGAATACAAAAACACCCCTTCAACAAAATGAATGTTGTTTATTGGTCATGACATATCACGTTAATGGTGTCATTCCAGCTACAGATGTGATGCCCTTTTGTACATGTATAGAACAGTGGTTCTCAACCTTTGTAGACTCAAAGCACTCCTCATTAGACTGAAGACACCTCTTGGACAATGCCAGCTCCTAGTTTCACTTGATTTTCAACTGAGAAAAATAATGGAGCAATTCTTCTATTGCAAAGAACTCAGAAAGACCCCCAACAGGTCAGAATACTTTTAACATTCTGAATTTTTGAAGTCTCTTGATTTATCTTGTGAATCATGTTTGCATGCCAACATTGTCTGGCATTCTGCAACACCCTTAAAAGAATCTCACGGCACCCCAGGGTGTTGCAATACCTTGGTAGAGAAAAACTGGTACGGAGTGTCAATATAAGCAAAGTATTTATTATCTGTGACTGTATGGCCAAAAGCCTTTAGGGCTTCTTATACTTTTAAAGCTCAGCAATCTCATCCTCCATTGAATTCAATGGAATGAGAGTACTGTACTGGTCAGGACCCAACTCAGTTGTCACCCAAGATATAAGATTATGAAGCAGCTAGCCAGTGAAAAAATCTAAGCAAATCAATACCTAATGGTTTAGGGAAGTTATTTATACCTCATACATTCAGTTATTTTATGAACTTAAGATATAACTCTACTCCTCAGGGTCACTAAATTGGCCAGGACAGGACACCTATTACACACCTTGTCTGGAAGCAGACATGGAGCTGTTAATAGGCAATGAATTTGCCTTTGCAACACCATGGCTGCACTCTGAAGATTGGCCATATGCATCACCAAGTGCTGGTACTTCCAGAGTGGAAACATTAAGGGAATGGAGGCATTTAAAAGGGACATTTTCATCTAGGAGGTTTTTTGACTGCTGAATTTGAGCATGCTAAGGAGTGCTTGATGCAGCAGTAGAGACCCTCATGTGTGCAGGAGGAGAGGAAGGTTTGGTGACTGCAAGAACTGCTTAAAGCCCAAAGTTCTGAGTTGCAAGGAAGTACTGTTGGGCCAAGATTTTGCATGCAGGCTTGGGGATTTTTTTTGTTTTTGGTATGAAGGAATGTTTGAAGAAACACCGAGAATGTGGAGTTAACATTTTGCTCTTTCATGCAGAATACTTAGCGTCTTCATACACATAGAACTGATTTTTTTTTTTTTAAACAGGACAGCATGAATAGTGTTAGAGAATATATAATTACTGTTAATAGCGCTGCCATTGCTAATTGCTGTGCATATCATAGTTATCAAAGTGCACCACCTAGCGGTTTAATTTGATACAGTAAGATGCTACATTGCAATTAATTTCACTGCTTGTAGCTAAAACCTAATTACAGGCTAACTTCAGCTAGAAAATATGACTCCAGAAAGTCAAATGAAATCCCCAGGAAAGGACAGTGGGCCAAGCTTTGCTTTATTCTGTTGTCAGTCATTTACAAGCCTATTTGCCAAGTAGCAAAGCTGCAGGTTAGAGCTGGAAATAAGGTGGTAATACGCTATAGTGAAAACTAGTTATCAGTGCTCAGGTAGAAAACACCTGAGTGGGTTTTGGTTTGCTGCCTGTGTGGCAGGGATGGAAAATTCTCAAGTTAAGATCAGTTTGGATTCTTGTATGAATAAGCAGACTATCTTGAGCCAGCACAATTAAACAAGTTTGAAAAGAACAGACTCTCATGATCTGTTTTGCATTTTTCCTCCTTGTATTTCCTAGAAATACCCGCAGAACTGTTTGTTCTGAACCGTAAAATGCATTAAAGAAATTGAGAGAAACTCCCTTAGGACCTAAGAACCATCATAAAACTTACCACCTTCTAGTCCAAGTGCAAAGTGTAACACTTCATTCTGTCTTCCCACAGAAACACACAAAATTACCTGAGGGAAGATTCCCTACTAAAACAAAATGCTGGATTGTACACCAAATTGTCCCCTGGAAGAGAAGCTTAGAGTGGGAATGAACTGTATATGCAAGATGTTAGTCCTGTTGCTTAACACATGACTGAAGGGTGTTCAGTCAGATACACAGCGGTGAAGCTGATGTCAGAACTTCCATAGAAAATAATTCTCCCACTTGGAAATGCACGCACACATACAGAGGCAAAGACAGATGCTAGAATATTTCAGAACCTCAGACTAAATGTAGAGGCTTTAAGGATGTACTGTGGGTAGATAATCTTTCTAGGGACACATGTGCCTCAATTCCTATTCTTGCTGTGTGTTCACTTTCCTGACAAACTCTTATCAACTATTTGCCTTCAGGATCTTGCTGTGGTCTGTTAATCTCTGAACCCAGATGTTTGGGGGAATAGCCGCAGTTCTATTCCATCCCTACACTGTGGCCTAAGCCTCACAGATGGCATCCCAGGAAGCTAAACTAAGCCGTTCCCTTCGCCCATTAGCTGTGGTCCCCTCTCTGGGATCTTTGGCTCCCCAGTACACCCTGGCCCCATCTCAGGCCAGTTGGGACCCTGAGCTGCTTTGCTCTGTGAGCATCCCTCACTGTGGACCCCTGACCCTTTTGACCCCTCTCTGGATTCTGGCCCCAGCATGGACCAGTTGGGTACCTCGGGTCAGGTCTAAGCTGCTTGCCTCCCAGGTGTTCCTGGCAGAACTCAGTAGAGAGGTGTTTCTCCTCTGCTGGCTGATCATGAGCTGCCCTCAGCTCGGGGAACTGGGCCTTAAAATGGCCACCCTCATCAAGCATCTGCTCCTCCCTGGCCCAGTTCTTAAAGTGGTAGATGCTACCAGTGCCCTGCCACAATGTTCTTTTCACCTGTTCCTCTTTTCCTCTTCTGCTGTTTCAAAGTGTTGAGGTTCCTCCCAAAGAGCCTTTCTCTATTTTGGTCAGTACTGAGTAAGGTTCTCCCAAATGTTGATGTCTATGTTATACCTCTTCATATTTGCCTTCAAGGTGTCTTTCAAGTGCTTTATTTGCCCTCTGCTACTTCACTGACCTTCCTTCAGCTGTGAGAAAAAGATTCTGTTTAGAAGGCAGGAGTCAGGCATGCGAACAACATGATCTGTCCAGTGAAGTTGGTTTTGGATGATCCTCTGTTCCTCAATGCTGTTGGAATTTGCTTTGGCCAAGACACTGATGTTTGTGCATCTATCCTCCCAGATAATCCAAAAGATCTTGTGAAGGCACTGGTGGTGGTACTTTTCCAAGTTCTTAAGATGTCTTCTGTATGTGGTCCAAGTTTCTGAGCCATACAGCAGAGTTGGAATGACAATGGCTTGATGAAACAAGAGCTTCATTTCAGCAAGTATGTCATGATTTAAGAAGACTCTCTCTTACTCGGATGTCCAAAGGCTGCACTTTCACATTTCAAGCGGTGTTGTATTTCCACTTCAATGTCTGCCTTTGATGAAAGATGACTTCCAAGATAGGTGAAGTGATCCATGTTCTCCAGCAATTCTCCATTGATTTGAATGGGGGGGTGTTTCTCCATTTGGAGAAAGTTGGTAAAGGACTTGTGTTTTCCCGATGTTTAGAGTTAGGCCAGTACTCTAGTAGACTTCTGAGAATACATTAAAAATGGTTTGGAGGTCCATTTCAGATGAGCAATGACAGCATTGTCATCCACATACTGGAGTTCCATTATGGATGTTGTTGTGGTCTTTGTTTGGACTTGAGTCTGTTGAGGTTGAAGTCTTCCTTCCATCCTATACACAATTTCAAATTGAGGTGGGAGCTTTCTGTCAACAAGGTGCATTATGGTGGAGAAGAAGATGGAAAACAAAGTTGGAGCAGTGATGCAACCTTGCTTCATTCCAGTTTTCACCTCAAATGGTTCTGTTTGATTCCCGTTGCTGAGAACTCTTGCTGACATGTTGTCGTGGAGAAGTCTCAGAACACTGATGAACTTGTTTGGGCAGCCAATTTTGGACAGGATTTTCCACAGGGCTTTGCAGTTTACAAAATTGAAGGCTTTTGAGAGGTTGGTTTTTTTTTTTGCTCACAACACTTCTGGATTTGATGAGCTGTAAAGATCATGTCCGCAGTTCCTCAAGATGGTCTGAAACTGCTTTCTGGACAAATTTCTTCTGCAAGTGGGAGAAGGCGGTTAGCAGGGATATGGGCAATGACTTTCCCAGCAGTGGCCAACAAAGAGATGCCTCGGTATTTTCTGCTGGAGTCATCGGTGCAACTTGTCAGGAAGACTGGTGAGGCCAGGGTCACTTGACCAGGAGGGGGTGGGGCTGGGATGAAATATAAGTGAGGGCCTGAGCCAGAGCACTCAGTTTGGCCCAGGAGGCTGAAGGTGAAGGAGCACTGTTACAGGAATGCTAGTGGGGAAGCATGGCTGAAGGTAAGCTGAAAGGCTTGGTTGATGTTGAAGCCTTGGTAGCAGACAGAATAAGACGTCAGGCAAGAAAAGGTATGGTAGCGAGCTGGTAGGGTGAGAGTTTATTGTAGATGGAGGGCATATGCTTTTCATTAGAGTGAAATCTGGAGGACCAGAGACATTGGCCTCTGGGGAGAAGGAGGTCCTGATTCAGGGTGCTCAGGGACCTGGTGTTGGAGACAGATTCTTAATTATGCATATGAGGGTTGTTAATCCTCTAATCATCTCTCCAAGTGAAAGGGGATTGTCTCCTAATACCTCTAACCCAAACCTGCAGCCTGGCTTTGTCTAGCAAATGGACAGGTTTCTCTCACCAACTACGGTTTTGACAGCCATGGTTTTGAGTATCCACGCTTAATATTCTATATACCATTTTGGCTACCATAGTACACAGTTTTGAGTAACCACAGTTTTCCATGGCCATGCATCAGCCCAGCACCTGCCATTTTTCTGTCAGCCTTTTGTCTTGCCAACCACAGGAACTTTCAGAAACCTAATCCCAGCAGTTGGTGAGGGGAACCTGTAATCACAGACTTCAATCAGAATTGAACAACATAAAGATATGTTATTAACAACTAACAGGAACTGATAAACATAGTACTACACACACGCATGGAAACCTGTAATGAATGTATGTATGCAAGCAAGCTTAAAGAGAAAAAACAAATACCAACAAGGAACAAAAGAGAAATAGAGATCATATATATCCTGTCTCTCTCCCCTTTATGTAGCAAGAAACCCTTTTGTCTGCCCCCCTCTCAAATGTGAAGCTCCTCCATATGGCAAAAGCCCCTCTTTTAGTATTTGCCCCCTTTTGGGGATGCTCTCTCTTTTCTACCTTTTTCTTCCTTCCTCTCTTTCTTTTATCATATCATTATTTCTTTATAAGGTGTATTTGTAGTGAAAATAGAGCTTGTAGATGCTTTTACAAATGTACTTTAAGTTTAAAAGTAAGTTGTACCATCTAACAATATTAGCAAGAGCAGGAATCTCTGTATGGAGCTGGTCCCTGAGTGAATCATACTTGATTGTGTAACACAGTAGCTAGTCTGGATAAGTATGTTAATGAGCAGCAATTAACACCTACAAAATTGGAGACCGAGAAGAAAGAACCAATAAAGAGCCAGGAATTCCCAGAAACTTCATTGTTAAAGGTACAGAAGCCCCCTTCTGCAGCAACATCGCACTGAAAGAAGCCTCGACTGGCCATCGACGGCGGACTCTAGCACTTGGGGATAGGTATGTCTTGACAGCAGTGCTTAGTGTTCAGAGCTAGCTACTGTGTGTGCGTGTGAGAGGATCAGCACCAAGGTTTATGGTCTGATTTTTTGCATCCGTCCAATAAACTAGAATTTTATGATGATCCTGTGAGTTGGTGCTTTGTAGCCAACACTTATTTGCAGTAATGTTGCAGGCACAGTTTAACTTCAAGCAAACTCACTCAATACTGGAGTGAGGCACCCTGTTTCACTCTCCCACCTCCCTCCAGGAATTCCTTCCTTACTCAGGGACTCGATTCCTTAAATTGGAGGGCGGGGTATGTAACAGTTTGCCTTCGCCAGCACCATCTTCCCTGTTAAACTGCACTATACATGGGGGCCCTTGGACTCTGTTTTGGAACTCTTATGTCCCACCTTCTACTCTCCTGCCATGTCTTGATGGAAATTATTGGTGTTGTTCTTATGAGCGGGAGACTGCCTATTATGTTCTGTATCTTGGGGTCTTTTGCCCACCCAGGTCTGACCCCTGTTTTCTCTAGCTAGGCATCCTCATCCAGAACGCACCAAACAGGGTTTGACTCTGAGGCTCTAGCCTTCTCCAGTGTGGGGCCTCATTACCCTTCGGCCCCCCCTTGTCCTCCCTGGGCTCTCTGCAATTCCTGTCTCTCACTGCGCCCCCTCTAGTGCTCAAGCACTCCGCAGCCCTGTCTTGCACTGCGCCCTCTCTCAGGCATCTCGCTGCTGCCCTCTCTGGGGCTGGGATCTCCCCATTGCCATGGGTCCTGTATGAGGCTTCCTCCAACCCCTAATAGCCTCACCCAAACCCCTGGTTTAAACAGCAAACAAAATACAAGCCCCTGGGCTATCACATAAATTCTCTCACTTTGCTAAAACATCATTCCAGCCACACCAAAGGTGTTCCATCTCTCACCAGTATCAGGCTGCTCATGTAGTCAGGCCTCTCCTCTTTGCTCACTCAGGCAAAGCTCCTTTCCCCTTGGCTGCCAGCAGGGAACTGCCCACCTGACCTCAGCTCTTGGGTTTAAATGGGAGCCAGGCCCTGCCCCTTCCGGTCAGCTGACTGCTAGCAGGTGTGGGTCACTGGCTCCCTCCGGTTGCCATGGTAACCCACAGCTGGGCTCCTTCCTCACTGTTCCACAAGTAGCAGGCCCCTTAGTGCCCTGCTACAGGGTAACATGTTATCCTCATTTGCTTTCCTTGGACTGGATCATAGTCCAGGTCATCTGGGCAGGGTTCTGGGTCAGGTGGCACCTGGGGAGTCTTGCTTCACACCCAGGGGAAAACTCTCTCCTCAGAGATCCACACCAAACACCATTGACTCAGACACAGACAGATTCAGGCACGAGCAGTTGTAAACTTTACATGATCACACAATAACCAACAATTGAACTCCCATGGTCTCAGACACCAATTGAGCCCAACTCTCTCACCCATGCATCAATCTCGCAAAATCCTACTCACACACCAAACCTCAGATTCTAACCCTTTTATACACTCCAAATCACACCACTTCTACAAACCAATCAAATACTCTGGGGCTGGCTACATCAATCATTTTCCTATCCAATCCATTCAGGAGATGCTCTTGTCACTCAAAACTATAGATACATACTTATCACAGAGGGTCATTTATATACTTTTGGCACCAACATTGCTCCTAACTGAACTCTACTGCACATGCTTCAGGAGTTCGATGTTTTTAGAGCTCTCCTAACCCAACTTTAATGAGCATGTATGACTTTACCTAACTTACTTAACTTATTAAAACATAACTTACAACAAATTACTAGCTAGTAGGCCTGTGCAAAGCAGCAAGTATTTGCTTTGGATTGGGCAGATTTGGAGGGACAGTGATTCAATTCGGTGATTCGAATCACTATCCTGATTCAATTCAGCTGATTTGGACCTGGAGATTTGGCACCAATTTGGCGATTCAGCCATAGACTATACAGGCAGCAGTCCTTGATGATGCTGGACATGGCTGCCTCCAGCTGGTAAGTCTGTTGTGGTGGGTAGAGGGGGGAAGGAAGGGGTGTGGGGGGGGTAGATCAATGCCCCCATAGTGAGGGAGGGATTGGGGATGGGGCTTGGACAAGCTGCCCAGCCAGGATGGGGGTGGGATGGATGGTGCCGGATTCAGGGAGGGGACCTCCCACCACTGTGTGACAGCAGTCCAGGAGCTGTTCTTCCAGTGGCTCTCACTGCTGGTCCAGGAGGGCATGGGAGCAAGCATGTGCCCCCAGATCTGTGTGGGGCAGACTCGGTTAGGCTGCGTGGGGTGGGCTGGGGCTCTGGGAGGCTAGCGCCAGCTGCTCGCTGTCAGGCTGTGCTCCATGGGGTGGGTGGAGCCAAGGCTGTGTTCTGGGTGACTAGCCCCAGCTGCAGCCTGGAGCACAGTTCTGGCTCCACCCTCCCTTCAGAGCACAGTGGTTCAGGGGGTATTGGGGGGCTGCGGCCACCCTAAAATTCCCCA
>NW_017729024.1:156043529-156047098 GCF_001723915.1 Gavialis gangeticus | reverse complement strand
CTTCAGAGCACAGTGGTTCAGGGGGTATTGGGGGGCTGCGGCCACCCTAAAATTCCCCATAGCCTCTGCTGCTGGCCCTCCCCTGATCTGGGTGCACGCACCCACTCCCCTTCCCTGCCACTGCTTACTCAGCTGGGACAAAGCCATGGCTTGTCTGGGAGGACTGGGGAAGCTGGAGCGGCTTCTGCCACTGTGCACTGCTTGTCTGAAGCAGTGCAGCAGCACTGTCCTGTGCCTCCCCGCCCCAGCCTTTCACTGCCCGTCTGGAGTGCAGCCCAGGCCAGCCCACTCTGTGTAGATTTCGGGGTGCATGCCTGCTCTCTTGCCCTCCTAAACTGGCAGTGAGAGCCACTGGAGGAGCCACCAGAAGAACATCTCCTGGACTGGCAGCATGCAGCGAGAGCACAGCAGCGGAAGCCCCCCCTCCCCAAGTCCTGTGTCCTCCAGCCGTGGATGGGCAGCTTGTCCCAGCCTCAGCTATAATTCCTCCCTCGCTGTGGGGGCTTTGATCTGCCCCTTCACACCTCTTCCCTCCGCCCTTCTCCCACCACAGCAGACTTACTAGTTGGAGGCAGCTGTTTCCAGTATGGTGAGGACCGCTGTCTGTATGATCCATGGCTGAATCTCTAAATCTCTCTGAATTCATTTGGAGACTTCAGAAATTATTCAAACCTTTTAATGGGTCTCCTGATTCAATTCAGATTTGGAGATTCAGCCGCTGAATCTCCTCTGAATCGAATTGGCTACTGAAGCTTTGCACAACCCTACTAGGTAGGCCAGGGACACTACAGCTGATTACCTAACACAGGGATGTTGGAGAACCCCAGTGAACATACCTGGGTGGAAGAAGAAACCTACTCAGAATTGACCAGAGCAGCCAGTTGAGCTGCAGGAGTCTGAGGCTGATGGGAACCCCTTTACAGACTGTGAATCCAGGTGCTCTGGGTCTAGCTTTTCTGGGGTCTTAAAGGTGTGGAATCCAGATGATGGCTGCTGTAGCAAGTTACAATCTTCAGGGGTGTCTGCAAACCTCCTGGAGACTAAAAAATATAGTTTCTTTTTACCCTGCTCACTCTCTAGGGACAGTCACCCCTTCAGTTGTCTGCCATGCCTTGCTGCATTTTATGCTTATAAATGGGAGGCTGCCCAAGGGCACCCCAAACCTGATCTCCTTTTAATGATGACCAGTTCCTGTTGTCCTTGCCCTAATGACCACCAGGTGCCTGCAGTCATTGCCTGCATGGCTCCTTTCTATATGTACACCACACTCCAAGCCTCACAGGTGTTTTGACTCTCAGCTGAGAGAATATACAGGGAGAACAACCCTTTCTCTGGGCCCCTGGGCATTCAGCCTCTCTCTCGGCCCTTGCATCCTCTGATCTGACTCCCAGTTCCTCTTGGACTTTGGGCTCATAGATCCTCTGATCCCCTTCTCTCTCTGGGTCTCTCCAAGTGCTTTTCTGTCAGGGTGTGCTCTCCTAGCCTTCCTTTTCCTTAAAGCTACAGAAATCTGAACCCCCTGACCTGGCTCAAACTTGACCCTCTTAGGCTACCATGTTCTGGCAAGGCCTGGCTGTGGCTCCTTCTAGACCTTTAGTCTTTCCTGGGCCTTGGCCTCACCTCAGGCTAGTTGAGAGCTCAGGATCCCCTTGGCTTGACTTGCCCCTGTGGGCTCTGTCTCTGGCTGTGGCCTCTCCTGGGCCCTGGCCCTGCCTCAGGCCAGCTGAGACTTCAGGCTCCCCTTGGCCCAACTTGCCCTCCTGGACTCTGTCTCCAGCAGTGGCCCTCCTGGCCCTGCAACCTTCTCTGGTTCCAGTCCTAAATCCATGCTCACTTGCCTGCCTACACAACTCCCTCTTTGCCCAAGTGCTACTCCCCTGTTCCTCAGGGTTGCTTATCCCAGCATCTCAAGAGCCCAGCTGCTGTCCTGTTGCCTGGAGCTCCTTTCTTTTTGGCTCTCAAGGGCAGACTACTGGAAGCTTCACTCTCCACACTGGCAGTCAAGAGTAAAAGTCATCTTGCTAGCCTCCCTGACCTACTGCTGGCTCAACTCAGGGCCTGGGCTTATACCCTGTCTAAGTTCGGCCCCTTCCTTGGCCTGTCCACATCTGCAGCTTGTCTCAGTTGCCCCTCTGCCTAATGGTGTTCTTTCAGCAGCCTCCAGGATCTCGCTGTCTGCTCTGTTCATAGTCTGGATTTATCTCCTAGCTAAGCCCGTCCTTCTTGGCCTCTAAGATTTTACTGCCTGTTCCATCCAGGGTCTGGGCTTATCTCCCAGCTAAGCCAAGCCAGTTCCCTGTCTGGTGAGGCTCTTCTTAGCCCTCTCACCACTTGTAGGCTGCTGTAGGGGTCAGGTGCACTAAGTGCACTGCCACAACTGGCTAAAGGACTGGAACTGTGGGTACACTAGATCGGTCAACTGATTAACAGATTGAGATGAAGACTATGGACCAAGGGCCCAACAGGAGGTTAATTGGCTACACCTGTGAGGCATGGGCATGGCTTGCACGGAGGTTGGAGACTCAAAGCAGACCACTAAGGTCCTGTGTAGCCAGTGCAGTAATTGGTGGTGAGATTGGGCAACTTCCTGTTCTCCAGTGTAACAATATAAACAAGGTGTGGCAGGAGAGCAGGCAGAGGAGTGACCAGGAGTCTTGGGGAGAGCAGGCACTAGACAGCCACCAAGGGGCACTACTGTGAATCCTGGAATCTAGGCCAGTTACAGCTAAGTACAGACAGTACACTTTTACTAGTATAAATGATTGGAAACCAGTCTATATCTGTAACAGAACACAGGTTCAGCACACACAGACTGCTGTTCGGGAGGCCATTCCAAAAACATTACTCCTCTGATGGTTAGAAACCACCTTTGACCTCTCGGGCTAATTTGTTTTTTCATGGCCATTTCTTCTTCCCCTATTAGTTATTTAAGATAAGGAGCATTCTTCCTCCCTCGTATTTACTGCCCTTCATGTAGCCCTTCTGTGCCTTCGACTTATAATTCTAAACAGTCAGGTTTTTCTAGTTTACCCTTACAAGACTCTCCATTGCCCTGAACATCCAAATATCCCTTCAGTAGCATGTGTTCGAGTTTAAAATGAGCTTTCTTAAACTTGGTTAATAGGATTATATGCATTATTTCAAATGAAATTTTACCAGGAACTTGAACAGTGGCATTAACCCTTGCTTACCTGGAAATATTTAGATGTATGCATCCTAGGACTGCATTTCTTTTTATCATGGCTTCATCATATTGGTAGCTGATAATCATTACGTGATTGACCAGTGAAGCTGAGTACTGTTATTCCACCACCTCTGTCATTCTAACAAATGAGTCTCCAAATTTTAACAAAATGTTTGCTTAATTTCTAAATTCATGACTTGCACTTTGTATTATATCCCACCTCATTTCTGTTGTTCCAGTCTTCAAGATAGGATATTCCAGGCTCTCCCTGTGTTGATTACACCACCTTTGTGTCATTTCATTTAGCTAGGGTTGCCAGCTGCCAGTAAATTTATTGACTATCAGTAAAAAAAAAAAAAAAAAAAAAAAAAAAAACAGGCAAAAA
>NW_017729024.1:156041887-156043223 GCF_001723915.1 Gavialis gangeticus | reverse complement strand
AAAAAAAAAAAAAAAAAAAAAAAAAAAATCAGGCTAAAAGTCAGTAAAAACACTAAGCAGCCACAGCTACATTGAGGTTCTGACAGACAGAACACAGCAGTGCCATCTGGTGTCTGAGCAGGAGTGCAGTGCCCTGCAGGAAATGTTCTCTCAGCCACGTCCTACTGCTGGTACTACTGTGTCTCAAGCTGGCTGTAATACTGCTGGGTCCCAGATAGGCTTTTCTGGAGATCCATGCTGGGACAAAGGGACCAAGGCTGGCAGAGGTAAATATGAGGGGATGGCTCGGGGGGAGGGCAGCATGGTATACTTGGGGGCATCAGGGAGTGAGATGTAAGTCAGGAACCCCTGAGAGGGGGCACACAATGGAAAACCATTGCTGTAATTAAGTAGAGTTGCCAGGTGAATAATTTTTTTACTGAAAACATTTTACTGACATCCAAACTAGTTGGTGTTAAACATAGAAACCCAGCCTTTCTAGCTGGGATCTGACAGCAGGGCCGTGTCTGGTAGAGTTGCATTATGTAAAAGATATATTGGTATAAACATGTCATTAAAACAGTTTGACTGTGAGTAAAAGGCTTGTAGATTATCAGTATTTCTTTTTCTTGGGTTGGCAACCATGCATTGAGTTTAGGGTAAATGAAACTGCAAATAATGTTGGCTTTAAGACTTACCCTCGGGGAGCTTACATCTCTAATCTGATAGTTCTTCTGATACGTCTCCCTTCTAGCCACTTTCTTATCCATAATTCTTGTATCAGCCCCCATCTTCAACTGTATTATTAATTTCCTATATGGCAGTGTATCAAATGCTTTAGTTCAGGTGGATTAAATCTACCACATTCTTCTTGTCTAGCAAGTTAGCTATTTTATGGGAGAAAAGTTTCAGATTAATCTGACTCGATCTATTTCTAGTAAACTTGTTGTTGAATGTTGTCTTGTCTTCCATTTACTTCTGCATTTTTAACTCTTTTTCCTTTTTTTGAAAAAATATTATAAAGCCTTCTGTCCTTTTTTGATTAATATGGGCATTCTGCTTATGTAAGACATGGTGTCACTGGTAGGTTTTGCAAGGCTTTGGCCTTCTCTTGCTGGGCACCTTGCCCCCAAGTGATGTCAGGGTGAGGCTTAAGCTTGGGTGCCATCTGGGTGTTATGGGTGCTACCCATACTCACCTGCCATGACTTTGATGCTTTTTGTTGGGGAGGCAGTTCCCTTCAGGTGGCCCCCAAGGATGAAGATGCCTCAATCCCTATTCTTTCTTTGTGGGGCTCCAAACCTCCCCTTTACCCCACTGTAGCAGGGCACTAAGGTGCCTGCTACTGGAAAAACAG
>NW_017729024.1:156037049-156041876 GCF_001723915.1 Gavialis gangeticus | reverse complement strand
CGGGCGTGAGCGCGAGGGCGCCCCCAGTGCGGGCGTGAGCGTGAGGGCACGGGAGCAAGGCCCCGGTGTGGGCGAGGGCTTGGAGCAAGGCCCCAGGGTGGGCTGTGAGGGCGTGGGAGACAGGCCCTATAGGTTAAGGTGCACCAGGGTAATTAGGCAGAGCATTAGCCGGAAGACATCAGAACTGTGCCAAGGAAGGGTAAAAAGGCAGCCTCCCTCCAACATATTAATATCAAAGACATGGCGGGCGAGATACTGAGGGTGCATTGGACCTGATCTGGCATGGTCGGTAGGGGGCGCTAGGGGAGGTCACGGCACCCCAGGCCCCGTCCTGCCACACCCACCCTTATCACTTCCATGGTCTGGATGAACACTATGTTCTGCAGGCCTCCCCTTGGATGATTTTTCCTCTTTGCCTGGCTTGCCCACTTCAGAATAGGTCAGGCCTTCCTGGTCAGTTCACCCTTCACCATAGCTGGTTCCTTGACTTCAGGCCAGCTAGAGCATATAAGCCTGCCCTGTCATTGGGCTAGCTAGGGCTTCTGATGAGCTCAACTGAAACCAACATCCGGACCCCCGCTGAAGGGCCCCCTGGGATCTCATCTCCCAGTGCCCCTTTTATAGCTCAAAGAAATAAAGAAAACTGAAGGAAAGGATGAGGGACCCACTTGTCCCTGTGCCCTGGGTGACTATGGGGGCTGGTCGCTGTCCCATGTCCCACCCTGGTCCAGCTCCTCAGTTTGTCCAGCTCAGGCCCTCAGCTGACCTGGAGTTGCTCTCCGTCTTCCCCATCTTGGAAGGGTGCATGGTTCCCATGCTGGGTTGCTCGTGCCTCCCCTCTGTGCCCCTCATGGGGTAACTGCTCCCTGCTGGTGCCTCCCACCACTGTACCTCGATTCCCTGAAGAGGCTGTGGTGTCGTTCCTGGGAGATGCCTGTCTCTCCTGGTTAGAGCTTCCTCCCTGCTGTGTTGGAGGCCCCTGCTCCCCCTCTCTTGCCTTTAGCTGGGCAACCTTCCTCCTTGCTGCCGGCGTCTCCAGGTCGGCGTCCTCTTCTTCTGCCACTGGGGTCCCTGGGTCGACGTCCTTTTCTCTCACCACCAGCGTCTCCCCAGCTGTTTTCCCGGCTGCTATTTGATCAGCCTGTGGTTCTCAGAGGCTCCACCCACGTCCCTCGCTGATCCGCAGCTGCAGGCAGCTCCAGAACCATGGGGCCGACACCCGCAATTCCTCCCGGCTGCTGCTTATCAGGATCCCTGTGGTAAGTACCGGGGCACATGGGCTGGGTGTACAGGACCCCTTAGAGGGGCTTTCACTGCCCCTCTCACACATGGATTCAGAAAGTAATCTTTTGCCTTGGTGAGTGGCCAGTATGTGATTGGAATCAAAATTCAGAGTCTCAATATACTCAATACATATAAGTCCCTTCTTACAGAGATGGCCTGCACATGTACTTCCAATGGAACAACATCTGGCATTGTATGTTGGTGACTTCAGTTCTCATCACATTTAGTAGAAATGTTCCACAAACAATGAAAATGGCATTCAACTGACGGACTGCACTACAGCTAATGGACATCAGTTCATCCAAGTTGAAAAATTTAAGAGGATTATTCTATTCGGCACAATGGAAATGATCTTATAGTCCTGACCTCTGTTTTATCTCAATAGATGATAACAATACCCCTTTACTAGTCACAGAAGAAGTACTTAAAACTTTTTTTTAAAGCCAGCATTGTCCTATTATAACTGAAATTAGTATTACTATCCTGGTTACTAATAGCCATCCCCTCTCATGCTGGAATACTGATCAAGCTGACTGGACAACCTTCTGTAATATTATAAAAACTAATGTCAATAGGATCCTGACAGTCCCCCCAAATATTTTAGATTTATCAAATTAGGTTTTTTTTGCAGTTAATATAATTAACCTGAAGATTAGTGGGGAATCATTACTGATTATTCTAATTGATTACACTAATTATACTTGGAGTATAAATTTTGGAGTCCACTTTGACTGTAGTCTCATCAATAGGCATCCTTTACAAATAATTAAGAATAAACTTACCACATGTAATAGCATCATCTTAAAATTGGATGGTATGAGTTGGAGAAGTGATGCCGAAGTTCTTAGAACATCAGTGCTGGCCCTTGGTTTTTCAGTGGCTGAGTATTGTGCCCCAGTTTGGGGCAAGAGTGCCCAAATCAGCCTGATTGACTCTCAGCTGAATAGTTTCATAGTTTCATAGTTGTTAGGGTCGGAAGGGACCTGAGCAGATCCTCGAGTCCGCCCCCCTGCCATGGCAAGAAAGAGTACTGGGGTCAAATGACCCCAGCAAAGCGTTCATCCAGCCTCCTCTTAAAGACCCCCAGGGTAGGAGCCAGCACCATTTAGCTTGGAAGTTGGTTCCAGATCCTAGCTGCCTTGACAGTGAAGTAGCACCTCCTGATGTCTAATCTGAATCTCTCCTCTGCCAGCTTGTGACCGTTATTTCTAGTCACTCCAGGGAATGCTCGGGGGAACAGGGACTCCCCCAGTGCCTGCTGGTCCCCTCTGACTAGTTTGTAAATGGCCACTAGATCCCCCCTCAGCCTTCTCTTGTGGAGGCTGAACAGGTTCAGGTCCCTTAGCCTCTCCTCGTAGGGCCTGCCCTGCTGCCCCCTGATCATGCGAGTTGCCCTCCTCTGGACCCTCTCCATGTTGTCCACATCCCTCTTGAAGTGCAGTGCCCAGAAGTACTCCAGCTGCAGCCTGACCAAGTGTCGTATAGAGGAGGAGGATCACCTCTTTGGACCTGCTTGAGATGCATCTGTGGATGCATGACAAGGTACGGCTGACCTTCCTGACCGCGTCCCCACACTGCCGGCCCACATTCATTTTGGCATCAATAATGACTCCAAAATCTTTTTCTGCCTCTGCACTGATGAGAAGGGAGTTCCCTAATTTGTAGGTATGCTGCTGGTTCTTCCCCCTCCACCTTGCACTTGTCAGTGTTGAATGAAACAGTAAGACTCATAACAGGTATTTGCAGAACCTCTCTTGTTCCTTGACTCATATCTCATATTCCCTCCTGATCTTCAACATAAAAAGCTACTTCAAGTTTACAAAAGCTGCTTACATTCAATTCACTACCATTTTTTGAGGAACTTAATGAACCCACTAGGCCAAGGCTTAAGTTGAGAAGGCTGTTTTCGAGTATGGGAAAAAAAAATGGATGACAAACTTTTACATCAAGGAAAAATAGATCCAGCAATGAAACTCAATTGACATAATAAATTTCTTATCACGGACCACACACCTAAATCTCCTGGCTTTACTTTACTAAGGTGGAGCTGGACAACACTGAACAAGGTTTGTAATGGACAAGGTGGATGTAACTACAAACTACACAAATGGAATTTTATGTGAGTGTGATGAAATCCAAGCTATAGCACGTCAGGGAGGAATATCCTGTGTATCATTTTAATAGTTGCACTGAAGACCTGCACCAGGCTACTGATGATACCTTGCAATGGACATCAAATCTGTCACTAAAGTGCTGCTATTTATAGGTTGTTTATAGCTTGTTCTGTCATTCAGTTGCTGTATTCTATGCAAATAAACTTTTATTTATTCATTTAATTATATTCAACCAAGTGATTCCTGCTATCTGGTGTTAAAAGTTATGCATAAATTTTATTTTTAATTTTTCTAGCCATCTCAAAAGTTCTTGAAAGTGGCATAAATTTTGTGTACTAAATATTTGATTTAGGAAGTTTTGTGCTGTGCTGTGCTGTGCTGTGCTAGTAGTGTAATACTTTCCAGTGCAATGCTCAGGCAAGTTTGGCTTTGTTTAGGTTTGCAGGTGTCTGTATAGCAGAACCAAGAGTATGAGACAAAATGAGGAAGGAATAAACCACCGACTGAGTGGACAGGGAGGGTGAGGGTGGTGCTTCAGATTTTTCCTTTGCTATGTTTTGAATAGATTCCTCTAATGATTTTGGGACTCAAACTGTGCTGCTTTTTGATTCCACTAGATGGTACCATAGTCTTTGAAAACCTTTAACAGTAACAGTTCATGCTGTAGTTTTAGTTGACAGTTGTGCACTCTCTCTTAATAAAAATGTAATAAATAAATAATGTCTTGGAACCTGAAGAGTGTTTTGGGGAAAAAATGGGCATGCAACATTTATTGTGCAGTAGACTAATTAGCTGCACAGGAAACATCTCAGTGTCTACATGTACAACCCTATTAGGCTGGAGTAAACTAATTTATCCTGAAGCAGGATGGTACTTGTAAATACAAAAACTATCCTGCTGTGGAGTTTTTTTTACTCCACAGCAGTGCAAGTGTAGAGGCTGCCCGGCTGGCTGTGCCATGAAGCCACTTCAGTGCAGGAGCTGCCTGCTGGTTAGCCCCATGTTGAAGCACTCTCTTGCCCCAGCCAGCCCTTTTGCAGCACCTTGGAACAGCCACAGGCTAGCAGGCTGACCCCGTGGGCCCCCTGCCAGAAGGGCTGCTGTGACCCAGTTCAGTGTGCTGTGATCCCAGGTACACATGAAGACATGGTGCTCAGGAGCAATGAGAACTGGAGTTTATTGAGGTACATTTCATAGTTTCATAGTTTCTGGGGTCGGAAGGGACCTGAGCAGATCATCTAGTCCGACTAGGCAAGTGTAGACATGCCCAGTGAAGAAATGCAAAACTCTAGAATTCTTGGTTCAGAGATGATACTTTTTATTAGACCAATTAAGAAATTGCAAAAATATTATCTTTTTCTGAAGCTTCTGGGTGCACGCGCACACACACACACACACACACACACACACACACACTGTAAAGGCCCAG
>NW_017729024.1:156008570-156036993 GCF_001723915.1 Gavialis gangeticus | reverse complement strand
ACACACACACACACACACACACACACACACACACACACACACACACACACCCTTCCTCAAGCTTAGGGAAAATTAAAGATGGGAAAAAGGCTCCATAGGTAGAAAATAAACTTAATTTTTGCACAGAGGAAGCTGAAGGTGAAAGTCTGTTCCTCTGAGCATGTCTCTGTGAGTTACTCTTTGATGTGCAGATAAGGCAGCATTCCTTCCCTGGAGGCGTCAGATGACGGAAAGGCAGGCAGGTGTAGAAATCTTTCTTGTTGTTCATTAATGAAGTCTAAATCCAAAATTAGCTAAAATTTGGCATTTTTCATGTTTCAGGGATATATTTGGTAGCCATGTTGGGAGAGAAATTATCTTTTTTTGCAAGCTTTCAATGGGGATTTTTTACCATTTTCCTCTGTGCAAAAATGTAGTTTATTTTCTACCCATGGGGACTTTTTACCATCTTTAATTTTCCCTGAGCCTGAGGAAAGGTGTGTGTGATCCCGAAAACTTGCAGAAAAAGATAATGTTTTTGTGATTTTTTTTTTTAGTTGGTCTAATAAAAGTTATACCTGAACCGAGCATTTTCAAGTTTTATATTTCTCTCTTGGACCACCATGGCTACCAAAAACATGCCCAGTGGATATTTTGAATTAATTATATGCCAACCCCTGAAGACTTAACATATGTTTAGATTTATGCTCTGAGTATAAAATCCTATTAAATTCAGTGAGAGTTGGTCACTAGGGCTGTATGAAATTTTGCTGGCTGTGTTGTTTCGATGATGTTTTGACTTGTTTTGAGCTCAAAATAGCAAAATCAAAATGAAATGAAAGGCTTCAAAACAGCCTTGAAACAAAATGAGGGCAGTCAAAATGATTCAAATGATTTTAAACATTTCAAGTTTTGAAGCTGGGCTTGCTTGCAGCTAAAGAGAAACTAAGGTGAGGGAGCGGGAAGAGTGGGGAAGGACTGCTTTCATATTGACTGTGTAGCTGGCCAGTGACTGTGATTCTTCCCTGAGGTGCCTTCCAATCCCAGTGCTCTGGGGGAGGGATGGAAAAACAGCATAAAAAGCATTGTTTGAACTGAGCTTTCTTTGTGCTTTCACACTTACAAGTGACACAAGTTTTGCTCTGAACAGTTTGAGAGGCAGTTTCCCAGAAAACCCTACAGCTATCTCCTTGAAACTTGACAGGCTTCGTGGCCCTAGAAGGCAATACCATCCCTGCAAGTGTCCTTCAAATCAGGAAAGAAATGACAAAGTTATAGGCAGTTTCATGCTTCTCCATTATAGCCTATGGGCAAAATGGCAAAACAGCGTGGAAACAGTGAAGCAGTTTCGACGAGACGAAACAGAACGGTGGTTTTGAAATGAAATGAAACACTGTCATTGTGAAATGGAAGTTGAAATGAAATGGTGTTGTTTTGCACAGCCCTATTGGCCACTAACTTCAGTCAGGCCAAGATCTCACGCAATGAATAGTTCCATTGAAATGGGTGGGGCTGCTGTCAATATATGAAATTAAGCATATGCAAATGTTTGCAGGTTTAAACCCAAATATTTATCTATCTTTCTGAAGCTTTAAATCAAACAAAGCATCTATAAAACCTTTATCCATAACTAAAATCTGTTCCATTCTGAGGACAAACATGGGAACTCCCCAAAGGCACACATCACTGTTAAACAAACACAACTCTTAGGACATTGAAAAAGCTAAATGTCTTGTTCATGACAACACATCTTTCTGACTGGTGCTTACTGATAATACTGCATTTGCTAGTGCAGAATGGTTGCCTAAAAAAACACATGTGGAAAGAGCTTGTGATTGTGGAATGAGAAATGGGAATTACTGAACTCTTCACTAAGTTCCTGAATTGACTGTGATCCCATTGTTTGGTCTTCCCGGTTTGATCCTTGTAAGCAGTTTTATGAATGAAACTGTGTGCGCACAAAAAGTAAGTCTAGTTGCAGAATCAGTCTGGCATGGTCAACTGATCCAGGAGAAGTGGTTCAGCAAGCTTCCATGCTAGAAGTCTGGGAGAAGGGTGAACTTGAATGGAATTTGATCTGCTATTGCAATTAGTTGGGGTTGGCATAATAACCTTAATGATTTTGGGCATATGTACAGTTCCTTTTTCAAAACAAACTGCTTCAAAATACTTTTCTTTACCTTATTAGGAGCTAAAGTCTCTGGCACATTTCTTATTTAAAATCAATATAGTTTTGAGTTTGATGCATAATATAGGAAGTACTTCTTTTAGGATTACATCAAAAATGACTAGACACATAGAGAGCGAACACATGCACTGTGTAGATTGATTAAACGAGGGAAATAGCATCCTGAAAATGCTTTTTTTTCTTGTTTGATAACATTATTTATCAGCCTTCAGTCAATATCTCTCTCTTTCTTCATACAATTTCCCGTTGCTTTTGCAATCTGAATTTCACAAATATGACTTTTTCATAATAGCATTTATTTTAAAATGTAATGTGTTCCTCCACCAGCAGCATACACCACACTTTGTTTTATACCACCTGCTAGCTAAATGCTAGTTTTTTGTTTCTTCTGGAAAGAGGCAAATCTTAGGTTCTATATAAATGCTCTAGATACCTACCCAGTGTTCTCCCATTCAAACAGAGCCATGCTTGGAGGGTCTGAGCCTGCATCATTCAGCCTTGAAAGAGAGGAGGATCAATTCCTAATTATCTGTATGAGACATGCTATCTTTGCCATGTTCAGACTGTCCAAAGACTTTTCTTCACAGTTTATGTCTCTTCACTGTGTCTAAAATTTATAATGACCAAGTTGATCTGTTGAAAATATGCATGTTGCCTTTCTTTGTTACACATTATTGTCTGTTGATTGGATTTAAATTATGTTAGAGTGGGACTATATTTCATTCTGGGTACAGAGTGCTTATCATAATGGAGCCTCCAGGCACTACTGTAATACAAGTAATAAGTTAATAAAAATAGATGTTGGAAAGAATATCTGGGGAAGAAAGGACATGAAACTGTGAGCAGCATTGGACTGCGTGGCTTCAGAGCAACAGTTTTTGAGGTAGTGGGGAGACATACTGTCCATCCCTGTACAATTCAGTCAGCCCCAATAGTGAGTTGTAGAGTTTAACAATGTGAGTTTATTTGGGTATGAATAGGATTCATTCTAAGGCACTGAGAGGCTAAGGCCCTGGCAGACGTTATACTTATATGTGATTAACCAGTTAATCACATCTTCAGTAGTAACTTGGCAGCAAATTAATGTAATTAATGGTGTGATAAGAGACAAATTAGCCACAGAATGATTACACAATATATGCACCGTAATTTTGTGGCTGGTTCCCATCATGCCTTAAATTAACATGTGGTCAGTGTATTTCTGGGCTGGGAGCATGGAGCAGCTAACTGGTGCTCCTAGCTGCAGGTGCACTGGCTGCCCACCTGGCTTGCTGATTGCCAGTGTAGGGGGAGCCTGGGATCATGATTCCAGGGTCCCTCTGAACAGGCAGTAGGTTATGGTAGAATCTAATCCCTGAACCCACAATTGCACCTCATGCTATTCACTTGTGGCATGACAGGAGGCGTGATTGCTAGGATTTGATCCTATCATACCTCTAACTGAATAGATGTTAGCAGCCTAAGGGCATAGCTAAACATATACCCTTAACCTGGGTTAGCCCACCTCAATGAGCTAAGCTACTTTAGCCTATAGTAGAGCTTGGGGTTGAACTTGGGCTTCTATCCAGAGTTTAAAAACCCATGGTACTGCATCTTCACTGCTGTTATAACTCAGTTAGGTAACTCATGATGATTTTTGGTGATGTAGAGAGCCTGAGTTGTAGTGAAACTTGATATAACAAGCAGTATTTCTGCATTTTCCATCATTAGTTTATGAAAGATCGGACTTAGCGACTTTACCTCTGTTAAAGGCTTCTGGGACAGGTGGGGATTTCATACATGTATCTATACTCAATCTATACTTCTTCCTATGTTGCCACGTAACCGTCTATACTTGATTGTGGCAGAGGATGGACATGCCATTACATGTCTTGCCTAATTTATTGTGACTAGGTAAATAACAAACTAGATACACACAACCAGGGAAAAATTATAGGTAGCCATATGTAACCATATTTTTGTGATTAAATGTAACTATCTTAAAATAACATATTACCAGAAATTTACATTGTTTTTATGATTTAACAATTTACAAGGATATAAAAGGTAGAATTTCTGTTATGTAGGAAAAATTGCCAGTAATGTAATTTCAGTTTCATGGGAAAATAATCTTGTGTTTAAGCCTGTTTTCTCTGCCTTGAAATTTACAAGAAGCACTTTATCTCTATGACTGATTTTAGCAGGAATTATGTATGAAAGATGGACTCTAGCAAATGATTTGTCTGTGGAGTATCCTTTGTTTAGATATAGAGCTGTTTTAAAAAGACAATGTATGAAATTTTGCAGAACAAATAAATGTTTTATCAAACTTATCCTGTTCAAATAGCTCTTAGTAAATAATTTTTTCATGTAGTATTCAGCTTCTTTATGTTACTGAAACTGATCTGTGTTGAAAAGAAGCCTTTGCTTAATCAGTCTGTTGATTAGAATGGCACATGATATATTAAATTTACCAGGCCCCAGTTAACATGCTGAAAAGATGTAAAATAGTGTATCTAATTTATTTTGTGTTATGATTCTTTGACTTATCTGATCCAGCTCACACCTGCAGCCCAGATCCATCCTCTGCATCCAGTTTCTGCATTGTCCAGTTAAGCACCAGGTCCCAGCATTGTAAAGTCCTCCAGAGTGGGAGGATGTTCTTTCCATGGGAATCTGCTGGCCTCAACTACAAGAGGGTCTATTGCTGTTGCCCCAAAGTGGGCAATGTTTGTCAGGAGTGGATATGATGAGGGCAAGCTAAGCATGTTCTGATTCAGCACAGCTCCTATGCACAACTTATTCATGTCACAGCCCTGCTTGGAAACTCCCAAGACTGATGTTTGTGCCCCCCGATGCTAGATGAATCTGAGCAGACTGAAGTGTTGTCTCTTTCCTTGGCATCTCATTACATTTTGGGGGCACAGACTGTCTGTGTGTAATCCCTTTACAGAAATGTATGTTTAAGTCTAGCTGCCCAGGGCCACCATTTTGGTGCTTGTGGTTAAGTTCATGACCCAACAAGGTCCAGCCCCTCTAGGATGGAAAGGGATAGTAACAGTGTTGTTACTCATCACCTTGGGGTAGAAGGTGAAGAAGAGAATTGTCTCTGACTGAAATTAGAGAGAAACAAAATAAAATTGTTGTACTTGGATTCTGGCCAGAAATTGGTACTAAGTTCCCAGTCCTTCCTTTCTTACAAGTTCAGTGTATGTGGGTTATACAGAAATAAAGGCTTCACGTCAGCAGTTACTGCTGGGACAAGAAATTGGAAAATGACTTGAGCTGACCTCAGATACAGCTTCCTTATCCATCTTGGCTGTTTTCAGATTCTGCACTGTAGTCTAACTGGACCAAGCACAGCAAGTCCTTAGTCATGCTAATCAAAAAATACTGTTTTTTTTCCTTTTACAGGCTTTCTAGTTGTGGCAGATGGATTTTAAATTTAAGAGAGTATGGAAAAGTTCAGCACTTTAATCAGTAAGACAAGTGCCTGTGATCAAGAAAGTTTGAGCCTTGACCAGGATCTACAATGACCAAATTTCAGCCGTGACAAACCTGTTACAAACCATTAACAAACCTGTTTGGCCTAACATTAGTTATCAGTCAAATATCATGTGTTTCTATAGGCAGACATGTTCTTTGGGTAAATCTGATATCTTTTATTCTGTTTCTATAAACACTTGCTCTGTTTCTATAAACACTTGCTCAATGGTGCAATAATTCAGTGGTTTATCATGCACCTATTCATTTAAACTCTTCCTGGACTTGTTAATGTTTACGGAACACTTTACTTTCAACTGGCTCAAATTTATTTTCTGGTATCCCCAAAAGATAAAACTTGAGAGAAATTTCATTTGGTTCTAAAGATTTATTTTTGTTTAGTTAGAACTTCTGCTCTCTTGACCTTCAAATGAGCCATGACAATGAAATACTTACCTTGATGGTCATGTTTTTCCATTGTGAATAATGTAGAAAAAATTTAGTATGTTAGTTAATTATCCTCTTCAGTGTCAAGTATCTCTCACCCCCTTTCCCATCCAGAATTGACTTTATTTCATGACCATGAAAGGTGGAAAAGGTGAAACTAGTTTAGTATAAATACTAGATATTTATGTTAGTCACCCCAATACGAGATAAAATGGACAGTTTGAATATAGTATATCTCTCTATTATAATGCAAACATTTATTGTCAATACATTTACAGAGGGTACTGAAATGAGTAACCACAAGTCCTCATAGCAACTGCTGTTTTAAGTCTGCTTCATTCACTGGTTTCAATTGCTTGTAAGTTTGTCAGGCTTTTAACTATTCAGGGGGAAATCTTGTCTCTGCCTCAAGTTGAATAATTTTGAAAGTTCTAGTGAAAAGACCTCTAGGGCTAGGGACAGAAGTTACACATAAACCAGTTTAAGTGATACGAAACTGGTTTAAACCTGTAACAGAACAGATGTTCAGTGCACATAAACCAGTTTTAAAATGGTTGCAATTGGTTTAAGATAAACCTGGTTCAATGTAGTATCAGACTTAACTGATTGAGGTTAAATCGGTTTATGGAACTTCTGACCCAGATCCCTTCCTAGTTTAAGTTAAATCAGAGTCCCTCAGCATCCCAGAATGCTTTTCATCCCTGGGTTGGGCTGTGCTGTCTGCTCTAGAGAGCAGGGCTGTTCCCACCCCTGTGCATTTTAGCAAGAGATGGGGTGGTAGTGTGGCCAGACGCTGGCCATCATGGCTCCCTGAGGCAAAGCGGGCAGGGAGGGGGTTTATCCATCAGGGGATCCCAGCCAGGGTCTTCCTGGCGAAGGGTGAGCAGCAGAGGCAGTGGCTGGGGTTGGAAGACCCCAGCTGTGGTCCCCCAGTGCGAGAGGGGACAGAGGGGGAAATAAACCCCTCCCTGCCACTTTCACCTTAGGGCACCATGCCAGCTGGTGTCTGGCCATGCCTCCACCCCAGAGCAGGGAGGGATCCTGACAGGGGCTGCTGTGTCCTGGCCAGGCAGACCCTGATTGGGGTTTTGGGGGGAGAGGGGAGGGAAAGGAGAATAAAGCGCCTCCCTCCCTACCCCCTTTGCCTTAGAGGGCCATGCCAGGCTGGCATCAGGATAGGGGCCAGGATCTGGTTCCACTCTTTCACCTTCCTCCACCAAATCCTGGCAAGGGCTGCTTCCCCCTTTCCCCTCCAGGCACATCACAGCTGGGGTTCCTGCAGGCCAGGGTTGAGGTTTAAAGTGCTCCCCAATCATACTCAGGTCTACAGGGGGCTGGCTGCCCCCCTTCCCTCAGCTCAGCTTCCCCTGGCCCAACTATGGAGGAAGGAAAGGGAGGGCTCACTCTAGCTTCTGGCTTAGGCCACTGCAGGCACGTGGCTGCATTTCCAGAATCAAAAGTGAATGTCTATTCACTTGCTTCTCAGTTCAGTCTACACTGTTTAGACTAACCTGCAAAGATTGAATCAATTTAGACTTGGACTTTTTGAATGTCTGTACTTAGCCTAGTTGGTGATGGTTGTTGTTTGTTCTTTTTTAGAGAGAGCAGGGACAAATAGGTAGTTTTCCCAATGGTAATGATTTTTATCAAAAGAGCTGTAGCACTTTATAGAAACAGATAAGAATAGATCTTACTCTGATTACGTTAGTTTAAGGGAGGAATGCATATTTGGTCAACTGACACAAGACCGTCTCATTTTCACTGTTTCAGCATGTAGCGTGCCCCTCCCCCTGCTCCCAGTGCTTGGCCTGCAGAAGTCAACAGTGTATCTGAGATAGCAACCAATGCAGTTACTATTGATCTCAAGTGGTGAGGGTATATTTTGAACTGCTGAATATCTTGGGTTCAAAGAATGCAGATGGCAGACTCTGGAGGCCCACTGTTCTCCATTTACCCAAATCCAAGACAATATCAAGTCTAAGATGACTTCCCCCAATAATTGGATTCTAGACATGGTACATTATAAATCTGTCATAATTTTCCATGTCTAGAATCTAATACTGGGTGCCTTGGTTGTCTTAAATTTATCCTCCCTACTGATGTGGTGGGAAAGCAGCAGCAGGGGAGCAAGCAATGGGGGAGCAGGTGGTAGGGAGGCAAGTGGTGTGGCTTGACCTCTGCTGCTTTCCCTCTCCTACTTATTCCCCTCTGCCTGCCACTTACCCACTGCTGCCTGCCCCCTCACTTGTTTCTGTGTATGCCCCACCTTCCACTTCCTGCCTCTGTCTCCAGCTGATCTGCTCCACAGCTGCTCCTGACCTGCACTTGCTCTTGCTGCATGAAGCAGCTGTGTAAGGAGTCTGGATCAGCTGGGAGCAACATGAGTGGTATGCAGCTTCCTCCTTCCCTGTCTGGCTGTCCTTTCCCTCCACCCCTCTTCTGGCTAGGATGAAGCTGGAAGGAGGACTCTGTGCATCTACCTCAGCTGCTTCCTCCAATGTGGTGTAGGAGCAGGTGAGGAGCAGCTCTGGGGATCCCATGCCTATATCAGCTGGGAGTCAGACTGCTCCAACTGGGAGGCATGGGGAGTGGATGCTCAGGAAGCTCAGATCTTCTTGGGGACAACAGCAATGGCATGCAGATTCATCCTTCCAGCATCTGTTCCCTGCCAGCCAGGGAAATGGGGGAGAGGAGCTGGGCTGGGACTAGATACCGGACTTGGTCAGCTGTCCCTGACCAAGCTGGGCTATAAAAACTGCCTCTCACCACAGCTCCCAGCTTGGGTGGTCTGATACTTGATTCTAAGACAGCACTTTGTTTTCTCCATGATGAATGGGAGGGGGAGGGGGAGAGAGGGAGCTTGTCCTGGAATTGAATAAATATGGTACTTGACTATTAGGATAGGCAACTTGAATTGTGTCCTCTTACATGCAGAACATAACTTTTAATTACATATTGCGAACTACTTTCTCCACAGGACCCTGATTTGATTTGGTGCATCAGATGGGTGGTGCTTCTGGAAAAAAATCAAAGGTGCGTCAGGAAAGATACCATCATTTCGAGACTTCTTCCTCATTACCGAAGAAATTGGAAGGTGAATGGTGAATGAAGGCAGAGAAAGGATTGTCTTGTACTTGAAAATAGTGGGCCTTGACCTTCAAAACCTGAGTTCTACTTATGGGTTTTTATACCATCTTCACTTTTATACCTGAGCTTCTACCAAGTATGCCTGAATTGATGTGATGAACATCTTGTTCTTGCCCTTGTCCTCTTCAGAGGGAGAATTATAAGTAGGATAAGGTAGACTGAGTTTTGGTAGGGTTTTGCTTCTGGGTTCTGGTTATGTGTGTGTATGTATGTTGATCAATAAGTATATCTGAGAAGGCTGGTCTTACCTTTTGCATTTTGCATTTGGAGCAGAAGTTGATGAGCTTTGAGGATTCTTCTAGTTATGGGAGTGCCACAGTTTTGGACTAGCCATAAAATAGCTCTCATTCCCACACAGAACAACTTGACCCATATAAGAGAGTATTTGGCATAGATCCTGCATGGTACTGGCCAGGTAAGTTATAAACATAAATTTATGCATGCTTGTGGCACTATCAGTGTTTCAACTGGAGGGGAAAGTGCATGTGGAAATGAATCATTTATTATTCAGTGCAGGGTTTGGAAACAGCAATAAATAAGCCTAGAGTCATACATTAATGGGCAAATAAATATTTGACATGTTTTATTCATAGAGTACCATTCATACTTTAGACTGAATAAAGTCCTGTGGAAAGAAAAAAGCCTGGGTGTAATTTTGACTCCACTGAAGTTGTAAAAACAATTTTAATTCTTGCTTTCTTATCTAATAGGTTCTTGACTGCAAAGATCACTTCTCACTTCTGGGTTGGAAGGTGTCACCCTCAGTCTACAAACCACTGCATGTAGGTCAGGATACAAAGTGAAGAAAAGCCTATTCAAAGAAAAATTAAGTTTAGTAAGTAGAATGTTATTAATTTATCAGAGTTAGCAAGGTTACTAGAGGTAACAACTCAGCAGCTTTTGTGAAAATTTCTATGGGACTTTTGTTGAACTTGAATAGGGAGGAATCTGGCTTCACATCTTATTTGAAACATTGCACCACCACCACCAGCCTGGTGTGTCCTGCATTCCATTTCCCTAGTGTACACTAACCTGTCTAGATCAGGGGTTGGCAATCTATGGCCCATGGGCTAGATCTGGCCTACAGAGCCTGTGGACCCAGATCATAGAGTTGTGGCTTTGGCAGCGGGGAGCTGTCTCTGCTCCATGTCACAGTCAGCTGCTGGGGACTTTGGTGGATGGGGAGCTTTGCCCTGTGTCTTGACACAGTTAGGTAATAGGCATGCCATGCCCTGCTGCAGCTGAGGAATGGGTAGTAGGGGTTATGGCACATGGGTCCTAATGCCTTCCTTCCACCAACTTGAGCTGGATCATTCTAGCGTCTCTACTGGAAAACCTGAATCTCTGAGTACTGGAAAGTATTTGATGCTTCCAGTGAAGTAATGGGCTATGACTTACAGTTGCAAAGTGAGGGGCAAACTTTCAGTAAGCTGGGGACTGTACCATGGAGGGCTTTGACTATCAGGAGAGATTTTGTATTTAGGTTTTCTTTGTATCCAGAGTCGATGCAGGGAACAGAGCACAGGACTTGCATGCTCAGAGTGACAGAATGAGTAACGGAAATCATAACATTTGATTGCTTTTGTTTGTTAGGACAGTAATGTGATTTTAATGAGGCTTCATTGTATGTTGTTTTTTCAGTTTGCCTGGTTATATAATAGAGAAAACAGAATAAAGGACAGTAGTTTCATTACTGCCTCTCTTGTGTTTCCAGGCACTATCCTTGTGTTATGGAGTTATCCTTGTGTTATGGAGTATTACACTGTGCTATGAAAATACCTGACAAATACTTAAACGTGCAGGGGTTTAAGTCTAAAGGCTACTAAAAGAATACTGATTTTGCCCATTGTTTTTTTTTCAATATTTTTCTCTGAACCATTGAAGCCCAAGAAAGTGTTTTTTATTTGTACGGTTAACATTATTCTGTATCCAAAGAGCACTGCAATATTTTCAAATAAAAAAACTGTGGGAATCTAATTAGAAAAAACTTCAGGGGCTACACAGGACTCTGGTCAGTGTTCTTTGACAAAATTAAAAAAATAAAAAGCAGGTTCCAGAAAACTTGAAAAAGCAGCAGTATTGAACCAAAAGGGGATTGTCAGATGATTAATTAACTGTAAAAGAAGGAAATATAGTATGGAATTAACAAGAACCTGGTTAGACAGAAAGTAATACATTTTTAACCAACATATTAAAATACAAAGCAGCTTTGTTTCTTTAACAGAACATTACATTTATTTGGAAAGGAAAACATACTTTTCTCTAAACATTTCCATACTCCAAATACTGACTCTATGGCATGACAACCCTGTAGAAAGACAGACTTCCAGAAGGGGAGATTTTATCTCATAACTGTACTTTCTTTTAGGATATTCTGCCTTAACTCAAGCTGTAATAGAGAGGAATTAAGTCATGAAAGATACTGAGAGACTCACTTTGGTAGAGAGGTCATGAAGCCTTGAGTTAGAGGAGTTATTTGTAGAGATGCGTAAATCTTATTTTGGTAAATAGTTTACTTACAACAAATGAAGTTTCAGACACTATTCATGAATTTAGATGCATCTTAGCAAATAATTGTGGCTAATAAAAAGAATGACAACAAAATTTAGAAATGTTGGAACAATGTGTTTGTTTTAATAGTGAGACTTGGTCCATGTGCTCGGAACTACCAAAGATAACCACCCAGGCCCCAGTGCATCCTGTACCCCAGTGGTTCCCTGGAGAGATAGGACACCTGAATTCATATCCCTTTTCTGCCTGATTTGAAACATATCCCACTTTTCAAACTCCTAACCACTGGACTACAGACAAGCAATCTGCACCTCCTCTCTTTCTGCGCTGGGTTTGTGAATGGTGTTATTACAGTTCTCCTGTGAATGTAATTATTTCATTTTGTTCAACTGCAAATTAACTATTTGTAATTTTCCAAAATGTCTGGAGAAAATGTGTTTTTTCTTTTGCTTCCTTTTCTTTTTCTTCCATCTCCGAAAACAGAGAAAAAATCAGTTATTCACACAGCTTTACATAGCCTCACTTCTAACTTTTTTTGCCTTATTTACCATGGATAGTATCCTGACTGGATCCCTATACCATGTAGAGATATGTCTGAATAATAATTTTAATTTAAATGTATAATTACATTGGTTTATCCATGGGGTTTCTTGGAAAAAGAGAGCAAAAAATCCATCTTCCTTCCTTCCTGGGAGCACATTCCTTTATTCTGTATATGATTATAAATGGCTAATGGACAAGGACAATGTTTAAGGTTAATGTTTTATACTTAATGTGAATAGGTTTTTAGGAAAGGTCATAACAATCTGAACTAGGAGGTGAAGCTACAGAAAATTAGCTAAGTCAAATAATAAATGAATGTTGTTTTTCAGTGTGTTCACAAGACATTGTGACATCACAATACAAATGTATCATTCTCATGGACAATTTCAAGGTGAAGGAAACAAAACATTAAACAGAAATGTATCTCTAGGCTCAGCTTACCTTGGAGTAAATATCAAAGTGAAAATATATATTGTGTGTCAAATTCAGTTGAAGACTTAAATAAATGTGTGTGAAGTGTTTTGAAAAGTTAAATTATAAACAAAATAAGGTCATCAATAGATAATAGAAAGCCATCATGTTCAAAACAATATAAAACCAAACAAAAATCAACATGCCAAATACCAGTCTGTGTCATAAGAGCAATTGCGGGATTTTCTAGCTATTGACTGGAAAGCAATGAACAAGTCTCTTCTCAGACATTCCTAACTTCTCTGGGGTAATTAGTCAAATTCTACTCTCCGCTATTAAACCCAATGGGACTGTATGGTGTAATTGAAGCAGAATTTGGCAGTACATATTAGCAACGTCAGTAACACTAAACCTGTAAGAGTTGTGTGTCAGTTTGCAATATAATTTATAATAAAGGTTCTGTCAGCTGTGTATTCTGGCACTGGTTGGGTGATTTGGGCTTACTTACACCCTAATCATTAGCAGAGGAAGGAAGGAAGTTTTCAAATATGCCACGGCACCTCAGCAGGACATCAAAACAAGTTACTGAGAGACTCAGAGGAGTACTTAGTCACCCAAATTCCCATTTTAGCTTCCTGTGCATTGATTCTGTCAGGCAAATGCAGGACATAATTGACCTATTAAGACTCCTGATTGAAGTGTTTGTTTCTCTTCCTTCTATCCACAACTGAAATAGCTTGTGACATGTCTTTCTCCAGGTGTGCTTGTTGATGTGTGGGGTAGGCTTCTATTTCTAACTCTGCATTTAGCATGCCCTTAGGCTTTCTTAATAGCATTAATCTGGTGTGAGCAGTATGATTTCTGTATTGCTAAAATGTGATTAGCCAACTCACCCTACATATTTGACTAGCTAAATAAATTAAATAGGGATTTAATATGTAACCATTACAATCTATATGACTCCAGTGTCCTCCTAGCTGCAGGAAGTTAGCTTTGTGAATCAGTGTTCTAACCATAAAGTAGGGTGGATTTATTACAATGCTAATCTCAAATACTTTTGACATGATATAAATTACACAAAGTTAGGGCTTCTATTTTTTTGTTGTGCCTTTACCAGCCCAAACTAATGCCGGCTGAAGTCCAATAAGAGTCTTTCCCCTGGCATCAGTGTAATTTAGGGTGTCTTAGGACTCTGTCTTACTATACAAACTCCTAATGTTAAGGTATTCTACTGTAACAAATTAAGCATCACACATTTTTACTTTGTCCAAAGACAGACTCCCTCCCTCTGCAAATAAGTCTGACATAAACAATTCCCACAGATTCAGTAACAAATCTACACATTTTAATCATACTTTAATAAAAAACTTTAATGATGGATGCCTTCAAAAATGTAAATCAGACACACAGATGATATACTGAAATGGCTTGACTTTATTTCCATACATGCTGGCTAATTCTAATAGACTATTAACTGAGTGGCAGGTGTAATGGAACTTGCTAGTGGCATTAGAAATTAATTAAGTTGCTGAGGAAGTTTGGCTAGCTTATTGTAACAATTGGTATTTAACTCTGTCAGGATATCAGAGGAAACAGTGGGTAAGGAGAAAGCAAACCCTTCAGAACTGCTTAGTCTGGAGAGGCAGCTCAAGTTCTGTTGCTATTTAAGCTACAGTAAAGTTAAAGCCAAGGAAGTGGGTAAGTTTGAGTGTGCCCACCTGGACTGGCTCAATGTGCTACTTTTAAGGAACTGCTCCAACATCTAAGCCTTGTTGCACAACCTACTGGTCTATAGTCTCTCAGCTGCTCCTTTCCTAGCAATGTCTCTGGCTTTCCTGCTTTCTGACCCTGCTTTTGGTTTGTTGCTGGACTTCGGCTTTGGATTTCTCAGTGGATCTGCTTCCAGGTTCTTGACCCTGGTTTGGCTGTGTTCTTGGACCTCACCCTGTGCATTGTACCTTGGATTTGGTAACTGAACTTCTGATTCCTGGATCTTAACCTTGGCTTGGTATTTGACTCCTGACTCATGGCTTTTGACCCTACCCCTGAAATTCCTGGTTCCACTCCTGGCTCTATCCCCTAGGCTGGCCAGCCTAGTGAACTGTGACAGCATCCATATGAATAACACAGTGCATCTCTGCCCTAACTCCTTAAGGATAGAGACAGACATTCAGAAAGCCTGAGCCTAAACTGATTCAATCTTTGCAGGTTAGTCTAACTTGCCTAGGTTGAACCAGTTTGCAACTGCATAGTCATTCCCTCTGGACTGAGGAAATGCAGACACATGCCTACAGTGGCTCAGGCTAGAAGCTGGGGGGCATTAGAGCATCCCTCCCTTCCCTTCCAGAGTGCTGACCTGATGGGGACGTGGCCAGGCCCCAGCAGAATGCTCTGATTAGGGAGAGGTGTAAACCCCCACCCTGCCTGCGACATCTGCTCTAGGGGCAAGAGTGTTGCCAGCCCCTGACTAGCACTCTGAGGCAAAATGGGGGTGTGCAGTGCATGCATCTGTTGATGATAGTGAGCTTTTCAATCACCCGCTCCCTGCTTCTTCATACTATATGCAAACCTGACAGGGGAGGGAGCCAGCAGGGAGATGATTACACAGCACTTATCAACCTATCAACAAAACAAAAGCCTCTCACATTAGTTCAAGCTCTTTTTAAACCTTTTTTCGCCCGAGGAATTACCAGCTGACCTGTTGATTAGCTCCAAAAAGTCCTAAGCGGACACTGTCCTGTCTGCCTGTACCAGTGAAATTGGAGACACACACACACACATCTCTCAGCATTAACTAGCATACCACATGGGGCTGGGGGTCCATGCTGTGGGAGAGGGGTGAATCCCTACTTGAGCAGCAAGGAAGGGGTGGGGTGGGGGGTGCTCTCTGGAGAACAGCACAGCTAGCCCAGGGCTGCAATTTCAGCCATTTTGAAACTGGTTTATGTGCACTGAACTCATGTTTTGTTACAGGTTTAAACCAGTTTCTGATCACTTAAACTGGTTTATGTGTAACTTCTGTCCCTAGCCCAAGAGTGTAGTACTGTGCACTCTTAGAAGTGTGCTGGGATAGCCACCTGGGCTGACACCATCCCTTTCAAAAGAATTCCCTCAAGCAGGGGGAACTCCAGGGGAAAGCTTACATGATTTGATGCCAGTAAAACAGGAACCATAACTTTCCCTGTTCTTACTTGTGCTCTAAAAGTAGTAAAATAATGTGTTGCCATTCCAAACAGAGCAAAGTGAATACTGCCTTGACTATTCCTGTCACCCTCTACCACCCCCATCGCTTACCCCCCATATTGCTTGTGAAGCAACATTCATTCACAGCAAACCAGCCAAGTGCAAGTCTGGGGAGCTATTTGGTGCCTTATTATTCCTAGTTAATTTTAATAACTACAAACAACATTTTTGCTGTTATGTCTACCCCTTTTCTAATACACAAGCCTCTATTACTTTATATCTATGCACACACTGACTCCTAAAACGTTTTTGGGAAACTTGTGATCCATGGTTGTGAAAAACTGCAGGGGAAAGTTAGGAGAAAAATCTGGGTTGAAATGCGCTAGAAAACTCTTCCTGTTTAGGCAAGAGTCGGAGAGAAGCTCACTTCTTCCATCTAACATAAATATTTTCCAAGAAATCAGAGGAACAGGACAGCTTTCAAACAGATGTGGAGCTTTTATGCCTAAATAAAAATTAAGTGTTTCCATTGTGTAGGTCCAAATTGTTTGTATATTTATTTCTGACTGCTCTTAAAAAGTCATATTGAAAAGGACTGCTGTTTACAGATGTTGCACGGCTACAGAAAAGGCTAACACAGGAGGATAGTAAATCTGATACAATCAAGCATTATTTAAGACACATGCTTCCTTTTAGGTTTTGGAGTGTCCTATATCTGTTTACTCAAAATATTTCTGTAATTCTTGCTCCATATCTCAAGGATAATGAATGATTTGTGCCTAAATATTCCAGTTAGGAGGAAATTCATCTCTTTCTTTGTACTTCCAGTTCCAAGGGCACATCTAGACAAGAGCACTTGTTCATTGCCCCAGGGACAAATATCAGTGTCACATAATTGTGCCACTGCTGCTTGTACCCTGGGGAATGCCCGTGCATGCACGCTCTGGCATGCAGCAAGTTGCCCTGGGTAGGGTAGGAGAGGCTGGGGCCAGTACCTGGTTTGGCCCTACCAGCGTTCCCTGGGGTCCTGGGGGCCTCCCAGGGCTTCAGCATCAGCCGTCCAGTAGCAGGGAGCCTGGTCAGCAGCCAAAGGATGTCTCCTGCTGGCCAGGCTCCAGTTCTGGGCAGTGCAAGCTGCTACCATGTGTGCTGCTGTTCTTCTAGAAAATTAGCAGCCTGGAGAATGCCTGCAAGTATGATGTGTGCGGTGCTGCAGACGGGTCTATGGCGCCGCATGCACGCTTGTCTGGATGTGCCTCAAGTGTTCAAAATCTTGAGTCAGGCCTCTCACAGGCCTTAAAAATCACATGACTTAAAAAACAATTCTAGGTTTTTTGAGCCTGTAGTGTGCCTTCTGGTCATGAGGGTGAGAAACCAGATTTATTTAAAGCAAATACTGAGAGTTTCACAATTCCATGACTCTGGGAGTAGTGACTTTGAGACAAAAGTCCGATACAGTCAGAATTGGCACTATTGTAGTGCAGAACCCCATTCAAGGTCTTCTGTGCCTTCTGTATAGGCTACCTGTACAGAAGTACTCTGTACATGTTTTACAGCACGATAATTTAGAGCACTTTTTATAGCACTATAAAGTTACAGCAGTCTTAAACATGACAGAAGTATAGTGTTTGGTTGGGGCAACCTCTGAGCCACCCTGCACTTTTCAGGCTAGGAGGCAGCGTGCGCTCTGCAGCATCCTGGGGCTTCTCCACTGGTCAGAGATTTGACCAGCATATAGAAATTACTTAAAGCACTGTAGGTTGCTAAAGTGCTGTAAAACACAGGACTTCAAATTTAATACCTCATTTAACAAGGTTAATTTAAAGCACTGTACCCATTTTAAAGTGTTGTAAAGCTATGCACTTCTGTTAAGTGGTTAAAAAAAAGCTAGTTCTGTACATACCTGGATCTTGAGCACTAGTATGTAATAGATAATCAAACCAAATGTGAAGCTTTCATTTTCTTTTGTTTTAGCCTGTGGAACCCATGCAGAGTACTCCTGTATACAGCTGCTGGGATACCAAACCCTGATTCCAGACCCAACAAATTTTCCACAGTGCATGAAGAGCTGGGAATTAGGACTATGGAAATACTCCTTCCTGCCAGCACAGACCATGAAATCATACCCCTCCTCATGCCCCTTGTGCTCTAAAGACAGTGCACGTTGCCAGTGATACTTAGTACCAACTGTGCATCAGGCAGAGAGAGAACATTGATGTTGACAGGCAGGGAAAGGAATCTCAACAAAATTACTATCTTCCCTACGGAGTTTGTCTCCAAAAGCAAGCCAAAGCTTCTCCTCTGTTCCTCCTAATTGATGATGACTCATAAGGATCTCAACTTGCTACTAATTAGGGACTTAGGCTCTGAAAAAATGATGTAGCTGAAAAGCATTCTTAACTTTTTTAACATGTTCACTTACAGGACAGATTTTTCTGTTAAGATGTGTTGGGCATGTCCCATTTTGAGCCCTCTGACCTAATCTTTGCAGCTGTAGCAGCTTTTCTTTCCTTTTCTCCTGCCTTCATTCTTCTCAGCTCGCTTGGTGACACTGCCGTGATGCTCAGAGCCCAGCTGGAGTCAGGGATGTATTGCAGTGGGGGGCCATGTTAGCAGAGCTTAGCTTAAAGTGAGAGCCATGCTCAGCTAGCCTGCTTCACTGCTGCTGGGCTAGGGACAGACATTCAAAAAGCCTGAGACTGAATTGATTCAATCTTTGTAGGTTAGTCTAACCTGACTAGGCTGAACTGGTTTGAAACTGGACAGATATTCTCTCTGGACTTCTCAGCTAGAGCAGCCCCCCTTCCCTTCTGCAGGGAATTGAGCTGAGGCCCTGGCAGGACTCTCTCATAAGGGATGTCTGCCTGCATGGTCCCAGGCATAGGCAACTAGTAGGGGATGCATGGGGGTGCACATGCCCCCCTGATGGGGCTGGTGCCCCCCCGATGGCCGACACTGATGCCGTCGGTAGGGCAGGTGCTCCCCTGACAAGGCCACTGCCATTGGCAGCTTCTGTGGGTGCCCCCCAGATTTAGGAGGCACCAGTCACTCATAGTCCTAGGCTTTTCCGCACTGGCTGCTCAACAGGCAAGAGTGTTGGTCATGGCTCTTTCCAAGGAAAGAGAGTTTCTACAGGGCTCTGAGAGGTCTCTGCGTGGCTGGACTGCTCTGTAGTGGGCCGATTCTGTTTGTTTGGATGGGTTGTAGTTGCACTGGCCCTGTACAGAGGAATTGTGCCCCAGCTGGGCTGGCCGCATGTGACTGGGTCAGATTTCTGTTGTACCAGCCCTACACAGAGGTACTGGGCTCTGGATAGGCCAGCACCATGCACAGAATCAGGCCCGTGGACCAGATCCAGCCTGAGGTGTGGGAAGTGCCACCAATTTTAGTCTAGAAAAAAAGTTTTTCCTAGATATCAAAAATTTGGGAAACACTATTATACAGAGAGCACATCAGTATCTCCCTGGATGACTTGGCCGTAGGTTACTATTTCTTATGGAACCAGGAATCTTTTCATGGATGTCACATAAGACTTCAGAATGCACTGTATATCCTTATGCATTAGATTTCACACTGGGTTTCTTTTGTGCACAGGGGGAGGGCCTCTGTCAGGTTTTGAGGCTTCCTTTTAGTGCGTGGAATCCTGATCAAAGACTGCAGATAATCAAATGTTCCTAAAGAAGCTGTAAAGACTCACCCTACCTACAACAGGAATCCAGATTGGCAACATGATAGAGCCCCATGACTGCTTTAAGAGCTTTGTTTACTAACAAAAAACACTTTCACTGAATCGGGACTCTCTTACTGGACCAGGCAGGGTGTTTTATAGTGGTCGAGCTTCTCTGGATCTAATCAGAACTTACAGTTCCTGCATGTGTGTGAAACAGTTTTTCTCAAGTTGTAGTATATATTGTCCTGGTTTCCACCCCCCCCAAAGACAAAGCATAGAACAAATTATTCATGCTGTTTGAAAAAAGCAAGATGCCTTCAAATTCAGCATTCATTTTGTATCTCTTAATCTCTGTTTGCACTTCCAAAGCTATCTTTACAAGGGCAGTTTCAAATCCTCCATACATTAAAACAACAATAACTCCAACAACAAAGACATTTTTCTTTACATTATGTAGTCCTGCAAATCATAGGTAGAATGCTGTTACTTTGCAGGCCTAAAGGCCAGCTCTACCCCATAAATAAAGATATGTCTACACTGCAATCAGAGGTGTGTCTGCAAAATATATGCATGCACCTGAGTTAGCTGCAGCATACAGATACCAGGTACTTACAGAAGTGAAGCTGTGACCACAGAGTATCTACACAGTATCCTGTGAATCATTTAGTACCCCATACTATAGCCCATACTACTATAATTCATGGTTGTAGTTACCTAGCTAGCTAGACTAAAGCTGGTGTGGATGTTTCTTCACGTGCAACAATCACACATACTAAATTAGTCTATTTGATATCCAATCTCTGAAAGAGCCATTAAGGGTCTATAACATGCATCTTTTGCCATCAGCAATTCTGCCAGCAGACAGAAGCCACCCCAAGGAAGGATCTGGAGTACATTCACATCCATATAGCTTTTGGCAGCTCTAAACAGGTTCTGTTCTGTGTCGCTCCACTCAGCAGCTGTGCTTTCAGAGGGCACAGCCAGAAGAAGGTTTTGCAGATGCTCAGGAGACACTCAACTGCCTTTTAGATTTAGCCTGTTGGTATATCTGCAGATTTTTTCAAATGAAAAAATTACCCTTGAAGCTAGGAAAAGATTAAATATGTTACCTCATAAGAACCCAAAGTTCAGTATCTGTCTTCAGTTCTCTAACCCTTTGAGGTTTATAGAATCTTGTAGGCAATATTGGTAATTACATTTAATAGATACAAAAGCTCTTTTGTAAAGGCCATGACTCAGTGGGCCAAATATATTGGTAACATGAGTAGACAGAACTCCAATGCAGCTAATGAACTTGTTGTTGCTTATGAATTTGGCTCAGTTTCTAGGTAGTAAATAAATAATAATCGTACTTAGCTGTTGGCTCGATAAAAGATATTGCATTTATAGAGGAAGTAAAAGCAGTAGTTCATCTGGCTCAAAGCTACTGTGCCATGCCTATAATATAACAATTTTCGAAGACAGAACACTGAAGAAATTGTTTTAATTTTATTTTACCAGTTTCACATTTTAAATAGATGTCTACTTTGAAGTCCTGTATGCTGATATAGCAACAGCTTTATGTTTTAACAAGTTAAGGGAATGACAGATACCGCTATAACAATGAAAAGTATTGATAATCCCTACTCATGCAAAGCTTTTGGTTGAAGCCAATGGGATTATAGAATTGGACCCTGTGATACATAACTTGATGAACTTCATATTTAAGTCTGTTTCTCAAATGTGTGCTTGACTTTTAAGTTAGTGTGTGAGACTAACAAAAGTGATCAGAAACTTGGAACAGTCTTACACACTAGGGCCGTGACCAGATGAGCATGAACGTTTGGTTCTGTGAGAACAACTAGCAGCAGCACACCTTGTGCCACTACTAATTGTCCCCAGGGAACACCATGCCATGTGTGCTCTGGCGTGTGGCAGGTTATCCTGGGTAGGGCAGGGGAGGCTGGGGCCAGCACTGGGCTGGCCCCAGCAGCCCTACCTGGGGTCCTATGGGTCTCCCAGGGCTGCAGCAGCAGCAATTCTGCCACTTGGAGCCTGGCTGGCAGCTACAGTGTGGCTCCAGCTGGCTAAGCTCTGGTTTTGAGCAGCAGACACTGTATGTGCCACTCTGCTTTTTTTTTTACATGGGTTTTTTTTACCTCAGGATATCCAGGGATCAACCCTCCCACACCTGCACTGCGCTGCTTCCTTGCAGTGTGGAGACCAGCTGAACACGTAGTTTGTGGCCCTGCAGGAGGCTGGGCCGTGCTGCACTCGGGGCGGGTGGTGGTGGCACTGGGAGGAAATTTGGGGGAGCTACAGTGAATTTTTGGGTGTCTGCAGCCCCCCCATAGCCCACTCCCAGTGCCACTGCCTGGCCTGAGCACAGTGTGGCCCAGCCTCCACCAGGAACAGGCTGGCCCCAGCCCACAGCTGCAGCCTGCCCTGCCCCACCCCTTGTGCAGAACTGGGGTCACGTGCCTGCCGTGTTCTTCCAGGTTGCATGTGCCCCCTCCTCACACCCCCCAGATGAGCTGCTTGCAGCTCTGTCCCTGCCCCTGCCCCACTCCCTCCCTTACTGCCATTGAGGAGTGGGGCAGATCGAGGCCCCAGTGGTGAGGGAGGGGGTGGGGCTAGGGCTGGGGCCTCCATCTTCCCCCCATGTCTCTTTCCCCTCCCTCTGCCCCTTCCCCCACAGATTTACCTGCTGGGGGGCGCAGTGCATGGTAAATCTTGGGTTGCTTTTAAATTTCAAAAGTGATCTCCTATTTAAAGAGGTTGGAGACCACTGGTCTATAGAGAAGCCTCCCACAAGGGGAGGCTGCAACTTTCTCTGTAGTCCTGATAGTTCTGGTGATGCTCCTTTGGTTACCTATAAAAACACCTCTGAGTAGTTTGCTTTTGTATTAATTCATAGTTTGGCACTAAGCAATTTATGTTCCCTTTCTTGCAGATGTCAAAGAAGCCTATCCATTAACCTAGTCTAAGTTTAAAGTGATTGCGCTAAGCCCAGCTGTGGGAGTCGTGGAGAAACTCTGGGGGTGGCAGACTCAAACAGCTAGAATAAATTAGTTGTCCTACTGAAATGTGTTGGCATTACCTAGTTAGAAGACATTTTTCCCTCACTCATTGTCAGCATAAAAGATAGTAAAATGGCATTTTCTCAGTAACCTTGTCTACTATTTTAGACAGAATGCACTATCTTGTGAGTTAAATTTATCCTTGATGTTAACTTTTATTGATAGTAGTAATACAACTGCCTCTCTGTTAAAAATGGTCATATTCTGCTGTACTGGAATATGTTGGAATTAGATTATGTGGCTGATTTCTTTGCTCGCTTTTGGTTTGTCAAAAAGGTTCTGCAAGATTACCATTGACCTGATATTTGCATATAGCACCTGCCATCTGATACCAATAGATGGATCTGCATTATTGTGCTATGATCAAGTTCAGGCTGTTTGCCCTTGTATCTAAAGCCTTACTTCACTCAACCCAACACAAGGTCTTTCAGCTGGTGAAAACTGTCATACTTCTATTAACATTAGATTTACACTAATTTTTGCCCCTTTAGGCACTGATTTCCTGTCTTTTCTTCTTCCCTTCCCTCGTCTCAGACCACTCCTTGCTATCCCTGACATGAATCGTAGTTCATTCTGCTCTGTTTCTCACTCCTGCTTCTGTCCCTTCTTCTGGCTGTCTCCTACCCCTGGAATTGCCCACATATATGTATTTAAAAATGATTTCCAAACTCCCAAATGGACTACACCTCTTGCAGCTTGATCAGGAAGTCCTATTGTGTATTACAGTGGCTTTGTAAGAGGGAAGATGTAGTCTGGTTAGAAGATCTGCCCAAAGAAGAGAATGAGTCTGGTTAGTGTCTCATATAGCAACCAAACTACAATTCCCACAAAGCAGCAGAATAGAAATGAATAGAATATGAACAAATGAATTTTCTGAATAGAAATGTTTTCTTTATTGTAGAAAAAAAATAGAAATGTTTTCTTTATTGTAGAAAAAAAATAGAAATGTTTTCTTTACTGTGTTACTGAGCTGTAACAGTCAAATTTTCTTTGAAAAGGAAAAATCACTTTTTCTGGCCAACTCTATTGTGTAAAACAAAAAACAGGAAAAAACCAACCCCCCCACCCAATTCCCCCCCAGGAAACCCCAGACTTCACAGGTATTTTGCCCAATGGTAAACAATTCTTTCCTAACAAGAACTACAATCTGAATCCCTTTCACGTGTTGTTTTCTACCCCTCTGTTCTTGTCATCCAATCTATTTTTTTTGATGGTCATTTAAAATCTGACAGGGACAAACTGTACTACAATCTCATTGGAAATACAGTCCGATGAATCATTCTCTGTTCCTCACGGACTTCTTGTCCCCAAATACGTTTGTCAAAGACCAGAAACTACTGCATTCAAGAATGTGCTTGCAGATGGGTCTATTCCTTGGCATCAGAGAATCACACTGAGCTGGGGGAGTGTTTCATTAGCATGTTTCATTAGCCTGTCCTTCCCTATGACTTCCTGGGCTGAGGGGAAATCAGTAGCGCTAGATATTCAGGGAAAGAACTGAACTGAGACTACTAACCCTGACTATCTGAGGTGATTGCGGACTAAGGAGAGAGAATTTGTCACAAAAGTGGCCAGCGCTGGAGACAAAGCATCTCTGTAGACATTGTTTAGAGAGTGAGGCAGGCTGCAGAAGAGTCAGGCCAGGAGAAGTACCATGCAAGTAAGTAAGAAAATCCTTCACGTGTTTCTCCAGAGTGTGGTGCTCTGATCCCAGCGAAAGCAGCACGCTCCTCTTGCAACAGCTCTGCTGCCTCCCGGCTCTGGAAAATTCCTGCTTCACTACTCAGCCTCACCTGGAGACACACCCCAGCTTGTGGGGGTGCTGCAGGCAAGGAATGGGATGTACTCATGTGGAAACAACTTTAAACACTTTCTTAATGGGAATGTGAAAAGATGCCAGAGAGGAGAACTGCCCGCTTATCAAAGTTAAAATCAGATAACTGGAGTCAAGACGCAGAGATGTTCTGACTGGTTTTTTGGCCAGGTGAGTGGGGCTGTGGGGACGGATTCAGCAGCACCCACTGTTGCTGTGCTGGTTGCACCCCCGCAAAGCCCCACAAAACACTGTAGTAAGCCACTGGGGAACAACAACCACCTGGCGTGTGTGTGTGTGTGTGTGTGTGTGTGTGTGTGTTGGGGGGGGAGGGAGAAAAATTCAAAATACTGTGTAGTCCACACTAAAAAGAGAAGCGCCTACCTCTGAATGCAAAAATTACTGGGAAGACTTCTGTTGACGCAGGTGTACCTTTTTTCCATCAAGATATACTACATGCCTTTACTGAGTTACTCAGTAATCTTAGTACTCTCCTTCACGGTATTCCCTTCTTCCCAGTCCCCTTTCCTGCCTGCCTTTCACTTGTTGTTATACCAAATTTCTGCCAGAGGCCCCAGAGGGCAGACTTTATGTCCTCATTTATGCTTAAGAGATGCCTGGGATGTTTAAGTGCTTAATTTTTTAAAACGTAGATTAAAAAAAAATGCAATTATTATTAGCAAGTGTGGGTTTTTTTTAAATGCAGTCAATAGCTATCTAAAGTGATGTTGTTTCCTCAGGTTACAATAGACATCTACATTCAGAGTCTCTGGAAAGTTTTAAAAGCTTCTGGAAATTTCCTCGGCATGCTTTTAAACATTAAACAAAGTCTGATTTTCAGAAGGCTTGGACACCTGTTGAACACACAAAACGGCTTTTTCACCTCATCTCAGAACCTGAAATGATTTGTTACCCGGCCTTTTCTTTGGAAGTTCACTGCCTACAAGTGCACTTCTTGTTGAGACATACTTTACACCAATTGCACACTGACAATTCATTATGTTACAACCCTTCTCTTTTCCCACATTGCCAAGGGGTCAAGCCACTTTGCACTGTAGTGGATGGAAAACCTCTCATGGACTGGGTCAAAGAATAACTTACACTTCAGCCATGTAGACTGCAAACATGATTCTTCACATATCCAGCAGGGCTTAGCTGTGTCCCCATTGTGAGATGATGTAGCGATGTAGAAAGTCATATAAACTTCTCAGACTTCTTTTAACAGTTCATCAGATTTATTCCCTTTTCCATGCTAAACAATTTTATTTTTTAGTCAGCTCAAACTGCTTGTGTTACATGGCAATGCTAGAACATGACTTTAGACCTTAAGCAATGGGTGATATGACTCATACTGCTGATTATTTTAGGTCTGAAGTTGTGTTTTGTTGCACTATAATGAAGATGACTCAATGCATTGAATCCACATAGAGTATTAAAGAGGATAAACTTTTACCCTCCAGGAAGTTTTCTTTAATTTATTCTTAGATCTTAATTTAGCTCCATAGGATGACTGGGAATTTGACTGAAATTGAGGGACAGTGCATTTAGTTAAGTGTATTTCTTTAAAAAGCAAGCCAAAGCAGATACCCAAAATGTCTGTCCCAAATTCTTGGCAGTACTTTTTATTGTCCTACTAGAAAAATCACAGTAAGCCAATCCTGACAGTGTCCCCAGAATACTAGTATGTCCTGCAGCAAAACATGGTTATGATATTCAAATTTATAACTACATTTCACCTTATCCTGTCCTTTCAAATGGGGCATAGACCCTTTCACTCTGTTCCAGGAAGGAGACATAGAAAGTAATTTTAGGGTACAGACAGTATTTTAATTTGAAGTTTTTGGTATTTATTTTATATAGTCATTGATTTGGAGCTCTTTGGGATGGGGAATCATTTTGGGGATTGAGAATTAATTTCTGCAATAATTTAATAGGGCTAGATCAGGAAAACATCTAAACTTCTCTGTTGAGTTCAATGAGACTCAGGCGGTGCTAATTTTAAGCAGATGCTTAAATACTTCACCTGGTGAAGGTGGCCTTAAAGCATAGTTCAAAAAACATATACCAGAATACTCTGCTGAATCAAGCCAAAACTATTTTCTAGTAGCGATAAAGGGCATTTATACATGTGCTCCAGGAGTGTGGGGAGCAGGAGGGGTTGAGGGGAAAGAAGCTTTAATTTAAACACCTACAGCATCATGTATCTCAGTGTCCCTGTGCTGAAAAATGGTGGCAGGAGCACTTTAACTAAAGCTTGTTAAACGAGCTTTAGTTAAAGTGCCCCCACCACCAGTTTTCTGCACAGAGACACTGATGCATACAATGCTGGATTCTGCTGGAGCCCGGTGATTAGCAGCTAGGAGCCCGTGGTTGACAACACTGGTTCACAAGTACACACCAAGTGTCATGAGTTATTTGCAGAATGCATCCAGCCTGTTATTAGCTATGAGTTTAGATTCTACGGGGGGGTGGGGGGGGGGCGGGGTTAAAATAATGTTTCCATCCTTTTTCTTAGGCTCCTTTGATTCAGTATCAGACTAATCCTGGTCCCACTGAAGTCAATGGAAACTTTGCCCCTGACGTCACCCACAGCAGAGTTTGGCTGTGTGTCTACTTCTTGCTCTGGGATGGTGTGTTTTTCTATTTGCTGTCAATAAGAATTCTTTCCTGATCACATAGAAGACCTCCCTCAAACCTCTAAATCATTATAGTAAATATCTCCATTTAAACCAAGCTAAGTGGCTAGGTAAAAAAAATGTGTAAAGTGGGGCACATCCAAGCGGTAGTCCTTATAGGCTTGTGATAGTTTCTCTGTGACTTCACCTCAATGGGAAGTTAGCAGAACTCTTACTGGAACTGTTCTTCAGTTAAACAGCATTGCTTTGACAAGTTATACAACTCTCTGCTGCAGTTTATTTGCAATGTTTTTTCCTCAATTTGAAAATCCTTTTCCCCCAGAAATGTCAGTTCTCTTATTTTATCAACCCTAGGTTTGTGCTGTAAGACACAGTGACTCCTTAACTTTAATATCCTGGTGATCTCTCGCTGCTCTTCTCACCCTGGTTACTGTCAAATATTTCTCTCACACACCAACAGGTACCTTTTCCTCAAGCACAACTGCCTCCATTTGTCACATTCCCAGGACCATATTCCCATAAAAAGGCACATTCCCTTTATCTCCATTCTAACCCCTATTCTGCCATCCTTGGGGGTCATTGTTTTCCTAGGTTCTTTTCAGACATGTATTAAAAGCCCCCTTTTTTTCCTTCAGGAGAGAAGACAAATGTGCTGGATCCCCTGTAATTAGTGCAGTTAGTACCCCCCAGCTAAGAAATAAGCATATTCACCTTATTAGGAGTCTGTAACCTGTTTCCACTGCAATAAGAAAATTATACACAAGAAATCAGAAACAGTGCTCCAGCTGACATGTCTAACAACCTCTCTCTGATGGTATAGCCTGTGATATTTACTTCGATGCCACCAGACTGAAGAAGCTATAGAAATAATAACTAGTTTACATCAGGTGCAGTAAAATATTGATAATAAGGAAAATCAAAAACAAAACGGGTCTCTCTCAAACCTGTATGGGAAGATATATGCGATGCAATATTATTAGTATTGGTGTTAGTGGAACAGAACTATGAAGTCTAGTCATGGAGCAGAACCTCATTGCATTAGAACAAAAACCACTCCACCCGGAAGAGATTACAATCAAAGAATAAGACAAGAGACAGCAAGTGAATATAGACAGACAAGGGAGTACAAGGAGACAATGAGATATTACTTAATGTGCCAAGGAGTTCTCACCACATCATCAACCGAGCAAGGGTTTTGTATTATGGAAAATGAGGGCGTGTCCAGACAAGCCCGCACGTGCCTCTTGCTACGTCTGAAAGCAGTTTGAGATGCAACAAGAGGCACCCTGGGAACAAAAAAAGGTTTGCTGCTCTGCATATTTGTAGTGTGGATTCAAAATTTGATGCCTGGATATCCAGGTATCAACCCCCCCC
>NW_017729024.1:156007132-156008435 GCF_001723915.1 Gavialis gangeticus | reverse complement strand
CCCCCCAAAAAAAAAGTGGGGCAAGGACCGTGCCCTGAGGCAACTGGAGGCTCGGGTCCACTAAAGAGATGCTCTGGTAGCCAGCCAGAGTGTCTCTATTCCTGCCCCTTGCCCCAATGCTGCAGCATGCTGCCTGCCTGTGGAGGGCAAACAGCGATGCAGGCTACAGCAGCCTGGACCTGGGATCTGTTACAGGTAAGTAGGGGGTGGGGGAGGCATAGAAGTGGGGGCTGTGAGGGTGCGGGGGACCATAGGGGGGCAGCTAGGAGGGGTGGGTCCCCCCCTGGAGCCCACATGCCTCCCCACATGGCCCCATTCCCACCGCACAGCCCATGGCTCACCACAGCAGGAGCAGCCATTGGGTCACTTGGGGCCTCCTGGCACAGCCCCACCCTGCAGTGTGGCTCGGCAGGTGAGGAAGTTCAAGTGGAGATCATTTGCAAGGCTGCAGGGTGCAAGTTTGGGGCATATGGGTGATGCTGGAAAAAAAACTGGGTGATGGTCAAAGAAAGGGACTCAGCAAGAGAGAGAAGGCCTAAGTGAATGGATTTCCTGGGATTGAGAGTGCTGAGCCAGGGCTGCAGCTGAAAATAGAGGTGAGGATGAGGAAATGTAAAGTTTAAGGGTAACCCTGGAAGTTGAAGCCATGAGGATGAATGTGAGATTGTTAGGGTGGGGGGAGGGAAAGAGTGAGAGCACACCAGAACATGGACTTAGAGATGAAAGTAGGCCTGTGCGAAGCGGTTAGTATTCACTTTGGATTTGGATTTGGCCGATTCGGGGGACAGTGATTCGATTCAGTGATTTGAATCGCTGTCCTGAAACCATTTGGCCGAATCTCCGAAAAACCCAGGCCCATCCCCCCCGGCCTGGCAATGGCTGCCCCACCCACCCCAGCTCTGGCACTTGGGGAAGAAAAAAGCCCCAACTCAGTGGGTGCTGCTGGACGGGGAGCAATCCCTGTTACCCCCTATGGCCCCCTGCTGCGTGGAGGGGCTCTGCATGAGCTTCCTGACCCCCCCTGCTCTCCCAGCCCCCCATGGCTGCCCCACCCACTGCAGCTCTGGCCCTTTAGGAAAAAAAAATGAGAAAAACCCCGCATTCACCATTCCTGCTGGCAGGGGGCGATTCCCGCTAATCCCCACTGCCCCGCACCACACTGGGGGGGCTCTGCATGAGCCCCCCAGAGACCTGAGGCTGCTGCAGGAGTGATGAGTCCAGGGGTTTTCTCCATTTTTTTCCGTAAAGGACTGGAGTTGCGGTGGGTGGGGCAGCCATGGAGGGGGCTGGGGGAGTGGGGGAA
>NW_017729024.1:155987297-155996985 GCF_001723915.1 Gavialis gangeticus | reverse complement strand
GGGGAGCAGGCAGGGGCTGGGGACTGGTGGGGGTCCCCCCATGGTCCCCTACCCCTTCATTCAGCCCCCCCCTGCCCCCTGCTTACCAGCTCCGAGTCTGGCTGCAGCTCCCTTCTGCAGCCACCGAGGACTGCCCAAATCATCGAAGCTCTCCAAATCTTTCCCAAAGATTCAGAGAGCTTCAGATCAATTCAGACCTTTTAACTGGTCCCCTGATTTGATTCAGTTTTGGAGATTCAGCCACTGAATTGGGCAGAATCTCCTCTGAATTGAATCAGCACCCAAAGCTTCTCACAGCCCTAGAGGAAAGCTGTGATGGAGAGGACTTGAGTGGTCAGTATATGAAAGCTACAGGAGGAAAGAAGAACAGGATCAAAAAGCCATGAAAAGATAGGAAGAAAGAATTATGAGGGGTTGGAAATAGCAAGAACAACCCAAAAAAACGCTCCAAACGGCTCCCACTGGCTGGTGATTGTGAGAGGAAACAGCTGCAGAGACAATGTCAGACAAAAGGATTCTGGATTTTGTGACAGCCAAGAGCTCTAAAGAGGTTGTGGATAGAGCTAGTCTGAAATTTTCCAATGAAAGCATTTTGTCAGAAAATGATGATTTATCAAAACAAAACATGAAACCTTTCCAGCTTTGGAAAAAAATCATGAGACATTTCCAGCAAGTTTGTTAAAACTTTCACTAGGAACAGGTTTCTCTGGTCCAGAACAGAATTTCTGTTTAAAACCACAGAACAAGATAAATCCAAAAGCCTAGCAGTTAGGACATCTATCTATATGGTACAAATCCCAGCTCTTCAGGTCCCTTCTCTGCTCATTCAAAGTGGGAACTTAACCTCAGTTTCCCTCTTGCTAGATGGTTGTCCTAGCCACAGGGCTATAGTCATCTCTCTCTCTCTCTCTCTCTCATTAAAACTTTCAAAAGGTCTCAATTTTTTTCATTAAAGTGCAGAAGAAACAGGATTATTTTATGGAGAGATGAGTTGTAGTATGATCATTTCTTGCCAGCACTGCTGTCTAGGTTTCTATTCAGGCACCAACACCTCCCCCACAACCAACCAAATAAAAAAAAAGTGTTCCCTTTACTGGGAGCTAGGGGTAGAGAGTATCAGCTTGTTCCATTTTTAGAAGCTGGGCACAATGTGCCCTAATAGTGTATATCTTCCCCTTTGGGCAGCTGTCTATTATGGCCCTCTGAATTAGATATGACATTTGTGTGGTCAAAGTGTTGAGATACCTATAGCATCTAACTGGGTTTGATGGCTGATGTACAGCCTTCTAGTAGAAAAATATTTATTGATACTAGACCATGTCCTTGTTTTACCATCTTGTCCTTCAGCAGGGCAAGTTCTTTGCTCAAAATTTTCAGGACCTACAGCTCTTATTATCTCCCAGACAGATAGGGACACAAAGACGTCTCTGTCAAAAATACAAAAAGATATAAAATTTGCCTGAACAAGAAGAATTAATATGAGAGTTTGATCCATCCTATTTTGTATTTATTTTTCCTTTACTGTTGAAAAACTGTGCCGCACTCCCCATTTGTGCCATGGCTTTGTTTTTCATTTCTCTAAATTTTATGGCATGATTCTTCAAAAAAATTAATACTTGGTCCAAACATTCTAACCAATGTTTATATTAAATTAACTGGCCTATAAAATTCCCAACAGAAATACCCACATTTAGCATGGTGACCTACCAACCCACACACCATTTCTTTGGTATTCTATCAAAGAAGGGAATAAAGAAGTTGTGGATAGAGCTAGTCTGGAATGGTGATTTATCAAAACAAAGACAAAAAATCATGAGACCTTTCAAAACCTTCCAGACCTTTCCATGAGACCTTTATGAGAAACGATGGGCACAAACTGATTGCAGATTGCTTCAGACTGGACATAAGGAAAAACATCTTTGCAAGTTGAGTGCCAGTGGTCTGGAAAAGACTCCCCACAGGTACAGTCACCCACCCTGGCAATCTTCAAAAAACGTCTTGACATCCACCTTGCTGGGGTCATCTGATCCCAGCAGTCTTTCCTGCCCAAGTGCAGAGGGGCTGGACCCGATGATCTTGTAAGGCCCTTTCCAGCCCCTAACATCTATGAAGCTATGAATTTCAGTTTAGGGAAATTTCAAGGGTATTTGAGAGCAGAGGTGTTTCCCCACACACCACAGAGAAGGCACACAACCATTCCATGGCTAAGTTAAGAGCCTTGGGACTGCAATAGTATCCACAGTCCTGCTCAGGGTCTTAACATAGTTTCAGCTCACTGGTTCATCCTACCCCTAAGGCTAAGTACAGACATTTGGGGATGTTAGGGGGAGGTTAAATTGAGTCAAAATGGCTGCCCAATATCAGGCAAGTCAGGATTGGGGGCCTAGCAGGGGGTTGGGAACCAGCAGGCTTGAGGGGGATTGGGGTTCCACTGGGGGATGGGGAGCAGACATGACCTGTGGGTGGGGTGGGGTGATAAAAGCAGCTGCACCTGGAGCAGCTTCTGGGATAGAGGTTGATGGGGCTGGGGAAGAAGGGTGAAAAGAACAGCCCTGGGGCTGGAGCCAGTAGCTGGGTTTTCCCAGCCCTGGGTCTTCACAGGGGAAGTGTACAGAGGATCCATCCACCAGTTTGACCTAAGTCAAGTAAGTTTGATGCTACATAGATACAGGTTTATCTTAAATGGGGTTCTGCAATTTTTAGTCCAGTTTGTGTGCATGGAACTTCTGTTGGAACAACAGTTACAGGTTGCGACTCATTGCCCATCACTGAGACTGGGCCTGTAAGTGCAAGGGTGGCACCAGGATGAGCCAAGTTTAAACCAGAAAGCCATTTTGAACCTGATCTAACCTCTCCAAACATCTGTACTTTTTTAAATTGAATCCTGTGGATGCATAGAGCCCTTGACACTGGTTTACTAGTGAAGCTGACTCCTGTGCATGCTGGCCCCCAGATAGAGGAATCACATTGATTTTGCTGAAGTGTGATAACAAACCAAACATCCAGGAAAGGTAAATATTGCACTGAAATGACCTGTTGGGATTCCCCTCTTTTTAAAATCCCTGCTTTAAAGTTAAAACTTGGTGTAACAGAGTTCAATTCCAGGGGTGGCCATGATGCTCCTGAAGCCCTTATTTAGTTTGTGCCTCTTTGGGTACTTCCCCTTTCTTGTCACCTGCCAAACCTTGATGAAATGCTAGTTTCAGAAAAGGGAAGCTGCCCCAGGGCTTCCCAAGTCAGATCTCCTTTTATGAGCACAGGTGGCCAAACTCATTGCCTTAAGGGCTTATTATGCAGCTCTGACTGCCCCTTACACCACACCCAAGTCTCACAGATGATACTCATTCCTGCCAACACACCCTTCTTGAGCTCTCAGCCCATCTTTACCTCCTTGGGCTACAGGTTCCTTGGCCTCCAGCTATGACCCCCAGTCTTTAGCCCATCTCTCTGGTTCCTGGCTCCACTCCTAGGGTAGTAAGACTCCTGGCCCCATGAGTCTCCAGCTGTGGCCCTCCTTGGCCTTCCACCCATCTCTGGGCCCTGGTCCCACTCCTGGGCTAGTGAGACCCTCAGGCTTCCTGGCTCTGTTGATACGCACCCCTCCTGAGCTTTCTGGCCTGGCCGACACTTGCCCCTGGGCTATGTGTCTCCAAGCTCTCTGGCCCTCTCTCCTTTCTGGGCTAGCTGGGACCTCCTTACCTCCCCTTAGTCCCTTCCATAAGCCACCAATGTTACTTCCCCAGCTCAGCTGTGACCCAGAAGCCCTGCTACTAACAAGCTTCTCTCTCATAGCTAGACTGCCCAACCAGCTCAGGCTCTGGGCTTACATGCTTCAAACCTGGCCCCCTACTGCTCAGGTGACTCTAATTGACCCTTGCTGCCTGCTTCTCACACTGTCTGCCTTCTCTTACAGTGACAGGTGTGCTAAGTAGCCTGTCACATCTGGGTTGTGACTGGAATATGTTTGTGACTGTCCCTCCGATCACAACATCCCGGTATATTCTGTTCATCGAGGGTTAGTGCTTTCCTGTTCCAAGGAACATAGGGCTAAATCCACGACGGGACTTAGGTGAGGTGAGGCTGAGTATTAAGATACAGTCTTTTAGGTACTCTGTCTGCGAATCTTGTGTTCCTTTCTGTCCAATGGCAGTGTTTCAAAAGAGGGGTGAGTGCACTCTTTTGGGAGGTAACAGATATAGTTTTGAAATCACTCAGGCTGAAGAAGGCACTGAACCCAGATCTTTGACTTCCTAGTAAGTGTTTTAACCATTAGGCTATGATATAAGAAATGACTATCCATGGGTCATGAAAGGCATCAGCAGACCTGATGACAAATGCCTTGTGTTCAAAAGTTTGTCTGACTTTATTCTGACTAATAACAAGTAGCATCTCTGAACAAAGAATTCTAGAGTTTTGCATTTCTTTTTGTCTCAGACCAACACAGCTACCAAATATATCCCTTTATTATGACTATGGTGTTGGTCAAATAAGATAATCATGCACAAAGATCCTTGCCCATCTCAATTCCTGGACCATAATGCTACAACATCACTTCAACACTACTTGGAGAGACTGTGGCAGAGCAGCCTTCCTACCTACTACTGTACCTACCATGTGCAGAAACCATTTCTACAATACTTGAAACTCCACGTCTCTTCACAGACAGTAATTATAGATGTTTTTTCCAGCTATGGCTCTGTGATCTAGACTTGACACTTGCCTCTTTAAAAGTGGACAGAAAGGGCTAGCTCACTTCAGATAAGCCATGGAACAGATGATGGATGATGAAAACATTAGATTGCAACAAGACTCCATTTCATATCCGCATCATTACTAATGACCTATTATTCCCTCTCCAGTCTGTTTCCAAACAGATCAACAAACACAGGGGAACTGTCTACTAAGGTCATCATTCTGAAATAACTCTTCTAAATAATATGCGCAGCCTGCTATCACCCAGTCTCAATCAGCTGCTTGATATAAAGCCTCCCCTTCAGAAAAAGATGGGCAGCTAAATGGTTTACAAATTAATTCTCTGGTAGTCTGAGGGAAAGAGTGAAATCCAGATTTGCCGCCAATTATGTTTTTGCCAGCTAATGATCCTGGGGAAGCAATTATGCTCAATTCTGAGACAATTACTAGAGAAAGGAATTAAGCAATTGTTTCTGTTGAAAAGCAGAATTCTTTTAGTATTTGGAAACATGTAGAAACCTGATCACCTCAGTGAAAATCTGACCCCAAGGAGGTTTGCCACTGACTTCAGAGCAGCCAGGATTTCACTTCTGGTTTCAGAAAATTTTACAGCCACAATTTAAAATTGAATCTAAGGATGAGCTGATTTTATAATGAACACTGGGAACAGCCACACAGCAACTATAGGCTTTGGTTTTTGGAATGGCTTTTTAATGGTGATCTGTAATGTATTTAGGCTCATTTCTTTTCCCAGGGGGAAAGGTGGGGGAGAGAAAGACTGTTAAAAGATGCTCTTAAAAACATGCATACATCACATTTTATTAGAGAGCTGAGGCAAACAGTAACTCGTACATCTCTCTCCAGTATGGTCTGTGCTTCAAATTATATGACTCAGATTTTCTCCACTAGTCTAGCATGCTGAGGCACTGGAGAGTATTTAAATATCCAGTCAATCTGAAAACATAGCCATATTGGTAAGCATAGTTTACTATTAGCATTGCCACATTCAAATGACTATACTTGTGTCGTAGAGCACCTTTGGTGTTGCCACTTTAAGGGCTGTGAGTGGATAGCGCCCCCTGGCATTAGGGCAGTTATGGGCAGCCTCCTGCTTATTAAATTAAATTGTTCATCAAGTCATGGCAGGGGAGACTGGGCAGACTGCCCTAGACAGATGGGTGGGCCAATGTTGAGACCCGGCCCTGGGCCAGCCCCTGTCACAACGTGTAATAAAAAATAGACTGCTTCATCTTTGGGCCCACAAATACATCTGGAATCCAGCTCAGCCCTAATCCAGCACCAGGAAGTGATGTAAGAGCATAAAACATGAAGACAATGTTTTTGCTCAAGTGTACAAAAGTCCCATAAATCGCTGTGTGCCTCATTTGATCAATGTTGCTACGTAGAATAGAGGCAGTTTGCACATATCTGTTCAGATCTCCAGCCCCAAATTAAAAAAGTAATACAGATAGGCTAAGGGGGAAAACACAAATCATAGTCAGTCACATCATGGATTAATGGTTACCTAACTAGACTCCTGTTTGTTCATCTGAAAACCTATTCGTTCTTCCGGATTTGTGTGGTAAACTGCTAGCCACATAGCTCAGCAAGTGGGATTTCTTGTCAAGAGATCTGTGCTCTGTTCTTGGTTGTACTCCTGAACATCAGTATGAGTTGGGTGTTGTAGAGGCCAATAATTTAACAAGATGCAAAAGGAGGCTGGACAAATTTGTGGAGGACAGATCCATCAGTGGGTGGTAAACATGACAGCTAAGGGGATAGCCACAAAATTAAGACTTCCTAGACCTCTAAATACTGGAAGCTGGAGGAAAAAGAACCAATGGACAGTTCAGCCTAGATATGTCCTGCTTAAATCATCACTATGATATCTGAGTACCTAGCAAAATAGAGAGAATAATTTCATTTTCTTATATATAAAGCTCTCTCTCAAAACTTTGACCTCTTATAAATCTTACTTATCTTTATCTTGGATGGGTATCTTTCTATTCATCAATATTACAGGCAACTTTGGTCTATACATTATGCAATTTATAAATATAATTTATGTTTTATCATGGCTCTTATGTTTCCCTCTGAGAACCCAACATATTAACATAACTGAAAGGAGCTTGTTCATTGTTCTACTGTGAATAGATTAAGCACTGTTACAGCTTCTTGCCGGTGTTAATCTCTGCATATCTATTAGGTAATTTTGTCTGGACATGTTTATTTTAAATACACATCATAATAAAATTTTAATGACAAAAAATGTGTCTCAGCTAAGATCCGTGTGGCTTTTTCTCTTGGTGGAATAAGAGGCCAAAACAATGGATCATCTTGCTCTTAGTTGAAGTCTAGCTATGCATGGAAATACATTTACAACCACTCTAATCCAGAGACTGGAAATATTTGTTGATAGATACATGACAATCTGTAACAGAAATCCCACCAATTTCATTTTGCTCTGTTGCTTAATTTTTTCTGTGGTTGAATTAATTCTCATGACAATGAGCTAGAGCCAGGTATTGCTCAAGGAGTTACTTTATGTGCTTCAGATGCATATTTGCACATTAAACCTCAGTCTTGGCCTGAGGCTTTGCTTTAGGGAAAAGAAAGGAATATAATTGATACACTAAAATTGTTCTGTTGATACTTTTCAAAGCAGCCCTGAGGATATAGTGCTGCCAAATGAGCCACACCTGACACAAATACCTGTAAATTTCAAAATAACACATAGTAGCTGTGAGAAGGCAGCAGAACCTCGCTAGATTGATCAAGAGCCCTGTAGTATAATCCCTCACTCTGGTATTTTTCTGCCACATGACCTTGCAAGTAAAGAAGGTTTTTTTTAATCTGGTTTGCTGCTGGTCACCTCACTAAGTAGAGCAGGAGAGGTGTTTTGTACAGCTGGACATAATGAGCAACATGGAGGAAGGCACAACAGTAAAAAAGAGGAGGGGTGAACAGAAAGGCTCAGGCAGAGCAGGTAGGGAGAGGAGGAGATAGAAATACAGTCTTTACAAGCCCATTTCTTTTCAGCAAAGTGCTTGAATTTGTGCTTACTATTTGAGTTACTTGGATTGAAAATGGTGCTTTACTTGCCTGAGACCAAAAGTTGAGAGAGAAATGTGCAGAGTCCTGAAAGTGTGGCAATTTGAGTGATAAATAAACTGCTGTATTCCTCTTCACCTCTCACATCTTCTCTTTCAAGCTCCTGGTTAAAAACCTGTGATAAAATACTGTCCCTTTTTTCTGCACTCCATATTGAAATCAGTGGCAGACATCCCATTCTTTTTAGTGGGACAAAGATTTCACTCCCAGATTATTTAAATTTTGAATACTCTCAAGGGTTAAGTAGCTGATTACATGGAATTCTTAAAAATTCTAAGGTATTTTTCAAACCTTTTTAGCTATCAGCTGTGCCAGCTTCCTTTTCTGTTCATTTGAGCTAGACAGCTTCTCTAGACTCTTTTCCAAGGCTGGTCTTTATTTGGCCTTTGGTTATTTATTTATTTATTTTAAGTCCATACTTGTTGAAGTTGTGTCCAAAGATTACTTTGGACCTCTTGTGGCATAGTTCCCTTCAAGCTGCACTAAGGGCGTGCTCAGATCGGCAAGGGCCTGCAAACTTGAATATTCAAATATTTAAAGTAGAAGCTGCTGGTGGGTTTCATGGTTATTGATGTATTTTAGCATTCTCAATAGTCAAAAGCTACAACCTGGAGGCAGCCAGACTTGTAAATGTTACTACATATGTCTAAATGTCTCTTCCTGTTTGGTCTTCAGCTCTTGATCCAGATGCTGTAACAGCACAGATGAATCCAGGGCATCTGTATACTGTTGTTGAGACAATGTTGAGGCTGTGGAAAAGAAGGGTCATGCAAAGTTGGAAAATTGAATGGAGTACATTTCCTACTGGGTGCAAGGTATGCAAATATATATTTTTGTATTTTATTTTTTTTTTTATTACCATTTTTGTTAGTTATGTCCATGCATCCTGTTTTCTTTCCAAAGAAAGAAAGAACCAAAAGAAAAATGATATTTGTGAGTGAGTAGTTCGGTTGGTACAAGCGACTATAATGCAAAGCATAGTATTTCGAAGAGGAGTTTGGATTGTGTTTCATCTTATTTTAATGGAAATTATCCCCTTAAGAAAAATCTGGCCCACTCTTTGAAGGTGAACCAGAGCAGCATAGCAGAACTTCTGGCAGGGCATGCCCCCCAAAAGTTTTTGTTTACTAAATATGTATTTCAGGGACATACAAACTCAGTAGGATCCAAGCTGTTGTGGAAAGTGGGCAGTATGGTTTGATTACTGCTGTGTCTGAGTACCCTGGCTTCTGTGAAATCAGTACATAATTATGGGAAAGAGGTCATCTTAGGCCTAGTAAGAAATGTTATATTGTCCTAATAAGTATCTTATTTTGACATGAGAGAGCTGCTGAATCTTATTCAAGCTTAATATTAGAAACCTTCTTGGGTGTGGTATTTAAATACTACAAAATAACCAAGATTCCATATTTTGAATTTTCCCTTGGGGGTTGTCAGAGTTCCAGCTTGCAAGGGGCTGCTTGGGACCCCTATTCCCCCTCTCCCCATCCCACACACCCACCCCCTGCTCCACACACTGGGAGGCAGGGGCCTGGGAGTGGAGGGGAGGAGGCAGTGGGTCAGGAGTGAGGGGCCCTGGGTCAGGACTGATGATCAATGTTTACAAATGGGTCCTTGAACAAAAAAGGTTGAGAACCAGTTTTATTAGACCAACTAAATAGTTGGAAAAATTGTTCTTCGGAAGTTTTTGGGTGCAAACACCCTTATTCATAGAATCATAGGAGTAGGGTCGGAAGGAACCTTGTAGATTTTCAACTCTGACCCCCTGCCTGGGCAGGAGAAAAAACGGCTCAAATGACTCCAGCCAGGTAGGCATCAAGCCTCCTCTTAAAGACCCCCAGGGTAGGAGCCAGGACCACTTCCCTTGGAAGTTGGTTCCAGATTC
>NW_017729024.1:155977119-155982297 GCF_001723915.1 Gavialis gangeticus | reverse complement strand
CGAGATTCCTTTCTGCCTCCGTGCTCTCAAGAAGGGCGTTTCCCATCTTATAAGTGTGCTGCTGGTTACTACTGCCCAAGTGCAGCACCCTGTACCTGTCAGTACTGAAGCGCATCCTGTTTTTGCTAGCCCACCCCTGTGACCTATCCAAGTCTTGCTGCCGTCTTTCCCTCCCTACTAGCATGCTCACCTCACCCCAAATTTTGGTATCATCAGCGAATTTTAAACAGGGTGCTTTTCACCCTGTTGTTCAAATTGCTGATAAAGAAATTGAACAGTGCGGGCCCAAGGACCGAGCCCTGGGGGACTCCACTGCCCACTTCTCCCCAGGTCGAATATGACCTATCCACCACTGCCCTCTGAGTGCGACCCTTCAGCCAATCTGCAATCCATCTGACTGTGTACGCATCAATGCTACAGTCACCCAATTTTTTAATGAGGATGGGATGGCAGATGGTGTTAAAGGCCTCTTCAGGCACTGGAGAGATTATCCTGTCAGTTTAGGTGTTCTCCTGGGTAGATTTAAAGCCAATATGCAAAAATGTTGGTCTGTGAAAATGCAGATGTATGGTAGACGCTAAGTGGGTGGCCTGGAAAGGAGGATGTTGACCTGGTGAAAGAATGCAGCTTTAGAGTGCAACTGTAGAGAGGTTACTTGGGGTTCTCAGATGGAAGGCAGATTATAATGTGCCATAAATTCAATATTGATATTTAGTCCATGTTTTTTTTTTGTATCCAGTAGATCTAGGAAGTGAAGTTCGTAGGCTCATCTATGAAAGGTATTTTGTAAATATCCTTTGGGGTTTAGAACTAAGAGATCAGAAAGAGAGAGTGATTATCTTGTGAGAATTGTGCAGCCACAGGTAATTGGGTATTTTTGTCTTTGATAGATTTTCAGCATGCATTCATTCTGGTACACAGTTGTCACTTGGCTTCTCCTACGTATGTTCCATCAGGGCATTTAGTGCACTGGATGAGATATATAACATTTCTGGAGGTGCAGGTGTAAGATCCAGGAATAGTGATATTCTGTTGTGAGGGTGTAGTTATTGTGGGAGTGGCAGAGACGTGTTGGAAGGTTTTACATTTCTTATCCTGCCATTCAGTGTGATTTGGGTTATATGAAGTTTGCTTCTGGTGATGAGGTTAACAAGGTATGGTGATTGTTTAAAGGATAGGGTGGGTGGTTCTGGAAAGATCTCTTTGAGAATTGGGTCCAAGAAGAAGGGTGTTTTGTGCCTGAAAGTTGGCAAAATTGCACTTTGCAAACTATTTAGTTGGTCTAATAAAAGATATTGCATTTACCCAAAGAATCATATCTGCCTATGTCCTTAGACAAACATGACTACAACTAAGCATCATTATCATTATTTAAAAAAAAAAAAAAGGTGGAGATCGAGGGGGAGGAAACAGACTTTAAAAGAACTAATGGGATACTGCATTCAGATAATTGCAAAGGTTACCTGGGGTCACAGTATTAATGTTCTTTAGGTCCCCCGTTTAATAAAATGGCACAATCAGTAAGAGAAGTTTGTGACTGGAAAAATGTAAATTGCTTTTGTATCTGAACAACATGAGCAACAGATGTGTTCTGTGAGCATTAAGATCACTCAGCAGGGAGACCAGTCTATTGTAAAGGGGAAAAAAAAGGTCTATGGTCATAACAAAAGGAGAAAGACTAACATAGCAGTAGTCTAGAAGTTACAATATGTCTTCACACAATGTTCAGTCATTTAACAAAAGACTAGTAGTGCACAAGACTCCTTGTTGACACAATTTACCTCAGCAGAGAACAGCCATTACTTACAGTGCATATTGTGCTTTTGTACTCTATGTGCTGTACACACAATGAATAAATAAAATGCTTGCACAAAGCTGACTTCCACCTCTTTTTGTTATGATTTTCTAGGAGAAAAGCCAAGCAGTACTAATAACATAAATCAAGGTGGTTAAGTAACTTGAAATACAAAAACAAACATGGAAGATGTTCTTTCCCATCTTCTAGGCTGAGTTCCCAGAAGAGGTCCTTGCAATAAAATCCATAGTTAGAACTGATAAGTATAAATTGTTCTGTGTTATTAATAAAATAATTGAAATTTATGTTTGATAGCTAAGTCCTTTCCCACTTGACACCTAATAACATAACCAGACAAAACTGTTATTTTTAAGGTAGGAAATATTCACCAGGACATTCGGGTTATCTTCCAGTCTTTTCAAAATATGAACTACAATGACCTTTATGGGAAGAATGGTCTTAGTCAAAGGCACCTTACTGCTTCATGGCAACATTGGGAGGAATAATGAGTCTGAGTGTAGAATTTGAACATATTAGTCCACGCATGTATTTATGAAAGTCCCAAACCTGAAATACCCCAACATTTTGTACATGTGCATATCTCATAAAGGTGGACAGTGATGCCCAAAAGTTAGCTAAGGAAGTGTGGAATAATTCTGGGGAGGAGCTGCTTAAGAGTAGATATGATAGTGGTCTTTACATATTTGAAGGACTGCCATAAATAAGGAGAGAGAGAGCAGGTTGTGGACCAATGGCTTCAAGTTTGAGCAAAGTAGATTTAGATTAAAAATCTAGAAAGCTTCGTCATTGTTAGAACAGTAAGGCTGTAGAATACACTGCCTATGGACGTTGTGGAATCTCTATCACTGGAGGTGTTCAAGAAGTTGGACAAGCATTCATCAGGGAGGATGTAGAAGTAGCTATGCCTTTGCTCTGCTGTGTGTGTTTCTTATGCTTCTGGGCTTTGCTTGGTTGTCGCAAGGGGACAGGAATGAAATTTTCCCTCTCCTGCTGTTGCATGCATCGGGGCAGGGGATGTGGGGGGGGAGGGAGTGGGGTTTGTCTTCCTCAAAAGCATTGGGTGTTGGCTGAAGCCAAAGCTAGGGACTTTGACTGGGTTATACCAGTGCTGCTTCTGGGACTTAAACTCAGAAGTTCCTAGTTAGAAGGTCTTGCCCGTCTGCTCAGGGTCAGACCAATTGCCATATATGGGATCATGCAGGAATTTTACTTCATGGTCAGGCTGGTACAAATTGTCAGGGGTTTTGTCTTTGTCTGTAGCAGGGAATGTAGCAATCTTCCTTAGATCTCTGGAGAACATTTTAAAAACACTTGCAGCAGCAGCACATTGGCTACTGTGGTAGCCCTGGTTTACTTGTAGGAGTTTAGGGTGTTATGTCATGTGGCTGTGTCAGGATTGACTGTGTGGTTTTGCTAATAGGCTAGACAATGGATTTGTGTAGACTGCTTTGGATAGGGATGATTCTGCCTCAAGCAGGGAGGTTGAACTAGATGACCTCTAAGGCTAGGGACAGACATTCAAAAAGCCAGAGCCTGAATTAATTCAATCTTTGCAGGTTAGTCTAACCTGCCTAGTTTGAACTGGTTTGCAATCATACAGACATCCCCTCTGGACTGAAGAAATGCAGGCACGTGCTTGCAGTGGCTCAGGCTATAAGCTGGGGGGTGCTAGAGCAAGCCCTCCCTTCCCTTTCATAGTGCTGAGCTGAGGGATGGAGGGGTGTGGCCAGGCCCCAGCAGGACGCTCTGATTAGAGAGGGGTGTAAACCCCACTCCAGAACTGCACCATCCCAGGCTTTTTCCCGCTTGCTGCTCAAGGGGCAGAAGTGTTGCCAGCCCCTGGCTAGCACTCTGAGGCAAAAGGGGTGTGTGTAGTGCATTCATCTGTTGATGATGCTGAGCTTTTCAATCTCCTTCTCCCTGCTGCTTCGTACTGTCTGCAAACTTGACAGGGCTGCAAACCAACAAAGGCTGATAAACTCTGTGTTATCAGCCCATCAACAAAACAAAAGCCTCTTTCATTAGTTCATGCTCTTTTTAAACAACTCTTTCCAAGGAAGGAATAGAGGGACATTACCAGCTGACCTGTTGATTAGCTCCAGAAAGCCTAAGCGGACACTGTTCTGTCTGGCTGTCCCAGTGAAACTAGACACAGGGATCCCTGCTTGATTGGTGAGTGGTGGTTTTCAGGAAGAATCCGGGTAGACCTTGCAGTGCCTGCCATCTGCCCCAGAGGTCTGGCTAGGGAGGAGAGGCACGGGGCAAGTCATAGTTTCATAGTTCATAGGGTCGCAAGGGACCTGAGCAGATCAAGTCCAATCCCCTGACATGGGCAGGAAAGAATTCTGGGGTCAAATGACCCCAGCAAGGTGTCTATCTAGCCTCCTTTTAAAGACCCTCAGAGTAGGAGTGAGCACCACTTCCCTTGGAAGTTGGTTCCAGATCCTAGCCAACTTGACTGTGAAATAGTGCTTCCTGATGTCCAGCCTGAACTTACTCGCAGTCAACTTATGGCTGTTATTCCTAGTTACTCCTGGTAGTGCTTGAGGGAACATGGTCTCTCCCGTTCCTCGCTGGTCCCCCTTGGTAAGTTTATAGTTCCTCTCTCAACCTTCTCTTGTGGAGCCTGAACAGGTTCAGGTCCCGTAGCCTCCCCTCATAGGGCCTGCCCTGCTGCCCCCAATCATGCAAGTGGCCCTTCTTTGGACCCTCTCAATGCTGTCCATATCCTTCCTGAAGTGTGGTGCCCAGAACTGGACGCAGTACTCCAGCTGTGGCCTGACCAGTGTCACATAGAGTGGGAGGCTCACCTTCTTGGACCTGCACATGATGCATCTGTGGATGCATGACAAGGTGCGGTTAGCCTTCCTGACTGCATCCCCACGTTGGTGACCCATGTTCATCTTGGAGTCTATAATGATTCGAAGATCCTTTTCTGCCTCTGTGCTGCTGAGAAGGGAGTTCCCCAGCCTGTAGGTATGCTGCTGGTTCTTCCTCCCCAGGTGTAGTACCTTGCACTTGTCAGTACTGAAACCCATTGTATTCTCATCCACCCACCCTTATAACCTGTCCGGATCTAGTTGTAGCCTGTCCCTCCCTTCTAAAGTGCTCACTTCTCCCCACATCTTGGTGTCATCCACGAACTTGAACAAGGTGCTTTTCACTCCCTTGTCTTAGTCACTGATGTAGATGTTGAACAGTGCAGGCCCGAAGACCCAGCCCTGGGGAACCCCACTGCCCACATCCCTCCAGGTCAAAAATGACTCATCTACCACCACTCTCTGGGTGTGGCCCTCCAGCCAATTTGCAACCCATCTGACTGTGTAGGCATTGACGCCACAGTCGCCTAATTTTTTGATGAG
>NW_017729024.1:155972702-155977071 GCF_001723915.1 Gavialis gangeticus | reverse complement strand
AGAAAGACTACGTCCACTGCGACACCCGCATTCAAGGATTTTGTGACCTGGTCGTAGAAGGCAACCAGGTTGGTCTGATAGGACCTGCCTCTAATGAACCCATGTTAGTTGCCCCTAAGCATAATCTCCCCTGCTGGTCCCTCACAGATGTGTTTTTGGATAATTTTCTCAAAGAACTACCCCAGGACTGAGGTAAGACTAAAGGGGCTATAGTTTCCTGGGTCCTCCTTCCTCCCTTTTTTGAAAATGGGGAGCCCATTGGCCCTTTACCAATCCTCTGGCACCTCACCAGAACACCACGAGTGCTTGTAGAGCTGTGCCAGGGGTCCCTCAATGGCCTCTGACAATTCCCTCAGCACCCCTGGTGGAGATCATCTGGACCTGCTGATTTGAAGACATCTAGTCCCATCACAAGTTTCCTGACCAGGTCCTCATGGTGCCTCTCCTGAGTTCATCTGGGATCCCAGTGCGGGGGAGCAGGGGGATGTCCTGGTCCCTGCTCAGAAATATGGAGGCAAAAAATTTGTTAAAGAGGTCAGCTTTATCATCTGGTGCAGCCACCAGATTGCCAAGTGTGTCCTGCAGGGGCCCTACATTACCCAGCGCCTTGTTTTTTACTCCCTATGTATTTAAAAAAGGACTTTTTGTTGTCTTTATCTGGGTTGCTAGTCTCAGTTCCATCTCTGCCTTAGCCTTCCTAACGGCTCCCCTACAGTCTTGAGCAATGGATGTATAATCCTCCTTAATGATGGCCTCCCTTCCATTGGGTATCTTGGCTAGAAACCTACATGAGTGGTCAGACCTAGCTGACTTCTCTTCCCAGCAGACGCCTGGGTACTTTAGGTCACCCATGATGACTGCATCCCTTGATTTAACTGCCTCCGAGCTGACCTGAGAATTCCTGGTCCAGCTCTTCCCCCTGGTTCGGTGGTCTGTAGTAGACCCCCACCATTAAGTCCCTTTCCCCCTGACCTCCTTGTATTCTAACCCAGAGCACTTCAGTCTGCCCCTCCTCTGACCCCGTGATGTTTGTTGAGGACATGTATTGCTCTTTGATGTAGAGCGCTACACCCCCACCTTTCCTCCCCATTCCATTCTGCCTGTACAGTCTATAGTCCTTGATGTTTACTGCCCAGTCATGGGTTGAATCCCACCACATTTTCAGTAAGCCCCACTATGTCTGGGTTTGTGTTAGCTAGCAGGAGGGCAAGTTCCTCCAGCTTGTTCCCCATACTACAAGCATTAGTGTATAGGCATTTAAGGCCTCCTGTGGGTGTATGCACTGCCCCCCTGATCCCAGGACTATTTGGACCTCTGCCACTTACCTGGGTACTTCTTGTGCTCATAACCTGTCTTGGCTGGGAAGCGTCGTCATTTCCTCCTGTGGCCCCATCCTCCATCAAAGCTAGTTTAAAGCACACCATATGAGATCAGCCAACCTGGAAGAAAAGACACGCTTGCCTTTAGGGAAGAGGTGAAGCCCGTCCCACCCGAGCGTGCCCCCTGCACAAAGAAGTGGGTTGTTGTCAAGGAACCCGAGGCCTGTATGGTAGCAGTAGTCTGTTCTCTGGAGCAGATGGCCCAGCCCAGCACTGCAAAGCATCTGGAATGCTGAGGCATTGTGGTTTAACCTAAACCAGGAAGGGGTTTGGGACAGACATTGCATAAACTGGTTTGACCCAAATCAGTTAAGTCTGATACTACATTCAACCAGATTTATCTTAAACCAGTTTCAGCTATTTTGAAACTGGTTTATGGGCACTGAACTTATATTCTGTTACAGGTTTATACCAATTTCTGATCACTTAAATTGGTTTATGTGTAATGTCAGTCCCTAGCCTAAAGAACCCTTCTAGCCATACATTTCTGTGATTCTATAACAAGGTGAAAAAAACCCATGTGCTAAAATGTCAAGTTTTACCTTTGGCACTTAATGTCTTACTAAAGTTTTTACTTTAAAAATCTAATGAATGCTAAATAACTACACATCTCTGCAAGCTGCAGAGAAAGATCTTAAAATCTCTATCCTCCTTTCCCACACCCCAGACACACAGCTGTGGTCAAAACTGAAAGGTAAGCAGAGAGTCAGTCTGCTCCTGACCAGCTCCCTACTGATGGAGACAGTCAGACCAGCAACTACAGAGTTTCTTTACATTCAAAAGCCGAACACATTTCTCATCCCTTCTACTCTAGCCAATCCAGTTTTATATCCCTCTTATTCAAGTCCCTATGAAATAGCAGAATAATTGCTACCAGCTTTGGGTATGTAGATGGGGAGAACCACAAACAATTGGTTAGAAAATTTGGCATTTTAGCTTTGTGTTTATTTGCCTGGCCTAATGCTGCTTTAATTCTGAAAGAAGTTGAAGCCTTGTGATTACTGCATTGGTTCTCAGCATTGTTAGACTCAAGGCACCCCTCAGAAAGTGCCAACTCAGCTTTCACTTATTTTTCTGACTATGAAAAAATAAAAGAGCAATTCTGTTGTTGCAAAAAACTCATTTTGACCTGTTTGTGTCTCTGAGTTTTGGACACTATTTGAAATCTCTGGGTTTGTCTTGTGAATTATGTGTAAGTATTTGCATACCTAACAGTGCTAACGAAGTGTGGAACCCCATGACATCCTTAACAGCATCTTGTAGCACCCAAGTGTGCTGTGGCATGCTGGTTAAGCATTACTGCACTGCCGCAAGAAAATAGAATGGAATGTTTTTAGGAAATGAGAAAAGTTGTTGAGGGGCAGGCCGCATAAGAGGGGAGACAGATGGTCAGCCTGTCTCAGATGCCTGCAGCAGTGTTTCTCCAGCTTCTACTTATCAGGCTTCCCTCCTGGCAGTAAGTGTGTGTTAATGCTCATTGAGGCCAACCCATGCAATTCACAAAAACAATAGCAGCACCTTACTGCAGGGAGAGATTGAAAGATACGTTACACTCCAGTGAATTTTTCAGTGGGAAGGTTAGTGTGTAAGTTGTTATAGTGTATGTGGAAGATCTTGGCCAAAATGCATTTTCTAACCACTAGACCACACAGTCACCAACCACAAAACCACAGAGATATTTCTGTAATAAATAACTTAACTCTGAGTTCCAAACCCTGTAGTTCATACAGTGCTAGTAACTTTGCTGTTTTTTTTTCATACTTCATGCAAGAATTTAGCAACCTGTAGGTATTGACTGGATTTGATGATTAACTATATTAACCAAAAACATAGAGTTGTCTCTTCCCTTTCCCCATGCATAGGCATGTGTGCACATTATTGGCTTGGGTCCTGGTTCTTACAGCATATTCTTTCAACTTTTATGAGAATTTTTTTCATTCCTTCTTCTGCCACTGTGGTCCATTCTTAAGATAGCATGACAATGATGAAATAGGTTTTTCACAGGATCACACCATAGGTATAAATTTAAGATCCTGCTATTGGCAGAAGCTCATGATAGTTCATGTGATAGTTGAAGTTAAGAGGAAGGCAGTAAAGATGCTCACAAAAGGTGTGTAAAAGCATTACATTTAGATCACCCTAACCAAGTGTAATATGAATGTAATACATGTAACAGCAGGAGGAACCAGGGGGCAGTTGGCAGAGTGGTGCTACTAAATTTGGAATACAACTCCCAGAAACCCCCAGGGGCTGGCAGACAAGGGAAAGAGAAAGAGGAAGCTGGAGTAAGGGGAAGAGAGAGCAACACGCACATGGAAATTAGTCAGCCCTATGCAGGGAGAGCTGGAAATCTCATTGGCCGATTTGCTGGAACTAGCAAAGCCTAGCCACTTGCTACAGACTAGGGCTGTAGAGTTTCAACCTCCCTCCCTGACCAGTTTATTTTTATCCACGCCCCAGTGCCCCAACTACCCTCCATGGATGGGTCAGATTCTCCCCACCCCAAACTAGCTAGCTCCCCACTGTCGATTCACCAGCCCCCTGGATCCTGTTACCCTTGACTAATTTCATATCATAGAATCATAGAAGTAGGGTCGGAAGGGACCTTGTAGATCTTCAAGTCCGACCCCCCGCCTGGGCGGGAGAAAGGCTGGACTCAAATGAGTCCAGCCAGGTAGTCATCAAGCCTCCTTTTAAAGATCCCCAGGGTAGGAGCCAGCACCACTTCCCTAGGAAGTTGGTTCCAGCTCCTAGCCACCCTAACTGTGAAGTAGTTCTTGCGGATGTCTAATCTAAATCTACTCTCTAATAATTTGTGTCCGTTGTTCCTTGTCATGCCAGGGGGCGCTAGGGGAAACAGTGTCTCCCCTAAACCCTTCTGGTCCCCCCTAGTGAGTTTATAGACAGTCACCAGGTCCCCCCTCAGCCTTCTCTTGTGAAGGCTGAACAGGTTTAGGTCCCACAGTCTTTCAATGTAGGGTCTGCCCTGT
>NW_017729024.1:155971654-155972600 GCF_001723915.1 Gavialis gangeticus | reverse complement strand
GAGGTAAGACTGACGGGCCTATAGTTGCCTGGGTCCTCTCTCTTCCCTTTTTTGAAGATGGGGACCACGTTAGCTATCTTCCAGTCATCTGGCACCTGGCCCGAGCACCACGAGCACTTGTAAAGCCGTGCCAAGGGCCCTGCAATAATCCCAGCTAGCTCCCTCAACACTCTGGGGTGGAGAGCATCTGGACCCGCTGACTTGAAGACGTCCAGCCCCTCCAGAAGCTCTCTAACCCGGTCCTCCCCAACCTGAGGTCTGGAGGCGTTCCCCTCGAGTCCATCTGGCATCACAGCAGGGAAGTCCCAGTCCCTGCACAAGAAAACGGACGTGAAGAATTGGTTAAAGAGGTCCGCTTTCTCCTCTGGCGCAACCACCAGATTGCCCAGCATACTTTGCAGGGGCCCCACATTACCCGGTGCCTCCTTCATCCTCCCTATGTATTTGAAAAAGGACTTTTTATTATCCTTGATCTTGGATGCTAGTCCTAGCTCTATTTACCTCCAGCTGCCTGCACAAACTTACTTTGAGCTGCCTAAACATTAGCCACCTAACCTGAGTTGTCATTTGAACACTTGTTCACACGCAAAGCATTTTCACCTTGGTATACAGTAATAAGTTTGTGTACAAGAAGTAGATTTCTCTGTTATCTCCAGATATTAGCGTATGACCAGAGGTATGATATGCCCCGTGAATGAATGGATACCCTTTGTAGACCTTACACAAATAGGTCCGGACACTTGGAAGGCTAACAATAGAACTGTTTCTAAAGTAGGTATAGGAAAGTAGGACTGTGACTTCCACCTCCACCCTCTCCACCTCTCCTTTCTCACTGTGATGTTGAATGTTGGTGAAAAACAGTGAACAGCTCCAGGTAGATAGTCTTCAATACTAAAAAATCATTGGAAGAGGGGGGAAATGGACTGTCTAGGATTGCAGCTGAGGG
>NW_017729024.1:155952544-155966654 GCF_001723915.1 Gavialis gangeticus | reverse complement strand
GGGAAATGGACTATTTTCTCTTTCTGTCTGCTTCATCTGGTTTCCTGTCTGGGGCAGGGGGTCGGACTCGATGATCTACTAGGTCCCTTCCAACCGTAGAAATTTATGGACTCTATTGAACAACTTAAGAAAACAGGGGCCTGCAGATGAAGAATGCTCATGCGTTTCTACGTTTGTTCCATACATCTAAAGGCAGAGTGTGCAATCTTTAATACCTAACTTTTCTTTATTTATAGATGTAACCTTTACTAGTAAAATATGTTCTGTTCTTTGCAATTTAACTGTCATGGGACAGGGTCCTGTAGAATGGCCATGATCTTCCCAATGCCCCCTTACTGTGCCAAGTTGGCCCAATGGGCACCCTCAATTCTCACCCGCTACGTCTCTGATTGCATGATTAATAGGGAGGCTGCTTCCAAGTCCTCTTGGACGCAGTCAAGGTTGAGTCTCAGGACCCCGTGTGTCCTGCTCCAGGATGGATATCACAATGGGTGTTTCAGGGCACCCTCACATTACGGGCTATGCATGGCTCCAACCAGCCCTTTACCATGCCCTAAGCCTCGCAGTTGGAACTGATGTTGTTTGGTCTGGGCCTTGTTATAATTTGGCCCCCTGGCGCTCCCCAGGCTCTCTGCAATCCTGCCTCACACTGTGCCTTCACTGGTGCCCGGGCTCTCCACCGCCCTGCAAAGTGCTGTGCCCTCTCTGGCTCCAGGGTTGGTGCACCCCCAAATGCTGCACCCTCTCTGGTACCGGGGTCCCCATGCTGCCATGGGTCCCCTATGAGGCCGCCTCCTTCCCCTAATAGCCTCACCCAAACCACTGGTCTTAAACAGCAAACAAAATGCAAGCCCCTGAGCTATAACATAAATTCAAGCTCCCCGGCTATAACATCATTCAAGCCACACCGGGGTGCTCCATCCCTCACCAGTATCAGAGGCTGTACCTGCAGTCAGGCCTCTCCCCTTTGGTTGCTCTGGGAGAGCTCCTTCCCCCTTGGTTGCTGGCAGGGAACTGCCATCCTGGCCTCAGCCCTGGGGTTTATATGTCCCTGCCACTTCCGGTCAGCTTGGGCCACTAGCTCACTCTGGTTGCCCTGGGAACCAGCAGCTGGGGCTCCCCACTCACTGCTAGGGTTCTTTCCCTAGCAGTTTCCACTCTTTAAAGGAGCAGGGCACCTAAGTGCTCTGCGACACTGGAGAATTCAAGGATTTGTGACTTAATGGTATGAAGAAGCAATAATATTAATGCAGTTTAAGAGCACTGAAGTTTTAGGATGTTACACTGGGAAAGCTGATTAGCTTCACAACACAAGCTCTGATGCTGCTGACACGTGCCATATTTGTAGTGTTACAAAGTCTGTAGCAGTACAAAACATGGATTACCCTAGGGTTTGTACCCCTCACTGAAATGTGCCAAACTGCCACAAAGGCATGCCAGCCAGTCCAAACATGATAGGGGGATGCTCCTTGGCTCCCCCTGTCCCAATGAGAGTCTGTCACTGGGTGGATGGGCTCACTGACAGGCCACTATGGCAACAGCTGATGTGGCTGTCCCAAGAGACCTGCATAGGCAAGATTTGAGGGAGGAGATCCCCAATCAGTCCCTGCCACTTCCACTTGCATGCAGTCCTTTTACCTGGAGACACAGGTGTGGGACTGCCCCGAGGTAGATTCCCACAGGGCTCCTTGTGGTTGGGTGGGCTATCGGGGAGCTAGCCACTATTCCTCACCTCCTGACTTGGGGAGTGCTTTGGGATACTGGGAGACAGGAATACCTGTCCACATGTTAAATTTGTCATGGAAATCTTTCCTGCAACATAGAAGCTGCTGTTTTAAACACCAATGTTTTTGGGCACAGATTGTCATACTAAAATATGGCCACAAAGCTTGATTGTGTGGCCGCAGGCTTTTTGCTGCATTAAAACAGCAGATACAAAAGTGAGAATTTAATGTAATGCCTGACAGGCATTGCCTATTGTGACAGCCGAGATTTACTTCGCCTTCAATGTTCAGTTTTATCCTTCGCTACCTTTATTTCATTTAAAAGAAAGAGCCAGACTCCTGGAGCCATTTGTTCATGTGCAGCTGTCCAGCCCTGCCATAAGCTCAGCTAGTGTGAATGATGCTGAACAGGAGGTAGAACTAATGGACACAGTTGCAAAATGTAAAACATGATGAATATAAGAACAGACCGAGACTGAAGGAATAATTTGCAGGGAAGTTTGCTTTCTGTTTATTCAGCTGATGTTTCAGGTGTTCAGTAATGGTGGAGAAGGGAGAAAAGGCCTGTGCAGTATAAAATGTAGGGTGCTGGAGGCAAGCAATTATAGATTTTTCTGTAAAATGTCTGATGGGACATTTTTGTTATCCCTTCTTAGAGTGCTAGATGCTGGCTTCTGTGCTCTGGTTCTGAAAGAATATGTTCTTTTAAAAAGGTCCTGCTATTGAAACCTTTGTTTAGAGATGCTTTGTCAAGGAAACAAGCTCAAATGTGTGTGTGTGAAAATGTGCACATATGCCTACACACACACATATGCACATGCTCACATCATTTTGGGAAACTGGAACCAATTATTTGGATACCTAGATGTGGAGTTAGGAGTTAAGCTACCTATTATATTAGCATTGGATTCTATTCCATTTGCAACAAATCTAAATATGATCCTATTCCTTTCCATTTAAGTCCCTGAAAAGTTAACACATGTATTTTTATAACACACCTTCATATTAACCTGAAAACAAAGTCACAAAAAGCAATGGGTAGCAGGAGGAGGAAGGTCTAACTACCTTTAGTGCTAGTAGTTTTTCAGGGACTCAAGCAGGGGGGAATAGGTCTCTAATAGGCAAAACAGTATCTGACCCTTGGTCTTTCCTAGGAGTGCATTTGCTCAGGAAAGCTACGGACGGAACTTGAAAACACTGGATCCGCAATTAACTCTAAATGAGGCCATAGATGTCAAGCTGATAGGCAGATATCCATACCAGGATTTAAAAGAAAGACATGTGGTGCGCAACTCCTCAGCAAAACCTCTCTCATTTTCCTTTCCATTAAGTAGGGAGGCTGTGATTTTTCAAAGCAGTCTATTAGTTTTAATAGTCTGTTTTGAAAATACCAACATTAAGGTACAATTTTGACCCTCTGGTCCTACATAATTTCTGGTTGCAACCACAGTCTGCAGGTTTCGCACAGTATTTTCCACAAAGCTGTAAAAACAGTGATTTTCAATAGTGCTTAGTAGATCTTGCAGCAGAATACAGCTTACTCAAGAGCAACAGGTGAATAATGATGGTGTGCAACAGGTGCACAACAGAAAGAGAAAGTTTACAGAGTGTAAGAGATCAAGCATGTTTAACTCAACATAATGTGATAGAACTTGTCCAGATGTCTCCATCCTAGCATGTATGATCACTGAGTATTTCCTGTGGAGGAGTATTAGGGTTTTTTTCCTACTTAAGATCCTGCAAGGGGCAGGGGGAGTGGGAGAAGGATGGTCAGGCAGAGACACCATGTGCATGTGTGTGCCCACACATGCACATAGCTACCAGCCATCCTGGAAAGCAGCTCCTGCAGGTAAATCTGGTGGGAAGGAGGGGGGGATTTTGGCCCCCATAGTGAGCAATGGAGGGAGAAGCAGGGGCTGCTGCCCAGCTAGGGTGGTGCATGGGTCTCGGGGCCCAGGGCCAGAATACATAACCGCAGGGCCTGGGCAGGGAGTAGGACAGAGCCACAGGGGCTCAACTGGGGAGCAGATGGGGGTGGGCATGGCTCCCTGCCACTGTACACAATCCGGGGGTGGGAGGGGCAGAGGAGGCACGTGCTTCCCAGACTTGTTCACGGGGCAGGGGCAGACTGCCCACTGTAGGCTCAGGCTCCCTGCCCTGCTGCCTTACTCCAGGGCCTCCTTAGCCCAGTGGGCAGGACCTGGCACAGCAGAGCAGAGCAGATTCGGGTGGGACAGCTTCTTGCTGCTGTAAGCCCTGTGCTGCCCGGGCAAGGTGCCCCTGCTCATTCAGCAGCAGCAGGGATGGTGGCAGGAAGCTGTGCCCTTGCTACTGCTGGGCAGTCAGGAGGCGCTTCAGCATGGTGGCCCGGAGCTCCCTGCAGTGGCACCAAGCTTCCCTGCCCAGCCTTGCTCTGCCCTATCATGTCGGGTCCCACGCACTGGGGTGGGAGGACAGTAGAGAGGGGAGCCTGAGCCAGCAGTGGACAACCCCCGTCCGTCTCCCCCACGGGCTCCACTCTGATTGTGCCACCCGTTGGGAAGGGAGAGCCAGGCTCCAAGCTCTGCTCCACTACAGCAGCTATTGCCTCCTGTGGAGCTGTGGGTTTGGGGCTTGAGTGCTGCTACAGGGCAGCAGGGGGTTGAGGACCTAGGTTCCTGGGCCTGAGGGGCTCCCTCCAGAAGAGTTATGGGGGTGGGGGCTCTGGGTGAGGAGTGAGGGGCCTGGACCGGCATCCTGGTGAGTGAAGGGGGCAGGGAGAACTCTAATTTTTCCATGACAAAAAAACCCAAAATCAAATGCCAAAATGTATAGCTACTTAGAATTTATTTTATTATAGTGATCGAGGCAGTTGTAGGCTTCCAAACTGCTTTAAAATTGTAAATATATTAATAAAAATGGTGTTCAATTGATATATCTATCAATTATTATTATATTAAAAATTGCAAATTCTCTGATTTAAAAACCCCAAAGTCTGACATTAAAGTGGAATGCCACTAATACCACTTTAGTGGCATTCCACTTTAATGTCAGACTTTGGGGTTTTTAATCGAAGAATTTGCAATTTTTAAACAGAGAAAACCAGGATCTGTGATTACATTGTATAGTGCAGGTTTTAAAGAGAATGTGATGTGATTGACAATAATGAGGAATTAAGGTTAAATGTCTTACAAAAGTCTAAATATAATATTTGGGCAGTTTGTTTTAATAATCAGCCTTGAAGTCTCATTGAATAATGTATTCAAACATGTTTGACACTTTCTATCGAATCATTTTGACTTGTATTGTTTTCCAGTCCTAATTCTCTAGCAGAATCAGCTGAGTCTTACATCAACATTTCAGTTTTGTTTTTTTCCAAGCTAACCACCGTTTCCATGTAGATGATTTATTTACCCTCTGCTAATTTGGGGCATATTTAAAATCAATCAGCCTTTTGGAATTTCCTGACATCCCAAGATGTATTTAAAAAGTAGTGAGCCAAAGATCTTCCTGGCCAGCTGTTTTTAGGATTCTAATATGAAAAAAATATCTAATTCTGACTATTTTACAATGTTTAGCCTTAGTAGATCTTGTTTAATATTCTTTTTGGCTACTAAAGGATTGGAAAGTTCTTTACCACCCTCAAGTGATGAGGGTATATCATCCCAATTCTGTCAAAGTGCAGAATAGGGGTATTTATTGAACTACCCTGCCTTTTGTATGTCATGACTACTAGTTGGGGATGGTAAAATAATTAATGTAACTATACCATTGCTAACATTTCAGTAGTTCCTAAAGTACTGGAAAAGAGCTCCTCCTTATTGGCCTTACGTCATGGTTTCCCCAGTGGAGCATTTTTGATTAGAAGCCAGACCCAGGGTAGCTTTTACATTGGATTAGTCTTGGCTCCTGAAATTATGAATCCTGTCTTTTGGTCTCAAACACTCTCCTTTTCCCACCATCCTTCTGGTTATCTATGGTGCTTCCTCAGAGAGAGAGACCCTCTAGTTTGTCTCCTTTACTTTTTCAAAGTGAAAAGAAGCATGCCCAAGGTCCAAGCAGTGAAGTGGTCAGCTCTTTAGCACATTTATTGGACAACAGCAGTAGAGTAGGCAGAGGCCTTGCACCCTGCTGCCCAAGCAGTCTCTATGCCCCCAAACTAGCTTAGATATTCTCTTTCCAGCCGCCCAAGCTGCCCTTTTGCTGCATATCATCCCCTGGTTGTCTTTGGCTATCTCCCCTTTCAGAATCTTCTCTGGATTGTAATGTCCTTTCTTTTAACCCTCCCTGCACCAGAGACAGCATGGTGTCTCTTCTTCTATTTGTTTTGGAGTCTCTTTGATGTGCTAACATAGGACAATGATCTATTTGCTGCTTGATGGCTCAGTAATCCTAGTACAGCATGTAGACCAATCTCTCAGCTCTGACTTCAAATACTAATAGTTCCTTCATTCTCCCATGTGCAATCTAGTCAGGGAAACAGGCATGCAACATTATTACAACATGCATACATCTAGACCAGGAATATTAAAACAAAACCATACTCCATCACACTTTTGTCCTTTCCACCATGATAGTTCCCTCAAAATACGTTTTGTTTTTCTTTAGCTTCGTTCATCAATTTTCTATACTTTTAAGATGTTATTTAAATGTTGATTGCTATCTCTTCACCCTACCCTTTTCCTATTTTTTATTTATTTTTCTATTTATATCTGTTGCCTTTGCTTGCCATTAAACCTGGACAGATGCTTGGACAATGTTGCCTTCTTTTTAAACGTAGCTATCAAAACTATAATATCCACTGAACACTTAAAAAAAAAAAAAAAAATCACTATTTCTCATATCTATTTCTGTCTATATTTTTTTCACTCAGGGTCACACTCCATTTTCCTCCTCTTTATTTATTGTGTAATATTACTTTGAATCTTGTCTTTAACAAGATTTCCATTGTTCTTGATGAGTTTTCTTTTCCAAAGAGTGTGCCAAATGACAAAATTTGCATCCAGACTTTGATCAAAACTTTTCCAAAATTTGGTTGTTTTCTGATCTGTTGTTTGTTTGTTTTGGCTCATTTATAAATTTGGAAGCAGATGCATAATTTCGGTTCAAATATGAATACAGATGTCACCACAATTTAGGTAGGTTCATTTATGGTATTATAATAATGGCCCATAGGATAACGTTGGAAAGGTGTAACCCTGCAAATCACTGTACAAATTGCTAGTTTCTGATGATCCCTGTGAACATCGTGTTTGGTAGGCTGTTAGTGTTAAACACAGTATTACTATACTACATACAGGGACTTCAATACTTGCTGCCCTGTCTTTTCATTTGCATTTACAGAAGAATCACAAAAGTAAGTTGGGTGTTATGATTTCAATGTGTTACTAAATGTTTGGAATGTCCAGTTTAAAAACTGAGCTGTCTGTTCAGCCATTTTCACTGGACTTACGTTATGCGTGGCTGTAGAAGAGCTGGTTGCTGACATTACAAACTCTTTGCCTTTAAAGTAATGTGTTCATATCTGCTCCAAGTATTTGACCTATCAGTTCACAAATAGGCCATCTAATATAAGTCTAGGTAACACAGTTATATAACCTAATACTTACTTTCCCTGCTCTGGGTTTAACTGTTCAAGACTCATGCTACCAGGATCAAAGACCTGAAGACCTGTCAATGTTCCTCAATTCCTGCCAATTAACTTCTGGCAGGGCATAAGTATATTATGCAGCATTTCATGATGCAGGATGGGTAGCATTCCACATTCTCATTTTTTAATTAAAAAAAAAAAAAAAATCTGGGAATTTTTCGGGGTTTGCCTTTGAAACATAAAAGCCAGGATAAAATCAAGCTAAAAGGAAAAAAATCAGTTTAAATTGGGGAAAACTCAATGTTGAGGGAGGGAGAGAGTAAGGCTGGGACTAGAGAAGGGGCAAGGGGAGGGGAGCAGCTCAGCTTGTTGGCTGCTCCTGGGGCTGCAGCAGGGAGTAAAGTGGGGGGAGCTGTCAGTGAGTGTGGGGTGGGGGGGCAGCTCTTGCTGCTATGTGCTCCCTGGGAGGGCTGTAGGCTGGGGTCCTGTGCCAGGCTCTTCCCGGAGAGTGTGTGCCCCCTGATCAGTGGCAGGAAGCACATGCCCCCACCTCCCTGCTCCACATGTGGCTGCCACCACCACCTCCCTCCTGTCCAACCAGAAACCTGTGCCTGAGGTAACTGGTGCAGCAGCACTTTTAGCTTACCAGCACCTCCTGTTTTTCAGTTCAAATCCCAGTTAACTGGCATGAGTTGGGAATGGGCCATTCAAAAAACTGAATGACTTAAAAAAAATAAATAAATCAGGGAGTTTGTCAGTGGGGTGGTGGGGGAAATCAGTAAAAACTGAGAATGTGGAACACTAAGGATGGGGAGTAGCTTGAAATTTTCTACTTTGGCTTCAACCCTCACCTAGTTATTTCAGGATTTTGTCTCAAGAGTGCAAAGAACTTTGGAGTCCATAAGTATCTTTGCTTTCACAATGGCCAGAACTCTTTATTCATTATTATAAAATGGAAAAATAATTTTTAAAAATGACAATTATGGCTGAAATTTAAGGATATGAGAAATGGGGCACATCTATATGTGCAATTCATTCAGATTTTATTGCTCTGGAGTTTATTGCTCCCAGGTATACCATTTGAATGTGTGCCTGGATCTGCAGCAGGTTGAGCCAGATCAGAGCAGCCCCAACTGGCAGTGGGCCCCTGGAGTCAGTCTGCCAGTCTGGGGCTCTTCCTCCCTGCCCCCCCCTCCCCACTATGGCTCAGTGTGATGCGGAAGGGTTGGTTGGGGTGTACGGTCTGCCACCCAGTATGGGGCTGGCTGGCAGGCAGGCCCTGGACTGAAGCACCCTTGTGTCCCAGCCAGTTGTTGGGGTATACACATGCATTTGTAACCCGGGTGGTACTCCAGGAGGTACCCCCTTTCCAATTGAAGGGATCAAAGCAGGTGCACAAGTGTTGTGGGAGGTGTAAGGACTCTCCTCCCCCAATAAAGCAGAGCCAGACCACCAATGGGGACTTAACCACATACGTTTTAATGAGAGTACAGTACTAGGAACATAACCAGTATAAACCAGGGGTATAGGGGACACTATGATGCCCCGAGGGGGCAGGATTCAACAAAGGTTAGACACTTAGACATATTCATCCAGTTGACAAAAGACAGGGTTAACCAAAATCCAAAGACAAACAGCAGAACAAACGATACAGATTGGTGAAATATAAAAAGGCACAAAATACAAAATGTCAAATGACAAGGAATATAGGACCTACGTACCTGGAGGGGGAGAAAGGGGAAAAACACAATGGCCCCTTTCCACTGTAACAAGAATTTCTCCTTGTTAGTTCACTCACCCCAGCTGGGGCTTGAAGTCGTACCTCCCACATAGTAGACAGAAACTCTACCACACAGCCACCAGCGCTAGTACTGTGCCAAGCTGCTAGGGGTCTTGACCTTCCAGGAGCCCCGGCCTCATGTCGAGCTTCCTGGCCTCTTGGAGGAGCTGGAAGCAGAGCTGGAAACCTCTCAGGTCGCTGCTCAGATCCTTGCTGGAGCTGGGGAGCCTCTCTTGCTGGCTGCAGCCTCTCATAGGCGATCGTGGAGCCCAGTGGGGAGCCTCTCATGCTGGCCTCATGCCGCGCCGCTGAGGGTCCTACTGCCCCCTGCAGGTCCCACTCCTTCAGGCTCTTCTGGGGCAACTGCTCCCACCCCACTGGCCCAGCTCTTGCCAGCTCTTTGAAACTCCTTCCTTGTGGTCCCTCGCTGGTCTCTCCTGAATCAGCTGCACTGCCCCTTCTATCCCCCTCCAGGTGACCCAAGGGGCCAATCAGGGGACATGGAGTGTGAGTCTCTGGGGCTCTGGGGCCTGATTGGTGAGGAAAGGGAATCCCAAGTGCTCCAATCATCTTTTACCCTTTCAAAACCCCTGGGCTAAATCACTGCCAGCTAGCCCATCACACACTGCTGCAGAGTAAAAAACCCTGCATTAGGATAGTACTTGTATTTACAAGTACTATGCTGCTGCAAAGTTAATTAGTTTTCTCCCAGCCTAATTGCCCTGCATGTGTAGATGTTGAGGCATTTACTGTGGAGCTAATTAGTCAACTCCATAGTAAATATCTCGTGTAGATGTGCCCACATAGAATTTGATCACATGGGTCTAACCTGATTTACGGTATAAGGGTCAAGAAACATTTGAGAACTTTTTGGGGAAATGTAACTTTTCCTTTCCTGGAAAAATTACTCAGAGTGGAATGATGATGTGTTTTTTCTGGCCAACAAATTTGAAGAACAAAATAAATAAGCTAATAAAGGAAGGATCATAAGAGTTATTCTGACTTAGTTGTCTTATCTGCCGAGGGATTTAGCTAGCTTAACTCCTCTGTTCTGTTTCCTTAGGACAAGTCTTGCCAAAGAGCTGGCCATGGAGTTTTCCCTATAGATGTGTGGAGGTCAAATATGGAAGTGGTATGGCCCATGAATTCTGCAATCTGGAATGTGCTCTTCCATAATGATTCTTGTAGTGTTTCACAAGTTTTCAGCATTGGTGTCTGCAGATCAAGAGTACCTCTGGGCTAAAAAGAACAGATGCAATATGCTGTCTGTTATACAATTTCGCCATTGCCCTCTGATTCTTGGTAGACTGCCAATGGTGGGAAGTCTGGATTTCCCTGCTTTAGCAGGTACTTGGAACAGTTTTCTTTGTGTGGATGGGAAGTTCTTAAAGTCTTCTGACTCAGTCAGGGTCCATGCAACTAAACATAAACTCAGCAGGAGCCACAAGGTTTAACAGAGAAAATTCTTTCTGAGATTTCAGGTTGATTCATAGTTTTGTTGTGTCTGAAGCAGTAGAAAAGAAAACATATGCAGAGTCTACATCCTCTATTACTTTTGGAAAGTTTACTTATTTAAACACCAAAGCAAAATACACAGTCTGTATGGTCTTTTAGTTTCTTAAAACTTAAGAAATCAACTCTTAACTTCCAGGTAGCAAGTTGCTGTCTTTCAGGAAGTAACTTGGGCCTATTATAAGATGGGTCTAACTAAGCACTGGTAGATCTGACTCTGTATCTGTTCACAACAGGAAAAACAAGGCACCCTCTAGATAACATATTCTTAGGCAAGTTCACTTAAGCCTGCAAACTTAGTTCAGAACTGTAGCTGGGACATAGTTCCAAGCATTGAGCCAAGAGGAATAGTCTGCCCCTGTCCCTCAGGCCATGGAAGGGTGTTCGTCTGTGGTGCTAAGAATTTCTAAAGAACATGCCATGTCAAAAAATTCTGTGGGAAGCAAGCATACCCAAGATATTCAAGAGCCTGGTCATCTGGAGCCCTGCACAGCAGGGTGAGCGCCTTTAGTACCTGTACATCGCAGCTGGGAGGCATTGTGCATGCATTCCAGTGTGCTTTGCTGGGGCCTGCGTCCCTTGAGGTCCTTGAAGCTGGCTGACCACAGAATTAGCTGGTCTCCTGGGGAACCTCTTTCCTTCATGATAGGCACACAAATAGCGTGGGTCTCCCTGTTTGTTTCCACTCCCGAAGGCTTGACAGTAACCTTCCTAGGTCAGAATGGATTTCTGCTGTTCATCCCCTGCAGCTCATGATACACATGAGTCTTTTTTGGACTTGGTTTTGGAAAGTTATGAGGATAACATGGAAAACAACTTTGGTCATAAGGCAATTCAATTTCATATAAATGGAGGGGGACAAAGTCAGTCTATAGTTAAGGGATTTTTGTTATATTTCCAAAGGATAAATTTGACAAACTAATAAAGGAATGAGGTATTGAAGTCATCTGGAAAGAAGAGTTCAGAGAGATGAGTGCAGAGAAGACTTGGAACGTGCATGCTCTACTCCTGCTGGGACAGTCACAGACTGCCACTGCTTCCTCTTGAGAGCTTGTTCAGCTCTTGTGTAGGACTCTCTTCTTCACCTACAGCCTTTGCATTTGTCTCTTGTAAAAGGAAACATCTGGACTCAAGGTAAACCAACCATGCATTCTTACTTAGTGCCTTTATTTTCTGGGGTGACTTCTTGGTTTCTGTACGGTAGTGGTTACCACATTTGCTTCTCCAGAAGGTTCAAAACTTGGCAGAAACAGTCCCCTGCTGCTGTTTCTCTAGAGCTTGGCTTATTAAAAATACCAGAGATACTATGCTAATTTAGAAGAAACATTTCTGGCATGGCAGGAACATCCAGCAGGTAGACTCCTGCCCTGTCCACCAAAGACCAGGCTAAGCAGTGCAGAGCAGTGTGCCTGTGGCTGCTTGCAGCTGTTGGGTGGAGGGGAACACATGTTGCTTTACTTTAAACTCAATGTGCTCTTGTGCCAAGCTCAGCACATGCCCAGAAGAGGCAACATGTTAGTTGCACCTGGCATTCCCAACATCTGTAGAGATCGGGCTTTCTTAGCACTTTTATCTAATAGCTGATTGAATCTGCTTTAGCTAAAAGCGCCAAAAAGTCCTGTTGAAGTGCCTGATCTATACAGAAGTTGCAGAGTCGGGTTGGAGTAACGTGCTAGTTCTTCCAGTAAAACACTGGGGGTGGGGTGGGGGAGGGCTGTTTTGTTTTGTTTTGTTTTTTAATGTCTGCAAGCAGCCACATTTAGTATTGGAGACATAAGTTTGAATTCGGATTTTGGTGTACACTTCTCTGCATACAAAGAAGGGAAGCTGGTAGTCAAGCAATTCTGTAAGGGTGAACTTAAGAAAGCTATGGTGCTTGAGGTGTTTCAATACTGAACTTCTGAGAATTTAAAAAGGTTTTTCAGATCTGGTATTGTAGCTACAGATATGTCCCTAACAATATTAATTTGAACAGCAACATCATTTTAATGTGCCTCTTAGCAATTAAGCCTCTTGAAAATTGCCTTCCATATTAGCAAAAGTAACAACTTGATTATACCAAACATGCCAATAATAACACAGAGGGAAGGAAATCAGAATAAATCTTTGAAAATAAGTTTTCTTGGGGTGTGCTGTGTCTTTGAATTTCTTTAGATCAAAGTGTGCCCATCTCTGCCAAGAAGAACACTCCAGAAATGGGCTTAATTGTTAGTTCTAGGCACAAAAGACTACAGGCATGGAAATTATATACAATGTGCTATTGTCTTAGCAGGCTCAGGCTTGGATGTTAATCCCAATTTAAAGAACCCTGCCAATTCCGTGTTGTGTTTTTTTTTTTTTTTAATTTGGCTTCCCAGGGATTCAAAAAGAGTAAAAGAAAAGTCAAATTTTGATGTTGAAGCCAGTTCACTCTTATAAGAGAGAATTTACTTTTGCAGAAATGAATAGTTTACTTCTCTACAGATAAACTTCATCCCAAAGGGCTTTAGAAATACTGTTTTATTAGGAAATGTATATGTTTGGTCAGGCTATGTAAACAGCAAGTAGCTGTAATGCTTCAGCTTTCAGAGAGACTTTATTTTTTCCCCTTTGTCTTCCTCTCTGATACTTGGATTTGTATGCCGAGATAGAAAAGCCTTTTTGAAAACCCAGCTTCCATGAACAGATGTTAGGTGAGGAAATTAATCACTGCACTTCAGAAATACTATACAGAGCCCCTGCCATGTGTCTGGCACATTGACCTGTGTGAAGCTGGAGAACATGGCTGAATGAGTGAGCAATGTAATTATAGGTTTGTGGGTTTTTTTCCTTTAGGGGTGACCTGAGTAGAAGAAGGAAGGGATAAACATGACAGCCTTTTGAGGCTCAGTTCCTTCCTTTCTAATCTGTCTAGCTCAACGTTTTGACCTTACACCATTACAGTAATGTTTAGCTATTCTTGGGTATCTTTTCAGAAATCTGATTTTTTTTTTTTTTCTTAGCCCCCAAAAACAGAACTACTGAAGAAACATTCACATTTCATATCTTAGATTCCAGAATCTTATCTGTCCCTAGTAAAGCATCTACATCAAGCTGTATGCCCTTGGAGAGATGTAGGAATATTTCTGTCCCACTCCCTTCCTCATGGTCTTTGTTAGCTCTTCTGGGTTTCTGAAAGATGTGCATCAGTCCCAGTCAGATGAACAAAAACTGGTCACAAGTTTTAGAAGCCACTTACACAGCACACACATGCTGTGGGGGAGGAAAGGTGGAAAAAGCCATGGTCATACCCAGTTCATTCTTCCTTTGAGCACCCAGTCTCACTAAATACATTGTCTGTCATTAAACTCCCAAAAGCAGCATGTGCTTAGTAATGGAAACTAACTGTGAAGTTGATTTAAATACAGCCAATGCTGAGCATGACTATAAAACACATGTCCCTACTGGGTGAGCATGCTGATGAGAACCTTTTATTTATTTATTTATAAAAAGTATAAATTTTTTTACACACACACACACACACACGTGTGTGTGTGTGTGTATATA
>NW_017729024.1:155951634-155952533 GCF_001723915.1 Gavialis gangeticus | reverse complement strand
TGGCACTGCAACCAGCAAGCATCCTCCACCCCAGACTTTTCAGCCTAGGGTTTTATATGCTTTCAAATCCATCAACAGGCATCCTACTTGACCCAGGCCCAGAGGCTTGGGGTTTGGATGCCCCTGAGTCTCACTTGCCTTCAGCCAATGGCCACAGGAGCAAACTAGGGGAGTCCCCCATTCCCATAAAGTAGGTATGTAGCTGAGCTCATCCCACTGGAAGCTGGCCACTGGGAAGCTAATTAGAAGGCTCTCATAGGGCATCCTGTCCATAGTGCATTTGGACAGGGGTGCACCCTCCACTACACAGTGCCACTTAAATCCATTTCAGCTTGAGTACCACTGCAGCAACAACACTTGATCTTAGCCCACAAGAAGCTGAGAATCAATTTACACTTAATCTGAGGAGAAAGACTAAGAAATGATGAGAACCTATCTGTTTTTTTTTTTTTAAACAAATTTTTTGTGTTCCAAGTAAAATCAGCCAAATCAAGTCTAAATCTATGAGTCAGTCTAGAAGCATAAGTGGCCCTACAACTGGCGAACATCCTCTACCCTCACCAGGGACTTCAGATATTTCCAAAGTCTTTTGGCAGGCATCCTATGTGCAGGCCCAAGCTTGGGGTTCAGCTGTCCCCAAGTTTCTCTTGCCCTCAGGCATATGGCTGCAGGAGTAAGCTAGGGAGTAGCCTCCCATTTCCATAAAGTAGACTTTAATCCCCAACACCTCAGCCAGTACTTAACCGTGCCAGAAGAACAGTTATCCCTGGGAATGCTTAAGGAAAATTGCCTTCCTACCACAAGGATAGGTTAGTATAGCCCACCTGAATAAGGTGTATGGTAATGCCTATTAAGTGCAGTCCTCCTCACTGCTAACTCTTTTTCAAGGCATGGTTAGT
>NW_017729024.1:155934429-155946634 GCF_001723915.1 Gavialis gangeticus | reverse complement strand
CAGGCATCCTATGTGCAGGCCCAAGCTTGGGGTTCAGCTGTCCCCAAGTTTCTCTTGCCCTCAGGCATATGGCTGCAGGAGTAAGCTAGGGAGTAGCCTCCCATTTCCATAAAGTAGACTTTAATCCCCAACACCTCAGCCAGTACTTAACCGTGCCAGAAGAACAGTTATCCCTGGGAATGCTTAAGGAAAATTGCCTTCCTACCACAAGGATAGGTTAGTATAGCCCACCTGAATAAGGTGTATGGTAATGCCTATTAAGTGCAGTCCTCCTCACTGCTAACTCTTTTTCAAGGCATGGTTAGTCACTACGCTGCATGCATTTTTACTTCCTCTTCACTCCCACACCTGAGCTATGCTTTTCTTTCCCATTTCCAATTATTCCTGTTTCTTCAGCATCCTTCAATGCTTGGCAAGCATCACAAAATGAAGAACCTAATAGTTCATCCAGAATTCCTCTTTCACCTGTTTTCCCAGCTTCGTGTATATAATTAGTGTATTGAGGGGCCACCGGAATGTCCCATAGGAGTCTTTGCCATGGCAGGCAGGCAGGCACAGCCCCCCACCAGCTGCAGATTGTTTCAGGCAGGGGTGAAAGGAATGGTGTTTTCTCCCCAGCCCCCATAGGAGTCTTGCTCTCCTGCCACTGCATGGAGTCTTTGCCAGAGCAAGTACAGCCCTGAGCCCACTATCATATTTGGGGGGGGTGAAGTAAACAGGGCACCAGGGGCATTATCCAGGTAGCCCACACCATTGTGTGCTGATGCCTTAAGCAGTGACAGCAGCAGCAGCAGCCACCTTCGCTGTGTACAGAGCAACAACCAGACAACCAGTAAGACTTTGCTCTCCTCTCTTCCTCTCACCCTAAATTTAAGATGATTCTCCAACAATTAGATTTTATATATGGAAAATTATAACAAATCCGTAAGTTTTATGTGTACAGACTATTGAGGTGTTATCTTAAATTCAGCATTATTTTAGATTCAGGTAAATACTATAGTGATGGAACCATCATATAGCACCTGGGAAAGCACATCTTTAAAATAAAGAATGCCACCTAGCACTTACCACACTCTTAATGAATAAGGCTATACAGTGGAGATTAGTATCATTATTTCCACTTATAAAATAGGGAAAGTGAGGTAAAGAGCTGAAGTGACTTGTCTAAAGTCACTCAGTAAGTTTACCAAATCCCTGTCCAGTTCTCTGTGTACCAGCCCACACTATATCCATATAATCCCCTGTTCTTGTTTGTGTTCTGACCCAAAAGTTTGAAAAGTCTGGGGTGGAGGATGCTTGCTGGTTGCAGTGCCACATATGGTGTTTGAAAAACTGTGTTTTGCTCAGTCAAAAGTATTCAGAACTGATCTGAGTATTTGACTTGGAACACAACATTTTTTCCATATTTTATTTTACTTGCCCCTCAATACTGCATGCTTGGGGCTGGCATCTCACTCACTTCTCCGCCGCTTTGTTGTCCTACTGCATTGGAACGGCAATGTTGAGATGCAGCCAGGCACCCAGGGCAAAGTGGAAGTGGTAAGTTCTGGTTCGTAATCGTGAATGTGAACATGCAGCTCCTGGCCAAAACTGTCTTTTTCTGCTCCCACCCCCAAGTTGGTGCCCAGAGCACTTGCTCCTATTGCACTGTCCCCTGCTTTCTCCCTATTTGCACCACTGGCATGGAACCTAGTATTTTTGTAGGTGATGTGTTTAAAAAGAGACCTTCTGCCATGAATGACATGTTCCCCCAGAGGCTGGGGTGGGGCACGGCGGCAAAAGCACAGCGGGGGTAAGCAGGGAGCTCCTGCAGATACTGCCCAGTGCTGTCGGGGGGGGGGGGGGGGGCGGGATGGCAAGTGTGGACCAAGGGTCAGTGACCACCTGCAGCTGCCACTGGCAGCAATGGCGGTGGCCAGTGGGGATTGCGGACTGCCTGCAGATGCTGCCGGCAGTGTTGGCAGTGGGGCGGTGAGCAGCGACCACCTGCAGGCATCGCCAGCTGTGTCAGTGGCACCTTTTTGGAGGGGGTGCGCCGCCATGCTTGGGGGTGCATGTGCACCTGTGTGAACCCCCTATGTGTCGCCCTTGCCTTCTGCCTTCAATAGAGAGTGTGCCAAACAATAAGTACCAGGAAAATAAAAACAACACAATGCAAAACTCCCTGTGGAGTGGATGTTGTTTTCCCCCAAATATTTTATTTATTTTTAATTCAGTCTTTTCATTGTTTTTAAATGGGCCTTTGTGCCAGATAGTTGTGAGTAACTGAACTCAAACCATTGGATTGGTGCTGCAACACAATTGCATATACCAGCAACAAAACCGTTTCGAACACCTGGGAAGGTGCTGCATAATGAGCTCGTTTCAGCAGCTGAGTAAAGTTGTTCATGTATATATGCATTTTAAAATTCAGCTGGCAGATCTACTTAACTGCGTGTATGATAGTGGAGCAACAACTCACAGAACTACATGCTGTACATTCAGATATGTACAGTGGATTTTGTTGTTTACAAACATATCATTTTGTTGTTGTGTCTTTAGTTTTCTTTTAATTCTGAAACTACTGGTTGAAAATCTGACCAGATTTGTGAATTGCTGTAGGAAATTCACAAGCAGAAAAATATGGGCTGTATTCAAATTGTATCCACTTGTGGATTGAACCTGTGCTGCTTGGTGGCTATCCAGTTCCTTGTCTTGTCACTCAGAAAATCAGCTCTTTTCTCCTGATTTCAGTTATTTCCTATTCTGTCCCTTCATATTATTCCATTAACAATCCCCTCCCTCCCCCAGTTTTTTCTTCTTCTCCTTTAAACAATTTCCTTAGCATAGCTTGCTTGTTTTACTGCCAGCCATTCCATTATGGCTAAGCTCTTTCCACATGAAATGATCAAAATGGTGATGTCCCTAGCAGATTTCTTATAGTCTCTGGCATTTTTCTTGGTGAGTCATTTGGGTTGAGTGGCAAATTTCAAATCCACATTTGTTTGGTCTTTTGTTTATGCAATTTATCTGCTGCCTTGCCCAAGGAAGGTTCAGGGCACTTTTACAGTAAGAGAACAGAACTACTTAAAAGGGCAACTGGACGTCAAAATAAAACAGACAGCCACTAAACAACACCTGGGCCTAGCTTTATTTGCTACATGCCTACCCAAATAGGAAGGTCTTGCTGTACTTCTGAATGCTGTCTGGGCTTGGGCTCAGGATGACCTGGGCCTGGCACCTCTACGAACTGACTTGGGCACCTCTGGGCTGAGAGACAAGCTAAGTTAAACCGTTAAAATTAAAGAAAATACAGAATAACGCAATACAACTGTCAAATCAAGGTCATATACAAAAAACAAGAATTGAATCTCAGTATTGGATTGGAAATAAATCTTCACATTAGTTAAATAATTGGATTAACACTAATACAGTTAATTCTTAGAAATGTTTGGAAGGAGGTGGTTATAAACCCCCAATAAATAATTGGACTGAACTTACATCTATAATTCTATCATTCATCTTTGGTTTTGACCAGTTACTGTAATCTTCTCTTGGAAGTGGACTAGAAGCCAAGCAGTGTTATCTTGAAAGTTTGTTTTTTAGAAGAATGCTTAAAGCAGGGGTATCAGACTCATCAGGCCTCATGGATCAGATGAGGATATGGAACTGGTCAGCAAGCCAGGTTGGGCCCAAATATCGGCTCTACACATTGGCCAGTCTTGTATGAGCACCATACGCAATGTTTGCTGCAGCATCTCCCCATGTGTTGCATTCAGCACCTGTCCTGGACCATTGCACACACTACATACAGTGTACACCTTGGACTGGCCCCATGCATTGCAAGGAGAACAGGAATGAACTCCATCCTTGTGCACCAAATGCAGTGAATGTCAGACTAGCCCTGGACACCAAATGTAATGCGCAGGGTTGAAGTCAGCTCATACTGCATGCAGGATGTGGGGCCAGTCTAGGGTGCACCATATGCAGCGTATGGGTTCAGTCCAAAATGCACAGGCAGGACTGTGAGCTGGATGATGGGCTGGATTTTTACCATTCCTGCTTTAAAGCAATCAGTCCAGACAAAACCCATTTAAGAAATATTTTGATTTTCTTTGCATGAGGTCTATATTCCTCTATAAACTCTTTTGTTCACATTTACATTTATTATCTAGTTTCATTCCTTACCACTTGACTTTTTTTCTTCCTCTTAATTCTTCTTTTCCATATCTTCTCTTCACTCTATGGTTAAGTACAGACAGTCAAAAAGCCTGAGGCTGAATCGATTCAATCTTTGCAAGTTAGTCTAAATTGTGTAGATTAAACTGATAAGCAAGTGAACAGACATTCACTTTTGATTCTGGAAATGCAGCCACATGCCTGCATTAGCTCAGGTCAGAAGCAAGCAGGGGAGGGGCACTAGAGCATGTCTTCCTGCTGAGCTGGAGCACAGTTTGGGCCAAGGCTAGTCCACCCACCCTGTAAGGGGTGGTTTGTGGGGGAGGTGCAATGCATCCTGGGATGGTGAGGGACTGTGAGTTAACTTGAATCTGGGACAGAATTCAATAAACCAATTTAACCTAAATCAGTTAAGTCTGATACTACATCCATCCAGGTTTATCTTAAACTGCTCTCAAAATGGCCGAAATCAGTTCATTTGTACTAAAATTCTGTTGTTGTGTTACAGATTTGAACTGGCTTCTGGTAACTTTTACTAGTTTGTGTGTAATTTCTGTTCCTAGGCTACATGGCTACATGTATCTGATGTTTAAACAGTATATTTTCTTCTTTAGCTTTGTTGTTGCACATTATCACTTCCAAGGAGAAAGCAGTTGCTCTCTCCAATGGAAACAACTTAAAAAATCTTGTCATCTTTTTACTCATGGTTAATAGATCTCAGCAGTAAGTCAAGGGCCCCAGGATCATGCCCTAAATAGAAAATGGTAAGAATTCATGCTTTTAGGCTTGTTTGTCAAATACCTTTCACATGCATTAAATTTGCTTGAAATATAAGCAGGTTTTTTTTTTTTTTTTTTTGTGCCCTACATTCATATTTAACGCTTACCCACGTGTCAATAAATGTTTTCTCTTTCTAAACATTTGTTGCTAATAAAATCTATTTTTGCAGTGAATTCTGCTGGCACAGACTTGGACAGTGATCCTCAGGATTGTCACGTGCGACCTCATAGCAACGAACTGTTGTTGTAAACAGTGGCTCCTTATTGTTGTCTGTGCAAACAAAAGGAAAAGTAGCTAGCATTTCCTCTTATGTCATGGATCAAACTCATCTGGCCCCACTTGCTGTGTGCAGCATGCATGCTGGCTCCTGCCCACAGATCCAGAGCATGCTGAATTGGGCTTAAGGACCAGCCCCACGAATTAGATCCAGCACACAGGGCCAGTCTGGCTTGGGATCTTCATTCAGCAGGTGCCCTCAACCAGTCCCATGCACTGCATGCAATACACATGCCAGATCCAGCCCCGTGTGCCAGGTTTGGCACATGCCAGTCTGGTTCTGTGCCAGGTTCAGCATGTGATGTGTGTGCCTCCTCCAAGACTCAGAGGAAGTGTTATGGACTAGATGATAGGGCTTTGTGGGATGGATCCTGTATGTAAAAAAATAAAATAAAATAAAATAAAAAGGAAAAACACTTTTGAGTTCACAGAAAGGGAAAACTCACTGACACAGCTGGAGTCAACAACTATGAACAACCAGGGGCTGCTGCAGTTTGTCAGTAGCCGTTCCAGCAAGCTCGGCTCTTCCTACAATAATGTGTGTATTTCTGGCTCACTGTCAGGGCTGGGGAAAAAGGAGAGACAGATGTTAGATGGAGACAGGGAGTGGGGAACATGAAGATGCTGGCAAAGAAGTTCCACACTGTGGAGAGCCAGCAGAGCCAAGCCTTGGGAGCCCAGAGGGGCTTCATTAGTTTGAAACACTTTTGAGAAGGCTACAGCAGCAGCTACATCAAGGAACACGGGCAGGGAGACATGCCGAAGGAAAGGGCCATCGGGGGAACCAGCAGTGCCCCATGCAGTTTTGGGTTTACTTTTGCTTTTTTCTTTTCTTTTTTTATTTAGATACCAGGAGACTGAGTTCTAGCCTCAGAAAAGGGGAAACAGAGGGTTCACTGCCAGCTGTATCAAGCTGGTGGGGGTGCAGGCTTTACAGTTGCTAGGAGTGGAGTTGAGGCAGGGTGATGAGCCGACTGCACGTGGGAAGGTGGCAGGTTCTGTTAAGCCCTTGATGAACAGGTGCCAAAGTTTCTAAGGCAGGGAAGCACTGAAGCTGTGGACAAGAGGGGGTCTAGAAGGCCTGCCTGTTTTCTTTTATTCCTTTTATTTTCTTTGTGAGGGTCAGCTACCTGGGCAAGGTGCGCAGCCCTGAGGACAGACTGGTCTCCTGGCTGGTAGGCTCAGTTTGCACCAAGGCCGAATACAATGGGAGAATGATGTCCTGGGATTTGCTTGAGAAGCATCTATGGATGCAAGCCAGTGTTTTTCTCACTTTACTAGCCACAGCATCACATTGCAGGCTCATGTTCACCTTGTGGTCAGTCCTGACCCCCAAGTCCCTGTCATCCGTAGTGCTAGACAGCATAGCACTGCTGAGCCTATAGACATGCTGCAGGTTTTTCCTCCCAAGGTGGAGAACATTGCATTTTTTGGTGTTAGACACCATCAGGTTCTTGTCTGCCCATTTCCTGAGCCTGTCAAGGTCAGCCTGGATTGCTCCCCTGTCCTCAGGTATGGATGCTTTACCCCAAAGTTTGGTATCATTGGTGAACTTTGCCAGTCCGTTTCTGGCTCCAATGTCCACATCTTTAATGAAGAGGTCGAACAAAATAGGTCCAAGGACAGAGCCTTGAGGGAACCCACAGGGCACCATGATAATTGACTTCCATCAACCACCACCCTCTGGGTCCAACCACAGAGCCAATTCCCCAGCCAGCAGATCATGGTGGATCCAAGGCCACAGTTGGCCAGTTTTGCCAAGAGGTGATCATGGGATACCAGATTGAAGGCTTTTTTAAAATCAAGATATTGGACATCAAACTTCTCCCCTTTGTCCAGGTGACAGGCCACCTAGTCTTAAAAGAAAATGAAATTGGCCATGCACGACCTACCCACAACAAACTCATGCTGGCTATCCCTCAGGATATTGCCGTCAGCTAGTCATTAAGAATGGCCTCTTTGATAATCTTTTCTAAGACCTTCCCTGGGATAGAGGTCAGTCTGATGGGCCTGTAGTTTGCCAGATCCACTTTCTTCCCTTTCTTGAAGATAGGCACCACATTGGCCTTCTTCCAATAATTGGGCACTTTACCAGAGCACCAGGAGTTCTCAAAGATACATGCCAGGGGCTTAGCTATGATGCTTGCCAGTTCCTTGAGTACCTTGCGGGGTAAATTGTCAGGGCTGGCTGACTTGAAGGTGTCCAGTCTCTCCAGGTGTTCCTTCATGAGGTCAGCATTGATGGAGGGCAAGGAATCGCTCTAACCCAGGCGCCCCTGTCCCATAATGGGCACGGGCATCCCTTGGGAGCTGTGAAAGACCGACACAAAATACCCACTTAGTAAGTTGGCTTTTTCCTGGGTGTCGGTCGTCAGTTGTCCCTTTTGGTTTAGCAGGGGTCCAATGTTGCCCTTGCTTTTCCTCCGGCTCACCACATATCTAAAAAAAGGACTTTTTATTGTCCTTGATGCTTGTAGCCAGTTGGAGTTCCATCGCAGCCTTGGCTTTCCTGGTTCACTCCTGGCAGGTCCAGACCAGTGCAGAATGTTCCTCCTTGGAGGTGGATCCAGTCCTCCATCCTTTGTAGGTCTTTCTTTTTAGACACAGGAGATCTGCTAGTTCCTTGTTGAGCCAAGGGGGCTGCTGTGCCCTCTTGCTGCCTTTCCTCCAATATGGAATAGCCTTAGCTTGTGCATCTAGGATCACTCCCTTGAGGAGCAACCACTCTTCCTGGACTCCCCTCCCCTTGGGGTTGTGGTCCCTTAGGGCCTCACCGACAAGTCTCCTGAGCTTGTCAAAGTCAGCCCTCCTGAAGTCGAGGACCTCTGTACTGAGATGCATGTAGACTTGTAGGAGCTAAGAACAAAAGACAATTGCCCATTGAGAACTGAGGGTGCAAAGGACACGCTACCAACAGGGTGTGCTTGGACTGGGTGTAGGAGAAGCTGGAGTCCTAAAGAAGATCTGGACCCACCTCACCTCTAATTGCACGTAGCAGAAGTAGACCATCTCCTGACTAAGACAAGTTCAACACCAAGACGTGGCAGAAGAGAATCGGGTAATCTTGGCTAGGTGTAAGGACTGAGTGAGTCTGTGTCTCCAAGGCACAGTCTCGCAGGGCCATTTGGCTCTGTGGCCGTATCCTATACTGCACTGACAGATCCGACCAGGGGGCTGTCTCTGACTCCCCTGTGTTACATGACAGGAGACAAAATATTTATTTTTCTAATTCTTCTGTGAGGTAGGAAACTTCTGATCCCTACATGGAGAAATGAGGCAAAGACATTGCTGTTCAGTTCTTTGCTTTACTTGTTTCCTGAGATATGAAATGGGCATTAGTGATTAATTCCAGCCTGAGGGGGTCATATTCTTCCTTCACTTACATGTGAAAATTGCATGGGAGTAGTAGCGTAGTGTGGCAGAACACAAGTTGTACCTGCCACTTTAAGAGGTTTCATGTAGGCTGTGAGCAGCTGGTAGGTGCAGTCTGGCCCAATTAGGTGGTCACGTGACCAGAAGAAGGCCTCACTGGATTGGAGGAGAGCTGGGCAGCCTCAGTATAAGCCCAGAACCTAGGAGTTAAGCTGGCAATTGCATCAAGGGAGCTAGGGGAACAACATCACTCAGCCTGCAGCTCGTTTGGGCCACAGGGCAAGTGTGGCTCAGCTAAGAGGCTGAGGGAGTTGGAAGTGGATTTGGATGCCATCTGTGAGGATTAATAACATTTTAACTGATGCAGGTGATAGTTTAAAAAATAAAACTACATATTAGGTATTAAAGAATAATAGAACTGTTACAAAAATAAAGATAGGTACTCAAACTTTAAAGATATGAGGTGAGGCCTGACTTTCAACTGTGCTTGTCAACACAGTATCTCAACATACTATCTAAAGTACGAATTTCTGTGTAAGGAGTTTTGCCACTGAGATAAGACAGCAGAATTGGACCCTGAGCATTGAATGGCCAATTTCTGTTCATCTAGTAAGAATAAGAATAGATACTTCATTTCTCTGACATTTATATTTACCCCATTATTATGAAGCAAGAACATAAAAACAAAGTCAGAATTTATACTTTGTAAAGTAGTGGCATTCTGTTTTTGTAAAAATAGAAATTAATTTCCATCACTGCTCTTTTAAAATCATAAAAAACAATCTTATCACTGTGACCTCTGGTCTTGGAACATTTTGCTTTTCCTCTGTAATTGATATGGTTCTAAAAACATCTTAAAAAAAAATATTGCCGAAAATAAATTTGTGATTCAGTCACTTTTTCTTATTGGACTTTGCCATTATCTTTGATGCGTTTGCTCTACTCAGTTCTCTAGAAACGTACTTATCTCATGTCCAAGATCAGGAAAAGGGGAGAAATCTGGGTAACATATGCATAAAAGTAATGCATATGAACAACTACACTTAGGGAAATTAACCAACATTCTCTTAATCTTTTTTGCTCATAAATTTAGTACAGATGAAGAATGTTTGAGAACCGTGAAGCATTTCAGTGGCTTTAGGCTTTAGTTTTGTTTTATTTTCAGTATTGTATTTTTCCCCTCTAAACTAATTACTCCTAACAGGGATATGGGCACTTATTTATTCAGAAGATGAGCGGAGTACAGAGCCATCTCAAAACTACTGTGCATTACTGTAGGTATAAAACACATGCAGTCACATGCACCCATATCAGTGAAGTTGTATTTAATTTGTTTAAAGAACTTAGCTTTCTTTCTATTTGCAAAATATTTTGTAACGTTATGTCAAGGGTAACATTTTGTCCCTACTTTCAACACCAGTGTCTCATCCTGACACCAGTTTCACTTTCCTGAGGTTACTCTGTGGACAGCAATTTAGTGATGGGGGCTAGGGACTGACATTCAAAAAGTCTGAGCTTGAATTGATTCAATCTTTGCAGGTTAGTCTAACATGGCTATGCTAAACCAGTTTGTAACTGGACAGCCATGCTAACTGGACTGCGGAAATTCAGGCACATGGGTGCAGTGGCTCAGGCTAGAAGCCAGGGGGTGCTAGAGCAGCCCTCCCTTCCCTTGTCTAATGCTGAGCAGGGTGGGGGGCGGGGAGTGGCCATGCAGGACATTCTGATTAGGGTGGTCTGCCTGCACCATCCCAGGCTTTTCCCCACTCACTGCTCAAGGGGCAGGACTGTTGCCAGACCCTTGCTAGCACTCTGAGGCAAAGGGGGTGTGATGTGCAATAAATGCATCTGTTGATGTTACAGAGCTTTTGAATCTCCCTCCCTACTTCTTTACACTATCTGCAGCAAATTGACAGGTGAGCAAGCCAGCAGGGCCCTGATAAGTGTTTATCACCCCATCAGCAAAACAATAGCCTCTCTCCATTAGTTCCAACTCTGCTTAAACACCTTACCAACTGACCTGTTGATTAGCTCCAAAAAGGCCTAAGCGGTCACTGTTTTGTCTGGCTGTCCCAGTGATATTGGAGAGACAGACACACAGACACCTCTCGGCATTAGCTAGCATACCACATGCCCAGGGTCCATGGGGCTGGGGTCCGTGCTGTGGGAGATGAGTGGGAAGGAGGGGAGGATTCCTGCTTGAGTGGCAAGCAGTGAGGAGGGGGTAGGGCAGGGGAAAGCCAGGCAGACCCTGCTGTACCTGCAGTCTCTGCTACAGCTGCAGCCAGGGAGCAGAGAGCAGGGGCCAGCCTTGCCCAGCCCAGAGAGAATGCCAGGATGCTGGGGGAGTCTGGTTTATCTTAAACCAGGATGGGGTCTGGGACACACATTACATAAACCAGTTTGACCCAAATCAGTTAAGTCTCATACTACATTCAACCAGGTTTAACTCAAAGTGGTTTCAGCCATTTTCAAATTGGTTTATGTGCACTGAACATCTGTTCTCTTCCAGGTTTAAACCAGTTTCTGATCACTTAAACTGGTTTATGTGCAATGTCTGTCCCTAGCTGGGGAGTCTGAGTCTATTCTAATACCATACTCAGTTCTCAGGTGCCAAGCAGTGACACCAACCTGGCTAAAAACTCAGACTGCAACTTCCTTTACCTATGAGCTTGCAACCACAAAATTGCCAGCAGCACAGAAGGTCTCTCTAGCACCAGGTATGTGCTTCCACACTTAATATTCCAAGATGTTCCATGGGACCCATGGGGTAATATTGTCAATGTAACAGGTAGCATTATTATTGGAAAAAAAATCAAAAGCACATAACTTCCATGGTGTCATTTAATGAGTGACAATATAGGATAGTTTTATGCCATCATAAGAATCAAATATACTGAATTCACTTTGAACAGAAATGTACCATCAGTGTCTTCAAAATGTCAGTTCTTCTGTAAAACAATAACAAGTTTAATGTTTACCCCACGTGCTGTCAGACAGAACCAGTGCACACAACTCCCTCAGAATTACTACTGTATGTGAAGAACAGTCAAATTACATGACCATTTTCTGTAGTGTGGAACACAAAACTGTTTACATGCCATGCTAAAATTGTCTATAATGGTTTTAAGTATAAAATCAGTCTTGGAGCTAGCTCTCTTTCTTTCGCTCTCTCTCTCTCTTTCTTTCTCCCTCTTCTGTGTGTTTTTAAGAAAACCAAAACCCAGTTGTTGTAACTGTAAGGATTCCCTTCATGAGTCATTAGCAAGGTTTAAAATGTAGACCTCTTCATTCCCAAAAATGATGTCTCCTACTTGAGCTCAAGAATTAGCTTTTATCCTCCCATATACACCAGCTTGAGGTTTGACAACTGTTGCCTAAGTTTCAGTCGAATGTTGGAGATGAGGAATCCTAGGCTTTGTTCCTGGAGAATGTATTCCTAATGGTTATACGTTGGCTGCAGATAGGACCAGCAACTCTTCAATGTGGTGCAGACAATGTGGAGGCAGGGAGGAAGTGGTAGGTATGTAGTCTGCTTGAATAGAGACAGGACTTCCATTCCTAGTTCTGTGCATCATGGTACACACTTAACTTTTTAATAAAAAAAAAAAAAAAAGAG
>NW_017729024.1:155922012-155929429 GCF_001723915.1 Gavialis gangeticus | reverse complement strand
TGAGCATTTGGGGAAACCTAGCTCAAGCTTAACTAATAAAATTCAAGTTTAGAAAGTTATGCCTAGAGAGAAAAAAAAAGAGTGAGTGAGTAGGGGTGGTGAATAGTACTTGCTTTACTCCTAAGAGTGGTGGAAGATACTGCTCAGTAATAAAGGCTCTGAAGTGTATAGAAATATAAAAGATTAAATGGCATTTTTTTGTGATAACATGAGTTGTTGGGTATGTATAGGGATTGTGGTATGTATAGGGATTTGTCACCACAAAGTGTAGGCTGCACCAGGCTGGAGGAGTGCCTGTATGGAAGGCAGCCTGTAGACACCCCAAGGAGTCAGTTTTAGAGGGGAGGTGTGTGGTGGAGCACCAGTGGGGTGCTTGCCACTTTGTGACTATCACAGGCTCTGGGGGAGCCTGCTTTTCAGAGCAGCAGGGAAAAGTCTTTACTGCTAAACACTGTAAGGGTGAAGATGGGTGTCAGAGCACCTTACGTATTCTGCCACTTTTAAGAACTGGATCAGGCAGCAGGCAAGTGTGGCCCAGTCCTGACAAGTGGCCATCTTAAGCCCCAGGCCACCAGGGCTGGGGGCAGCAGTTTGTTGTCAGACACCGAAGAAGCAACATCTCCTGGAGGAGCTGCTGCTTTGAGAAAAACTAGGAGGTAAGGGCAGAAGCTTATGAGGATGGTTTGGAGGCTCCTGCTAGCATGGGGGGCCTGTGTTAGGTCCAGGTAAGCCTTCAGTCACCTGAGGTTGCAGGAGTGCTGGAGGCCGATTTGGAGGGCAGCAGAGGAGGACCTCTGAGGAGAACAGGGGCTGAGCTATCAGCCCCTAGATGGACAGCAGTTGGTGGAGTTAACCTGCTACAAGACCAGGGGCAGAGTCAGCACAGCATTTTGTGAACCACTCAGTGCTTGCTCACATGAGGGTAGCAGGAGATGCCCAAAAGGCTGCATGCTTGCTGGCCAGGGAGTGAAGAGTAGCAAACCTGAGGACCCTCCATGTGAGGGCAGGGTGAATGTGGTCCCTGGGAGAGAAGGGGTGGTACATGTGAGGTCCAGGAAAGGTGGGATGAAAGACTGGGTGAGAACTGGTGGGGAGCGAGAGGCCTCTGTGAGAGGGAGGTGGTATGACTGTGGCCCTAGCAGGGCAGAGTAAAAGAGACTCAATGCTGTGACAAGTTCGGCCCAGCCTCTGGCCAGAGCTTAGGACAGCTGTGAGCAACATTTGCAAGGCATGGGACACATTAAGGGGTGGTAGGAGCATGTACTTTTGGCCCTTAGCTATCAAGGTCCTTGGAGGGCAGCCTCCTGCCTAATTACCAGCTAATTAATTAACAGCAGGTCATGGCAGGAGAGAGAGTTATTCAAGTACTATCCGTTCACATAAGCACAGACTGTAAAACAAGTTGGGTAGGAGCATGAATTTGTTAGAATATTTGACAAAATGGGAGGTGATGCTTCTTAACACCATGCTGCTAAACCTGGGGCTTTGTAGCACTCCATGAGCAAAAGGTTAATATCATACCTGGAAAGCCTTCTCCAGCTAATTTTAGGTTTTAAGCAGTACACTTAGCTTTCTGTGTCTTATCAAACTATATATGATATGTTTCAGCTCCATTCTTGTAATCTGACATGCCCACTCTCTGCTTCACAGAGGTGTTATACCCATTTCCAAAATGTGTGCTTGACATTTTCCATTTGTTCTCAATTTGTGGGCGTTTCCAGACATTTGGTTCAGGTGGATTATATGATGTGTAGTTTCATTAGCTGTAGTCTACATCGGGGTAAGCAAGACATCTGTGGCGGGGGTACTCAGGAGAAATTTTTTAATAGATTTAAGTTGCATTATAATAGTACTTGGCATTTAAGGGATTAAAATATAAAAAGTATGCTAGTAGGGGTATGTGGGCAGCTGGTAAATCTGGAAGGGGCATGCTATAAGAAAAAGTTTGAGAACCGCTGGTCTACGTTATATAACGTTTCACCCTCTCAGCTTACTGGTACTTGTCTTTAACTCAATTTCCTGTTGATCTTAAGTCAATTTACTAGGCTTGATCTTGTATTATTATATCTGGGAGCAAAAAAATCCAACAAAATCAACAAAAACAATATTTTGATGAGCCTTACATGAATTGCTTTTAATCCCTGTTTGAGGTTTATTTTCATAGGCAGTATGGCTTCAGGGCTTCAGTCTTTAGGAAGGATTAATATTGAACTTGAACACAAGTCAAATGTGCTTGTTGCTCATTAAGCACATTTGGATGATACTTTTGTTAGGTTAATAGTCAATTTTCTGTTTATATTTGTATCAGTGGCAGTGATCTTCCATTAGGGAGAACCATAAATATCCTTTTTATAGCATTCATGAAAGGGATTCAAAATTTAGAAAAAAGAATGCCTTGGAAAATCCTTAAAGAGACAGTTTTGCACAAAGTAACATGGCAAGTTCAATTTTTATTTGTAAATTGCATCTTTCCATTCTGAGAAGAGAGATGTATGAACCAGAGCCTAAGTTGGTGTAAACAGAAGTAGCTCCATTGGTTTAATTAGATATAGTTCCTTATCAGGAGATGTGGCCTTTTTAAGTACATTGTCCTTGGTCTAATGGTATGTATACAAATCAATAGAGTCAAATCCAGTCATGTGCCATGTCAGTGACCTTGGGGAGAAAGAATTCAAGAAATCCCTTCTGCCACTATGCATCAAATTTCAGCCTTCAACTCCTGATTAATGCATTAGGAAGACCCAGACTCTTCTCTGGTCCTCTGGGGCACTATGTAGACCCCAGTCATAGTGCATATATAGGGTGATCATATGTCCTGTTTTGCCAAGACAGTTCAGGATACCAGGCCTGTCCCAGGCACTACTGCTGCTGTGTGGGAGCAAGATGGGATAATGTATGGTCATCCTAAGATGCCATATCCGAGGTCCCTACATTCTTTGGTCCCACATTGTGGTATCAGTGCCTGCCTGCCTCCCTGGCATACTGTGCCTTTACACCTCCCTGCTTGACTTTGGCCTGGGACTTTTGACCAACTGGCTGGGACTGGCCTACTTAATGCAGGACTGGCAGGGCCAAACTGGGACATATGGTCACTCTATATATGCTGTTGTGGACAAAGTGGAGCCATAGCAGAGTGCACTCCTGGAGACTAGTTAGTAATTGGAGATCACTATAGAGAATGCTTCCAGATTGCGCATTTGGGTAAATACATGCAAAGCTTGATGTTTCTACCACAGCCCGCCTTCCTTTTCCCTCAGCTAACCTGATCTTACTTGCAACTTTACAGCTTTTTTGTTTGTTGCCACTCCAATCTTCTTGTGGAAAAGACAGCCTTTTACTTAGTGGTTCTATAGTGCCCCATTCAATATAACCCTGGTCCTGATTAGGATTTCTGTATGCTAATGAATAGCAGACATTGTTCCCCTAGCCAGCTCAAATCATCTTGTTACCAAGTCAAGAATATAGCCAATATGCTTTTATTACTAAGGTTAATTTCACTGACGTAAGTGATATTTCAAACAGTGCAAATGGCAACAGAACCTTCCTAGTGAGTGAGGGATAGGATTAATTAATGAATCCTAAAATAACTGTAGGGTCAGTTACTCAAATCTAAGTAAAGTCTATATCCAGTATGTCCTGGGACAATAGAAACCCTTCATTTCTAAAGGTTTAGGATTCCCCTGTTGATTTTTCCCTAACTAAAGAGAAATAGTCTTCCAAGTCCAACTCTTATTTTACTGAGAGTCTCATGTACTTGCACTTTTATGATATGCAAGCTTTTGAAGTCATACAATCATGTAGGCAATGAAGAGTTAGGATTCTTAAATAAATAAGGCTTGAGCCTTTTATATTTGTGGGAAATATACCCCAAATATTCACAATCCAAAAACAAATAAAAGAACATTAAATGCATTTTTTAAAAATGTCTCATAATTTTGGGCATCCTGATGCAGGATTTTTCAATATGTCCAGTTAGCAAAACAGAAAGATTGAAGTGCATTAGTGAACAACTAATTTCTGTGGGTTTTTTGAGAACCAGCTGCTTAACACTGGAGTGATTTGTGATTAGCATGAATAATTTTCTTGTAATGTTAATACAATTTTTAATAGCAGAAAAGAGATTTAAAAAATGACAGAGACAAAATAAAACTGGGGATTTTTGCTTGATGTGCAGACTTTTCTTCTTGAATAGCACCCACCTTTTTTCCTTTGCCACAAACATATGCTTTAATGCTTTGTTCCCTTAGTAAATATAATTTACCTGGGATTCTTGAGCTTATTGTTAACAGCCCAAACCCTTACCATTTCCCCATTTATCAGCACAGTAAATGACTTTGATGAATCTAAAGTGCTTATACTTCACCACAAGTAGGGATATAGTCTGACTTACAGGATTTCTCTCTTATGTTTTTCATTTATTTCTAAGTAATGCTCTGAATACCTGTTTTGCATCTCATTTTTCCTATTCAGTAACACTTTGCCAAACCTTGCAAAATGATCAAGGTTGACATGAACAGATAGGAAATGTCAGCCTGATGAAGGGTGTCTGTCTTGGAAGTTTGCAAAGAAGAATTTTTCTAATTATTTGAGTTGGTCAAAATATTGGTTACTATGTTAATCAGTATCTTCTGTTTCTATTCAGAATAACAGTTGAGTAGTTCTGTGTCAGGGGTGCGCAAAGCAGACAAATGTTTTGGTTGTTCAGAACAATTTTCTTTGAGATATACCATGGACATGAGAACAATGTAAGAACCTAGATAGTGTTGTGGTGGAACAGTAAAGAATATAGATTTAATTACTGTTTTTTTAGGTTTTAGTTTTAATTACTATGGGACATGCAGTGTGTTTCTGAAACAACCAAAAAACCCATATGCTTTTTGTCAGAAAAGATGGTCCAGGTGTAGAACCTAAAAGGTAGTGATAGTAGTGGGTGTTTGTACACCCAGGAGTTAGACTCCCATCTCTAGGTCTTAAATTGATAATAGAAAGATGGGTGCCTGAGTTTTCTGTATGAGTAGGATTTAATTTCACAATATCAGCACAGTATTTGGGAGATACCTAAGCCAGAGCATAGAAAGAGTACATCTGAAGTCTTGCTTCTCTCTAGCATTGGGGCTTAACTCCGGGCTGCTGGCAAGGATTCTGGGAGGCTTGGATTTTCAGCTCAGAAACCCTCCCCTAGGTGCTGTGTCCTAGTAATCCCTCCGTATATGCATTACTGGCTCATTCTTGAAGATCTGGAGGTGGTGGTAATGCAGGCAAGGTAAAATACCTGCTTCTGGGCAGGATAATTTAACCCATGCTTAACTCCGTATTTATCTGTTTTACTCAGATTAGGTAGACCTACCCTAAGGGCCAGATTCTCATAGTTGATTAGGCATCTAATTCTTTTTAGATATCTGGGACTAAGTAACTTTCTTGTGGTCACAGGAGTCTGTACCATATCAGTGAAGTGAACCCAGCCTACACAAATGCTAGAGAAGTGCCCCAAGCATTGGCTCAATATACTTCCCTCTTTAATGTCTCATGCTAAACTCTCCTATATTTCTGGAAGAAACAGTTTATTTCCTTTTAGGTGGAGGAAGAAGGCAGCCTCCGGAAATGTAATTTATATGTTTATACACATACTTTTTTTTCCTGTGACACGTCAGAGATGTGCTGCTTTGGAGCAGACTTGATTAATCAAGTCTGCTCCACACACGAACTAAGGTGAACAGTGCTGCACTGTGTGCAGTTGTATAAGTGGTGAAATGTGCGTCAGTGCACAGAAAATGGTAGCGGTGCACTTTTGAACTAAAGCACCTCTGAGGTGTTTTAGTTCAAATGCATGCCACTGCCATTTTCTCAGCGCTGATGCACATTTTGCCACTTATACCACTGCAAGCGTCATAGCGCTCAGCGCTGCATGGCTCTTACATGTATAAAAATTCCCATTACGATTAGAATGGAGCTTTAAGAAATGCTTGGAGGAGTCGTCTCAGCTTACCATAATAACAAAGGATACAATAATACAATACTCAATATTGGATCAAACAGCATGTTCCAACATATTAAGTGTCCTTTTATTTTTATTGCTAACAGTGCTGACCTCTAGCCAAAGCACTTTTTAAAATCTGATGATGAAGGCCCAGATTAATTTCTTGTATAAATCTATATTGGGACTATATTGGATGAAAGCCAAATACAAACATTTTCTTTTGTTCATGTATGTGTTAAAATCAAAATAAGCATCAAGGTGAGATGGTCACTGTTCTTCTGATCTTGTCTGCATATTCACAATTAATCTTAGAGACTTCTGTTCCCCACCCAAATCCATAAGGGCCTTTTCACATTTATTAGGGGACAGAGAAGGTGGGTAAAAATAGCCTAAATGTCTCACAGCAGTGAGTTCAACACATCCAGGCTACCTTTTATATTTTATTAAATATTTTCTAAAGTGGGGTCACGGTCAGGAAGTATAAACCAATGAAATAAAAAACTTTTATAGTATTTACTCATTCATCTGTTGAGCTGTACCTTATGATTTGAAGGCAATGAATCAAAATTCTGTAGTTGTCTGACAAACAACTAACGTGTGTGGGTGTGCGTATAGCAGCATATCATTATATAATGTGATGGGAGGTAAAGACAAGGTGTACAATATACTTTTAACATTCACAAACAGATGGTGAAACAAAGGGCGTTGTTGAGCAGTTATGTTACTTTGATGTTAGAAACAATACAAATATGACTGTACTAGCTTATTACAACTATCCTCATAATACTGATGATGTTATATTTAGAGGCTGACAAACCCTCCTGTGTCTTTGAATACAATGAAAATCATTACTTTTTAGTTCCCAACAAGCACGTTCATAAATATTTCACACGAATATCCGGATCTGAAACCCATGTTAGCTTAGCCACTGCAATTAGGAAAAAGAGTTACCTAGTTACTGAACTATCTAAAAATAAATCTTGATTGTTGAGGCCTGAACAATGCAGCAACACTAGTGCATGTGTTTATGATTTGTGTTTTTCCACAAACATGACCTATAATCCAGGTAAAATGGGATGGACAGAAAATGGATCCTGTTATATTATATAGGCACTGAACAGTTTTTTCATGCAATTGGGTTGACCAGCATCTCTTCTGCCATTGCTCTTTCTGAACGAACTTACTCCAGGGACCCACAAGCGAAAGGAAATAGTCATTTAAGAGTAATGCTTCAGTTAATAAATATTGCGTGGAGGTCGTGCCCACAATGTATTCGACACTGTGCTCCTTTGGAGGATACAGAGTAGGTGCGTGAACTGCTCAGTAATTTATTGCACAGTAAATTACTGCAGTAAGCGGTTATTAGGCCAGCATCTACACATGCAGCCTTTAAAGCTCAGTAATGCTGTGTGTGGACTGACTTGAGACTAAAGTTAGTCC
>NW_017729024.1:155919962-155922001 GCF_001723915.1 Gavialis gangeticus | reverse complement strand
ATGCTGTGTGTGGACTGACTTGAGACTAAAGTTAGTCCCAAGCCAGTCCACACGCACAGTACTACTGCTCAGTAAGGCATCTACACATGCGTTACTTCACAGTAACTAATTGTGCATAAAATTGGGCATAATGCAGGTATCAAATTTATGCCCAAGTCAGCATAAATTGCCATAGTTAATGCACAATACAGGTGTGCATGTGTAGACCCATGCCTGTACTGTATAGTAATTTTTGCTTACTGGCAGTAACCTAAAAGTGTATGTATAGATGCACCCACTGTGTCCTAAAAAGAAAATAGGCACAAGCAAAATGAAAGGATTATAGATAGGGAACTCAGAGTAAAAAGAGATTCTTGTAGAAATGTGTAATTCTAATGGCCTATCAAACAACTTCAAATGGTAACACAAATTATATTCAGCTATTGGGATGCTACCACTTCATGCCAGAAGAGTATCCTTGTATACAAAATGTTATAAAAAGCCTTTCGGTTTCTTTTATTTTCCCTCATGTTTTATATGACTATGTATATTCTAATGCACTAAATTCAGAGGCAGATACTTTTCAGAACATTCTTAACTTGCAATTTTGTCAGTTACCTTAAGATAGTCAGATTTCAGGCTATGGGGTTTTTGGGGTTTTTTTGTCATGTATAGATTAGCTAAGGACAGATAAATATTGTACTTCATGAATTAGTGTTCTGGAGCTGTCTAACAACTATCATGAGCTAAATTAGTAGTTCAGAGTAGATGGGAAATATTACTTTGTACCATGTACTGAGAGTCCTATGTCACAACGTATTCTAGGTTGTATATTTGCTTAATGTAAAAAGACCGTGCTGTTCCAACCAGAATACTCTAGCATTCAAGTAATAAGATTATATCACTTTTCCTCTGTCATATCTTTACATTTCTCTGAATGTGATAGTGATATTCTGGCTTCAAGAACTCTCCTCAGCCTGTTCTGTCATTTCTCTTTGCCCTCTAGATATACTTTCCTGTCTAATTTCTTGAGTCTTAGTCTGCTCTCTGACACACCAGCTCCTATCTTTTTCCCAAAAGGACATAATACTTTCACTTTTACTGTCTCATGATATGCATTCTCTTCCTCATGTTTCCTTATATGTTGCCAGTCCTCTGAGTTACAGCTTCTCTTTAAACACCATTGCAAAAAAACCCTCCCTTTCTCTTTTTCTTGTAGGTGAGCCTCTTAAGTAGTTTGATGCTATTTATATGAAGGAGGTTATATGGATGCATTAACAGTTGAAAATTGGAGCAAGCCTCTTTCATTAACTAGATATCTGACCTATTTGCTTTTCCTGCAGAAGTAGTTCCTATGGCTGACTGGAGAGATTAGAGTGTATAATTTAGCTTGTGCAGTTCCCAGGGCATTTTTTTTAGACCAAATCTTTCAAACCAGCTGTTTACGCGTAAGACAAAACATGAAAATATTGCTTAAGCTGGAGTATGTAGCATTTAAGCGGTCTCTCTCTTACCCACTGACATTGCATCTGCCAACATAAATTAAATGTAAGACGCTCACTCTGAACTTCCTTCTAAGGTTAAGGTTGGTAATAAAAGTATATTTCTAACTGTCCAAATCTTACTAAAGCACTAAAAAAAGTACACAAATGGCTTTTATTCCCCCTGCCTACTGAAACTACCTGGAGAAGGTAATGGCAGCAGGCAAAGTGGGTTTTCAAAATTAATCTTTCTGTTGTATGGTTATTGATCTATATAATTTTGATTTATATATCATGGAACAAGCCAAAGATAACCACTTATCAGCTCAGCAAAGCATTGCAGAGGGTAATAATAGTAATCCACTATTAAGAAACATTTGGAAACTGCCAGGATTAAGGTTTCCTGTGGAATTTTTAATTTGACCACTTAGGCTATGTCCAGATGAGAGTGGGCATTTGGTTCCCTGAGGACAAGTAGCAGCGGTGCACCTTGCACTGCAGCTACTTGTCCTTGGGGAATGCCTGCACCACTTGTACTGTGGCATGCAGCAAGTTACCCCAGGGGTGGTAGGGGAGGCT
>NW_017729024.1:155918687-155919951 GCF_001723915.1 Gavialis gangeticus | reverse complement strand
GGGAGGCTGGGGCCAGCATTGTGCTGGCCCCAGCAGCCTTACCTGGCCAATCTATGGCACATGCCACAAGTGGTATAGGCAGCCCATGTGTGTGAATATGGTAGATGTAGCAGGCAGGGGAAGAAGCAGAAAGCAAAGCAGCAGATCAGGCAGAGAAAGGGATCAAAGTAGTGCTCAGGGTGTGTGTCTACATATGCAATTACGGCACCTGAATAAACTGTGGTGCTTATTGCTTCAAAGTTAATTGCTCCCAGATATGCCATTTGAATGAGTGCCTAGGAGCAATTAATTCTGCAGCATTAATCTCCAGAGTTTATTCAGGTGCAGCATGTGGAGCCCAGGTGGAGCAGCTTTGGCTATCATGTGGGTCCTCAGGGGTCAGCTCGACAGCCCAGGGCTTCAATCCCTGGCTCAGTATGCTGTGAAGGGGATTGCTGGAGCATGAGAGAACTTCAGTATGGAGCTAGTTGGCAGTCTGCCCCTGCACTGAAGCATCCTTGTGCCCCAGCCAGCCGGGCAATGTCTACACGTGTGCTGCTGCAGAGTTTTTACACTGCAGCAGGATTTTGCTTGTATTTACAAGTATTCTTCTGCTGAAGAGTAAATTTAGTTTACTCCAGCCTAATAGGGGTGCATGTGTAGACACCAAGATGTTTGCTGCACAGCTAATTAGTCAACCAAACATTTCCTGTAGACATGCCCAGAGAAGGTTTGGGGCTAATCGATGGCACTCCTACCAAAAAAGATTGGAACCCACTGTTGCATATACTGCACGCAGAGGGTGCTGCTGCCATGATTACTACTTTCATGAATACTCAACTTTTCATGTCTTAACAAAAAAAAAAACTTAGATCATGTGTCTATCAGTGTTTTCTCAGTACTGGCAGATGCTATGAGAACTCAGGAGTACACTGTGTTATGCTATGCTGTTAATTACTACAACCCAGGGATAAAAGATCAAAAGGATGAAAGGATGCCAAGATCAAAGGCATGGTGGAGTCAGGGGAGGAGGAAGAAGAGCAGAGACATTCTTGCTGTAATCAAATTGTATATAACATATTTCAAGTGTTACATACAGTTATTTTTCTGGGAAAAGAAAACAAATGTAGACAGGTATGCTCTGGTTAGTATGCTCAGGTATTCTCTGGTTAGTATGTTCATACTCGTATGCAATGGTCATTAATTTCTTCCTATCAAAGAGCTTGACAAATTTGCTCAGATATAAACAAACAGTACACACAGATTAAAACCATTTTGGGCCACT
>NW_017729024.1:155912998-155913687 GCF_001723915.1 Gavialis gangeticus | reverse complement strand
GAAAACAAATGTAGACAGGTATGCTCTGGTTAGTATGCTCAGGTATTCTCTGGTTAGTATGTTCATACTCGTATGCAATGGTCATTAATTTCTTCCTATCAAAGAGCTTGACAAATTTGCTCAGATATAAACAAACAGTACACACAGATTAAAACCATTTGGGGCCACTGGATATGATTCAGCATGAGTCAGCAAGTCCGCAGGCCTGGGAACTGGCAATGATTTGTGGTGGCCATTAGAAGCAAGGCCTTGTGATATGCATAAATTGTAAGTATTCCTGTAATTTAGTGGTTTGCTGTGTGAAAAATCTTCAGGAATATGGCATAACACAGGGAACATATTTCAGCATGGGGCACAGGGAGTACTGTGCAGGACTAGAAGGCAGTGAATGGTGTTCTCTCTTTGTTAGGAAATGACAGGGTAAATCCTTCCAGCAACTTAAGCTAGGAAAATTTTTCAGTGTACACACTTTCCCCACCCACCTTCAGCAAACCTCCATGTAACAAACTACAATTCTGAAATATCAGCCAGTCAGATGGATACAAGACAATTGAGACACACATGATTTTTATAGTTAAATATTAACAGAATAGCCACTCATATGCATGGGCTAAGCCCAAGGCAGAATCAATCTACACTGCATGATTTTCTAACCAAAGCAGCATTGGTTAGTTCAGTAGTAAACACAA
>NW_017729024.1:155897415-155912917 GCF_001723915.1 Gavialis gangeticus | reverse complement strand
AAACACACAATCACCCTTTGGTGGGGGGGGTGGCATGGCACTAAGGCCAGCAGGTTGGGGGGGTGGGGGGCTGGCTACTACAAGCCTTCCTGCAGGCTGTGCAGGCTCCCTGGGCTGCTGGACACTACAGAGCACAGCTAAGTGCCCAGACCACCTCTGACTGGGCATGGGTGAGCATGCCTGTCTCCCCCTGCCCTGTCATCTGTCACCTGCAGGCAGGCAGCACGAGAGTGGGAAAGAGAGACATGGAGGCTTCTGTGTTGCTGCACAAATCCCGTCATGAAGCCCCCCATGATGTACAGACAGACCTGTCACTGAGCCCAGGAGAACCCCTGTGAGCAGGCACAGCCCCGTGGAGCCCAACTTAGGCTCCCATATACCCACCCAGGGACCCCCATGCCTCTGTAAGTGGGTGCAGCCCCACAAACCCTGACTGGGCTGCTGGGCATGGGAGAGCATTCCCTTCTTCCCCTTCTGCATCATCTGTCAGAGCTACAGACATCAATCAGTTGCAGGGAGGCAGCATGGGGTGGGAAATGCTCACCCACGAAGGAGCCAGGGTCAGGCTCTGTGGGGTTGTGCCTGTTTATGGGAGTTCTCCTGGGCTTAGTGTCGGGTCAGTGTGTATGTCGTGGGGTGCTTCATGATGGGGTTCATGCAGGGACACAGATGTCTCTCTCCCCTCCCCCACCCTTCCCTACCTTGTGTTGCCTGCCTGCAGCTGGCCAGAGGCAGGAGGTGGGGCTGCAAAAGGAGTCCAAGCTGGAAAGGGCCTGTGCTGACCTGGCTCTGTGAGAGCTCGGGTTGGGGCCTGCTGGCCACTTGGCCAGAGTAGCCAAGAATGGGGTGAGTGGTAGCGCACCTCCTTGCAAAGTGAGGGGAGGGGTTAATGGGAGGCTGCCAAGGAGCCGGGGACTCTGGCAGACAGCACCCTAACTTGAATCGACAGGGGAACTGGTACTGAAGTGCGATGTATCAGTCTAACCTAAATCTATCGAGTTTGAGTACACATTGATACACATCTGTCTTAGGCCAGGTTCCACCCTTTTCAGACCAGCCTATGTGTACTGACCTTCTGTTCTGTTATGGGTTTAGAGAAGTTTCCAGTCACTTAGATTGGCAAAAGTATAATGTCTGTACCTGGCCATGATACATGGTCTTTAACTTTAGAGTTTGTTTCTTTAATATCAATTGACCACTTGTAGAATAAAGTATTACTTAACTTAAGTCAGGGTGGCAGAATACAATGAATAGTCAAGCAGTTGCACGTTCAGGTTAGGAGTATTTTAGAAACTTTTTTTTCAAAGGCAATTACTGATGTTTGTATGAACTATGCCTAGATATGTAATGGACTGGTTTGTTATGATTGAGCATTTGAATTACTAATGCATTGAAAGAATGTTTCTTGAAAGCATTCACTACTACATAATATTCTTTCAAAGAGAAGTGGATGATACATTGTGGTTTGTTGTATGTACTGCAATAAGGTGATAAAATCAACCTGGCAAGTTTCCCACTGATGGCAGCAAAAATATGGAATGGTACATTAATGTTTCTAGTTCATTTACAGAATCTAATGGAAAACTGCTATTGGGATATAAAATCACTAATATATTAGAGCTTGGGGATTCTGGAATTGCTTGAAACTCCTTCAGGCCCATTTAACCTTTCGATTACTATTAGATCCGTAGTAATTTATTTATCAGAGCAGCCATCAACTGCTAGAAAAATCCCTCCAAGATGAACTCAAGAAGTATCACTGTCTTTCTGATGTGTTTATTCTTCAGCATGAGGCTGAATATGACTGTAATGAGGGTACCTAAAATGAGGTGACAGTGCAAATAATTTCATAGTTATAGGAAGACCCAAGCTTATTGTTTCTATATTTCTGTACTTTCATTCAGTGTTTGTAAGGTGATTCCAGGCCAGACAACAGACAGAGGACAGGACTGAGTAACAGGATACATTAGTTCTGGGGACAGCCCAAGCAATAGATTTTTCCAATTAGTGACTGCAAGTGAACATTTTTTATTTGGATAAATACTATATGAAACATATCATTTGGAAATTGGATTATTTAATACTTTTCTTTCTTTTAAGCCAATTTTTCAAGAAAAAACCTAGTTTCAAAATAAAAACAGAAACATTTCATGTAAAAGGTACCAAATATTCCATATAATTTTGGCAAAATTATTTGCCGACAGGAATTTTACTTTTTTAACCAAAGAAATATTGCCTACCTCTTGAGCTGAGTGAACCTAGTCGTGAGAAACAAGACTTGCTTCTACCCTTTTCTGTCAAATTCCAATGGAACCCGAGCTGAAATCTTTCTTAAAATTAACAAAAGTACTGTTGAGTGTTAAAACAACAAATAATGTTGACTTTGATTTCTGGTTTTTGCAGACTTATTTATGGCTGATTCTTAAATTATCACTCAGACTGAGAGGTTCTAACTCACATGCATAGTCTGATTAAGCTAAGAGGCATTCCTGTGTAAGTTCTATTTGATGTAAGCGAGGATTCCAGTATTGGTAGCTTTAATTTTCCTACATTATAAAACCAGAAAGGATCACTGTGATCATCTATGTTGACCTTTTTATGTTAGGATTTCCCTGAACTCATTTTTATTTGCATTGGCATGTGTCTTAGAAGAAAATATTCAGCCTTGACTTAGAGGCACATTTATCAAAAAGTACCCACCTGCTTGTTACAAACCTTAGACAGCAGAACCTGCATTGATGAACACCTCCCTAATTTACCAAAAAAAGGAAAGAAAAAAAAAGAGGGAGAGAGAAATCTCATATCTCAGCTCCTGTGGGAAAGTCTGGGAAAGCAGAGTTGGGAATGTGCCAGACACTTGCAGACTCTGCTCTCCATCAGCTTTGTGTGGAGGGAAGAGTTCCAAGACACAAAATACTATTTTTTATATGCTTTCTTTTGGGAAATTGGTTTCAATTTCCACAGATAATCCTACTATTTTTCTGACTCCTAAGGTCTCCATTAAATTTTCATGGTGTGAGTCTCTCGTTCATGTAAAATGTAAGATTTCCCATGCCTTCCCTAGGACATTGCATTCTCCAATTTGCTCTGTCACAGTTGTCCCAAAACGTATTGAAAAACTATTTTCTCGTGGATAGTCCTTGGAGCAGGGGGTTGAGGTTAAATAAAGAAAGGGCCAAATTAGGAGTCATTGCAGGACCATTGGCTAAGGTATTTGAAGACTTGTGGTGCTCAGGAGAGGTCCCAGAAGACTGGAAAAGTGCCAATGTGGTTCCAATCTTTAAGAAGTGTGGGGTGGAATATCTGGGAAACTATAGGTCGGTCAGTTTGACCTTGATACCGGGTAACATTTTGGAAAAAAATATCAAGAAGTCCATTAGTGAGAGACTGGCAGAAGGCATGATGCTGAAGGACAGCCAACATGGTTTCATTGCAGGCAGGTCATATCTGACCAACTCTGTCTCCTTCTGTGATCAAGTAATGAACTGCTTAGATGTGGGAAACACGGTTGATGTCATATACTTAGATTTTTAAAAAGGCTTTTGATAAGGTCTTCAAGACACTCTCATAAAAACACCAAACTGGTGGATTGTGGGCTGGCAGAGTCCTTGATCAGGTGGGTTGGGAATTGGCTTAAATCAAACCCAGAGAGTGTTAGTGGAGGGGTCAGTATCATCTTGGTTGGAGGTGGCTAGTGATGTCCCACAGTGGTTGCTTTTTGGTCCCATGCCATTCAACATCTGTAGCAACAATTTAGATGAGGATGTGGAAAACTTGCTGGCCAAGTTTGCAGACAAAACTAAGTTATGGGGAAAAGTGATCAAGCTAAGGGATAGGATGCAAAGTGAAGCAGATCTGGACAAGCTGGAAAGGTGGACAGAGCAGAACTGGATGAAGCTCAGTATGGCTACATGTAGAGTGCTTCATCTGGAAAGAAGTAACCAGCAACATGAATATAGGTCAGGAGGAGATGTTCTGTTAGAGGATGGTTTCAGGTTGGATGTAAGGAAGACTTTCTTTATGGTAAGGGGGACCAGAGTCTGGAATAGACTTCCCAAGGAGGTGGTGCAGTCCCCAACCTTGGAAATCTTCAAGAGCAGACTGGACAGACACATTGCTGGGATCGTTTAATCTTAGCAGTATTCCTGCCCAGAGCAGGGGGGTTGGACTCGATGATCTTTCAAGATCCTTTCCAGCCCTTGATTTCTATGATCCTGTGATTATGCCCTTACATGCTGTGCAGACCCATCCAGGCCATAATCCATGACAATATCTCTCCCTCTCACATTTCTTGACCCAACACTTAGAACCCTTTGTTTGAGACTTTGGGCAAATCACCTCACCCCTGTCTGTCTCATTTTCCAATTCCATAAAACAAGGATAATGTTCCTTAGCATCCTCTGTAAACTCCTTTAAGGACTATAGATAAAATATCTATAATAAAGTGTGTTATTGTTGTCCTCTTCTCCTAAGGGACCATCACCATTAAAAATGTGGTTTCTTCTAAAATGTGTAATGCTGTCTTGGCCACTTTTCTATACCATTTCTATAGCCAAGGAGGTAGGTCAAAGAGGAATGTAAATTGTTTAGGTTGTAGAAGCTCAGTGCTTATAAATAGCAATTTTTAAATCCATTTCTTGGGAAATAAAGTCCTGACAGTTTTTGTACCTTTGACTTAGATTCTAAGATTCCTTTACATTCAAGTGTATGATCTCTTCAGTCCACTAGAGTTCACTAACCAATTTCCATAATTTCCCATAGATTTTTTTTAAAATAGAAAACTCTATTTAAAAAAATTAAAAAATAGAGAATTTAAAAAAATCAATTTGAACTATGTTTGTTTTCAACTAGATCAACATGTGATCATTTGTTTTATGATTATTTTCTGAATTGCTCTTTTATAAAAACCATACCAAAACTAAATCTAAAATAGCATTAACATTTGTTGACTTGGTGATTCTTTTTAGGCTACCTCATCGTAGAAGAAGTGCCTAACAACTACTTATGCCATTTGTTCTCTAGTCTATACTTAAGAAGTTAGTTTCCTAAAGTGAAGCAATGCCTAGTCCTCTGTCTAATAATATCAAGGCATTCTATAGCCATATCCGAACCCAGCCCTCGGGGTCCTCTTAACATTACCCTAGAAGAACCTAGCTTACAGTTCTTTCCTAAGGCAGTTTTGGAGCTGTACAATGATGACAATCGCACTGGATTAGATAGGGTAATAACTCTAAGGCAGGCTTGTCCAACATACGGCCTGCGGGCTGTCATGCGGCCAGCCGAGGCATTTTGTGAGGCCCGCGGTGCTGCAACGGGGAACGAAAGTAAACAACGTTTACTTTCATTCCCACCCCTTGTCCCTCCACCGGCCCCTCAGCAGCTTCCTAATGGCTGCTGAAGGGCTGGGGAAGGGACAAGGTTCCCACACGCACCGCGTCAGCTTGACGTTGCTGATGTGGAGCGTGTGGGAAGAGGAGCAGCTGTATGCCGCTCGGGACAGGATGAGCCCAGCTGGAGCAGCAGGGGCTCAGCTGCGCTTTCCCTACCCGCGCCGGTCAGTCCCGAGCGGCACGCGGCTCCGCTGCCGCTTCTGCCGGCTGGTGCAGACCTGGCCAGCCTCCGCCCGTCCCCAGCAGCACCTGGGAAGTCAGCATGGGGGGGGCGCTCAGCAGGCGGAGTCCTGGCATGACCTGTGCGGGGTGAGGCGGCAGGAGTCGGTGTCTGCCAGACCCCGCACCCTGGGCTCGCAGCACTGAGGCCACCGGGGCTGCGTGCGCAGGTGGCCAGGCACCACGGTGAGAGGGGCCATGCGGGCAGACGGGTGAGGGGCTGCGGTGCAGCAGCCGCCTCATTCCAGTCCCCCTCAGGCAGCGCCGGCTCATGGGGCTGCACTGCTCCGGGGATGGAGATGTGGAGCTATTTATTTCTCCCCTTCAGCCTCTGGGGCAGTAGCTGCCTGGATGCAGAATGGGTTCCTCCTGCCCCTGCCCACCAGCAGCTACCATGAACCTTGCAGTAACAGACAGATGCAGTAGGGCTACACAGGCAGGGTCTGTCTGGCCCAGAACAGAGGGTGTTTGAATATGGCTCTCTGGCCCACTGGGTGATAAAAAGTTCATGATCCGGCCCCACATTCGAAAAGGTTGGACACCCCTGCTCTAAGACCTATAAACCATCATGGCCTATCTTTGCTTTCTTTTGTGTGTAGATTGATTGTTCCATTACTGTCCAGTACAAGAATGTTTTCACCTTCCTCTGATTCTTCTATTGTTATGTACTGTTAGAAGTAGGATGAAGGGAAGGCTAGACCAGTGGTCTCCAAAGTGGGGTGCACGCACCCCAGGGGGTGCACAAGATGATCCATTGGGGTGCAGGAAGAAAATATTAGAACTTCTATTTATATTTATATAAATATACATGTGTTGCGGGTGCGTGCTCAAAAGTTTTTTACTGATGGGGTGCACGATCAAAAAAGTTTGGAGACCACTGGGTCTGAGCTGAGGTTGCATTACTGTTTGTAAATGGAAGAGGGAAAGGTCTCAGGCTATTGCTGATGACAAACAAGGCCCAGATTTGATTTCCTTCTAGGGCTCTCAAATCATCCATCATGGAATGAACCTTTTACTTTAAATGTGTTCATTAAGAGGAATGTAAAAATGGCTTCAAATTTCCTGTGCTCCTTGAACTCCTCTGTGCTCACTGAAGTGATCTCTTCCCACCCGTCTTTGAGGTCACATCCCCTATGTTGTTATCAACTGCTATTCATTATATTGACCATGACTTTACCATCAGTGACTTGCTTATAGAATAAAAACATTTCTGCCATACATATCAGCTGGCAGGTTTCCCTTTTCCAATGACCCTGTCAAATGTTCTCTCAGCTGACCCTTACTTGTGACATCAATAAATAGTACTTTGCAAGTAACAACTTTATCATCTATAAAAATTTATGTAGTTCTGTATGTTTGCCACCACCTAAAAATAAACTGCACTGTTTTTCCTTGGAAAAAAAGAACCAAGGTCAGGATGTTGTCCTGTTAGTATAACGTGACATACAGTCATGATGGCATTCCCTATTTATGCCAGTGTATGTGAGAAATACCAACAAAAGTCATTTGACAGGACACAGAATTGACACAAGAGTTTAAAGAATTCTGCTTGAAAACGTTAATGAAATGCTGGGGCCAGGGTTTCTTAGGGCGATATCTTTTATTGGACCAGCTACTTAGGTGGGGTAAAATTAGACAAGTTTTCAAATGCAAGACATTCTTCAGCAGGTCTTTGATCATAGGAACCAGGCACAGTGTCATTCTTACAGTATCAATGAAATGCTAAGCAGTTGCGTGATGGTTGCAGCTTCAGGTTGGTTGCTGATCTTGTTTACAACTGAGCTTACTGTAACTGTAGTTACCTTTTTTCTGTTGTTTGACATGAAAGTCTTTACCTTTCATCGCAGAAGACAAGTGCAGTGCAGCTATTTATGTATAGAGAGATGCCAGTTACATACAGTCAGGTTCTGCTGTTTCCCCAGACCAGATTCATGCTATAGCAAACTTCAAAAAAAGGATACACATAAATAATAAAATGTTTCTTGGGCATTATTTTCCCACAGATCCTTGGTACTGTTTGTAGAGATGTCTATTTTAGGGACAGGTTGTGCCACTGAAGCATAGATTTATGCTGAGGAAAGTATCAAGTTTCCTGGCCTTGGGGAGCTTTGGGAAGGACATGAGGAACTCACCTGTTGCACTAAATCTCTTAGGATACTGGTGACCTGTAAGTACCAACTGGGCCCCTCCCTACCAGTTCCTAACTTCTTCATAGCTGGGTAGTATCTGTGCTGACCTTTCTCTGCTACTTCTTTTAAAAAGTACATCTCAAGACTGTTTTCACATATCCAATTTCAAGTCTTCATCAGCCACTGAGACACTTGAGTAAAATCGGAAAATGTTCTTTTCTCACTCACTTGTATAATCTTGTCGATAATACTATCACTGGTTACTGTAAAAATGATGATTTTCCCTCATACCAAGAATCCTAATGTAGGTTGAGGCACAGTAGGTAGGAGCAGATGACCTCATTAAATAAAAGTTATGTGGCAGATTATTATAAGCAACTGGGAAGAAGATGGGATCATAGGATTATAGGAAAGTAGGGCTGGATAGGACCTCATGAAGTCACCTAGTCCAGACTTCTGCTCACAGTAGGTTCACCCTTGACTAAACCATTCCAGTCAAGTCTCTGTTTAACTTGCTCTTGAAAATTTCCAAGGGTGGAGATTCCACCCAACTTCTTTCAGTAGCTGGGTCCAAAGTTTAACCACCCCAAGCTCTTTTTAATCTCCAACCAAAATTTCCTGTGGTGGTTTGAGGCCACTGCTAGTAATCCTATCCCCTACAGCCACAGAGAAAAGGCTATCTCCATCCTTTTTATAAGTGCCCTTCCATTATAGGAAGACTGTTATCAATCCCCAACTAGTCTTCTCTTCTCCATACAAAATAGTTTTAGCTTTCAGTCTTGCATCATAAGTCTGGTTTCTCAAGCCTTTAACCATCATTTTGTTGCTCTCCTCATTTTTGCCCATTTTTAATAAAACCAAAGGGTATCTTTACACATGCTGCAGGGATTGGAGGGGGGGAGAGGGGCGGGCACTTTAATTAGATCATCTCTTGGGAGCCAGTCTAATTAAAGTACCCACAGTGCCTTGTGAATTTAGCATACCGTGCTTCAAAATGGCAGTAGGCATGCTGGTGCTTTAACTAAAGCTTGTTCAACAAGCCTTAGTTAAAGTGGCCCCATCACCATTTTGAAGCATGGGGAAACTGAACATAAGAGACACAGAGGCTGCTGAAGTGTGCTAATTAGCATGCTCCAGCACACTCGATAAATTGAGTCTGCTGCAATGTGCTGTAATTACAGCGTGTTGGAGCAGGCATCCTGTGCATCTACAGCCTATGACGTAGATGGCTTGCAGTGTCTTGTGACTCAATAGTCCAATCTGAGATTTTCATGATCTGTGGCAGTGGTTACAAGAGTATCTGTCATGATTGGGTGGTTTGGAAGCTGCTTGTTTCCTACAGACTCTTTTCTCTTCAAGCAACTGGAGTCAGTTCCTGTAATGGCCAAATTGCATATCAAGAGACTTTAATACCCTCATGGTGACAGTGATGCCACTTGTTCTGATTGCTTGCCAAGGTTCCCTATTGGTCAGGATCAATTCCAAATGCCTTCTCATCTCACTTGCATGTGTCTTTGTAGTGAAGCTTGGGACATCCAGTTGTTCTTGTTCCCTCCAATAGTTCCCCACACAGCGTATCTTTGGGTATATGTCCATCTTCCAATCTGCTCAGATGGCCTAGCCAGCACAGTCATCTGTTTGAGTAGGGTTGTCACACTTGGTAAATTTACTCTTTGAAGAACGCATTGGTAACTTTATCTTGCCAATTGATATGGAGTATGCGGCATAAGCAGCACAGGTAGAAGCTGTTTAATCTTTTCTCTTGATATGCATAAGTTGTCCATGTTTCCCTATCATACATGAAAGTGCTGAGTACACAAGCTTTGTACACTTGCATTTTGGTTTTGATGGTAAGCTTTGAGCTGTTCCATTCTCTTTTAGTTAGGCTTCCACCACCTTCAGCAGACTTTCTGATATGAACATTAAGTTCTTCATCCAGTTAAGAAATCTGTGACCAGCAGAGTTACAGATGGAGGCATAGTATTTAAAATCCTAATACTGATTTTAGTTTATTACTAAATGGAAATTATAGAACTGTCAGTATTAATTTAGAGAAAGTATAAGCCTTGTATACATATTTCCGTTCTGTATTTTGGAAGTAGTCAGATGTATTTATATCAGGTAAAATGTTATATCAATAACTAAGGCAGATATTAAGGAGAAGCTACTAAAGCTAGTAGCTTTTAGATAAATTGTTCCAAGTAATTTTCATCGAAGATTTGTTGTAAAACAGCTCACCAAAGAGTTTCATGGGCCATTAATGTTGAGGTTTTAGAAAATATTGGAACTTGCAAGTTCCAGAGGACTGGAAAAAAGTAATGTGCCAGCATCCTCGGCCCAGCTCTGGCCTTTGCCCGGGGCAGAGCAAAAGATTGGGGCTGAGGCTGTCCCCCAAGAGGAGCCCTTGAGACTGCAGCGACCAGTACAGGTGGGATTCCTCCTCCATCTCTGGAGAGCCCTCCTTCTGCCAGGTCACTGCCATCACCCAGCCCACAGGCCCCTGAAGTGAGGAGACTGCCTCCTAGACCCACATGGCATCCTGGAGGTGAAGGATCTCCTCCTCTTCCTCCCTATTTTCTTTCACTAATTGGCTGAACTCAGGAGGGTTGTTTTTTCAACCAGTCAGATTCAGATCTCTAATGAGGGTCAGGCTGTATTGGGCCCTTATCTGAACCCGGTGAAGCCTTATTTTGTCCACATCACCTGGTCTAATGGCCCCCTGTGCCACCACTCTCTGCATGAGTGCCTGGTACCTCCTGAATCTGGGGGGGCACCTGCAGAAGCCTCCGAGAGTGGCAGCCCTGTCGGGGGGGCACCAGCCCTGCCAACAGGGTCGGTGTCAGCTGTCGTGGGGGCACCAGCCCCGAAGGGGGGGCATGTGCACCCTCTACCAGTTGCCTATGACTCTGCAACACCTGCTCTAAACGTAGCAGGTATGAGGACGCAGCCTCGTCTTGGTGTTGAAATGTGCTAAGGAGCTCATCATATGCTCCCCAGCCTTGGGTTGGCTATCCAAATACATCCTGCAAACTTTGCAGGCATTGTTGTGTGGTCATACCAGGGTATTGGAGTTTAGCAGTCCTGATGACTCCAGAAGCAGGATCTCTTAGCACATCAAGGAGCCAGCAATGTTTCTCCTCATCTGGTATTTCCCAAGTCATTAAAGTCTCCTGTATATGGGTGATCCAAGATTTGAATCCTTCTCCCACGTGGACTGGGAGACTGTGCGAGAAAGTCCACAGTCTTTTAAATGCAGCTTGGTTATTGGAGGCATTGGCCACCTCCTTGAGGATCTGCTGCAATGTTGCCACCCATTCAGAAGTGGCACTGGGGGATCCTGTTGCCCCTCCTGGCCCTGAGGATCCTTGCCCCCCATTTTCCCCAGAAGGCTGTGGGTTGTCATACTCTGACATATTTCCTCTTCTGATCCTTTATAGAGATGCGAAGCACTTAGTGCTGCTCAGTTACCCGCTGACAAGCCCCCAAAATGTAGCCTGGGCATACACAGGGTATGTATCCCACCTTCTTTGAATTGAAGAGGAGTGTCAGCAGGCAGAGGTGCTGTGGGAGGGAACTGTCAACTGCACAGTTTCCCCTCAGTTCCCTATCGGGTTAGGCCAGGACTCAACTGCTTAACTATATACAGGTTTTTATAGATTTCATAGATTGCAGAGTCAGAAGGGACCCAATGGATCATTGTGTCTGACCCCCTGCCCTGGCAGGAAAGAGGACTGACATCAGATGACCCCAGCCTTTATTTTATTAATTAATAAAATAAAGTTATACACACACACATATTTATGTATCTGTGTATATACACACACACACATATCTACAGATAAGTGATCACTTATTCAGTGATACAGGACTATATTATATACATGACTTATACCTCCTATAGAACTTTAACCCACACAGGTAAGTAACAGATCTGGAACCGGTAAGTATAAGCAAACACAGCTAAATATAGCACATCAACAGGGATAAACGCAATTGCCTAATTACAGTCCATGAAAGAACGGAGTCATGTATTCAGTGGAAATCAAAAATACAAATCAAATACACTTGTATAACAGTGAAACCTCAACTGACAAAATATACAGTGCAAATGACAAAATATGAGGCACCCACTCACCCTTCCAGGTGTTGAAGGTGGTACTATGCTAGGGTCTCCCCATCCAATGAGGGGAAGCCTGGCTGCAGCTCTGCCAGGGGAAAATGGGATGACGCTCCTGAGCATTGGGTTGCAGACGCAAGCTGCCTCAAGCGACTTTCAGGGTCTGGGCTCCATGCACTGATCCATGCGCTGGTCCCCGATCTCTTGCTGGGGTTGCAGACCCGAACCACCTTAAGCAGCTTCTGGGGTCTGGGCTCCATGCACCGATCCATACACCAGTCTCTGGGCCTCTGCCAGGGGATATTCAACAATGACAGGAAGTTGAAAATGGACAAACTGAGACTAAAAATTTTTAACTGGCTAGGAAAATTGTAATTAGAGCAAATTTACCATTATTACCACAGATTCTCCACTGCTGAAAAATTTAAAATCAGGAATAGATATTTTTTACCTAAGAGATGCTGTAGTTGCAACAGGTATTTGCTCAGGGAAGTCCTATTGACTGTAATGAGCAGGAGACCAAAGAAGATGATCACAGTGGTCCCTGTTAGTATTATAATTTATGAATTGAGGCCCTGGAATGAGAGAGATTTTTCAATAGACTTATTTTCAAATCTCTTAAATTCTCTTTGCCTCAGTTCCTCATTTGTAGACTGTGGATAATACCTATTTCCTACTTTTGGTCTATCCTTAGTCTGCAATTTCTATTTAGAGTGTAATTTTTTGGAGCAAAAGTTGTATACTATGTGTATGTAAAGTGCACAATAATCTCCTTATCTTGGTTAGAGCCTATAGATACCACCAGACCAGAAGAAAATAAATAATCTTGGCAATAAGTTATAAATATTTAGTGATGTCTATGGCACCCTCAACTTTTGAGGTTTTGTCATTGTATTTTTAAGATCTGATTTTTATAGTGAATATGGAATAAAAAATAGGGTTATTCTCAAAACATCAGTACATTAAATTCTTTATTACTCTGTCAGTCATTTTCACATGATAATCCTAAACCAGGAAAGAAATATGTAATTTATAAATGGAATTAGGGCAAGTAGACATGTTAAAACACTTATTAATTACCTGCCTCATGAAACCATGGCAAAATGATTTTGATTCAGATCACCATCTTTAATTAAAATGAGCCTTCCAGTCTGGGCTAACTTTTAACCAATGGATGTCATTGTTGTTCTGTAACATGCCTGAAACAGTATTCAGCTGACAGGGGAGAAAAGCTTGCCTGTTTGAAAGACAGATTTTTGAGAATGAAAGTCAGAGGTGCTATATTCCAGCTGTACATGGAATGAGCATTTAAACATTAGGAAGAGAGTTCAGAATATTGCAACATACTAGAAAAGAAGATGCATGTAACTTGTTAAAAAAAAAAGCCTATTCACTGTGAGAAAAAATTGCATTAGTTTTACCCAACCCTTCTGTTTACATATAAATTATAGTACTAGTATAGAAAAGTGTAGGGTAACCAGGAAAGAGAAGAAGCATAAAAGGAGAAGAGAGGTTCTTTTGTGACCTAAACAAGCTGTCAATGCAAGACATTCTTCATTAACTTCATTCCAATCATGCAGTTGATCCAATAAAAGATATCACCCCTGCAAAAAATTCTTGCTTCTTAGATGAATTAAATTAATTAAAATCAGCAAAACCCAATTTCACTTACCCTGTAGTATCTAAGGAACAATTTAAAGCAATCTTTGAACCATTAGTAGCTATCTTCAAGGAGGATAAGAAATGTCTCGGAGGACTACGAGAAGGTGGGTCCACCACAGGTCAAAAAATGGTCTCAAAGGCTGCATCTACATGAGAGCACATGTGCATTTTGCAGCACCTTAAAAGCTTTTGAGGTGCTGCAAGAGACACCCTGTGCATGTGATTTGGTTCTCCGCCCTGCAGATTTAGAAACTGAGCAATCACAGTATAAAAAAAAGGGCTCAGAAAAAAGCAGGGTGGCACATGTGGCAGCAGAATGCAGCCCCCAAAACCAGAGCCTGGCCAGCCAGAGCCTGATCTGGCTGTCAGCCAGGCTCCATGTGCCTGGATCGCTGCCACTAGAGCCCCGGGATCCCCCCAGGACCCCAGGTAAGGATTCTGGGGCCTGCCCAGGTGCAGGCTCCAGCCTCCTTTACCCTTCCTGGAGCATTTCTTCCTGTGCTAACCTGCACCCCCATGTGCAGGGGCATGCAGTGGGGCAAAAAGCAACAACACATATTTGTGGTGTTGCTTTTCCCCACTGTTGTAGTTGCATACCCCTGCTCGTGGAGAAGCAGCCAAAGAGAGCAAGCAAGAAGAACCAGACATGCCTCTAAGAGAGGGAATGCTGGGTTTTTGTCTCTGCTGTCCAGAGCTGTTTCTGCCTGTAGATTACCATCATTGCCTTAAAAAAACAGAAGGAGAGATGAGAGAAAATAGAAAGAGTAGAGAAGGACTCTCCCCACCCAGCAGCGACTTAAGCACTAGGCTGCAGGGGTAACATTTTTTTGTTTGTTCTTCTTAGCTGCCCAGTGGCCAAGCTTTACCAAGGAGACGTTAGGGAGTGGAGAAGAGTACCCTCTTATGCTATAGTTTGGGGGTTATGAGAGTTCAAATACTTCTGCCCCGAGTGAATGCACTAACCACTAGGCTATTGGGCAAACAGATTGTGGCTGAAATTAGCGCTGTTGATGGGAACTGGCCACATTTTTATCTGTCTAATGACTGGAGCCATTCCCAAGTGATAGAGTTTTTTAAGTGTTTTCTAAGAATATTTTGAATTGCAGAGGAACTTAGACAGGGCTGAGTCTTACAAGTAGCTGTGTCCGGTAATATACGAGACTGAGTAGAGATGCTGAATTAATATGTAGGCAATTTGAATCTGGCCCCCATGTACATTGCAGTATGGAATAATAATAAAGCTAATTTACAAGGGGAAAAATGTTAGTTATTTAGAAAAGCTTCTTAACAATAAACCTAGTTAAACACCAGAAGAAACCATCCACTGTGGCTGCAGTATCCCTATCCCTGTGTTAGCTCCTGCTGGGGCCAGGAGGCAGCCCGGGAGGGCTGCTCTCAGTGCCCCATGCTAAATCATGCCAGGGACCAGAGGTAGCCCAGTGGGGCTGCTTCCTGGTGCCCCACGCTAGATTGCTGGGCTGCCTCCCACCCCCAGTGTGATCTAGCACAGGGCAGTGGGAAGCAGCCCAGCTGGGCTGCCTTCCACCCCCAGCAGGATGTAGCGTGGGGCACCAGGAAGCAGCTCAGACAGGCTGCCTCCCAGCCCCACCGCGACTAAAGGGGACGCAAGAGGTCATCTAATCCAGTCTCTAGCTCAAGACAATTATTAGGGGTGTGTGAAATTTCACCAGTCATTTCTGACACTGTTTTGACCAATTTCAAGGTCGAAACAGCAAAATTGGTATGAAACAAAGGCCGTCGAAATAGTCTCAAAACAAAATGAGGCTGGTCGAAACATTTTGAAATGCTTTTGCACTGCTTTAATGGTGTTGGTGTTTGCACACCTCTGTGTATTGCACATTAATTCCAGCTGTTGTAGGAAATTTGGTGATATAATGCATCTTAAATGACTTGGGGCGTAGCAAACTAAGACTCCTTTGAGGAGTTTTAGTTTGCTGCCCTTTCAGCCATGGAGTGAAGCACCA
>NW_017729024.1:155880838-155892415 GCF_001723915.1 Gavialis gangeticus | reverse complement strand
GCCATGGAGTGAAGCACCAGGCTCTGTGCAGCTCCACAGCTCTGCAGGAAGCCCTGAGGGCAGCCTAGCAGTAGCCCAGGGAAGCAGGCTCCACCCAAGGAAAATAGCTAGCTTGATTTCCCCCCCCCACCCCCGCCCGCCAGCCTGCCTGCCTGAGCTGTGCAGGGGCTCAGTGCTTCCCTCTGTGGCTGTGGTGCACCCCAGCACTGCCTGAGCCATGTGCCTGCAGGTGGGTGCCACTGTGCTCTGCTGTCACAGAGGGAAACACCAGCCCTCCCCCCAGCCAGGGACTGCTCCACTCACTGGTAGCTTGCCCTCCCCTCCCTGCCAGAGAGGCAGGTAAGTCAGTGGGGTGTGTACATGACACAGGAATTTAATCAGCCTTAAATTAAACCCACCACTTCAATTCAGGGCCTCTGTGTCATCTACACATGCCCTAAAACTATAGTGTAATTTTGGAAATATTTCTTAATGGTTTTTATCAGATGGTCAATGCAGGAAGCTGTCATCCACCTTTAAAAAATCTTAATATATTTTTAAATTTAATGTTAAGCTAAATCATAAAATATGTTCACTGTATGCTCCCTAAAGGAGGATGCACCTCATCTGAAATTAGGGCCCCTCTACACAGGCAGGTAAAGGTGCAATGGGAGCCCCACAGTCGATGTCAGCTACCACAGTTGACACTGCCCCCACTGCAAGCCCTGTAGCCCAAGACAGTGTCCCTGCTGCAAGCTTTGCAGTTGAGGAGGTTCGCAAGCTTTGCAGCCAAGGAGGTTCGCAGTGCAGGGAGTCTTCTACCAGCTGCAAGTCCCACAGCTGACAGTGCTACCAACACTGTGAGCCTTGTCATTTGATGGGGCTCCCAGCCATGGGGGAGCACTTGGCCACACATTCAATTAATGGTGAACAAGCAAGAAAGTAATTACACATTTTTTTGTGGAATAACTTCATAGGTCATTGTTTAGCACACCATTTATAGTTGAATGTGTAGCTGGGTTGCATTTTTAAGGTGTGATTACCTGATTAATTATGCTTTAAGTGTAACATGTAGAGGGAGCCTTAGGCAAAGTACAGCAGTGAGATGGCATTTGGGGCTAATGGATGCAAACATTTCTACTTCTAGAATTATTTTAGAACACGCTTGCCACAACTCTACTTTTGACTCTTCAGTCCTAGAATGACTTCTCTTATGAATTACAACCTTGTGATATAAGAGAGGTGGGTGTCTGCCTGGCTTTGAAAGTTAAAATTGCTTTTAAAAGTGGTATTAGTCGCACTTATCTCTTCCTCTCAGGGGGAGCTGCAGTAGACAGATCTGAGGGGCATGCCTGAGACCATGAGCGTATTGGTATTAGGCCTCTAAGGTGATTTATGTTACAACTGTTTCAGCTTGTAGAGAACATGAAGTAGGAATGCTGTCCTTTACTGAGGTGCTCCCTAGTACAGAAGTGGCATCTGGTGTCTAGGTGGTGGCCTGGATTCCTAGTGAAAAGAGAGCAAATCTCTTAGAAGCAGGAACAGAGGAAATCAATTATTTTATGAAAGTTCTGTCACTATGTCCTTTTCTGATTGTAAAAGTAAATTATGTTTCCTTTAGGGAAAACAGGATGAAGTTTTTTGGGGTTTCTTTTGGCGGGGAGCGGGGTTTAATATCACTGTCATTCATTGCCCTATTATTAGAAGAGGGCAGACTATTTCAGATGAGTGGCTATGTACGATTCCCGCTTTTTCTAATTTTTTCTAAAATCCCATGCCAACTTGATGATGGGTCCTACAGGTAAAGAAACACTGTAGGACACTAAGACAAAGTCCAACCTACTGTATTTAGCCAAGTAGAGTAAAAAGTTTTTAATTGCTCGATAGGGCTGAATTTTCAAGGACATTCTTTTTTGTAGACATGCATATCACTGATTGGGGAAAACTTAAACTCCAATACTTTTACTTGCAGTACTCTACTTAGAGAACTGCAGTCCTTACTGGAATGGTTTAAGAAAAAGGAATGACGTACAGAGTGAATGATTATACGTGCAGTGATGTTCCCTTCACTTCTGTACTTTGCCTGACTAATTCTGTACTTTGCCTGACTTATTCAGAAGAGATGCATCTTCCTCTCAGGACCATATAATGAACTTATTTGATGATTTGAAAAGATTTTAAAATTTTTAACATGGATGGCATTCAATATCTTGGGCTGAGTCCAGAAGTGGAAATAAGATTTAAGCCATAAATCACAGCTTGACAATGAGCTTCCAATTGCTGTTAACAATCTGAAAAACATTCAACACTGGCTAATTCAGTCACACACTGGTTGGTTCGTTGCTTTTTGTTTACTGCATCCACAATCAAGAGGACACAGTAAGAATTTTTTTTTTATTAGAATTTTCCTCCCTCCCACATTCCCTTTTTCTTTCTTACTTTTCTTACTCTTTCTTACTCTTTGCCCACAGTTTGCTCCATTGTCTGTCCTGTTGTTTTTGCTGGCTCTTTTCCATCTGCCATTCTTTTGCGAGCTGTGTGACATGCAGTCTCAGTTTTATGTTCGTTTGAGTGGAACTTCTAAACCAATGACTTAGGGAGTAGGCTCAGATTTAAACAAGTGAGTTTGCCTACTGGTTGTAGTGACAACAGGGTTTTACCATCTGCCATGAAATATGGAATCCCACTTCAGCTTAAACAGAAGGCATTTAGTGAAGAAAATAATGCTGGAGAAAAACCAGCTTCTAACACAACTTAATTTCCAGCTTTGGCTTCCAGGTTTCCTGTAGGCTCCATGTTGTCTGGGCTTATATATAGGGCACAGAAATACTGTGCGGCTGAACACTATACTACAAGCTACATATTAAAACAACTGTGGCTGTTTACAGTCTTTATATATTTAATTACTAGTCTGTCTCTTTTCTACTGAGCTAACAAAATTATAACTGACAGCCTGTTTAGTTCTTTCTTCAGAGAGGACAGTGTTCTGAACTGTTCTTTTGCCATAAAAATGGTTTCTCCAGAACAGTTAAGTGAGCATATTGAAAGATGTTGGTTCGTCTTTGTAGTAAGCTAACACTTCTGGTCTTTGCGTTGTGTCTGTTTGAAAGAGGCCTTCATATACAGTCCTTTACTTCTGAGCAAAACAATATTAAAAAAAAAAGATTATGGAATATAAGTGGACTCAGTCACACATGCTAATTTAAACTGAGGTTTCAAGGATGTATTTGGCTTATAAGATGTAGCAATCTAAAAATGAATTGTTCAAGGGGAAGAAATGGGGATACAGATTATTTCCAGGAATTTTCCCTGCAAGATCTATGAACGGATATGATTATCTGATATGATTGCCTGGAATCAACTACATGAGATATTGAAATTTCAGGCAGGCAGAAAACTCCTTCCAAATGCCTGGAACCACGCTTACTGAAAACCCCATTTCTAGATGAGCAGTGGCATGTTCAGCACCTCGGACCTAGTCCAAAAGTAGAAATGTATATGCTGTAAATCACAGCTTGATAATGAGTCAAGGCCCAGATATGAATGTCTACTAGACCATTGTGACAGCTCTTTTCAAAAGCCCAGAAAAGCTATCCTGTCTAATTGTATAAGCTTTGTATTTATACCATATTCCTTTGCCATAGAACCTGATCATTTAACAAATATGTCAAGTGGAGTTCATCAGTTTTCCTTGTTCTCTCCCTTCTGTTCCAAGCAGTCAAATAATTTTTTGTTTTCTCAGCGAAACCTATTAAAGTGAATTGTTTTCCGCATCTCACATCATATTGTGAGGGCCGACAGATCCATTGTCACTCTCCTTTCTTGTAGGACATTTGTACTAACAGGCTAATAGCTGAGATGCTTTGTCCCATGCTACCTCAAATAACACAGTTATTACTGACAGCCTTAATGTTCTGGAGGTGCAAAATTGCCAGGACCAGCAGATTTTCTTTCTGAATAGAGTAAGGCCAGTGTCAGCGGGTCCGTCAAGTACCCCCTCTATCCTCGTAATTCCCACCTGCCACGACTTGGATCTTAAAGAAATGAAATAGGGAGAAAGTGGTTGTTACAGGAGGAAGTACCCGTGGGAAGTACCACAGTGAAATAAACTTACTTTTAGTGCTTTTATTCAATGGTTTGCTGTTGTTAACAGGAAACTCCTCTCTGTGGGAGATCACAGTCCAATGGGTTAATCTTGGGGTCTCCAGCCTCCTGGCCAGCCCCCATTCTAATGTTACAGTCAATGGATGCTGCGCCGCATTTTTCTATTTACCCTATTAGCAGCTTGTTACGGCCATGGTTAGTCCTGTCATTGCCACTAATGAGTCAATTAGCAGCTTGTTACAGCCGCCGCCTCTGGCTTTCTCCGGCAGAGCTGGCGTGCAGGCTCCGTGGCTTTCCCTTGACTTCCTGATCCTCGGTGTCCCACTTTCCTTGGGGGGTCCTAGACTCACCTGGACTCTTCAGGGGTCTGGGTAGGAGTCATCCCCCTCTTGCTGCCCCTTCGACTCACCGTGGCCTCCCCGACCTTTGACGTCAGCCTCGACTCCAGCCCGTGGCAAGGTTCCGCTTCTCCCTGCACTCACCGCCATTCCCTTGGAGTCAAGGTCAGCTGGTGTCTGGGCTCCGGGATCCCTTTGCTCCCTCTGATCCTGCGTCGAGTCCCACTTCCCTGTTCCTTCTGTCTGGAGGCTCGCTCTCTTGCAGCGCCTCTCTGTGCTCTCCAGTGTGGTGCCCAAAGGCGTCCCTCCTCCTCTTTCTCTTCGTCTTATCCCCCGGAGTCTGGTTGCCATTGGCTCCTTAAGGGCCTTGGCCCACCCTCCTCGTGGGGTAATTGTTTCCAGATGCCCCCGTTCCCTTAGCAACAGGGCCTCAATGGAGACCCTGTTGCAGCCAGGTACAGATGTTCAAAAAGTCCAAGGTGGAAGCGTGCAGGCTGCCTGCACTGACCAAGGCCAGCAGGTAGGGGCCTCCCAGCATGCCCCAAAAGCTCCCTGGGTGGCCAGAGACTCCTGAGCGTAGCTGAATGGTTGAGCCACCCCTGATTGGCTCACAGGCAAGGGTGAGCATGCCCTCTTCCTCCTGCTGCAGCACTGCAGACCCTCCCCCGTATCCATCCCTTGGTTTCCAGAAGAGTCCCAGAGTGAGCACCCACCATCATGACATGCCTCAGGGTCCTGGCCTGCTTGCACCTCACCATGGCATCTCAATGCCTGTGCCTAAGCAGGAAGACCCAGGATCTGAAGCAAATCCTGCTTGTCACCCAGTGTGAACTCTCACCAGAGGCTGTGGGACACCATGCGCACCCACCTGGAACCGATGCAGCAGTGGGTTGCCATCTTCATACCCATGAGCCAGCAGTTGACCATCCCATATAGAGCCACCCTGCACCCACCAAGCATCCTGGACTAGGCCATTGACTTTCATGTGTCCTACAAGGATGAGGCCATGGCCACTAGAGTTCTCTGGCACCACCTCTAGACAGTCAAGCAGTGGTACTGGGCCAATGCCACTAGCAGTGACTGGTGAGAGTCGATCATCTTGGGCTCCTGGGAAGACAAACGGTAGGTCCAGACCTTCCATGTGTGCTGGGCCATCTTCAGATGCTGCATGATGGTGGAGTGCACCTTTGGGCACCTTAAGGTACAATGATGCCAGTGCACACTTCGAGGTGGACGAGGAAAACTTGCTGTGGCTCATCACCAGTGCGTGTGGCCTCCGCAACATCTGTGAAACCAGGGAGAAAGCCTTCTGCCAAGGCTGAGCCAAGAAGGCACAGGACACATACTAGTTATGGTAGCATGAGCATATGGGGCAGGGATGGGGGAGAGGGGGAGCCCTCTGCTGATGGTGGGGGCACTAGCCCTGCACAATGGCAGGCAATCTGGATCGGCAAAGCCCTGTCTAACTACCTGCTCCCCCTCAAGGATCAGGAGCCCTCCCTGGATGAGTAGGGCTGGAGTACTTTGAGTGCCCATGCCCTGGTGCTCGGCCGTAGGTCTCCTGCTCTGCACTCCTCTGGCCCTGCAACCCAGGCAACAATGCCCACAAGCTAGGCTGCTTGCACACCATTCCTCTTTCCCACCCCCCCAATCCCCAGGGACACACAGCAGGGTACAAGGGAATGTGACATGAGGAAAAGACGTGCCTGAGTTTTAAAAAAATGTTGCAGGTGCCAAACTTTTTGTGTATGGAATTAAAACCTGTTGAACATTGCCCATGTCTCATCTTAGTCCTTCCTCCTAATTAACACAAACCAAGCAAACCTTTGGAAGGCACAGGGGAGGGTGGTGTTGAGAAAAGGATGAACGAACATGGAAGGGGTGGTTAGGATGGGGAGGGATTAGGGTAGAAGGAATGTTGCAAGGGCTGAACTCAAGAAACACAAAACCCTGAAGGGGAGTCATGGGTTATGGGGGCTTTTCATCTGGCACGCTACTCCCCAAACTTGGGATTAAAGACCAGGGACTTCTCCATGTAGGAGCTGGATGGGTGGGTGATCCAAGACCCACTGTCTAATTGACAGGGCTGCTGGGTGGGGCTGGGGGCAGGAGATGGCTGCTGGACTGGGGGAGAAGAAGGCTGTGGGGCAAGAGGTATCACCACAGCAGGCACTATGCACTCCTGGCTCTCCCTCATGGCACGTCCAGCGCCTCAGCCCCTGCCTCCAGAGCCCATGATCTTACTTTGAGGACCCTGGACCCATGGCCCCTGGCCCATGTCATGCAGCATTCCTAAGTCCAGGGGCTGCCTATCCCCATCAAGGTTGCACCACTTCTCTCCTGACCTGGGGAGGAGGGAAGCCACAGGGCACAGTGGGGAGCATTCCTTGCCAGCCAGCTTCTAGGAGTCCCTCCAGTAGGACTTCTGTTCATGTTATGCCTGGGAAGAATCCCTTGAGTGGGACATGGCATCCCCTCCCAGTGCTCCCAGCCAGGAGATTTACCAGCTGTCTGTGGGAGGCAGCACTGGTACCAGTCATGGGTGTCATAGATGGATGCAAAGCAATCCAGGACCCTGTCCATAAACTCCCAATCCTGCTGCTGTGACTCTCTCAGCTCTGCAGTAGCATGAATTGCCTCCCACAAACAGTGGGTGGTCATCTCGACCCCCGCATTCCTGTGCATTGGTAGCCTGGGTGTAGGCATCCCCCAGCCTGAGCATGTCCCTCCTCTACATCTTGTCTCTCCTCATGCCAGTCGCACAGCTCTTGGGACCAGGAGTCAGTAGTGCACACCTGGAGCTCAGAGGTAGCAACCAAGGCTTGCAGCATCTTCTCCTTGCTTCTTCAATGCCTCCTCTGGATAGCTCTCATGTGCTCTGCTGCTGTGTGGGGCCCTGGCCTTGGACCAGCATTGCCTCTACCATGCACTGTACTCCCTTGCACAGGTGGTGTCTCTGCAGAAAGACAGGAGAGACACAGAGCCTTTGTGAGAGGTTGCAACTTTTACTGATAAAAATGAAGTATAAAGGGAAATGTCTCGGACCCTCTCATCACTTGCCTGGGCAGTTATGCGGAAACACCGAGGGAGCTATAGTGAATCTCATTTGGACCTTTCCCCAACCCAAGGCTGGGAGTCATGTTTCTGGTCTCCACCCAACACAGCAGAGACCATGGTCCTGGCTGTGCTGCAGATGGGAAGCAGGACCTTCAGCAGGGTAAAGATGGGTTAATGGGAAGGGAGGCCCAGATCCTGCTTCAGGCACTGCAATGGGCACCTGCTTCACTCCCTCAGAGGGTCCAGGGACCCTGGATTCCACGGGGACTTGGACCATCCCTGGAGTGGGCAGGGCCTGACTACTCTGGGGAATACCAGTGGAAGTCTTTTTCCCTTCCTTCCCTTTCAGGAGAGGCATTTCCTGCAGGAACAAAGCCTAGGTCCTGACATTATCCTGATCAGCCCTGGCTGGGATGGCAAAGTTCTTACACTGTCCTCTCTCCTGTGCTTCTCTTCCAGGAGAGATGGTTTGGCACTGTGTCACTGCTACACTGGGTCTCTGCTTCCAAATTTCCCTGGTGAAAGCTGGGTCCAGAGGAATGAGTTCTCCCCTACTCCTGGGGGAGCTCCAGCCAATGCGCCATTCTCATGCTGAAGTACCTGGTTCCCCAGGAGGAGCTGGAGGGGAGCCATCTGCTTTGATGGTACACCAGGGAAGCCTGGATTGCCGTTCAATGAAAGAATGCTTCTTGGGTGCTACCTGTGGCTCTGTTACGATGAGCTGACACTCCCAGAAGAGTTCACAATTTCCATTGTTATTGCCATGCTGCTGAGCCCATGACCTCACCATGGGGGTGGTTCCCCAGGCCCCAGCCACCTCAGAAGAATCCTGCTATTCATTGTCTTTGGCTTTACAGCACTATTCTCCTACTATGAATACTCTGGACTAGGATAGGGCTGTGACTGTGGGAAGGTGGGTGGGGGTTGCCTTGAGGGGTCAGTACAGTGACTACCTCTGTTATGAGACTCGGAGTTGTCTGGCACCCAAGGACTTTCCCCAGGGAGAGGATCATACAGGAGGGGGGAAAGTGCTGGAGTGCCACTTGCCAGCCTCTCCAGGTGCACAACTTGGGAGTCAATCTGGAGGTGGGACCAGATAGGCCTGAGATAATGGTTCTCACATGGGACTCCTGCCATCACATCTGTGCCTTTCTTGGACTGGGAGGGAGGGAGGGAGGGAAGGAAAAATTGCAGTTGACACTGGGAATTTTTTCTTGTTCCTGCTGTACTGTTACTCTGGTGGTCATCATAGATAGCTGTGTGTTATCTCCTGTCCCTGACCTCAGGGTTCTTTCTGACACCCAGGCCTGTGGTGCTGCCAAATGGAGCAGGACACTGAGTATCTGCATTTACACCTGTTTTATACACTTTGCCTGCAAGCTCAATACATTCTTTTAGTGTCTTTCCATGAGTGAGTGAGGGGAGAGAGAGCTGGTTCAGCACAACTGCTGTGGGCAGCTGCAGTGAGGCTCCACTTCTCTCAGGAGCTGAGTATGGCCCTGAGAGATGGGGCAGGGAGGTGTGAATGAGGCAGATTTATGTTCCCATAGAATGGCAGATGGGCTTCTAACCACCCAAAGCAAAACTGGGGAGAGGCCCTTGTGCCTCTGCTGCACTCTGTGATAGGAGACTGGGGCGGGGTGGGGGGAGGAGCTCCATGGTCTACTCACTGCTGAAAAACACAAACCTCTTGAGCATTTTGTGACTTGGAGCCCTGTGCTTTGAGCAGTCTGGGCAGGAAGATTCATCCTCCCCCCATGCCCCTCCATTCCTGGTCTCATGTCCCCCCCCACCAACAACAGCCTGAGAAGCCCTACTCCCTCTTCCTTTCCCTGTCTCCTTTTCTCCAGGGGCTCCACATTTCCTCAGGTCCTGGGTCCCCATCATGGCCACGTGAAGTGGAGGTAAACATACCATCCTGGGTTGCACTGCATCCTAGTTTTAGGCCTGAGCCATCAGCAGAAGTAGGGGGAGGGCTGGCTGCGGGGCCTGTGGGTCGTGCTGCAGAAGCGGCTGTTGCATTAGTGGGAGAGGGGCTAGGGGCCACTCTGCACAGCTGGGAGGGGAGCAGCAAGGTGTCAGAGGAGCAGGAGTGGAACAGCTTAGGCAACAGTGAGGGAAACAGTGTCCCAGGTCCTGGGTCCTCGCCTGTGGTCTGACAGTTGTGGATCTGGGCTGTGGGGGGAAGACTCCTATGAGGTGGAAGGCACAGGCCCAGACTCCAGGTCTTGGGTTGCCACTTCCATGCTGTCAGAGCTTTTCACCTGTTCCTGGGTGCCACCCTTCCTGCTTTCAGTCACACTTGAGAAGAAGTCCAGGGAGCTCAGTTCCAGCTGCAGGTGCACCTTGGCTCCCACATACTGTGATAATGTGGGGACCAGCACTAATAGGGCCAGCTCCATCAGCTGTGCTCTTACCCTGTGGCCCTTGGGGACCTACTCCTAGGCACCTTCTGGGGTTGTCCCACCTTCCCGGGGTCTTCCTGTGCGTCCTCTTCTGGCAGGGTCTGTACTGAAAACTCCTCCCATCCCCTGGTGGTGCCATAGGCGAGCACTCGATGGTCCTGCCCTTGGCAAGGAAGTGGGATAGCTCCCTATAGAAGGGCATGATCTACTTCTGGGATCCAGACCTTTTGTCAGCATCATGAATACTGGTATACTTCATCTTGATCAACTTTGTCTTGGCACAGTACTATAATCAGTCCCTGTTGTGGCCCCACTCCTGCATCTTCTGGGTGATGCACTTGAAGATATCCCTGTTCCAGTGCCCTTTCTGGAGGTGGTGCTGGATCTTCTTTTCATCCAAGATGGTGATGAGATCCACTATCTCCCCATAATCCCAGTTGTGTGACCAGAGATGGGTAGTCGGGGAGGATGGGACGGGGTCATCCATGGTCCACGAGGGTACCTGTGGGGGGTGGGTGAGGGTCTGACTGCAAGGGGGTGGATGGCAGGCTGGAAGGGTGGCAGGAAGACTGAAAGGGTGGATGGATAGAAGAAGCAGAGGATGCATGAAGGTGCAAGTTACAGCACATGGCTCTCCCTCTCCCTGAAGCTGGGTGTGGCTGCTGCCTTGGCCATCCTCACAACCTCAAACTTTCCAGGGGCTTCCAACCAACACCCAATGATTCTGGCAATGCCCCATGCCCTGGCCTTGAAATTTCTAGTGCTTTCTATCTGCAACACAGAGGCAGCTGGCCATGCCCCACCTACTACTGATTTTTCCAGCAGCATCCACCTACTTGCCCCAGTTTGTATGGTCAGTACTCCCTCCTCCTCCCCCCAACACACCTTTATTACTTTGGGATCCAGTAGATGTAGGCCAAAAAAGCCTTACAGCACTCCAGGTGCCGGTATCTGCTGGCAATGGCCAAGCCATGGAGGTCACAGGGTTGTCTCTGTGCAGGTCCAGTCCTAATTTTCTGTCCCCTGCCACCGTGACCTAACAGAGCCACCCACACTAGCTTTTGTTTGGGGGGACACCATGCTTGGGTCTGAGTTTCAGGGTGCCAGGTTCTGAGATGTGATTTGTGGGTGCCAGAGCTGAGCTGCCATTGGGGCTCTGCCCACATGCAGGGTCATGGGAGTCCCTGGGTAGGTATGCTGATGCCAGGGCTGGGCTGCTGCAGGGCTGTGCCCATGTGCGGTGGTTCTCCTGGACTCAGCATCAGGTCTGTGTGTACATCATGGGATGCTTTGTGACAAGGTGGGGGGCACAGCCCAGGGATACAGGTGTACAGGTGCCAGGGCTGGTGCTGGGGCACAGACACCTTCCTCCCCCCCCATCCCCCCAGTGTTATCTCACTATAGCTGACACAGCTGGCCAGGCAGGATGCAGAGCCAGGGGGATCATCTGTGCTGACTCAACTTTGTGACTCATAGAACCATGGAAGTGGGCACAACTGAGGGGAGCAACAGGCTACAGTTAGACCTAGATAGGTTACAAGGATGGGCGGAGGAGAACAGGATGGGGTTTAACACGGACAAGTGTAAGGTGATGCACCTGGGGAGGAACAATAGGCACCACACATACAGGCTGGGGAACTCCCCTCTTGTCAGCACGGAGGTGGAAAAGGATCTGGGAGTCATTATTGACTCCA
>NW_017729024.1:155880305-155880643 GCF_001723915.1 Gavialis gangeticus | reverse complement strand
TCTGACCAAGGCCGCATAGAGGGGAAGTATCACCTCCTGGGTTCTATTTGTCATGCATCTGCTGATGCATGATAAAGTGCAGTTAGCTTTGCTGATGATTTCATCACACTGACAACTCATGTTCATCTTGGAGTCCCCTATGACTCCGAATTTCCTTTCTGCTTGTGTGCTGCTGAGAGGGTCACTTCCTAGTCAGTAGGTGTGCTGGATATTTTTACACCCTAGGTGCAGTACTCTGCATTTGTCATTGTTGTACTGCATCCTATTGTGTACTGCCCACTTTTCTAACCTGCCCAGGTCTGCCTGCAATTGTTCTCTACCCTCCAGAGCGTGCACTT
>NW_017729024.1:155870722-155875305 GCF_001723915.1 Gavialis gangeticus | reverse complement strand
CATGATCAGAGGGCAGGAAAACAGGCCTTATGATGAGAGGCTGAGAGCTACGGGACTCTTCAGCCTGGAAAAGTGCAGGCTCAGGGGGGACCTGGTGGCTGCCTATAAGTATATAAGGGGTGTACATCAGAATCTGGGGGAATGCCTGTTTACCAGAGCGCCCCATGTGATGACAAGGTCAAATGGTCACAACCTTCTCCAAGACCATTTCAGGCTAGACATAAGGAAGAACTTCTTTACAGGACGTTTATCTTGCTGCGATCCTGTGACCCCAGCTGACTCCCTGCCCCTGGGGCAGGGGGGCTGAACGCAATGATCTTCCAAGGTCCCTTCCAGCCCTAATTTCTATGAAATCTATGAAAGATCCTTCTTGAAGTGTGGTGCCCAAAACTGGACACAGTACTCCAACTGCAGTCTGACCAAGGCCGCATAGAGGGGAAGTATCACCTCCTGGGTTCTATTTGTCATGCATCTGCTGATGCATGATAAAGTGCAGTTAGCTTTGCTGATGATTTCATCACACTGACAACTCATGTTCATCTTGGAGTCCCCTATGACTCCGAATTTCCTTTCTGCTTGTGTGCTGCTGAGAGGGTCACTTCCTAGTCAGTAGGTGTGCTGGATATTTTTACACCCTAGGTGCAGTACTCTGCATTTGTCATTGTTGTACTGCATCCTATTGTGTACTGCCCACTTTTCTAACCTGCCCAGGTCTGCCTGCAATTGTTCTCTACCCTCCAGAGCGTGCACTTCCCTCCACAATTTAGTATCATTCGCAAACTTGGACAGAGTATACTTCACACCCACATCCAAGTCACTGATGAAGATATTGAAGAGTATGGGTCCAAGGACCGAACCCTGTGGGATCCCACAACCCACATCCTTCCAGGTTAATACCAACCCATCTACTACCATGCTCTGGGTGCGACCCCTAAGCCAATTTGCCAGCCACTGAGCCATGTAAACTTCTATGTTACAGCCTCTTAATTTATTTATGAGACTGTGATGTGATACCATATCAAAGGCCTTGCTAAAAGCCAAGAAAATGACATCTACCTCTATTTCTTCATCTGTGTTTTGCACCCCTGTCACAAAAACAAAACCAGATAGGTCAGGCATGATCTACCTCAGGGGTGGGAAAAATATGGCCCGCAGGCCAGATCTGGCCCATGAGGCTCTTCTATCCGGCCTGCGGGGCCCCTAAAAAATTTAGAAAATTAATATTTATCTGTCTGTGGTTCCTGTAAAAAATGACAATAGGACCCAGGGAAAGCTTACACACTGGGCAGCTCAGAGGCAGTGGTGGCAAACACTGCCTGGTGCAGCAAGCTGGGAAGCAACAGCTTCTGCTGCCACAGTGCAGCCCCAATGGGTGAGCCCAGAGCCAGCGCCGTGCCCAGGCTGGCAGCAGGGGCAGGTTACAAGCTGGTGCTGAACACAGGAAAAGTGGCCCCTCACCCGTCCTGTGACCTGAGCACCATGCTGCAGCCAATTGCAGCCTGCATGGGGCTGCCTGAGCCTGCTTAGGACAGCCCTGTGCGGGTTGCGAGCAGCTGCATCAGGGAGCGCTGGCCACGGGGCAGGTGAGCGGCTGCTTTTCCCCACACTCAGCACCAGTTCATTCCCTGCCACAGAGCAGGGGGTCGGGGCTGCACACTGCCCCCCACCTGTACCACGGGACTGGGGGGGGCATTAGGAGTGAGCGGGTGCACGGGGCCCACACCGGTGTCCTGGGGCCAGTGCCAGTGGAGCCCAGAGCAGGAAGGCAGGAGTACAGAGTCCCATCCAGCAGGGGCTCTATGGAGCTGAGCCAGCTCCCCCCTATCCCAGCTGGTGCAGCCCAGCCCAGCTCCACAGACCCCTGCTAACCTGCGTCCTGCTCTGGACCCCACCGGCACTGGCCCTGAGACGACATCGGGACACTCGTCCCAAGATGGTGACCAAGGGGCGGGGCAACCCATGAGGCCCTCAACAGCTTGCCAAAACCGGGTAAGCGGCCCTCTGCCCGAAATAATTTGCTGCCCTGATCTACCTGCTATGAATACATGCTGGTTGCCCTGCTGCATTATTTTTCCCACTGAACTTCCACAAATATGATTCTTCATAATTTTTTCAAAGACCTTTCCAAGGATGGAGGTAAGACTGACTGGTGTATAATTACTCAGATCCTCCTTCCTCCTCTTCTTGAAATAGGGGCCACAATAAGGACCACATTGGCCCTTTTCCAGTCCTCTGGGGCCTGACCCAAGCGCCACAAGTGCTCAAACAGCTGTGCCAGTGGTTCTGCTATGACATAGGCAAATTCCTTCAGTGCTCTCAGATACAGCTGATTTGGGTCTGCTGACAAACACATCCAGTCTATCCACGTGACTCTACACTAAGTCAGCGTTGGCAGTTGGTGGGCTGGTGTCCCTCTGATGTGCATCTAACAACCCATTAGGAGACTTATCTTGACCCCTGTTCAAGAACACTGAGGCAAAAAACTCATTGAATAGCTCAGCCTTGTCCCCCCTGTCTATCATGAATTGCTCCATTTTGTTCAGTAGGGGTCCTATGCTGCCCTGCACCTTCCTTTTACTCCGTACATACCTAAAAAATACTTTTTCTTGTCTTTAATTTGTGTTGCCAGCCTCAGCTCTGTAGTTGCTTTGGCCTTTCTAACTGCCTCCCTGGAAGTACAGGCTAAGTAGGTATACTCCTCCTTGGTAGCTTTCCCCTGCTTCCACTGCCTATATGCCTTCTTTTTTGCCCTTAGACTCCCCTGGATTTAGCCAAGGAAGTTTTTTGGCTCCTTTCCCCCCATTTCCCTCATACTGGGATTGCCTCCCTCTGTGCCTGAAGGATCACTTCCTCTAGGAACAACCACTCTTCCTGGAATCCCATTTCACAAATACTCCTATCCATCATTGACTAGACTCCTAAGCACACCGAAGTCAGCCTTCCTAAAGTCGAGCACCCTTCCACCCTTCTAGTTATCTTACCCACCCTATGCTGCATGGTGAATTCAATTGATTGGTGGTCACTGTCCCCAAGGTGACCACAAATATGCAGCTCCCCTACCAGGTCATCCCCCATAGCCAACACCAAGTCCTGTAAGGCATTCCCCCTAGTGAGACCATGTGGCTCCTGCATTAGGTGAAGGTCCTGCACGCAGGTTAAGAACCTATGTGAACAATTGGATTTGGCTAACTGTTCCTCCCAGCAGATGTCAAGGTAGTTTAGGTCCCTCATGATAACCACATCCTTAGGCTGTATGGCCTCTGAGAATGCCTCAAGAATTCCAAGTCTAGCTCTTCATTCTGATGTGGTAGTCTGTAGCAGACCCCCTCCACCAAGTCCCTTTCCCCTGGATCTCCTTGTGTCCTCAACTTTCTCCTCCTCTGATCCCATTTTGATTAGGGTAGATGTATAATACTCCTTTACATAGAGAGCAACCCTGCCCCCTTTCTTCCCTACTCTGTTCCTTCTATACAACCTGTAGCCCTCAATGTGTACCGCCCAGTTATGGGTAGGATCCTGCCAGGTATTTCTTAGCCCTACTAAATCAAAGTTATTATCTGCAAGCAGAAGTGTGAGGTCTTCCTGCTTGTTCCCCAAGCTCCTAGCATTAGTAGAGAGGCACTTGAGCCCTCCAAATGGTGCCTTTGGTGCCCCTCTCCCCATTCTGATGCCCAAAGGGCCCCTTAGTACTTACCTAGGATGTACTGTTGCATGTTTCACAGTTTGTAGGTTCTAGACTCTCTCCATCTCCTGCCTCCCCATCCCCTGTTGAACTTAGTTTAAAGCCCAATGAAGGAGGTCAGCCAACCTGTAAGAAAAAAGACTCTTACCTTTTGTGAAGAGATGAAGCCCATCATGTACCAGGAGGTCCCTTGCAGAGAAGTACAGATCATGGTCCAGGAAGCCAAAACCTGCACAATGGCACCAGCTTCAGAGCCACGGGTTGACTTCTCTGACACAGTTGACATGATGCCTACTGTGACCACTGACTGGGAGGATTGACGAGAAGACCACCTGCAGCCCCATCTTCCTAAGCCTGGTTCCCAGAGCCCTGTAGTCACTCATGATATGGTCTGGACTACTCCAAACCATGACGACCTAGGGGCGCAGCCAGCTAGGTGCTCAGCTGGAGTAGCTGAGCATGAACCATGTTCCAGTACACCTCCCTGTGAGGGGGAGTTAGTGGCGACCTTTGAAGCAACCTGGGATACCGGTGGACTGTGATATAATTTGAGTTGCTAGAGGACCTGCTACAAACATTCTATAGACCAATCTAACCTAAATTGCTTAAGTTCAATACCACAATGCTCCAGGTCTATCTTAGACAGGGTTCTGCCATTTTTAAACCAGGCTCTATGTGCTCTGAAATTCTGTTCAGTTTCAGATGTAAACAAGATTCTGATCACTTATACTGGTATAAGTGTAATGTCTAAATCTGGCCTAAGGCAACTATATTTCTGTGTGATATATTGTATCGGATGTTTATTTGGGGGAGATCTTAGACAAGCTTTCGAGCATGAGGTGCCCTTCCTCATGTCTGGAAAAGCAGCAGACACAGCTTCACCTAAGTACCAGATAACCTG
>NW_017729024.1:155860475-155865722 GCF_001723915.1 Gavialis gangeticus | reverse complement strand
ATGGGGGGGGAGATCTTAGACAAGCTTTCGAGCATGAGGTGCCCTTCCTCATGTCTGGAAAAGCAGCAGACACAGCTTCACCTAAGTACCAGATAACCTGTATAAAGGTATGTTATTCAGAAGGTTGCAAATGGTAAATCCCCTGGAGATGATGATGTGTTTCTTGAGCAAGCTTAGAAGGAAGAAGTTACTGCATAGTTTGGCTTCCTTCTGCAAGTGGATATTCTGCAACCCTTTGGCTAACACAACACATTTTTGCAGCCTTTCACCATTCTTTTAAGGAGACTTTGTTTTATTTGCATATGGAGTTTTACACAAGTAGTTATTAGGGCTGTGTGAAATTTTGCCCAGTGTTTCAATGCGAAGCTGTTTTGATGAGTTTTGAGCTTGAAACAGCAAAACTGAAATGAAAAAAAGCCTTTGAAACAGCTTCGAAACAAAAGAAGGGCACTCAAAACATTTTAAAAGTTTTGAGACATTTTGACTTTCAAATCCAGGCTTACTTGGCTTCAACGCTGGTCCCAGCCAGCAGCACCAGCCTCCTGTCATCTGGCATGCAGATCGGGGGCCTGTGCCCCGGGAGGATTCCGGCACAGTCCCCTATGGGCAAAACGTTGAAACAGCATCAAAACAGTGAAACAATTTTGACAAAATGAAATGGATCAGTGCTTTTGAAACTAAATGAAACTTGAAATGAAACACTTTTCCATTGAAATGTCAAAATGAAAGTTGAAGCAGAATGATGCTGTTTTGCACAGCCCTAGTAATTATTCTATCTGCCTCTCTAAGATTTCTCCTAATATACAATTGGCCTAACCAAAGAGATCACCCTAAAAACTCATCTCATGTTTCCTAGACCATCTTAGCTACAACTTCACTCCAACTCTACCACAACATAATAACCCTGAAGTGGGACTTAGGCACTGAAAAGTAAGTGCCTAAATTTTGGGTGTCCTGTCACTTAAAATTTAAAGCCCAGAGTTGAGTTTTCAGGTTCCCAGCATAATGTGCAGGAAGAATTAGGTGCAGAAGAATGAGATCCACAAAAAGCATCTTGCTGAAAAGGGAACTACCTGCCTGAGGAGATAAAAGTGCCTGACTTTGAACTGCAGGGATCCCCTCTCCCTCCACTTGGGATTCACAGCTCTGACTTATCTCCTGGAAGTTGAAATCATAGAAATCATAGAAATTAAGTGCTGGAAGGGACTTTGAAAGATCATCAAGTCCAACCCCGCTGATCTGGGCAGGAATACTGCTGAGATCAAATGATCCCAGCAAGGTGTCCATCCAGTCTCCTCTTGGAGACTTCCAAGGTTGGGGACTACACCACCTGCTTGGGAAGTCTATTCCAGATTCTGGTCACCGTTACCATAAATAAGTTCTTCCTTGCATCCAACTTGAAACCATTCTCTAACAGTTTATGACCATTGCTCCTTGTCTTCCCCTGGGGCACCCAAGTGAACAGTTTTTCCACCAGCTCCCAACATTCACCCCTTACATACTTATAGATGGCCACCATGTCCCCCTTCAGTCTTATCTTCCCCAGGCTGAACAGTCCATTAATCTTTTTTCATAAGGTTTGTCCTCCAGGCCCTTAATCATTCTTGTGGCCCTTCTCTGGACCCTTTCAAGATTCTCCACACCTTTTTTGAAGTGTGGCACTGAGAACTGGATGCAGTACTTAAGTTGGGGTCTCATCTGTGTTGAAGAGAGAGGAAGCATCACTTCCTTAGCCCTGCTCCCGTTGCATCAGCTAATGCATCCCAGTATGCTGTTAGCTCTGTTGACTGCAGCATTGCACTGGCTGCTCATGTTCATCAGGTAACCAACTATAACCTCAAGGTCCCTTTCAACCATCATGCTGGCCAGGACATCTCCTCCCTCCTAACCTATATTCATGTTGCTGGTTTATTCTCCCAAGATGAAACACTCTGCATTTATCCTTATTGAACTGCATCTGGTCCTATTCTGCCCACCTTTCCAGCTTGTCCAGGTCTGCTTGGATCCACATCCTATCCGCTAGCATGACCGCTTTTGCCCATAACTTAGTATCATCTGCAAACTTGGCCAGTGTGCTTTCCACATTTTCATCTAAATTGTTGATAAAGATGTTGAACAGCACAGGGTCAAGAACTGAACCCTGTGGGACAGCACTAGCCACCTCTCACCAAGACAATATAGACCTGTCCACTAACACTCTCTGGGTTCAACCTCTTAGCCAGTTCCCAACCTACCTGACCATGGACCCTGCCAACCCACAATCCCTCTTTTTTTTTTTTATAAGTGCCATGGGAGACCATATCAAAGACCTTTTAAAGATCTAAGTATATGACATCAACTGTGTCACCCACATCTTTATCATAGAAAGAGATGAGGATGGTCAGACACCACTTGCCTACATTGAAACCATGTTGGCTATCCTTCAGCATTATGCCTTCTGTCAATCTCTCACAAATGGACTTCTGATCATTTTTTGTAAAATTTTACTCAATATCGAGGTCAAACTGACTGGCCTAAAGTTTCCCAGATCCGCCCTTGTCCTCTTCTTAAAGATTGGTACCACATTGGCCCTTTTCCAGTCTTCTGGGACCTCTCCCAAGCACCATGAGTCTTCAAATACCTTTGTCAATGGTCCTGCAATGACTCCAGCCCATCCCCTCAACACTCTTGGGTGTAGTCCATCCTGTCCTGCTGACTTGAGGACATTCAGTTGCTCTAAGTGCTCCCTCACCAGTTCGACACTGACCATTGGTTGGCAATCACCACCCCTGCATCCATCCAGTATCTAACCAGGCAGTCAGCCAGCATTTGCATGCAGGAACACTGATGCAAAGTATTGATTAAAGAGTTCAGCTTTCTCCTGACTGACTACTATCACCTGTCTCGTCCCATTCTGCAAGGGCCCCACATTTCCCTTGGTCTTCTTCTTGCTCCCTACAGACTTCTTATTGTCCTTCATTTAGGTTGCCAACCTGATCTCAGTCACTGCTCTTGCCTTCCTTATCCTCCCCCTGAAAATACGGGGTGTAACCGCCGGGCCTCAACCAGACGCTCTCGTGCCACTCTCGCTCGGGTGATTGATGTTACTCGCCTCATGGGCTCACGCCTCTGTCTGAGCTGGTGACCTCCACCCGAATTCTTAACCCTGTGCTCATCTGCCACGACTTGTTGACCTCAGTGTCTGGGGCTGTTCATTGGGCATGCTCATAGACCCGAGGTTCTTCCCGGCAGTTACTCACGGGGCTCCGCCACCCCTACACTCCAGCCTCAAGCCTCCTGTGTAGCGGTTTCAAGGTGATCGGCGTCTCACTCCTGGGACCCTTGACCTGACCCTACTCAAGCTCCCTCACCATTACTTAGCCTCCATGTGGGTTCATTGCCTTCAGATACCCCAGAGGTCGAGGAAGAACAAAAATCACAAGAAAAAAAGAGAAAGAAGCTCCAACTCAAAACCAGGCGTACTGCCCCTTTAACTACCCCCCCACTCCCCTCCAGCACTTCAACAGAACACTGGCCGCCACATCCCTGTAGGCACTCAGATCACTAGCTACTCTAAGGCACCTCCTGATCTAGCGGCAATGCTCTCTCCCGCTGCATAGTTTCCTAGTTTCTAGGGTCGGAAGGGACCTGAGTAGATCATCTAGTCTGACCCCCTGCCATGGCAGGAAAGAGTACTGGGGTCAAACGACCCCAGCAAGGTGTACATCTAGCTTTCTCTTAAAGACCCCCAGGGTAGGAGCCAGCACCACTTCTCTTGGAAGTTGGTTCCAGATCCTAGCCGCCCTGACCGTGAAGTAGCGCATCCTGATGTCTAGCCTAAATCTACCCTCTGCCAGCCTGTGACCATTATTCCTGGTCACTCCTGGCAGTGCTCGGGGGAAAAGGGACTTCCCCAATGTCTGCTGGTCCCCCCTGATTAGTTTGTAACAGGCCACTAGATCCCCCCTCAGCCTTCTCTTGTGGAGGCTGAACAGGTTCAGGTCCTGTAGCCTCTCCTCATAAGGCCTGCCCTGCTGCCCCCTGATCATGCGAGTGGCCCTCCTCTGGACCCTCTCCGTGTTGTCCACATCCCTCTTGAAGCGTGGCGCCCAGAACTGGACGCAGCACTCCAGCTGCGGCCTGACCAGTGCCTCATAGAGGGGGAGTATCACCTCCTTGGACATGCTTGAGATGCATCTGTGGATGCATGACAAGGTGCGGTTGGCCTTCCTGACTGCATCCCCACACTGAAGAAGGGTCTTCAGGCTCTTCAGAGCACTGGCTTTGCCTTGCTGGCCAGCTCACACCAGTTTCTCTTTGCCCTTCCTCTTCTCTATCCCTCAACGCAGCTGCCCATGTGCTGGGCTTGATGCTTTTTTATACAGTTCAAGGGCTCTGCCCCTGGATTGCAAGCAGACCAATCAGGTTGAAGCAAGGTGCGGGCTTCAACCAGGTCTGGATTTTCTACCTTGCCCTGGGTAGAGGCGGGGCAAGCTCCTCCCAGTAATCTCCTGAATGGTGCAAGGGCTCCATCAATTACATTGAAGATTCTCTGAGTCCAGACACTCTGGGCAGCTATCAGTTAGCCTGCCACATTATGATGATAGAGGTACTGGTAGGCATCCAAATTGCTTTAAAATTGTAACTATATCAATAAGACATTCCCCAACTGATCTCTCTATATAGTACAGTTTCATTTTAATTGTGGAAAAACAGAGATTTTGGGTATTTTAATAAGAGAATTTGGGGGTTTTTATCAAATAATTTGCAGTTTTTAAACAGGGAACAGCAGGATTTCTGCTACTGAGGCAGGGACTCAGCTGGAGGGCGGATGAGGTGGCTGACCTCAGCAGGGGCAGCAGGTCACAGACAGGTAGCAGCCCCCACTACCAGACTGGTACAGTGGGTAGAGGGTGCAGGGGGCACTCTAGGTTAGGGCTGTTTCAGTAGTTTAGCTGGCACAAGGGGCTGGTGTCCCCAGATACCAACTGGCTGGGCCTCAGAAGCTCCCTACCAGAGCTGCTCACCAGGGCGGCTTTTTCTGGAATCATAGAATCATAGAAGTAGGGTCAGAAGGGACCTTGTAGATCTTCAAGTCCAACCCCCAGCCTGGGCAGGAGAAAAACCGGGCTCAAATGACTCCAGCTCAAAAGACGCCCAGGGTAGGAACCAGCACCACTTCCCTTGGAAGTTGGTTCCAGATTCTAGCCACCTTAACTGTGAAGTAGTTCTTTCGGATGTCTAATCTAAACCTACTCTCCAACAACT
>NW_017729024.1:155859777-155860289 GCF_001723915.1 Gavialis gangeticus | reverse complement strand
GGCCCTGCAATAACCCCTGCTAGCTGCCTCAACACCCTGGGGTGGAGAGCATCTGGACCCGCTCCAGAAGCTCTCTAACCCAGGCCTCCCCATCTGAGGTCTGTAGGCGTTCCTCTTGAGTCCGTCTTGCATCACAGTGGGGAAGTCCTTGTTCCTGCACAAGAAAATGGAGGTGAAGAATTGGTTAAAGAGGTCTGCTTTCTCCTCTAGCACAACCACAAGATTGCCCGGAGAATCTTGCAGGGACCCCACATTTCCCGGTGCTTTCTTCATCCTCCCTATATATTTGAAAAAGGACTTCTTATCTTTGATCTTGAATGCTAGTCTTAGCTCTATTTCCACCTTAGCTTTCCTGACAGCCCCCCTACAGGCCCGAGCAGAGGAATTGTACTCCTCATTGGAGATAGCACCCCCCTTCCACCGGTTGTACGCCGCCTTTTTGGCAATCAGGCATTCCCGGACACCCTTAGTGAGCCAGGGGGCTTTTGGGCACCCTTGCCCCATTGCTTCTT
>NW_017729024.1:155855328-155859618 GCF_001723915.1 Gavialis gangeticus | reverse complement strand
GCTACCGCCTTGCTGCAGGCCCCTGACACCCTGCACTGGATGGTGAATTCCAGCAAGCGATGATCGCTATCACCCAGGTGGTCAAGAACCTGGAGGCCCCTTACCAGGTCGTCGTCTATGGCCAGGACCAGGTCCTACAGGGCATTTCCTCTGGTGGGACTGTGCACCTCCTTAATTTAGTGGAGGTCCCGAATCTTGGCCAGGAACATCCTGGAACAGTCCAACCTGGCTGACGGTTCCTCCCAGCAGATGTCCGGGTAATTTAAATCCCCCATGACAACTACATCCCTTGCGTTAAGTGCCTCTGCAAGCTGGCCCAAAAATTCCTGGTTCAGCCCCTCCCCTTGGTTGAGGGATCTGTAGTAGACCCCCACCGTTAGATCCCTCTCCCCATGGCCTCTTTGTATCTTGACCCAGAGCACTTCAGCTTGCCGCTCCTTTGACCCCATTCTGCTGGCAGAGGATGTGTATTGCTTCTTGACATAGAGCGCCCCACCTTTCCTACCTTCTCTATCCCGCCTGTGAAGCCTATAGCCCCTAATGCTAACTTCCCAGTTGTGGGATGAATCCCACCATGTTTCTGTAAGCCCTATTATGTCTGGGTCTGAACTGGCTATTCTGAGGGCGAGTTCCTCCTCTTTGTTCCCCATATTACGAGCTTTGGTATATAGGCATTTAAGGCCTTGCCTAGCTGCATGTGCCACCCCCTAATTTGGGAGACTGGACCCCTGTTTCTTACCTGGGCACTCCTTGCATTTGTCACCTGTCTTGCTCGGGTGGTGTCTCTTCATCTTCCTGCAGCCCCCTCCCCTGGCGAGGCTAGTTTAAAGCTTGCCATATGAGATCAGTCAACCTGTTAGGACCAGCACAGGTGCTTGTCCCAGCCTCTAGCTGGCCTTGGCTGATGATCTGGGAGGAGCTGAGCAGGTCTGTTTCCCCCAAGTGGCACAATTTGCCCCACACCAAAGTGCATGTTCAGGCATGTGTGCTAAGGCACAAATCTCTGGCAAAAATTTGTGCTGCTGCTATTTGAACTGGTGCAAGCACACGTGGAAAATTCCATATCCATCTCCTCCTGGTGTGGTGGTCTGTAGTAAACACTTATCATCAAGTCCCCTTCTCCTCATCCCCCCCATATCTTCACCCACAAAGTCTCAAGTCACCCTTCTCTGAAACCAATTTGGGCAGATATCTAAACCAGTCATTTCTTATAAAATGCTGCTGGTAGTGACAATGTCTCCTTTTTACTTGATAGCCCACTAGTTAAAACATTTATCCAGGATGAGGGAGATCTGGGTTCAAGTTTCTTTTTTGCCCTTTTGCCCCAACCACCAGGTTTTAGGGTATTTGCTGTCCTCCTTTTGAACATCTCACTTTACTTGGAATTAAATATTTATTGGACCAAAGAGAGAGAGAGGCCATGAACTCTAACACATAGCAGTGTTAGTCTGCTGCCTGTCCTGTGAGGCAGCAGACCTGTAGCATGAAATTTAGGATGTGGTCCTGAGATGCATGGTAAGGTGGGTTCAGAGGACAGATGGAAGGTGGATAGAGGAGAGATCTAAACTTGGGTCTTCCTCATGCTGGATGACTATTTACGAATGAGCTGTGAGGCAAAAGAACTTCTACTCTGACCGGTGCAAAGCCAGAGTAAATGTACCAGATTAGACCTGGCAGGAGAGAGGTTTCCTCTACCTTGCTTGAGGATCCTAGTGGTCACTATACTCAAGACTGTGGCACATAATTTTTAGATGCCTTAACTTTTCACTTTTAGATGCAGTGCCAAGACTTTGGTGGTTCTGAGTATGCCCAGAAGTAGATATTAAAGTGCTTAAGAAAATTAACTGATGGGATCTAGGTTATCTGGCACTTTCAGTTTAAGGCAGCTGAACCTAGATTTTGAGGATTTAAAATTTGGGCTTATGCTCCTAACTGTTGCCTAATTGCCACTTTATGTGCCAATGTCTTTTGGTGGATCTAGCCTCCCTTGTATGTTCGGGCCAATAATTTCAGGATCAAGATCAAAACTTTGCATGTAATTTGGGCTAACAAGATGTCAGGAACACTCTTTGTCTCCATAACAGGATGTAAAGTGTAGGGCTGTTAATGAGACTGATTTCAATTTACTAACTGTGTGTACACATTACAAATTGGTAATGACCCTTGTCATATTGTAGATATCAAAAGTAATTGCCTTTAACAGCTGTCATTACATCATCAACACGTGCTATTTAGCAGGCTGGTTAATGTACTCTGTACCAGCTGCAGTATTGGGAGGCCATCATAATGCTGATAGTGCAGTAATGGAACATGGTAATCAAGCAGATAGATTACTGTGGCCTAACCACAACTTTATTGTCAAGATGTGTTGTAGCTTGGGAGTATAAATAACTTGAATCAGGCCCAAGAGAGAAGTAAATGTGGCTAAAAATAGGCACTCAATGAGCTGAAAGGAAAAGGGGCTGCCTTAAGAGATGTGGAGCACTTGCTGTTCTTTTTGACTTGTTCTGTTTGGGCTGTGGGTGCTTAGGAGTTCTGAAAACTTGGACTGAAAACATGTCTACCCTCAACACTCCTTATCAGCTTTATCTTGGGTCAGATCACAAAGCCCATTGTGGTTAAGCGAAGTATTTCCGTTGCCTTCAAAGTTCTAGGGCAGACAAGGTTCTTTGAGTAAATCCAATATCTTTTATTAGACAAACTCAAATAGTTGGAAAAGGGTACAAAGACCTTTCCTCAGCCTGATGAAGGGCGTTTGTGCATGAAAGCTTGCTAAGAAATTTTTTTCCACCTATTTGAGTTGGTCTAATAAAAGATATGGGATTTACCCAAAGAACCTTGTCTGCTGATGTCCTTAGACCAACACAGCTACAAACTACACCGCTGAAACTTCAAGGTTCTAAGGAACTAATGTAGAGGTTGCATACAATCATGAGGACTTTGGGATATATGAGATACAGCCTACATGGAAATAATTACATCAGATTAAATGCATCCTTTTCCCACACCATTTGCTGCCTTTTTTTACTCCTGAGTCCTACTGCATTGTTTGCCTTTCTTCTTTCGTATTTTCTGTCCTTGTTTAATGTGTACCCATTATCTAGAATTACCTTCTGATTAACTGAATCAAGAGTAAACTATACAAACCTAAGTTTTTTTGTAAATAGAAACTACTGTTGCCTTTTGTGATTTATTGATCGGATCATCCTGGCCAGTAATTCTGCAGCACAGTGGTTAGAGGACTTACCTGAGAAAGAAGAATCCTGCGTTCTGCATCTTGTACCAATGATTATTCAGTATGTAAACAAAATTAAACAGTTTCAGTTGGAGAGAGTGAGAAAAATCTCATGTTTGTGTATAATAGAGTTGGTAGTAAGGGCACTTTTCTGGAAAATGTGTAAGTTCAAATCCCCTTAGGCACAAGAGAAATCGAACCCAGATCTACCGCATCTCAAATGAGTGCTTTAACCATTCACATTGTACACAAAGTGGGGGCTGATTCTCCTATTATGTTCTGCATCTGATTAAACTTGCAATAAGTATGTCAGATTGAGCCCTAGAGGTGAGATAGATAGGGGAAATCCTTTTTAAAAAAAAATTCTGTCAGTATATACACATGAGTTAGATACCTAGCTGCTTACCAAGCCAACGAAAACTGCCAAGGCCATGGCAGTGGCCTCAGTAAAAGATAAGCCCCCTGACCCCCCAAAATTGTTAAAAAAACGCCAGAGAAAGCCAGCACAACACTCCGCAAGCAAAAATGTGGAAAGACTTGTTAGCTGCCTGTTTCAATAAGGTGCAAATCAATAGACTGCCCACTAATGTCTTGCAAGGGCTATGGGCTAAACACTGTACCAAGAGGGGAAACCGAAAAGCAGAGCCTTCTGCACCACCAACAGTGTCACTGAAGAGATTCTCTGCCCTGAGGGTTAGAGAGCTTCTGGAGGGGCTGGACGCGTTCAAGTCAGCGGGTCCGGATGCTCTCCACCCCAGGGTGTTGAGGGAGCTAGGGGTTATTGCAGGGCCCCTGGCACGGCTCTATGAGCGATCGTGGTGCTTGGGCCAGGTGCCAGATGATTGGAAGGTAGCAAATGTGGTCCCCATCTTTAAAAAAGGGAAGAGGGAGGACCCGGGCAACTATAGGCCCGTCAGTCTTACCTCAATCCTGGGGAAACTCTTTGAGAAGATCATCAAGGAGCACATTTGTGATGGGCCGGCATCAGAAATGATGCTCAGGGGCAATCAGCATGGATTTATTAGGGGGAGATCATGTCAGACCAACCTGATTGC
>NW_017729024.1:155848423-155855149 GCF_001723915.1 Gavialis gangeticus | reverse complement strand
AACTACTTCACAGTTAGGGCGGCTAGGAGCTGGAACCAACTTCCAAGGGAAGTGGTGCTGGCCCCTACCCTGGGGGTCTTTAAGAAGAGGCTGGATGCCTACCTGGCTGGACTCATTTGAGTCCTGTTTTTGTTTTGGGGTTTTGTTGTTCTCCCGCCCTGGCGGGGGGTCAGGCTAGAAGATCTACTAGGTCCCTTCTGACCCTAAATCTATGAAACTATGAGGGCAAAACTATCAACATTTTCCCAGGCACATGCGGGGCCGCCAGCCTTTACCCCATCAAATCAAGTGGCCTAGGGAGTCTGGCTGGCCCAACACCCAAAGAAAGGGGCCACATTGGGGGCAGTAGCAAGATGGAGACCAGTATCTAAAGTTAATATTAGCCCCTTAATTCGGATACCTGTACAGATTCAATTAAGTAAAAGTAAGAAGTCAATTAACATGCTGCTAGACACTGGTGCCCAGCTATGCATTTTAAACTGAGCAGAAGGGAAAGGGGCACGGGGAACCTCCTACCAGGTAGTAGAACGTGGAGGTGCAAGATGACCAGGACATTTGGTCTGGCCCACTTTTACCTTGCCTACAGGCTCCGTAGTAACAGCAGCCATTGTAATGCTCTGGGGAGGGCCGAACCTACTGGGACTAAATGTTTTGCAGGGGCAGCAGTTTGTCATTAAGCAGGAAACCTGACAGTTTGGCTGTGCCACAGCCCAGGAGAGTGAGCAGGAAAACGTGATGACGGCAGTAGCCCGATGTTCTGTGACCCTGCTCACCCTGCCAGCTATGAAGGAGGTACACTGACCTCAGTACCGCACATCCCCTGAGGCAACGCAACCCATCCAAGACATCATCAATTGGCAGCTGGAGGATGGAACCATCATTCAAACTCCCGGTGTGGCTGGTACGTAAACCAAATGAGGATTAGCAATTGACTGTTGATTTTAGAGCTCTGAATGCCAACACCGACCATTTGACGGCCATGGTCCCATCCATGCCTGCACTGGTAGTATGGCCCTCAGTGAATGGGATCTGTAAACATTAAGGACATGTTCTTTTCTATCCCCATCCATGAAAATTGCTAGCCTTTGTTTGCCTTCACATGGCTGGGACAGCACTACACCTACTCTGTCCTACCCCAGGGCTGGGTGCACAGCCCTACCCTGGCCCCTGGAGTGCTAGCTGCAGAATGGCTGCATCGGCAGCATGGGCACCCTGATCGTGATGGCACTGCTTACCTAGCAGCCACCTGGGGCATTCACCTAACTAAAAGGAAAGAGCAAGAATAATTCAACTCCTGCATCACCTGCCAGGAAGTCAAGGCCCGACTAACCCCTGCCTTGACTACCCCTTTGTCGCTGCGCAAAGGAAAGGTAATATGGAAAGTTTAGCAATGTAATTTTATAAGACCCGCTTCCACACACTCCCAGAAAGCAACAGCATGTGTTTGTAGCAGTGGAAGTAGTCACCAAAATAATGTTCGCCCAGGCCTCTGCCAAGGCCACTGCACAGGACATCTGTGGAGTACTGGAAAACTTGTTAGCCATCTACCCACCTCCCATAGAGCTGCAAAGTGACAATGGTTCACATTTTCCCAACCATCTTGTCTATGAGTGGGCCATGAAACATCATGTGCTGTAGACCTATCACATTCCCTATCACCCGCAATCTAATGGACTGGTAGAACGAGCCAGCAGTATCTTAAAGTGCAACCTGTGAATGGCCGTTGGTTCAGCCCTCAAGGACTGGAACCTGCACCTGGATCACTCAGTCAATTGGGTCAACAATCAGCCCTGCACCAGAGGAGGCCCCGTGCAGCAAGTCTTTGGTCAAAGCGGGCCCTGTGAGCCGGCAATAGAATGGCCAAGGGATGGTTGGGGGAAACTCCAGGCAGGAGACCATGTAGTAGTTAGGCATCCACAGGGTGACAAATGGGAAGGGGTGCTAATGGCACAGGACACATATAACTCATGGTGAGTGTCAAGGTCAGATCCATCTAATGGGAGCCAGACTCGATTTTTTTTCCTTGCTCCTGCAGATTGGGTCCATCCATGGGCACAGCTGTAGCAGCCTCAGGGTGCTCTGGAGTCGTCATCTTGCTCCAAAGTAACGTTGCCACCCTCATCCAGCAATGAAGGGGTGTAATGCCATCATGACAGGACTGCTAGTTGTTTGCTGTTGTTTGACTAATATGGGGCATTCCCATGTTCCCGCACCCCAGATCACACCCACTGCCAAGGCCTCAGACACACTGGGATACTGGAAGCACCCAGCGGCAATAAAAGAAGTGTGAAACTGGCCTCTCAGTCGTCGATGATGGATTGTGGACTGGGAAGGGGGAATCAATGTTACTGTGGGACAGAATGGTTACTTGGTTTTCTCCCATATGCCAAAATCGGGAAAAACAATTGTGGGACAGGGGGAGATTGTTGTGGTTTCTTCCAATGGCCCTGGTGCTTTTATATTCTATCTGCAGGTACGCTGCCCACCCTGGGTCCCGACGTGACCACTGCTGCAACCCCACCTGCAGCTCGAAATTCTACAACCACCCAGAGCCCAAAGAGGTAACCAAAAACTCCAACCCCACCTCCATGGAAAACAATAGCTCTAGCGGTTCCCGTGCCCAATGACACTTTGACACAATGGTGTACAGCTTACCAAATACACCAGTCCTCCAGGTACAGCAAAGTACTATGATGATTTAAAAACAGCTCTTATGCTGTCAAGTGGTGGTCCACAGAATGGGAAGCCAACACGTCCCATGTTCTGGGTATTTTGTGGTTCTGCCATATAGATGAAGGGGGGCACGCTCATGGAATTGAATATACCATAGCCACATATTGCCAAACAGTCTGAGAAAGTCTGCAGGGCACAGCCCTAGTCAACCCAGAAGAACTGGCCAAACCCATGGGGGGCACCATGCCAGAATCATTTTTGCAAGATACCCATGCCATAGCCGTACCTGGACAGTGTGTGTTCAAGTACGCAGATGTAGATTCACTCCAGTGAATAAACCAACCCCATTGGGAAGTTTACCAGTCCCCAAAACAAGAAGGGAAATAGTTAAGCACCCAAACAGGAAAACCCCTGTCTGTTTTTTGCATTAAGCAGGGATGCACGCTGCTAATCCAAAAAGGGCCACCACAAGTGTATCTGCTACCTCACTTGTCCAATGTTACCCAATGTTGGAGGTCCCAGACCAGAGCACCAGTTCTCTTTGTTCAATACCCATATCACATTTAACCCCAAGCAATGGTTTGTCAGAACAGCATTTCCTAACTGCTCTGCCGGTGCTTGGTTGGCAGAAAATATGCTGTGCTGGGCCTGGCCAACTGTTTTCCAACCCGCAACCCAGCCTCTGACCACCCGGAAAAAGAGGGATACCCTAGACCATGTGTAGAATGGGCTTAATTCAGCCCTGGGAGTTTGGAACATAGATAAATCTCAGAAAAAACACCCAAGGAATCATGGATATATGACAAGCCATAGGTTTTCTCACTAAATGGGTATGATTGCTAACATGGCCTTAGAATATACTGATGAATTAGTAGCAACCATTGGCCAAGAAGCAGCACAAATAAGTTACCTGTTAATGCATGCAGCCTTTCAAGCTGATGCTAATCAAACTTGGAACATTGCGTGTGCCCAAGTGTAGCTTTCACTTCACTTTCACTTCTCCCAGGTGATGAGCGATCTCAAAAGAATGGCTTGCTGGCTTAGAGCGCCATGGACTACCCACAGTTTTAACTCAACGGTTAGTTTACTGCGACACATGGAGCACACGGTCGGAGGGGCGTAGCAAGACAAAATGCTTTTTTGTCGTACATGGGGTAGCAAATGGCACATGGTCCACTGCCCATGTCTTAACAACAGGACAGGGGGGAGGATGTATGTGGGACTAGGACTTACATAGTCCCATTAAAAAAATTCTAACCCCAGAAGGCCGCAAGTATTTAGCTCAATCTCCAGTGTATCCTGTAAATGGCATTTTAATAGGCTTAGGAACTTTATGGAGGGAGTGGCCCAATAGTCCCCCGACAACATTTGTGTAATACCCCTACCAGCAACTCCCTATGTTACCCTAGCTCAGCGGGTTTGTTGGGAAGGTTTTAGCTGCTTGTACTATCCCAACAGTAGGTTTGGGACCTCCTGCACCAACTGCTCTGCAGAAGCTCAAAATTTTCAAGGAGCATCAGCTATTTTAAATGTCCAAGGCCAGAAAGCTATTTTAATGTGGCCAAAACCCAATTAGAAAGCATCACCCTTAACCTAAGTCTTCCAAAATCCTGGGTTAAGGATGTAAACATGCCCCAGCTAAATGGATGGGGAGAAGTGGTGGCCCACATTAAAGGTTTGTTCAAAGATGCCCAAAAAGGAAAACAACTTACCCTCATAGCTCAAGAGGGAGGGCAAATTATTAAATATGCTACTAATATTCCCCAGCTATGTAAGTGATATAAAGTAGCCTGTACTGTGCAAATGTATATCTTTACTAAAGGTGCTCCTTTTCCTTGGTTTGTAGCAGTAGGAAGTTTAGTTATGGTGTCAGCGCGTCTGCCAAATACCCCCTTTTTCCTTGTAATTCCTGCCTGCTATGATTTGGATCTTAAAGAATGAAATAGGGAGGAAATGGTTGTCACATATAGAAGTACCCGCGGTAAGTACCACGCTGACTAAAATCTATTTTTTAGCGCTTTTATTCTGTGGGGCTCTATTGTTACAGGAAACTCCCTTTTTGGGATGCTGCAATCCAGCAGACTATTTTTGGGGTCCCCAGCCTCCTGGCCAGCCCTGTTCTAAGAACCCAGTGCCCAGAGATCGCCCCAGGTCTTATTGTTATTTGACTTATTAGCCACTTCTTACAGCCGCCGTCTGTCCTGCTATAGCCGGTAATTATTCTGTTAGCAGCTTGTTACAGCTGCCGCCTGCGGCTTTTCCAGGCTCTGCTTCTCCCTGCACTCACTGCAGCTCTCGTGGACTGAAGGTAAGTTGAGGTGAGAAACTGTGTTCTGGGATCCCTCTGCTCCCGTTGATCCCATGTCGGTGTCTCTCTTCTTAGGTCCTTCTCTCTCTTTCTCCGTGGTGCCCGAAGGGCATCCCTCCTTCACCCTCTCTTCTACTTATTCCCTGAGTCTGGTTGCCATTGGCTCCCTAAAGGCCGGGGCCCACCCATGTGGGGTAATAATTTCCAGCTGCTCCCCTGGTCTCCTTAGCAGCAAGGCCTCAAAGGAGACCCTGTTACATATGGAATTAATATTGTTTAATATAATCTTTAAACGTTGTTGCTATAAAATTAACTCTAATACCTGTGCCAAAGTAAATGTTGTTGTTTCTGCCAACCATGTATATGCCACCTGGCAGAAATCATATTTGTAAGCCTTACCAAATGCTCCAAAGAAGCAAGGGGTGGATTGTGACAGCCAGAACCAAAGAAATTAATAAGCAATAAATATGTGCTTCTTAGAGACATTTGGAATTTTTGTCTAATATAAAGCTTGTATTTTTGTAACTTGCAAATGTAACTTGTAACTGGCCTAGGCCTCAGAGACAAAGCTATAGCTGTAAGATTAGCTAACCTAATGGTGTTTAACTCAGAATTTAACCTCGATGATGATAAAAATGGATTCAACTGCCTACCCAGCACATTCCAAGAAAGCACATCTCAAAAACGTATAGTCAGAGAAATCTAAAGGAGTTGGATTTAGGCAGAGTAATGTTAATTTCAAACCTGAAGAAGCTGCATTGTAATCTGCTTACTGGATAAACCCAAGTTTGGGTAGTAACCTTTTATAATAATTTTTAACACCTTTGGATCCCATAGGGTAATAGCTATAGGGCAAGATTGTGAGTGGCTCTAAAGCCAACAGATTAGCATAAGACTAAGTATAAAAAGCACGTGCATCAGGTGACCAGCAGGAAGGCAGGAACAGGACGGTAATTACTTTTCCAAGCCTGGACCCAGATTCTCGGTGTGAGTGAGGATCAGATCCTGATCAAGGGAACTTCCCCAGTAATCCCTCCAACAGCGTCAATCGGGGATGCCTGACTTCGCTGGAATCACCTGGCACGCACCTGGCATTGAGGGACTATTGATAAGTTGCCGACCCATGTCTGTCTATTTGTTGTTTTAAACAGCCCAGTGGCTAATACCCTTGCAGTGCCCAGCTGGCCTGCGACAGACTGATCTATCTATCTGTTGTTATTATCTGTTGTTACTATTTACTATTATCTCTTTAATACTGCATTAGCTGCTTATCACATTTATCTTTCTGTTAAGTATTGTGTGTGTGTGTGTGTAAACTACAATAAATTTGCCATTGCTTTACTCCCAACTCTGTCTCCTCGATCCTGAACCAAACAGCCTAGTGGCTGATACCCTCACAGTGCCCAGCTGGCCTGTGACACATAACCAGTGACAGAATTTAGTGGCCTTTAACAAATGAAACTTTCTACCTGTGGGTGTGGACAAAAGTTACATTTTTTACACACATGCACTGCTGCAGGGCACTTTTAAAGTGACCAATCATGCCCAAAATTAATCCTCCTTACATGAGGTATCCAATGAACATGTTCTGCTTTAGAGCACCTTGGGGTACTTGTGTTCTCTAGGGCTAATTTTTTATGTAATTGCAGCAGCCCAGACCTGTCCCCAAGGCCATGATCAGGGAGGGGGAAGCAAGTGGATCGTAGCCTCCCTGCCTTGCAGCCCCCTTCAAGTACCCTCCATCT
>NW_017729024.1:155846217-155848275 GCF_001723915.1 Gavialis gangeticus | reverse complement strand
CCCCCCGGCTTTATTGTATAACAATAAAGGTTGCAGAATTTTGAGGAATAGGGTCCTAAATAATACAGGAACTTGCCCATGTCCTTCAAAACACAAATGGCCAGGGAGTAACTATGAACTGTTGATTTATAGTGACATATTAGCTCTAATTAAATTCATAATAAAGTTTGTTTATTCATCACAAATTGAGTAATTTAAACGAGGAATGATTGCTTAAGAAGCCTGCATCACAGTAACCCACTAAATTCTCCAGTGCAGATTTTCACAGCTTAGTACTCCCCCCAAAACTCTTGTGGTTTTCTGTTTTAATAGAAAACACGTGGTCTTTTTAGCAATTTCACTTGGACTGTGTAGATTTAGATGTCTGAAAACTCAGGTCTTGTATGGTAACTTTTCACGAGGCTATTGTATACTGGCCTAATGCCATATGGCCTCTGGCAAATATTTAATTTGCTATTGAATAATTTCACTATAATTACAAATGCAAACTGCAAGAACATTTCTGTTGTGTGAAATCATGTCTCATGATTGCTGTAATATTGTACTTTCCTGGTTTTTTACTTAATTGGCTTTGGTTGGTGGTCTGTGTATCAGAATTGAAATACCTCTGTCTTGCCTCAACTCAAAACTTTATTTTTAAAGGGTTAATAATTTGAGCGCTATGAAGCATGGTATTTATGTTCCTGGAGGAGTGCTTGTGATTGGTTTCCAGGTAGGATCTTAAAAATTACCGTTAAGTATTTGTTTGCATTGGCTTGATTTTAGAGCTTCCATTACCCAGTAAGTTTGTCCTGACGATCAAAATGTCCTTATATTGTGTGTCTCACAAAGGTCTGTATTACAATGATATTCAGCATTACAGGGCAGGCTGGCGGTACTGCTTGTTATAAAGGTTGCCTTATTCTTTGTATTACAATTCAATTGCCAGTAATTTAGTCAAATATTAATTATGTGGACTGAAATTTTTCATTGTCAAGTATCTGCTTCAGGCTGAATTATCTTGAAAATTTCAGCCAAAATAGGTCAGCCAGTTCCCAAAATGAGGCTAGGAGATAAACACGTTGTTTTGCAACGTTTAAAAGAATTCTGGCAATGTTTTTTTTGGCAATCTGTGATGGTACTTGAGGAGCTGGGACCTGACATGTTGTAGGAGGTGGCTGTTTCCTTTCCTGGTTCTGTGGTAATTTTTTATTTTGGTTTTCAAAATCTTCAGTTTACACATAATCAGTCACACTTGCTATTTCACAGCTAAAATCATTGAGCATATGTGTAGATCTCAGATTGTATTATACTGTATTGTACTGACCAGATGTTCCTGTGTACCATAAAGCAGGAGCATGCTCCTTTCCTTCACAATTCTTATATGAATTCTTGATTTCACATGTAACATGATGGGGCTGTAGAAGTAAAGTCTATATTTCCTGGTAATTGCTGCTCCTAGCTGTGATGGGCCTGTGCACAGAAGCTGAAAGCAGGGAACCTATTTCTTGTCAGTGCTCAGTGACTAGTACCAGGCAGCATGAATGGGAAACCGTCAGACTAAAACACTGATGGAACAAGAACTGAAAGGAGGGGAGGGTTGGAAAAAAAGGACAAGGTTAGATTGCAAGGTGGGAAATGGAAAATGGGAATTGGATGAGAAGTAAACTGGTACTGGCACAATGGCAGGCTATAACTTGGAATAAAAGTGGAAAGAAAGTGAGACTAGGACTGGCTGAATAAGGAGATTGGGGCTGAGTCAGAGTGGGGAAGCAGAGAGAGAGAGTAATTGAGTAAGAAGGCTGGGATTTGAAACTGGTAGAAAGAAGAGTGGTGATGAGGGAAGAGAGAAAGAACTGGGGCAGAGAAGAACTGGGTTTCGCTGCTACACTGAGAAAATCAGAAAGGATAAGAAAGATGAAAGGGGCAGAGATGGTGTAAGGGGACAAAGGCTAAGACTGAAAGACAAGTCAATGGAGGGAGTCTGGGATTGAAGGCCAGTCAGTAGGGGGAAGGGGGCAATAAAAGCATGTGATCAGCTGGACAGATAGACAAGGAGATGGGAAAAATAATTCAGAC
>NW_017729024.1:155839305-155841217 GCF_001723915.1 Gavialis gangeticus | reverse complement strand
CTGGGTTTCGCTGCTACACTGAGAAAATCAGAAAGGATAAGAAAGATGAAAGGGGCAGAGATGGTGTAAGGGGACAAAGGCTAAGACTGAAAGACAAGTCAATGGAGGGAGTCTGGGATTGAAGGCCAGTCAGTAGGGGGAAGGGGGCAATAAAAGCATGTGATCAGCTGGACAGATAGACAAGGAGATGGGAAAAATAATTCAGACTGTTTGGGCAAAAAGACAGACATTAGGATGAAAGCCCTTAAAGTAAGAATGGGTAAGCAAGGCGAAAGGTACTAGGACAAGGAACAAGCAGGACAGGGGCAGGAATAGCTTGGAGAGAAGATGCTTTGGAGAAGAAAGGAAAAGAATTTGTCTTCAGTAGAAGCCATTCTGTAACCAGGATTGGAATAGGACCCAAGACTCCAGGCCTTACCTTTCCTCTGCTGTCAGCAAATATCAGTTAAACTCACCAGTAAACTGTCTAGGTCAAACACTGTAGTGCTGGTTCACACTGAGGATGGCAATTTACTATTCCTGTGGATTTTTCCATTATCTTAAGTGGCTGTAAATATAATGATTCCAGTTTTCTGGTTAACCATATATTTCAGGATGATGGAATTTTCATTTTGTTCAATTTGTGGAAATTCTATACAAAATGCTGCTATAAGAATATTATTTAAGTTTTTGATGTCAAGTTGTCAAAAATTAGCACATGCTAGGCTCAAAGTTGCTTGTGCCACCTTAATTGCCCCCCTTCCCCATGCATAAATGTATTATGATGAAGTCATTAATGACATGAACCTCATGCTATTTTATCCAGAGAATGGCTGCCATATTCAGTGCACAGAAAAGGAGGTATTAATTTAATGAGCTGCTATTCCACATTTTGTTTGTATGTTGTCGGATGTATGGATCTATGCCTTATCGACCACATGTTATTCAGCTGTGCTCTGAAGGCAGCCAACATTTTCATTAAGGCACATTATAATTATGCACAGGCAGTCTTCTAGCATTTTAAAACTTCTGATTATTTGGCTTTGCAACCTTAATAATACCTTTCTAATGCAGCTTGTTTGGATACACTGTGGTAGTTAGTTTACAAATGCTTAAAAATGACAGCCATTATATAAGTAAAATAGGAAGGGCTATTATTGTGCATCTCAGTTGGAAAAATATCAAAACTCATTCTGTACAATACTGGAAGGGAAAAAAATACTCACAAACCTGTAATGGTTTACACAGCAAGCCTAAGTTAACACCTTCTTGATGCCATTTACCTTAACCTCCCACTCCTTCTCCCTAAAGATTACTGTACAATATACAATGGATTATCCCACTTTGTATTACTCACTGAAAAAATGATCGCATCTCAACCCTGACTGGGACTTTTATGTGTTATCTTAACAAAAAGGGCAACAGTTACAAAATACAATGAAAGCTATTAAAATGTCCATTACAATCCCTGTCTTACAGAATTATCACCACACGGCCAGATTGTCTCAAATCTATTTATATGATAAAATGACAATAAAATTAGTTACCAGTTAGTATATATTCATTATATATTGGTATTGGAATATCAAGACCCCAGTCATGGACTGAGGCTCTGTTGTAGTAGGCACTGTAAAAATACAGGCCAAAAACATGGCCCTCAATTCAAAGTGCTAAAAATAAGGAGGTATTAATAAATAAATATATAAATAAATATAAGCTGTTTGATATTTTAATGTGAAATATTTCTTTTTGGATAAGAGAGGTTTTCTCTCTCTGAATATTTTCATGAGAAGTTTTTGTTTGGTTGTTTTCATATATTAAATGGGCTTCATTGAGATGAAAAATTGTTTGCACTCTTAATTTCTCCCCTCAGATCCATCTTCCCTTTCTTTCTCTTCCTCACATTCCAGTGGTAAAATGGTAAAAAGAAGGA
>NW_017729024.1:155832519-155834305 GCF_001723915.1 Gavialis gangeticus | reverse complement strand
AAAAGTCATTTCAAATAAAAAACCAAAACCTTTTATTACAGCAATGCTGAATTGGGGCATTTTGCCAATTTCTTTGTCAGAATTCTGCCCCCCTCTCCCCACAAATATTTTGGAAATCATTCAGAACCTACATTTTTTTTCATGAAACTTTCAATATTATTCAGTTTGAACAAACCTATCAAATAATAACATTAAAATATTTCAGAATTTTCCTTTTGGTGTTGATAGAGGAAACTGACATTTTTTAACTGAATTATACTGCTGATACTGAGTGTAACAATGTTTGCACTTACAGAATAAGAAAATTAAGGTTTGAAGGGACCTCAGAAGGTCGTCTAGTTCAACCCCCTGCTCAAAGCAGCACAAAGCAGGACATTTTAGGTCAGGACTTTCTAAAGCCAGACCTTAAAAACCTCCAAGGATGGAGATTCCACCACCTCTTTGGGTAACCTGTTCCAGTGCTTCACCACCCTCCTAGTGAAATTTTTTTTCGTAATATTCAACCTAAAAATCTCCTGCTGCAACTTGAGTCCATTCCTCCTTGTTCTGTCATCTGCCACCACTGACAGAACAAGGAGCAATGGACTCAAGTTGCAGCAGGAGAGGTTTAGGTTGAATATTAGGAGCAATGGACTCAACAGTCTAGCTCCCTCCTCTTTGGAACCACCCGGCAGGTAGTTGAAGATTGCTATCAAATCATCCCTCGGTCTTCTCTTTTATACACTAAAGCCTAGTTCCCTAAGCCTCGCCTCAGAATTCATTTGCCTCAGCCCCCTAGCAATTTTTGCTCTTCTCCACTAGACTGTCTAACTTGTCCACATCCTTTCTGGGGGGGGAGGGGAGAACTGGACACAGTACTCCAGGTGTGGCTTTACCAGTGCAGAATAATTACTTCCCTCAATCTGCTGGCAACGTACCTACTAATACAGTAATCTGTTAGTTTTCTTGGCAACAAGGCCACACAGCTATCTTATTGTCCACTGTAACCCCCAGGTCCTTTTCTGCAGTGCTGCTGCTTAGTCAGTTGATCCCAAGCCTGTAGCGGTGCATGGGATTCTTTCATCCTAAGTGTAGGACTTGGCACTTGTCTTTGTTGAACCTCATGAGATTTCCTTTGACCCAATCCTCCAATTTGTCTAGGTTACTCTGAATGCTAGCCCTACCCTTGAGCATATCTACTAGGGCTGTGCCAAGCTTTGGTTGCTGATTCGATACAGTGGAGATTTGGCCCGATTTGGTGGCCGAATCTCTGAATCCAAATCAAATCAGGAGACCCTTTAATCTCTCAGAATAGAATCAGAACCTTCTGAATCACAGTTTCATAGTTGGTAGGGTCAGAAGGGACCTGAGTAGATCATCAAGTCCAACCCCCTGCCATGGCAGGAAAGAGTACTGGGGTCAAATGACCCCAGCAAGGTGTTCATCCAGCCTTCTCTTAAAGACCCCCAGGGTAGGAGCCAGCACCACTTCGCTTGGAAGTTGGTTCCAGATCCTAGCCACCCTGACCGTGAAGTAGCACCTCCTGATGTCTAGCCTGAGTCTCCCCTCTGCCAGCTTGTGACCATTATTCTTAGTCACTCCTGGTAGTACTCGGGGGAGCAGGGACTCCCCCAATGCCTGCTGGTCCCCTCTGACTAGTTTGTAACAGGCCACTAGATCCCCCCTCAGCCTTCTCTTATGGAGGCTGAACAGGTTCAGGTCCTGTAGCCTCTCCTCATAAGGCCTGCCTTGCTGCCCCCTGATCATGCGAGTGGCCCTCCTCTGGACCCTCTCCATGTTGTCCACA
>NW_017729024.1:155827510-155832508 GCF_001723915.1 Gavialis gangeticus | reverse complement strand
CATGGATTAGGACCATGGGGTAGTAATCGGTGGGCTGGTTCACAGGCTGGATCATCCCCTTCACGTCTTGAATCTTTGCTTAGGGTAGGTAGTAGACCTCACGTGTTGAGGGGTCCTGGTGACAGATGGGGCACTCCATACCTCTCAGGATGGAGTCGCCTATGACGATCACTCAATTTTTTTTCCTCCAGGACTGCCTAGCTCCTTTGGCCTGCTCAGAGCATGGAGAGTGTGGAGTTGCCTCCTCTCCAGTTGCCTCATCTCCTTCCTTCTCCTCCGGAGTTGCCAGGGCCTCATACCTGTTCTCCAGGTGGACTGGAGGAAGTGATACTGTTATGTTGCAAGCAGCCCTGGTTCTGGAGGTGACCGTCTGCCACTCTGCAATGGAGGGCACTTCCCGAGGTGCTTCTTCCTTGGGTGTGTGGCCCTGCAGGGAAAGGAAATAGACGTCAATTTCATCCTCCGCCTCCCTGATTCCCCTTAGCCTGCTAACCTCCTCCTGGAGCTCCCTCACCTGCACCTCCAGGGCCCTAAGGCGGGCACCCACAGGACAGGTGCGGGGTCCCCAATTGCAGCATTCATAAGCCATGCCTGGTACCTCAAGGTATGTAGAAAAAACATTTATAGCTGTGTCTATGGCTGAACTACTGATTCTTCAAATCAGCACTGAATCTTCAGATTTGGATTCAGCTGAATCCAATCAGGACAGTGATCCAAATCAATGAATTGAATCACTGTCCCTGATTCAGGCCAAATCCAAATCTGAATTGAATATGGCCTGTTTCACACACCCCTAATATCTACAACACCCCCAGCTTGGTATCATCTGTGAACTTGCTTAGGGTGAAATCCATCCCATCTTCCAGATCATTAATGAAGATATTGAACAAAACCAGCCCCAGGACTGGCTCCTGGGACATTCCACTTGATACCAGCTGCCAAATAGACATTGAGCCATTGATTACTGCCAGTTGAACCCAATGAACCATCCAATTTTCTATCCGGTCCACTGTGCATTCATCCAACCCATACTTTCTCAGCTTGCTTGCTTACTGTGGGAGATGGTATCAAAAGCCTTGCTAAAGTTAAGGTATATCACATCCATTGCTTTTCCTACATCCACAGAACCAGTTATGTCACCATAGAAGGTAATCAAGTTGGTCAGGTATGTCCTGCCCTGACCACCATGGCTACTTCTACACATGATGAAAATGTCATTTGTGTAGCATCACACATTACACGTGCACCAGTTTTGGGGATTTTAGATGAGTTCACATCATTGCAAACTGAATTACATCTAGATGTAATTTAGTTTGCAACATTGCAAATTGCAGCTGTCAGGTTGTCCCCCTGTCATGGGAGTGGCAGGCAGTCTACTTAGAAAAAAATGATCGGGCCCCTCACCACTTTTGCCTTCAGCAGGTGTCCGATTCCACACTCTGCCACTCTATTTTCTTCCTTTTGTCAGGATCTTGAACATGATGGTCACTGCTGCCCAAATTGCCATCTACGTCTACATCCCTCACCAATTGTTCCCCATTTGTGAACAGCAGAACAAGAAAAGCATGGTCCCTAGTTGGTCTCTCCAACACTTGCATGAGGAAGTTGTCTCCAATGCCTTCCAAAAACTTCCTGGATTTCCTGTACACTGCTGTGTCACCCTCCCAGCAGATGTCAGGGTGATTGAAGTCCCTCCTGGGAACCAGGGTCTGTGATCTTGACACTTCCACTGGTTGTCTGAAGAAAGCCTCATCTACCTCATCCTCCTGGTTTGGTGGTCTGTAGCAGGCACTTATCACAACATCACCTTGTTACTTTCCCCTCTAACCCTGACCCAGAGACATTCAACAGGCCTATTACCAGTTTCATATTGGAGCTCTAAGCAATCGTACAGCTCTTTTACACAAAGAGCAATTCCTTCTCCTCTTCTCCCCGCCTGTCCTTCCTGAACAGTTTGTACCCATCCATGACAGTGCTCCAGTCACGTGAGCTATTCCACCAATTCTCTGTTAATTCAATTGTGTCATAGTTCCTTGACTGTGTGAGGATTTCCAATTCTTCCTGCTTACTTTCCAGGCTCTGTGCATTCATGCATAGACACCTGAGATAACTAGCCAATTGCTCTACTTTCTCAGGAAGAATGAGAATGCCTCCCCTGTTGCCCCTTCCTCCTTGTGCTTCCTCCAGGTCTCCTGCTTCCTCATGTACCTACCAATGACCCCAGCAAACCTAATTTAAATTCTTCCTCACTAGGTAAGTGAGCCTGTCTGCAGAACTGCTCTTTCATCTCTTCATCACAGCAGGGAGCATCTCAGGGGGTGTCTTCAGAGTGGTGGTCCCCCTAAAGGCAGCCCCAGTGGTGGCCTGGGGCTGAGTGCATGCTCAATGGGGGCACAAAAAATGGGTACTTACCTGCAGGATCTGTGACAGTGCAGATGGTGGAGTTGTGGCTGCAGAAGCAGCCCTGGTTTGTCAGCTCATGCCAGCTGTGGATTGGGTGGCATGCAGAGACAGATGTCATAGAAGCGTGCCCCACGCTGGTAGAAGGAAAAAGCTCCATGAGCATATGGAACAGAGCATGGAGCCCAGCTGCAGCAGAGCCCCAGCAGGGATGAAGTGAGTGAAGGAGCCTTCAGCCCTACGGGCCCTAACCCTTTGGGAAGGTGAGAGCAGCTTGGCATGGGGAAGCCCCAGAAGGTGTTGCTGCACCAGGCGGAGCACTGAGGCAACAAATGTGAGTCTTCCAGGAGGGCACCACAGTAGCCAGAGAGTGAGTTAGTTCCCTTGAGTTTACCATCTGTTCAGTTGGAGGCAGACTGGATTGGCCCTCTGGTCTGAGGCCTCCAGAACCAAAGGAATGTGTTGTGGCTGAAGTAACAAGCCTCAGATGTTTGTTTTATGTTAAATGGACTTCAGTGTTTGCATTAAATGGTTTTGATGTGCATGCTGGATCTGGGTGCAGGGAATGATTCTGTTTACTGATTGGAAAAGGGTTGAACTCTAGCCTGCAGGCCCTGCCTGTTGTGGCTGATTGTGGCAAACCAAGCTGGTTGCTCATTGTATTATTTTCCTGCAGCCCTCCGGTGGGTAGGATGATAGTTTGGAACCTTGGACCCAGCTGCTGTTTGGGCGGCATGTAAAGGGGAGGAAAAGCCCTGAGATCCATCAGTATGAGCCACTTGTGGGAGTAACTAGGAACCCTCACTCTTTTTTTCCAAGACCAAATTGTGGTGGGCAAATTGGCGAAGGTACCCTATGAGTGGGAGGTACTAAAAGCCAAGTTGTCCAGCTGGCATGCATGACCCTGGTGACAAAACTCATTTGGGCACTGTCACTCACAGATCCCATTTCTTTCTAGCAACTCTTCTTCTTGGAACAACATCCATGGTTGAAGAAGCTGAATCCATGCTGGCAACACCACCTGTGCAGCCATGCATTGATCTGCAGGATACATTTGCTTCTGCCTGGGCCCTTCCCCTTGACTGGAAGGATCTAGGAGAACACCACGTGTACCTTGTCCCTTTCACCCTTGTGCCCAAAGCACTGTAGTCACTCTTGATCTGATCAGGATCTCCCCTGGCAATATCATTGGTGCCCACCTGGATGAGAAGTATGGGGTAGTCAGAGGGCCAGATGAGTCTTGGTAATCCTTCCATGACATCTCAAATCTGGGCTGCAGGCAAGCATCAGACCTCCTAGGACAACAGGCCACTTAAAAGGTTTGCATATATACAGTGTCTAATCATTACCCCTACAAAAGTATTGCCATTTTTTTTTAAATTAGAGGCTACTCATGGACGTAATAGATCTACCTAGAGATGGGAAGGGACACAGAAAGTTGGCTTATGATATTTTCCAAAGCTCAAAGTTGTTTGGATATGCTGCTTTGGCTTGGGTCCATCTCTTCTTTCCCTGACAACCTAGTCAGGTTTGCAAGGAAAAAATAAACAACTACTCAAAACTGAATATAAATTCACCCTTTAGATTCCTGGAATTTTGATTCACAAAACATGATGAATTTCCTATAATAAAAAGAGCATTTGATGTCAACTTCTAGCCTGCTAGCTTTAGATGTGTATTGTTTCCCATTAATTACATTTACATGTAATTCATTATAATGTAGTTGCCAAATGTCACAGTTGTGTCCTTTTGTCTGGGTACAGCAATCAGCGATTCAAATTTTTGTTCAAATGGTTAAAAATAGATTTCATATTCTTTTAAAAATTCTACTTTTAAGCCATGTCGGTGAAGTATAGCTTTACATATCCATACATACATATATATGTGTGTGTGTTTGTGTGTGTGTGTAAGAGAGGGAGGGAGGGAGAGATCGAGAGAGTTAGTGTCCAATACCTTTAACAACTCTATCCCTTAGTGTCTAGTTCGTTAGGATGAAGAATAAATTTGAAAAATGTATTGTTCTTATTTCTGTAGCTATGAATTCCAAGTGCAACAGGAGATGCTTGTGACATTGTTTGAGCCTGTATGGCAAAACCTCTTTCATAGCCTTTTTGAAAGATTATTCTATACTATTTAAGCATGTTGAAGGGATTGTGTCCCTGAAGAAAGTTCCATATTTACCCTGCTTGAAGAAAAACACTAAATTATATTTTCTTGATTATTAAAAGACTACACTTTCTCTGAAATGATGCTTACTAAAAAATGAAATAGCTACCGTATTGATTCAAATAAAAGATTATGATGAATATAAGATGACCCCCCCATTTATTGAAAATTTACAAATGTGTTATAAATGTTCTAGTTATAGAATCTAATTATTGGAGGTTTACATTGAATTTGTCCCCTCCCACTGTACAGCAAGAAAAATAAATCTGGGGAGTCAGGTTGCCTTTGTTCTCTGCTTGCCCCCAACTTTTTCCTTTGGCAACTCCTTCCCCCTCTTCTTATTGTCATACCAGGGGCAATGCATAGGGAGTGTATGTAGGTGCATGTGCTGACAGGCAAAACTCATGAAATGGTTGGTTGTGCAACTGTGTC
>NW_017729024.1:155820064-155822510 GCF_001723915.1 Gavialis gangeticus | reverse complement strand
GCAGGCCTGTCTGCTAAGTTATTGTGTTACCAATCAATCATGATTCACTCAGGGACCAGCTCAATACACAGTAGCTAGCTACTAGATAATAAGTTAACGAGCAAGGATTAACACCTACAAAACCACAGACTAAGGACAGGAAAGATTCAATACAAGCAATCAGCTGCCCCGAGACAGAGACAGTCAGTTGCACAAGCACCCATGTCATGAGTTTTGCCTGTCAGCAGCTAGAGGTGCAGGGCCCAAGAACCCAGAATCCTTGCACCTATCTCCTTGGCAGCTGCCAGGCTTTGTGGCCACAGCAGGGGCTAGCAGGGCTGCAGCTTTCACCCTGCTGCACCTTAACACACATAGTGTCACCCATGTCACGTGTTTAGCTTGTCCGCAGCTTGATGTAGTTTCCCCCAAAGCCCTGCACCTATCTCCTTTAAACATGGTAGGCTTCATGCTGTCAGAAGAGGCTACCACACCTGAATGTTTCATCAGAATTAGACAAAAAACTACAAAGTTATAGATATTTCATTGATTCCCCATTATACCATATGGCCGAATTGGCTCCGAAACTTCGGAGCTGATTCAGCCAAATCGAAGCAGAAAACCGATTTGGAGCTCTGAATTGAATCACCGGCATCTGAATCAGCTGAATCCAAACCCAAATTGAATAGTTCCCTATTTGCACAGGCCTACAGCTCAGTATGTGTGAGTACTCCAAGCATCTGCCATAAAGGAGCCACGTGCTAATTATCCCCCACTCATGACTGGAACCAGATGTTTTTGTCACTAGTCCTGGAATGCTCCAAAAATGTATATACAGATCCTGGAATGCTCCAAAAATGTATATACAGATGAGGCACAGAGCACCCTGGTCCAACTTCACCTCATGAAGGGTGGGGCCACACTAATCATATGTACCAGGCTGAGGGAAAGACTGACAGAGGAATTCTGGGTGAACTGTATGCAATGTAGATCACCATGACTTGAAAAAAGAGTTGGCGGTGAGGAGGACTGCACTTAATGGGCCCTAGTATATGCCTTTTTCAGATAGGCTACACTAACCAATTCTCATAGTAGGTTTACAGCAGTATGTTTGCCCAATGTGGGCCATGTGTTTTATAATCAAACTCCAAACTGGCTGCATTTAATCAACTGCACAGTTGGTTTCTATTGCTGAACACATGCCGCTTTTGGCAGCAGTTTAATGATATACAGTGTATTTAGTGAGGTTTCCTTGTATGAGATTATAAGATGAGGGACTATTTTCCCTATGCTAAATGGGGGAACCAACCTCGTCTCATTTGAGTAAATATAGTAATTTGTAACTGGACAGTGAAACACCATGAAACTTGAGGTTTTGCATTCACAGTCACAGATGTGAACATCAACAACACATAAATATATTGAATTCTCATTTTCAAAAACCACCAGGCTACATCATAGGGATCATGCTTAAGAAACTGTACCTGGAAAGTGCTGAATGCCCTCCCACCCTATAATAGTGAATGTATATGTCTAAACTTGAATATTCAGTCAGAATATAATCATTGGCTGTCTGTTAACACCTGTTAATTATCAAGCATAAACTAACATAAAGACTCTTCACAGACATTTGCTCCATGACACACAGCTCCTTGTCTTGAGATACATTGCAGGACAATCGGCTGTATGGGACTATAAACAATATTATGAAGATTTGGGCCAAGAGGTGCTGTTCTGTGTTGAACAAATACAGCTTAACAAATACAATGACAATAATGAACAATTTTAAAGTCTCAAGTTATCAAAGCCACTGAGTCTTTTCTTTTTTTAATAATAAGGATCTTATTAAATGGGAAACTACATTAGTTAGATGTTGGAGTAATCGACTTGCAGTGAAAACAATATGCACTTCCATAGAAGTAGTTGGGAACACATGCCATTTGAAGCGTAACCCAAGGTCACGTTTATGTTCTCTATGAGAAAAATATCAGTCACAATGAAAAAAATAATTCTTCAATAAATGCATGGCTATTTATCATTCCTTGGCATGATATATGACTGCCGGTGGCTCAAAAACTGGGGTCAAAACAAGAGGTTCAGTCCCTAGAGAACAGATTAGTTATGGTTTGTTCCCAGGATAGTCTTGCCAGGTTTTCCACTCTTAAGATATTGGCATAAGATGCTAATAACATCCTCAAAACTGGTAATTAAAAAAATAAGTAGATATGGATATGGACAGAATTCAAGAGATTATACAGTATCTTCTTTGAACAGACATCAGGATCCAAGGATAACAGTTTGCTCTAGATAAATATTTTACGGGTAATAATTTACTCAACTACTTTTGCCCTTTTTTTGTTTGTTAAAAGGTTTTGCTATTACCCCATATATTCATTATTCAAAATTATTTGTTTATATCTCCAGAGGATGATTTTTTTTTTGGTCACTGTGGATGAAGCCTATTTCTGGT
>NW_017729024.1:155767640-155815064 GCF_001723915.1 Gavialis gangeticus | reverse complement strand
AACTACTTTTGCCCTTTTTTTGTTTGTTAAAAGGTTTTGCTATTACCCCATATATTCATTATTCAAAATTATTTGTTTATATCTCCAGAGGATGATTTTTTTTTTGGTCACTGTGGATGAAGCCTATTTCTGGTGAGATGTGGCCAACCTTCACCTTCTGATAATTATTTAATGTTTACTGTTGGCTTGAAATAAAAATGAATGGACTTGTCATTTTATATATTATGAGTTAATTTCTAGAAAGGATGCTGTGTTATAGAGCTCAGAAGTAGCTTACAGATGCTATTTATTTTATTTATTTATTTTTCATTACCAGTCAAGCTCAGCTCAACACAGTCTCACAAGCACCCATGTCACAAATTTTGCCTGTCAGCAGCCAGAGGTGTAGGGGCCCAGAAGCCAAAAGCCCTGCACCTATCTTCTCGACAGTCGGCGGGCTTTGTGGCCTCAGCAGGGGCTAGCACGCCTGCAGCTTTCGCCTTGCTGCCCCTTAACACACACAGTGTCACCCCTGTCATACGTTTTGCTTGTCTGCAGCTTGAGATGCAGTTTCCCCCAAACCCCTGCACCGATCTCCTTGAAACTTGGCAGGCTTCGTGGCCTTAGCAGGAGCTACCATTCCTGTAGTTTTCATCCCACTGTGGCTTAACACACACACATAACATGAGTTTTGCTTTCAGAAATTTGAGGTGCAGTTTCCCAGAAACCCCTGCACCTATCACTTTGATGTTTGGCAGGGTTCATGCCCTCAGCAGAGGCAACCTCTGCAAGTTTCAGCCAAATCAGCAGCCTTGGCTGGCAGAGGGCCTGAGGAGTCAGGCTGCCAGCCTAGGGCTGCTCCCCTGACTCAGTGTGCTGTAGAGGGGCTGGCTGAGGCACGAGGGTGCTTCAGCGCTGGAGTAGCTGGCAGGCAGCCCCCACACTGAATCACCCTTGTGCCCCAGCCAGACTCTCCAGCATCTGCACATCCACTGCTGCAAAGTTTTATTAGTTGGTTTAGTAAATTAGTTTACTTCAGCCTAATAGGGGCGCAGTTGTAGACACCATGATGTTTACCGTGCAGCTAATTAGACAACTGTGCAATAAACATTGTGTAGATGTGCCCAGTATCCTTTAAATTATTACTACTTCTTTTTGTTAGCTCCTCAGAAATACCACCAGTGAGAGACTGCTATTAAATATGTTCTGGCTGATGCTTCATAAACAGAAGTATTTATCAAATTGCAATGGAAAAATATTTACTATGAAGGTATAACATCAACACCATCTTAAGAAGTATTTATTAAGAAGTCAGTATTTGCTAACCAGTGCCACACAGTTACCTTAAAATTTATTTTAAGGCTGCATTTTTTCCTGGGTAATCTTAGATATTGAATGCTAACCATTATTTTCTTTTAATGATGAGCACTGTGAACTCAGGTCTGCAAACACTTAATGCTTTAACTTTTCAAGACAGTTGGTGGTAATGCCAATGCCTAAAAGACTTTCAGCTTTTAGGACTGAGGCTGAGATTACAATGGTATCATTTAGAGGAGCTATCTTTGTAAAGGTGAAAGTGTAATGAGTCAGGTATCCAGGCTGTAGCTGTACTGGTGTAGAGGCAAAAGGAATCAGAACTTGTGATAGAAGTGATATTTTTTATTAGACCAACTAGATTTTTGCAAAAAAAAATTCTTTAATTGCAAGTTTTTCTTCTGTGAATTATGAAACATCATAACCAGAAGGAAATATGACTACATCCTGCCTGCCACCAAACAACTTCACAGTAAACTGACTATTCCAACTTTTTTCGGAAAAGGCTTTCCACATACTGTATTAGAGTCTGTTCAGAAATTCTAGGGGTGAGAAGATCCTGATGTCTAACAAGGAGCTGGTCTTAGTATTTTTGTCATGTTGGTACCAATTAGCTGTGCTACAAATTGCAGACCTTGGCAGTGAATTCTAAAAGGTTTTTATTTTCTCTCAGCCTAACCTGCACAAAATGAACTGTGCCAAACAGGAGATTTTACCACACCTTTAACTCTCCTATGAAATAAGAACTTTCATTTCTACCTGCGAGAACTTTTACAATCTTTTCTCCTCTGCCTGAAGAAAGGTGCTTGTGCCCAAAACTTACAATTAAAGATTTTTTTTTGCAAGAATCTAGCTGGTTTAATAAAAAATATCACCTCTACCATGAGTTCTGATTTCAAAATGTAATTGGGAAGTTAATATTTTTCTCTCTCTCCTTTTTAAACAGTTCAGGGGCCTCCTTTTGAGTCTATTCTTGAGCCACTTGTAATCAATTGAATTTTTGCTTTAAATCCATTTCAAGGAAGACATAGTCTGTGCGTACACATAGAGTTTTTTACATAGGTCAATGGAAACAGAAAAGTATGTTTTTTTAAAGCTGTGTTAAAACAAATGTCATCTGTACCAATACCGTAATTTTTCATGTTTAAGCTTCTATTTTGCTGAGAAGACATGCCAGTGCTTTGGCTTTTGGCTGGTGTCCATAAGCTCAACTAGCCAACAATAACATAATTTGTAGCTTTGATCCAGCATTAGCTTGTCTGACATCAAACAAATTATTTAAGGCGGGCAATGTGTGGCTTCATAAATGTTTGAACCTGAATGTCCAGGTCATTGTTAATCTGTTTGTAGATATATGGCAAAATTGCTACTTACTCTGACTGACTGACTTAGGTCATTTTAATCATACTGACTTAGGGCATTTTTACTCTGACTTAGGGTAAAATATTCTGAATGATTTATTTTACCACATAATTTGTGCCTATTACTAGAATGACAGAACTCAATGTGCTATTTTTCAATAATTCTAATTTTCTATTTTTCCTTTCATCTTTATACTATAATGGAAAAAACAGAAATGTTGCAACATATTCAAAATCTGACTGCAGGCAGTATTTGTCAAATTAGCTTATTAACTGTGGCATTTTCAAAAGCGCTTAACAAGCACAAAGTTAGGTCAATGCTATTGAAATCAATAACACAACTCCAAATTCAAAATGGCAATTGTCCCACTGATGTGAATTTCAAGGTTATGGAAACATTTGTACTATTTCATGATTGCAACAGGTTAAGCTGTTTAAGAACATCCAGACCCTCCCACCCCAGACTTTTTATGTTTGTTGAGCCTTTCTTAGATTTTTGCTGTTATTTTATCAGGATACCACACATTAAGCTACTCTCTAACTAACTTTAGAAGAGAAGAGACCAATAAAGAGAACTGTAGAATCCATAAATGTAGAGGAAACGTGGCCAGTCCTACACAATTTTGTGACAAGTTATATGTACTGCAACAAGTTATATAAATCAAACACTCATTATATTACAATGTTTAGTTGATGTATAGTGTATCTTCATAATAGTGATGGCTTGTCTTCCAAAGCAACTTCATGGCCCTTGTGGAAATTAATCAGAACCCACTCAATGCTTGTCCAAGCATTTAACTTATGGATGCTTCTTGGAAATTTCTGAATCTCTTGTTTCTGGTAAATAAGGTTGGCTGCCTTGAAAAAACAGTATTCTTGGTGCTTCCTATTTAGTAGTGTTAAATATGACTTAGGAATAGTATTTGCAGGATTTCTATAGTCAGTCCCAGCAAGAACCAAGTTTTAGGGCTCAGTGGGTGCATCTATATGTGCACATTTACTGAGCAATAATCAAAATTACTGTGCAGTAACTAAAATTACTGCACGCTACATGCACGCATCTACATGTGCACGCCCTTCTGCACAGCGAATATGATAAGTTATGCTGACTTGAGTGCAAATTTGATGCCAGCATCATGCCTGATTAGTTACTGCGCAGTAATGAATGTGTAGACATTTTACTGCACAGTAATACTGTGTGTGTGTGAAATGACTTGGGACTAACTTTAGTCACAAGTTAGTCCACACACAGCATTAATGCGCTTTAATACCTGCATGTGTAGGTGCCAGCCTATTCCCGCTAACTGCACAGTAATTTACTGTTCAGTAAATGTAACTGGTGTAAATGCACATGTAGACACTCCCAGTTTATACCATATGTAAAGATTTGAGTTTGTTCTTATCTGATCAAAGCTATCTCATATAGGAACTACTTTTCTAATAAATAAATTGTTAAAGAACTGGCTTTGGTCAGTCAGCAGAACAACAAATTCAGAGATGTACAAGAAATCTTTAGGTAGTTTAATCCCAGAAAAGGGTCACTAAGTAAACCACATGAGCATTTTGCAGAGGACATGATTTTATCTTTAATAGGCAAATAACTCAAAAGGTAGAAGAAAACAAATAAGTTCCTGCATGCATTCTGTAAACTCCAAGCTACACATTTCAGCTAAATGAAAGTACCCAGCAGACTTTCCTTTACAATTCACAAATAAATGGCTCTGTTCTAATAAACATAATACTTTGCCTTAACACTGTTTCTGGCCTTTATGTCACTTTTGGGAAATCAGTAATTCAGCTCTATGGTGTTTAGATTGTCTAAACTTGCTGCAAGCCTGTGTGGTATGAAGAACAGCATTCCAAGTTTTCATCATGCAGAAATAATTTCTGGAAAATATCTGTTTCAAGGTCATCTTCTGTTCATCAGTAGGGACCAAATAGCTAGTTGTACATAACATTTAAAGCTCTTCAAATTATTAAAAAGCTTAGAGGCTTAAATCTGAAGTCCTGCTGGTATCTAAGTCCAAAATGTTAATATACAAACCTCCACTAAGCTGCTGTCTAACCCTGGAGACATCTAAAGTCACTAGATACTTATTTTTTGCATTAATGAAATGTCCCCCTTGTCTAAATGTTGGTTCTGGGAATGCCCATGAGCAATGCAAGGTTTGACAGTAATGAGCTAGGTGCTTTGCTCATGGTTAAGCCCTAATAGGTTTCACAAAGTAGGTGTTCTGAGAGCATGAGTGCTGGACCGCACAACTTTTGGAGCCTTTGGAGGTGGTGCTTCCATGTTACAGAGTCGTCAATTGGTTTGAGCATCAGCCAGACCTCATGCATTGGTGTTTTTGTACCAAGGCCCCCCAAAAGTGAAAATATTGTTGTTCCATTATATGGAGACAGCAGCCTTTAGAGAGGCCATGGAAAGAACTCCACAAACATTGTATGCTTGAACATGTGTACATGGTATGGGTTCTCTTCTGTAGAAAGTGGGTTTTTAGTGGTCAAGAGGCACAACCTGTAGATTTACCAGTTTAAAAATCCAGGTCAAGTCAGATGCACTGGGCTGACTTTCCACATACTGTATTAGAATCTGTTCAGGAAGTCTGGGTGTGAGGAGGATTCTGATCTCTAACAAGGACCTGGTCTTAGTATTTTGACATCTCAGTACCCATTGGCTATGCTACAAATTGCAAACTTGGCAGGGAATCCTAAAAGAGGGATTCTTATTTGTGGGGGAGCTACTAATAGTGAAACTTGCAGAAAGGAATGGACTGCGAGGCTTTCTGTTGTCACAAACGGCAGAACCCAGCCAGTTATTGTTCTAAAGAATACACAGGATTAAGACTATCATCCTGATGTGGTACTCTTCTTCTGCCCTGAACATGCTGTCACTAGTAGGACCCACCAGCCAGCACTCCCTGAAAACTTTTTGGAAGTGGTGAATCATTCCTTCCCTGCCAGGGGTTAGATAGGGAGGGACTAAATTCTGGGAGTGGAGAAAGAAATACTAGAAATGATTCCAGCTATTTCACCTAAGAGATTCCCTGCCATTGCAAGAGTCTATGGCATTTTCAGACCCCTTCCTTTCGCTTTGACACACTGTAGTTTTTGAGGCTTTTGGTCTTTAGTACTGATGACCTTCTGTTTGTTATAGAGTGTTAGGGGCGTGTTTTGTGGCTTGTGGAGTGTGGGTGTTTTGCTGTTTCTATCATGTCAAGGTTAAAAACACATGTGGGTAAATAAATATACTGTTAGTATTGAGACTTGAAGTGAAACAGTTAATCTTCAGTAAAGCTGATGTATATATTCGGAGCTTTAAGTCACTGAAAACTCTCAAGCATTGATCAAGGCTATGAAAATCAGAACTGTACAACATTGTGTGTAAATGTCTTGATGTATGGATAAGGAAAATTCCTACTCTTCACTGACATGTCTAAGCAAATATATATTGTTTGGTTAATGATTGACATTACATCAGTTGACATAATGTACAAAATCCATCCATGGTATAATGTAATTGGAGTGGAGTGGTGTAACTGAAATAGTGAAGTTGCACCAGGTATGGATATGACCTAAACTTTAATCTCTGAAAAGGGATAAATATTCTCCTTTCTCATTAAAAACAAAGAAAAAGGGTTCTTAAAAACTCACTAGTAGTACATTATGTGAAAATTGTTGCAAAGTTAAGGCCTGATCAAACTTCTGTTGAAGTCAGTGGAAGTTTTTTAAAATGTATTTGGGAGTTTGATCAGACCTTTATTGAATTCATGAATACTGCTAAAAATGCAAAGTTATTAAGGTTTGTGCACTTTGTAGGGAAAAATGTGGACTATACCTGTAGGCTGGATTTTTTTCTATTTAGATAAAGTCTTTAAACCCCTGCATTACTTTCAATTTCCTTCGTGTGTCACCGGAAATACTTTTTAATGTTATGTCATACACTTTATACTGTGTTAGATGTTCAGGAACTATCTGGTTGTGCTAAAAATTTGTGCAAGTGATTCATTTTGTTATATGCTTCTGCAGTGCAAAATTGCACAAGCTCTTAAAGAGACTGTGATGCTGAAGACCAATAAGTGAAAGTAGAGAGCTACCGTGAAGCAGGGCCTACGTCACTTCGAGATGGACAGGGCCAATGATGAGCTACAGCAGAGGCATCAGAGGCAGGCAAGACACAATGGTACTTAGCATGCCAGTGCAAGCTCAATTGAGTTTGCACGTGCAACTTGTTGGGGCATCTGCTTCTCACGCATCGGACTCCTCAGCCAGTCGAGAAGCAGTAGTGTTACCTGATAACCTAGCAAAGGCACGATCTCTATGGTCTCCCGAGACCAATGGCTGCTAATGATGAATGCTGAAGACAAATAAGGATGGCTGCTGTGGCTTCAGTGGCCAAGTTCAGGCAGAACTATTTGAAAGAGCCACAAAGGGAATGTTTTATACCCAGACTATTTTATAGCTTTTCAGATCAGAATGATTTCAAAGCTCTGGCATTGTGGAAGAGAATTTGGGGGTGAATCTGTATCTCATAAAGCTGAGCTACTGTGGACCCCTTACTCAGGCAATTGTCCCAGTGATATCAGTGAGAGTTGCAGTTGAAGAAGCAGTACAGAATCAGGTCTTGTGCTGTTTAGTATACAATGATTTTTCCAGCCTTGATTCTGACCTGCAATATTTTCTATTTTACTGTGAACCTCTTGTAAGCAGACAGCCTGGCCTAATTGTGCCAGATTATGTGCCAACAATGTGAAGCAGACAAAAGACAGAGATAACTGGGATAAATCTGCAGAAACTCACTCTCAATTTTAAAACTTGAGTGGATAAGACAGTATGGTCTTGCAGATGAGACACTGCATGAGACCAAGCTTTTAATTCCTGTCTCTGCCTTTGAACTGCTGTGTGTGTCTCAGCTACTCATGTCATCACTGTTTCCCCTGGTAAACTCATCTGGGCAGGTAATGTTTTACCATAACATCTATTTATGTAGGGCAGAGCATAATGGGGCATTGATCTTCATTGTGGCCTCTAAACACTACTAATAATGCAAATCATAATACTCAGGATTTGAATTTAGCTCTTTAGCAGGCAAAACTGAATGCAGAGACATGGCATAAGGTAGTTCTCATTTTTGATTAATTATTCCTACATAGGCAGATCATTAATTAAAATGCACTAAAAATCTTCATTGAAAAGAAAACGTCCTCTGAACATTAACAAACAATTGGATCCTCTTCTAATAACAGTTTTCTCTCTACTGAATTGCACCTAAAACCAAAGCCACCTTCAGTAATCGACTCCCAAGAACACTGCTGGACTGAATGTGATTTGAAAACAACTGCGTTTATATAAGAACTGCTTAATCACAACAGCAGAAAGCTGTAAATAATGAGGGAGCTTTAAAGTGACATGTTCATTAGCCTAGGCATTAGGGCCTCAGAAAAGACAGCTTTTACAAAATATGTTTTATAATTAAAACATAAAAGGAGTGGGGAGGAGGCTGGAAGCAGCACCCCTTTTCTAATTCCTGGATACACTGCTGGAGATTAATTAAATGTGTGTACTGTCTGATGAAAGGTTTACAAACCAGAGGGCAGAATGAGTAAATAGAAGCTGTGGCCAAGCTTTCTCTTTGCTCACATGACAAACTATTTCTTTTTTGGTTTTCCTGGGAGAGGAAACAGTTTGTCATCATTTCACTTGCAGACAAATTACATCTGGAGAACTGATGCTGTATAGTATGGCAGCCAGGGTGAAATACTTGGTCATTTACTGGAACACTTGGTCATTTATTCATTCTGTACATAAAAAGATGCTTTAGTAAACCCTTTGCAACTGCTGGATGCTTACAATGACTAGCAGCAGCTTTCTCTAGCATCTTTGACCAAGGGTTAGGCATTGGGGCATACACTAAAGAAAGCAATGTGTGATATAACTCAGGGCTGTCCAACTTCTAAGTGGCTGGAGGCTGAACCAGCACAAGCCACAGGCCCCCAGCTGCACTGCATGGGCAGTTTCCATCCTGCCCCAGATGATGCTTCCAACAGAAATGTCCCCCTGCAGTAGTCTTGCCCCAGCCATGTCCCCCTCATAACTAGCTGATATGTTCACTAATTCTGTTCTCAAGCTGCTTAGCTGATGATCCAAAAAAGTAATGGCTGTCATAATCCCCTCCTGATCTTTGCTGTAGAGATACTAAGTTCACACTCCATCTCTGGCAGGATTTCTATTTATCAGCATATTCAACTATAATTAGACCAATTATATGACATGAGCTTTCATTTGACTTTTGATCTGTCCTAGCTTTCTTTAAATATTTCTAGTGACAAATTATGCACTTATCTTCTATGCTTGGGTTTGATTTATCACAATGACATTGGCCAGTCAGAAGCACAGATGCTGTTCTTCTTCCAAACCTCAGCTATTCTTTGTTTCGGAAACGTTAAGTCTTATACTATCTGTTGCTAGACAGTTAAGGATGAAGAATAGCATCTAGAAGAAAAAACACCTTGATAGACAGCTATTTATAACATGTTAGGGGACAGGTAGTTTCAAGATAGAAATAAAAGCTGCAGCCAGCTTAAGAAACTCTGGCAGAACTGATTCATCTCAATATGGGCTCATGCTGAAATAAAAAAAAATTGCAAAATTCTCTGGATCTTATAGGAGTTATATTTTTAAGAAAGCTGGGAAAAATGACATTTTCGGAACAAGATATTTTTATTTTGAAATAAGATGTTTGGTTTGATTTTTAAATATTATATTATACATAAAAATAAGTGTAAGAAAAATTCAAAATCAAATACATTCAAATAGAAAATTTTCTACCAACCCAGAATCATTTGGGAGAAAATTTTCCTATTTGAAAAATTTGAAAAAAAAGTTCATTTTCATTCCAAAGAAAAATCAAACCTAATTTCAAAATCTTGAACTTTTTAAAAATAAACATCCCTCTTCTGCATGCTTCTGATAATGGCCCCTATAGCCTTTTTTGTTGTTTGTTTGTTTAAACTTCCTTTTTGTTTTAAATGTGTCTTTTGACTATAGTGGAAATATAAACTGCCTTTACAGATGGGGTAACATTATACTGCCATATTAAACCTCTTCTACATAACGGGTAATGAGGGTATGTATAATATAGCCACATAACTGGCATTGCTCACTTTTGTATGTTAATAAATCACCTACCCTCCTATAATTAAAGCAGTTAGCTGGCAACATTTGTTTTCATCAGACCCTGAGCATATATCTATATTAATAACATCTATGCTCTGTGTCCAGAATCAATCAACAACTGTCTCTAGGGACCCTATAATGAGCTTTAATTAAGAAAAAGGCATGATTCATGGACAGCTGTGTCCTAGAAACAGAGATTTCCGAACAAGATGATTTACAGAAAGCACACATTTCAGAAAGTGTTTCAATTTCATATTTTGCCCCTGCCAGTGTTCTACCTCTGTCACTCTGCAGAGAAAATGGCACATTTCAGTGTGATGTGAGCAAAGTGGTTTTAGCACAACCTAACACTTCTCAGCTTGTGTATGTCTATTGTACAGAGAAAAATGATTCTTCTGCAAATGGCTCCTTTGAATTCAGCTTCAGGTTCATCCAAGGTTCAGATGCTTAATTACCACCAGGCAGGAAATGAATGAGTTAGACTTCAATCCAAAGTTACCCTGCAGAATAGCAGGAGAATTTGCTGATTCATAGCTGAACTCCATGATTCATCATTTATAATTAATGTGATTGTTGTTACAGACTGCTACAGACACTATAGACATGTTACAGATGCAACATTCAGGTACAAGGGCAGGAGTAAGGTGTATATAGGGGAAATAGAAAAGCCAATTAAAGAAGACATCTTAGCAAAGTCTGCTGATGATAGATTATTTATTATCAGACCCATTATGAAAGCTCCTGAAGTACTTTGTGCTGTACAAACACAAATGTTCACACATTCTCTGTCTCAAAGAACATGCTCAATACACACAGTTATAACCATACAAATATTTTCCTTAACATTTGCCATTTTCAATTTCAGCTGATGATTCAGCATTTTAAGATTAACTTAAATTGAATTAGGTGACTTTGTAGCCTTTGGCCTCATATCATTAAAAGCTAGTCTCAAATAATAGGTGAGAGGACCATATTTTTCAAGGAATCAGTAATAAACAGATTAGTGTAGAATTGTTTCTGCCACAGAGAATAGACAAATATTGACCTACTTGTGTACTCTTTCTTTAAAAGCATCTCAGTCAACTCAGGTCCAGTGACATAGAACTATGTACATGGATAGTTTTGAATACCCAAAACTGCGTTTGTAAGTATCCAAACCAATTTAGAAGCCACAGTGTATTATTTAATACTTATATGATTGCAACGCTTTATATAATCTAGCAAAAAGCAGATGCCACATTCCTTATTCCTGAACCTACTATAAGCAGTTCATGAGACAGATTTGCTGTGATGGCTAACTGTAAGTCAACTTTATTCTTCATATATTGTCCTGGAATAAGTTCTGGCATATAACTAACATGTTCTTTGCCTTTCATGGCTTTTTGACTGATTTCATCAATCACATTCCTCCATCATGTTAAATTGCTGTTCAATTGCTTTGATCCTTGGAGTGAATTCACTGTTAACTGAAGTTTTACAACTGCATTCATTGGATTGGAGATGGGTAGCATTAAGTATGAGTGGAGGACACTTGCTGTACAGAACTAGGAGTTTCATCAATTGAGTTGTGATTGCCTACATCAGGCAATTTACTACCTTTGCCTTTAGTTCCAGTTAGTTATGTTACTAGCAGGAGGATGATACCATATCACAATCTGAAATAAATGTATGGGTTGTTATCAATACTTTGGGAGAAAATGTAAAATCATTGCCAATAGGGTATGCAAATATTTGGTGAGGCAGAAAACAACAAACAGACTAGTTCACTGACACAGAGCAGTCTGTGCTGTTGATGCTGTGGGTGAAAGCAATGGCATGCATTTTAATAAGGCCATGCATATCTAATGAGGAAGAACGTCCGTCACACTCACTAGATAGGGGACTTTCTCCTTGGAAGCGGTACCACGCAAAGTATTTGAAATGCATGATGAATAACTGGCTTAACAGGAGATTCATTGCAACAGTAGCCAACAAGATGGATGTATAGTGAGGGGAATTGTGAAAGGAGGTTATATTAGCTCTGTATTTGGCACTGGTGTGACCACTATTGGAATACAATCTCCAGTTTTGTCCACAATTCAGGAAGGTTATTGATTACATTGATTCAGAGAAGAGTCACAAGTATAATTAAAGGATTTGAAAACATGTCTTGCAATGAAACACTCCAGGAATGCAGTCTATTTAGCTTATCAAAGAGAAAGCTCAGAAGTGACTTGATCAGTACCTGTAACTAGCTACATTAGGGACATATTTGATTGTAGAAGGTTCTTCAAAGAAGACAAGTGCACAGTGGTTTAAAGCTGAAGTTGGACAAATTCAGACCAGAAATCAAGCGCATCTTTAACCTTGAGGGCAATTAACACTTTAAACAACTAATCAAAAGTAGTGATAGATTCCCCATCTCTAGCAATTTTTAAATCAAGACTGGACTTTTTTCCCCTAGAAGAGATGTTCTAGTTCAAACAGGAACTAATTCAAGTTCTGCAGCCCATGTTTTACAGCAGGTCAGACTAGATAGTTATAATTGGCATATGGTAACATAAATTCCCTGCCATTGCAGTGCCAAGACATTAGTGGAACTTATGTCTTCCCTTCCTCTACTTCTGGGGCACGAAGAAGGGACTTGTTGTATAGGAGAGAGCTGGACCTGTTCCTAGGACTCTTTGGCTAGGGACAGACATTACACAAACCGGTTTTAAATGATCAGAAACTGGTTTAAACCTGTAACAGAACAGATGCTTGGTGCACATAACCAGTTTGAAAATGGCTGAAACTGGTGTGAGATAAACCTGGTTGAATGTTGTATAAGGCTGTCCTGGGGAACGGGGTGATGCCAGCGACTCACTGGTGGCAGGGAACAACGCTCCCGGGAAACCTGCGTGGCTCGTGAGCCGGCTTTATGTACAGCTGTGGCCGGCCAGTGACGTCAGCACCAGACGCCGGATGGCGAAGATAAAAATGGCGGAGGCTGTGTCGGAAGGGGTGGATGGCCCCGGAGAGGGGAATCCATTGGCTGCGTGACAGGGACACAGTACCCGACGGTGTCCTGTGGGGACCAGAGAGCCAGAGCCAGGAGCTCCAGGGAGAGAGAGCCAGCGACAAGCTCTGGTAACCGGCAAAGGGCGAGTGGGGCTCGAACAGGACGTCAGTGAGTGGGAGCAGCTGCAGAGCACGTGCAGGACCCAGGTGATCGACTGGCTTGGAAGGGTGCTGAGGACCCAGACTGAGGGTCATGGTTGGGGCAGGATCGCCGCCTGGACTGCAGACGCCAGGTTAGACTGGGCTTAGAGCCCCAGGGATAGGGGCCAGGAGCTGACTCTGTATTCAGAGGGGCTCGACCCTAGACAGGTAAAGGATAGGGGCCAGGGAAGAAGCGGGATGGGCGTGATGGGCCACGAGACTCTGCTGAGTCAGCTCAGGAAGGTGGCATGAGCCCGGGGTGCAGGGGTGGTAGAGCCCTGTGTACATCTGCCGGGTCGGACCTGGGCAGCGAGGGACCCACTAGAAGACCCCCCATTGACGGTACATCAAGACATGGCAGGCGAGAATGGGATCGGTGGCACGGGGAAAGAACAACCTCATTGCCTTTAAGGGCTCTAAGGCTCGACAGCAACACCAGGGCCGTACCCTCAGGGTAAATAAACCCTGGTGGGCACAAAGACTTAACTGATTTGGGTCAAACTAGTTTATGCAGTGTCTGTCCCAGACCTTTTAGACAACTAACTGATTGCCTGTGAAGGGAAGCACCTGGATTCGGTGGTTCAGGGTGCCCCTTCCAATCCATCTTCCTGTAATGTTCCCTTCCGAGTTTATAGTCTATAAAGAATTCCCAAGTACATCATTATCTTTGCAGAGTTTTTCAACAGCATTGGTTCAATCAACCTTTGGATCCAGATCTCATATGTAATTATAAACTTATGGACTTACAGCCTTGCTTGCAAATGGCATCCATGCTGTCAGTACCTTGAAGATGCAAGCTACTTAGAGCAGATGAACCCCTCTGCCTATGTGGAGCTCTGCTGTAATCAATAGGCCTTTGTGTAGTCACAAGGGTTTGCTGACCAGTAGTAACTTCTAGGGTTCAAGAGAGGAAGTTAAGACCTTGCTTCCTGGTTTGATATAAATAATTCTCCCTTCCAATGAAATTTTAGTCAGGCATCAGCCAATTGCACCAGAAACAGCTGTGCTTCTGTGGCAAGGAAAGTGCTTCCAAGAAGCATCAGGTAGCAGGGTTTCGAAATTATTGGGTTCTGTTTTATTCCGAATGTTCTATTTAAATACAAGATCATTATCATTTTTATTGCCCAACTCTACTTGTTGTAGAAATAACTAACTGGAAGTATTACAGGAAATATAAGGGGAACAAAAAGTTCCTTTGTGAACAATGGCAGAAAGTATTTTTAGTTAGTTACATAAAATCCCCACTCTCAGAAAAATGCTGAAAACTAACCTCACTTATTAATCCATTTATTAGCTATAGTTAAGTAAAGTTAGGCTCCATCTTTATTGATATTTTAATTACAGTCTAAACTATCAAAAAAAAAAACACTTCACAGAAAGCGAGTTTGGAGAATGGAGAGAGAGATCTGACTGCAAAAGAATGCCACAGTTCAGTTCATCCCAAGCTTTGGCTTTCAGTCAGTCTGAGGATTGGTGTGACTGGAAGCAAAACTTTGTTTCCAGGATTGCTGCTCCCAAATACACTTAGTCTTGGATATGCTCCTGCTTGCCCAGCATGGCTGACCAAATATCACAGAGGCTACTGCATTATTGGATTTCATGAGCGTAGGGAGGAAAGTTAAAGCAGAGGAAAATAACAGCACATCTTCCTTGAACAAGTTAGTTAAGTACCAGACTATCCCTGTAAGCCATGGCAGGAAAATTAAGTACCAATGCTTCTGAAGTTTGATTTAGATTAAACAAGAAATTTGTATGGGCACATGTGCATGTGGCACCCTGCCTGACCACCCTTCTGTCACTCTGCCAGCCTGCAGAGAGCTCTTTGCAAAAATGAAACATCTGTGTGTTTCTCCCTTAAAATGAAAAGTCTGTGTTTTCTCAGTTAAAAGGGAAAATCCACATTTTTTTTTTGTTTTTCCACAGGAAATGGAAAACTTGGATCCTTTCTCATTGCACTGAGCACTTGAGCCACAGTCCCCAAAATGCAAGGTGCCTCTATGGCAGCCCCATCCCTTGGGCATCCTTTTATGGCCTTATCTTCTCCTTTAAGCCACCCCAAACCTCACAGTTAAAGAGACCCAACAGGAATCAAAATGCCTAACTTATTTTGCTGTTTACTGCTCCCTGCAGAGCTCCTTTTCTCCTGGGAATCTGGGCTAGACTGTCCTTTTAGCCCCAGGTCCATTTCTTATCCTGCTTACTGTCACCTGACCTGGCTCTCTCGTAATAGGGTCTGGATGCTGGTAATGCCCTAATCAGCCACCCAGCTTTCTGCTGCCAGCAGTCTCCAGGTTGGTCCCTGGAGCCCATTTAACCAGGGCCGGATTAACCCTTTAGTGGGCCCTAAGCAAACAAACTTGTGGGCCCCTGGCTGGTTGAGACCCCCCTCCCCGCCCTGGTGCTGCCACCCACAGGAAGTGGAGGTTGGAGCTGCCACTAGGAAGCAGCTGCCACGGTGGCAAGGCTGGTTGGTGGAGGGGAAGGGAAGGGAGGTGGACGGGGCCATTCGCACTGTTGCTGCCACAGAGGGAAGGACCAGGGCCCACCATAGGTCAGGGCCCTAGGCATGTGCCTAGTTTGCCTGTGAATTAATCTGGCCCTGCATTTAACTGCCACTTGCAGCTGCTGCCCTTTGCAGCTAGCTTACGCTGCATCTGCTCTGCCTAAATAAGAAATTCTCTATACTTTTTTTAGCAGCCTAATTTCTGCTACCTTGTTCTTATTGCACCCAGGAAACTTCACCCAACACCCCCTGCTACAGTACACAAAACAATAATTTCATGTTTCTTCCTTGTCTGGTAGCAATGTGACTGCAAGGGTGTGATCACAAAGGTCTAAAGTGTTGCCATATTACTATCTGCATTTTGTTGTGCAATAATGCAAATATTGGGTATTAAGAACAATTTATACTCCTCAGTTATATCAGGGAGATTCCTGAGATCCCTTTTTCAGTTCTCAGTTAATTGAGATCTTCTGCTTGGGTACTAAGCAAGAACCTCAGGGCTTGGCTTATAGTGATGGAGATGTATAAAAATGCCATACCATTAAAAAAGTGCTTTGACTAAGTGGCAGAATTAAAGGCTTAAGTTAATGTGGAGAGGTTGTTGTTATGTAAATAGGTCATGCATGGTGTTTAGATAAGTGAAAGACTTCGGTAATGAATGTCTCACTAAAGATCAAGATCTGATGTGCCACACCACCCTTGAATGCACATGGGGCTAGAATATTGAATTGTCCGTCAGTTATGAAGATGAATTGGAAACAGGTTAAAACTATTCATAGATACGTTTGGAAAAAGCCAGAAGTGCGTGTTATTCACTGGCAAAGTTCACACATTCTGCCACAGGCAGATACTGAGATAGAATGAAAGAAAGCTGCTTCTAACAGCAATATTAATTACAATGTAGATTATGTAGTGTCACTTAGCCTGCTTGAAAATAAATGGCAGGAACCTACTACCTCCAATGATAACAATAAAGAATCACTTCAAGGAACCTAGTTTAATTGCTGTCTATGCAAATAGAGTTATAACATACTAAACCACAAAACTCCCACCACTGAACCACCTTTGTGTAAATATTTGTCATATGCATTCACCAACTCATAAAAATACAGGGACCGTATTCAGGAGTCTTCGTTAATATATTATACAAATATTATACACCTATTTTCACATAGCATAAAATATTTTGAATTAAGTTCACTAAGTGCCTTCAGAGATAAAGCTGTTGGTCCCAACTCTCAACAACTGTAGCTTCCCACAGTGTGGAAAGCATGCAGTGCAAATTATCCACACAGCACTTACCTGCCCAAGAGTCTCATCTTCATCCATACTAGGATTACATCAGTGCATTTCCAAATCCTAAACCCCAAAATATGGACAGACAAACAGTGGATGGACAACAGTCATTTCCACTCAATGGTCAAGCTGGGAATATTGGCCACGGGGCCATTGTTCAGCCAGATATTTGAATTATTACAGTAATTGTGATTGCAAAGCTACAACTTTGTGCATGGATTTGTGCAGGTCAGTGTAGGGCTTGACTGATCATACTTCCCTCTCTGCTAATATTCCTGCTTCTTGTCACTTCAAGACCAGAGAATGTAATCAGCGAGAGAGTTTTACGGTGGGAACAGCCTAACAAACACTTGCCCAGTTTTTTGACGAAGCTGAAAGGATCTGAGCCACGAACTGATATATTAGACTCAACATATGAATAGTCCATAATAGCATTCATCCATCAGACTTTTAAAATATAAAGCAGACATATTTGACTACATAAAATTTTTCTGATAGGGATCTTATGGCAGAGAGAGGGAGAAAAAATGCTTACTAGCCAAATAATAGTGGCGTAGCTCTTTTATAACTTGAACTAAATACATTCTTTCTATGCTTACGAAGCTGAAAAGCTTTCTAGACAAGAGATCTTACGAAATTTTCTCAATGTACATATAAATGAGCCATAAACATTAGTGTTTATTTTCTTAAATTAGAAATGCTTAGACTCACCCAAAGTTAGAGAAATTCATTCTGCAGATAGTAGATGCTGAAAATTTTACTTTACTTCAATGTGTCTATCTTGAGAATTAAATAGTTAAATTGATGATCTTGTAAGGTCCCTTCCAGTCCCTAACATCTATGAATCTCTTCAACAATCTTGAGTCCGCCTACATGTGTATGCCAGGCAATATATCATTATAACATAAACAAGACATAGTTTTCCACATTTTGATGTATTTGTCATGGCAAATAATAATGGGTGTGTTCTTCAAGTTGTTGAAGAGTAAAATGTATTTTGTATGTGAAATATAATTAAAGATCCCAGCTGTGTATTTGTTTCTTTCTGGAAATAAGAATCAGAATCTGTTTGCCTGGCAAACTTCTATGTGCTTGTAAGGGCTAGCATTCTCATTTACATGGAGACTAGCACAAGAAGTGTACCGCATTCACTTGATTTGATTGGTTTGGAGAGCCAGCGTTTCCACAGAATGGTCATGTTTATGTAAATGTTACTGCAGTAGAAAAAGTTATTCCTAGTCAATATTGTTACAAAAATCTTTTAAATATGATCCATATTTTGGATGTTATAATGTCCAGCTAGATCTTCAGGTGGTCTAAAATAAAAGCTTTTTAAAGAAAGAAATAATTGCTCATTATTTTTAGGGTGATGTTGAATCCAAAGTGTATTTATTACCATTTCCATTCTCCTTATGATAAAAACATACAAACAAGGAGAGAAATGTTGATATGGAAATCTCCAAAGTGTAATGTGAATGGCATCACATTTAAGTATCATGACTTGGCAGAGTTTGGTTTACAGGCAAAACTTAAAAGACGACAGCTACCTTTTTTCAGTGCTGTAATGGGTAGGGTAAACCTGGAAACAGCTTATAAAGCAGAATGCACAGAATAAGCTTCAATTATTCAAATGAATTTTATAAGGGTGTGCATTAAGGAAGTTACTGATTTTCAAGCCCAATATAAACATCTAAACCAAGGTATCTCAGTTGTTGTTCCTATGAATTGACATCAGAAACGGAAAACCTTACAAAAGCAATATAATCATATCTATCTCACTCTGTATATGTAAACACACACAGACACTATGTGTATAAACTATATGCGTCAAAGATACTGCATGTATTGCACAATATTTTCAAGCTTCCTTCACAACTTTTGTGATATATTCATGACATGTCCTTGTCAGACATTTAAAATGTTTCCTTACGTGTTTAAATCCTGAAGGGTAGATGTCACGTGTCATGATGTCAGAAAATATTATGGAAAGAACTAACAGGGAGCCCATGAAAATATGTAAAGCTCAGTGTGACAAGACAATGATATTATCAACAGATACTATTCTGTAGACGATCACTATAATCAGTGGTCATTGATTCCTGCCATATGACAGAAGTAGTATTTTTTATAATCCTGCTAAGTGCTATGTGCCTGATACAGAGGAATTAAAAAAAAAAGTTTTACCAGCTATCATCACTCTGTCAGCACATCACAAAAGGGTAGACAAAGTATGTTGTCTGTGTAACAAATGTGTCAACTTTGCTTTTCAAATGGTGACTTGTAGTGACTTAGACATTCCTGCCTGCACCCTAAGACACGTTCTGGTTGAATCAAGGACTGCAGCCACAGGTTGATACTCCTCACTCATTTCACGACATAGCTAATGGCTTTAAACCACAATCTTGCCTTTATTTTGTATGGAGGAACACGAACTTAGAAAAATTCTAACTTAAATAACTTAAGAGCACAAGTGTCACTGATACTCAGCAGACAGTGGAGCCAGCAATCCAAGAACAGTAAACAGGAGAGTTTGAGAGCAGCTTGCCCTGGGCAAGGAAGAAGCTATACTTGTTCCTTGGAGGTATATGAATCCATCTGTCTATGGCTTTGGGGTTGGTTTCCTTGTAGTTGTAGGATCTGTGGTTCAGTAACTTTACAGAGACTTTTAGTCAGTCTGTTGCGAGTGGTACAGAACCACTGCAGTGAGGGAGGCTTCCTGCGGATGGACAGTCAACTGCTATATGTACATGGGTGTACAGGATGACCTAGTAAAAAGATTTAAAAAGCCAAGTGGCAAGTGACCAGGGGAATCTAGTAAACATCAGCAGTAGGATGGTGGGATTTTGTTGTTTTTTGGGGGGTTTTTTAGTTTTTTTAAGGAAAGGAAAAAAGATGCCAAATAATGCAACAGTATAAAACCTGAAAAACTGCAGCAACAACTAACATGGCTGAATGCAGAAGCTTCAGGATGAACATTATCTCTGATTAGAGAGAAGAACTTAGCAGTTTCTCTCAAGTTAGGCAGAGGGCAGGGCAACATAGCACTTCACTCTTTGGATAGCCCCTCTCTATTCAGACTACTTCCTTCATAGAGCCACTCTGACTTAGTCTATGAAATGCCACGCTGTCTTGCCATTACCTTTGGTAAAATTTTTTATCCATGAAGCATTGCGTGATAGATTCCATTAAATAGAAAATCCATGGACTAGAGATGCAGCTGGCGATGTAGTTCAGACAGGGATTTAAAAGCGTAATAGAGGGCAGCACAAAAGAGGGCAACTCAAGAATTTCAGGCAGAAAGGCCACGTCTACATGAGACACTGACTGTGCTGTAGCTTGTTATTACTGTGCAGTAGTGTTGCGTGGCCCGAAGAGTGACTACTGCACAATAGTAACGAGCTACTGCACAGTCGGTGTCACCTGAAAGCCATTCGATGACGCTACCATGCAGTAATTTTGGTTACTGCACAGCCATTTGCTACTTGTGTATGCAAGTACTAAATGAATGCACAGTAATGACTATGCAGTCAGCGTCTCGTGTGGATAAGCCCAAAGAGGTGGAGGATGACCCCTGGATAAAGAAGGTGACCTAGGCAGTTATATGATCATGAGGACAAGGTAGTGGCAGAAAGACAACAGGAGGAATAAGGTCTGCTTAAGACAGTGGTGGCTAGGACACACTGCTGCATAGATGCAAAAAAGCTCTTTCTTCATGTGGAGAATTATAGCTGACTAGTGCCAGCCAACTTCTGAATAAAATGTATTTAAAACTATTTTATTTTTCATTTAATATGCTGTAAGTGGATCTGTTTTTTTAACAGGAGTAGCGAGAGCAAAATTCTAACCACTTTTAAGATGAAGGTTAACCAGTTTTTGAAAGGGATTTTATGACATAATTGCCTATGGTAGCAGGGGACTGGACTTGATAACTCAAGAGGTCACTGCCAATTCCATGTTCCTAGATCACTTGGGAACATCCAGTCCAAATTTTTCTTTCTCTAACCTCTACAGAATTTAATGAGAGAGAAGTCTGAGCAGTAAATAGAAAGAAAAATATGCTAATTACAGAAAACCATTCCAGAAAGACAAATTTTTATAAGTAAACCAAACACAAACTCACTATATTGAATGCATCTTTAATTATAATTATATCAAATCCTAATTTATCTCAAAGTTGCATTTGCCTACTGGTATGGTATTTTATACTTGTAATAAGTAGCCGTATTTTAAACATGCCAATAACATTTTTGTGCTGCCATTGTCAGTGGAATGTTGTTATTTCTACATTATCTCAATTAATAATGCACATAAAAGTATATTTGACTTTGTTTGGTCTTCTCTGTCAACTACAGGCTGTTTTTCTGCACACCAACGTGTAGGAAGACTCTGTGTCTCTGCTACAATATGTGCTGTACCAGAATATTGTAAACAACATTTCTAGCAATTCATTAATCTAATTTAGTTATCCCACTACTGAATAAAAGCAGGGGGAGCAATCTTGAAAGATTTTTTTCTTTAGATTTTTAAAAAGAATTGGCAATTAATATAATAACAATACTGATTTTTAAAAATATCTACCATTTAATTATAGGAAGGATTGTTTGCTTTGTGACAGTGAGTAGTGTTTATTGCCATCAACATTATAGGAAACTAGAATCTGAAGATAAAGGTGGGAAAATTCACCTGTGTTGTCAGTTGAGTGAACACAATCCAGAAAATAATTTGGCTCATTTATTATATACGGGATTTTCATTATCCTTTGCTCTTCTCAGTTTTTTCTTCTGAGAAGGAAAACTAGAAAAATATGCCATTCTGAGTGGTATGGCTCATATCTTCACGTTTTATTTAAAAAATAAAAGGAATATAAACACAATTTTAAATTTGGACACTATATGGGCAATATACTAGATTAACGTTTTTCCAGAAAAAAACCTTGGGACAATGACTAAGGATGTGGACAGAAGTTAAGTTTATTCCATTTTAAGTGTCATTAATCAGGCTGTAAAAAAACAGGGGTGCATGACAGACAACTCCAAACTAGTATAATCCCACCCAATCAGTGGCAAATTTGCTCTAGTGCATATCAGAGCTATATAATTTGGCCAATCTGTTTCAACTACACTTTACTTGTTTTGTAGCTAATTTTGCAAACTTTTGCTAAGCAAAGAAAAGTTGTAAGTAGCAGCTTCAAAACAAAAGAAGTGTAATTAAACAGATAACCTAATTATATAAAAGAAAAAGTCAATTCAAAAAGGAAAAGGGTCATTATAATGTGTGGATTCCAGAGGAGAGACACCATTTACATTATAATGAGCCAGGAAACATTTTCTATATTTAGCCCAAGAGGTTTAGTGTCTAGTAAGGTTATGATTTTTTGTTCTCAGGCCTGTCTTGTGAAGGTGCTTTGTAGGTTTCCTTTGACAGTGAGGTCAGAAACAGATAGATTATTCTGTCAAAAGTGTACTCCCACAGCATACTTTGACCCTTTTCTGTGAGAGTTCATTCTGAAATATAGTAGTTGCTCAGTTTCACCCACATAGTTTCCATGAGGGCATTTGGTGCATTAAGTGAAATAGACAGTTGTAAGATCCAGTGGTTCTGATGGCTGCTTTGTGGGAATTGTTGATTGTGTTGGCAGTGGAAATGTGCTGAAAGGTTTTGCATTTAGTTTTTAGACAGGGTTGGTTGCATGTTACTTAGTAGGTGAATCTACACAAGATACTTTACTGTAATGTAGTGTAGTTACTGTGCAGTATGCCTGTGCATCTGCATTTGCACATGCTTGCTGCACAGTAAACCTCACTAAAAGTGAGTAAATTTGCTGCCTGCAAGTGCAAGTAGCAAATTTTTTTGTGATTATCAACTGTGCAGTAGCATTCATGTAGACACCTGACTGGGAGTCAGCCATCCACCAGGGGATGAGAGAGAGCTGCCTGCTGCTGGGGTGGGCTCTTCCACTGGATGCAAGGCAGGGACTATGTCCCCCTGCCCTGACAGCAGGGAGCTCCAAGCCCCATCCCTCCCACTCCAAGATCATGATTGGGGAGTGGAAGATCCCTATTAGATGGGTTGCGGACCTGTTGCTGGAAGATAAGGATCTCCCAGTACCGGCGCTGTGGTCATGGAGCTGGTACTGGGAGCTCCCTGCTCGTGGGGGTTGGGGAACCTATTCCTTGCCCAGCTCCATGATCAGGGAAGCTGGGTGGGGAGCAGGCTAGGGATCGTGGAGCTGAGTGGAGAACAAGCTCCCCAGCCTATTCCCTACTGAGCTCCGCATTTGCAGAGCTGCTCAGAGAACAGGCTCTCCAGTCCCTGCCCTATGTTCATAGAGTGGGGACTGGGAACTGCCTCAGTTAGAGGCAGGTTCCAGCCCTGCACCCTGATCAGGCAATTGAGGTGCAGGGCTTAGAAAGAGCTGCAGGGGTGGGGCAGGTCTCAGCCCCTTGCTCCAATCTGCCTGTGGGGCAATTAGTGAGCCCCTGGATGGGCAGGGACTACTCAGTACTAGCTGCCCCACTGGCCCATTGCAGGGCCCCAGTAAGCAAGAGCAGTTTGCTGCCATTAGCAGCAAATTTGTTCCTGTTTCCCTACATGTGTAGATGCCTGCCTGGGAGCATTTGCTAGTGAGTAGTTTGCTTGAAAGGAAACTGCTCCTGGAACTAATGTATGTGTAGACACACCCAGTGTTGACCAATGTGGAGTTTATTTCTGGTGAGGAGTTGAGAGAGGTTTGGATGTTGTTTGAAAGTTAGGAACATGTTGGTTTCTATCATGGAGGGTCAAAAGTGACTGTGGGCTACCCATCACCCTGTCACCTAGCCTCCAATAAGATAATTAAACCAGTATAACTGGGTGACAACTTTACATCTGTTGGTCCCATCACGGTTAAGTTATACACTGTTTTATACACACTGCTTAAAACTATATTATTTTATGAGAATGGCTCTCCATTTTAACCCCCTTCATGAATTTCCTGTGGCTCATTCCATAAGCAGGACCAGGTTTGTCAAGATGGGAATCTAACAAAGGATTCAGAATGCAACTTCTAGAGGTGCAAGGAGAACTTCAAAACGTGTCTGTTCTGGTGCCATCAGTATAAATTCAGTCTCTAACCAGCATACGTAAGTTTGTCTCTTCTCTACACATAAGGCAATATCTTTCACATACAGTCCACTGAAACAGCAAATGTATATTTTTAATCTTAAGCCTACATAAAGATGTTGTTTGTAGGTTTACAATTCATACGCTTTTCTCCTGAATCTGTTTACCTCAATATTTTAGTTATCTCGAATTCCTTCTTTTCTTACTCCGCTGTCAACTGTGGGCAGTTCACTGTCATCAATGAAGCCACGTCAATTTTGTCTTTAATATAACATTTTAATAGAAAAATAGCTCAATACTTCCCTTGTGCATAAAGATAATTTTGGAAAGAGGAAAACACATAGTTTCAAATGCTGGTGAACTGGGATGCCCAGGGAGCCTGGGAGACCAAAGAACTGAATACCCCTCCTCCCTGTCCTTCTTCCACAGCACATCTGCCTGTCTGCCAGCTCTTAGTTGGTGGATTAGAAGGAAATCAGACAGGCTGGCAGCATGGCCAGCCAATCTTGCCTCCTTGGTTTCAGCCAAAGGTTCTGATGGAATCAACACTTTCCCACAGAAGGTTTGGATTCTATCAACCCAGCATTTTTCACGGAAAATGGATCCCCTGGAAAATTTTCTATCAGTTTTATTTTCATTTATGGCCAGCTTATAATACAGAGCAGGCCTATTTTTCACTTTGGCTCTGGATGAACCAGGATGAAAATGGCTGAGCCTAAGAGAGTTCTGCCATGTTCACTTGGGCCTACTTTGGTATGTTCTTGGCAGAAAAGTAGGTTTTTCAAGGTAGTGGGGGCAAGTGCAATTTTTCAGGCTTATCAACAACACTATGACAAGGGCTGATGATTCTGGTTTTGCTGTAGTACCACTGAAAGTAATTGAAGCAGAACAGAACATCCTGCCTTCATTTTCCCTGGCGTTGCAAAGGTTAAAGAGAGTGGTCTAGGGAATATTAAGAGTTAGCAGGGGCGTTTAAAAATAGGACACTGTAGCTCTTATTTAGAAGAGCAGGTGTAGTGTAAGGAATCCATTACTTGATCTCAAGAAGCCTTTAGAAAGTAAAAGCTGTTCATGACTGCAGATTGCTGACCCCTGGTTTAATATCTTTATCAATGATTCGGAGGATGGGATTTGACTGCATGCTTAGCAGATGATACCCAGATGACACCAAGTTGGGTGGAATTGCAGGTGTTCTGGAGGCTAGGACTAGGATCAAGAATGACTTTGATAAGTTGGAGAAATGATCCACAATCAATCAAATGAAATTCAATAAGGAGACATGCAAAGTCCTTTATTTGGAATGGAACAATTATATTAAAAAATGCAGAATGGGGAATGACTGACTAGGCTTCCGTACTCAGAAAATGACCAGGGTGTTATATTGGATCATAGGCTGAATATGAGTCAACAGTGTGTCCTTTTTGCAAAAAAAGCCAGCAGCATACTGTGTTGTTTTAATAGGAGCATGGCTTGTAAATCAAGAGAAGAGATTCTTCTGCTGTATTCTGCACTGATAAGGCCTCACATGGAGAACTGTTTCCAGTTTTGGATTCTCACTTCAAGAAAAATATGAACACATTAGACATAATAAGTCTAGCAGAGAGTAATAAAACAATTAGAATCCTTGGAAGCAATTAAAGGAAGAATGGAAGCAGGAAATAGGGCCTATTTTGCATTCTGCAAGCTCCTATCATCCAAGCTCATTTCAAGGAAAGCATCTCCAGATGTATACATCTCCAGTTTTATACATCCCCAGATGTATAAAACCATAATCAGTCCATGTATAACCTATGGCAGCCAAACCTGGATTTTCTCAAAAACAAATGAGATACTACTATATTGTTGTGAAAGGAAGATGTTATGGAAAAACTTTGACGTATGGTATGATCCCATAACACAAGAATGGCACGTAAGAACCAATAATGAATTATATCAATTGTACAGAGATCCATCCCTGACACAGGAGATCAGAGCATAATGACTACAGTGTCAGGGCTATGTGAAAAGAATGAAAGTGATCCAGAGAGCAAGGAAGTGCTCCTCAGGGTACCAGAGGAGAGAAGGCCTCTTGGATGATTAAGACAAAGAGGGCTAGATGATGTAGTGTCAGACATACGGAAACTGAATGTGGACAACTGGAGAAAAAAGCCATGCAACAGATGGGAATGGATGAGGATAGTGAAGTTAACCAAGAGCCTCTGGGATCTTTTTAGTGCTAAATTATTATTATTATGGGCCTGGGAAACATGATTTATAAGGAAATGCTAGAAAAAAACATGGTTTTTTAGCCTAGAAAAGAAAAGATGGGGAATTTGATAATGGCCTTCAAATACCTAAAAAGTGGTTATAAAGAGTATGGAGGTAGACTACTCTCAGGGGCTGCAAGGAGCAGGACTAGGAGCAGTGGTCTCAAACTGCTGCAGAAGAAACTTGGGTTGGAGATTAGAAAGAACTTTATCACTTCTCATTTTGATAGTGGTTAAGCACTGAAACAGGCTACTCAGAGAGTCTGTAGAATATCTATTCTTAGAGCTTTTTAAAATCAGATTAGACAGACACTTGACTGGGATAGTTTACTCAGGAATGATCCTGCCTGTGATTTGTGATTCTATAACTTCCTAGACCTTGAAGAAGAGAAGGCCAAAATGGTCCTATAAAATAAATTCCCAAACTGACAGATGAAGGAGAAATCCTCTTTTGTGCCATTAAAACAATACTTCTTGTCCTGTAGAAAAAATATTTTCTGTATGCCAATTGAAAGATATTTCTTTTATATTTATCTTAATCATGGGCTCAGATTCTGATTTGATTATTCAGCAAACTCAGATAGATCTAATAAATCTTTAGCTAACTTAAATACTCTACATGGATTCTATTAAGCATTCTTTTTTCTAAACAGACACAAGGATTAATTAGGTAATCTGTTCATCAACATAAGTAGAGCTGTCTATAATCTAGCTTTATGCAATCCTCTTTGTGTTGGCCAAATATATAAAGTCTTTGTACATAAGGACTTATCTTCTTGCTTGCTTAACTCTGTACTTTCTCCACTTTGACTGTAATGCAGAACCTCAGTCTATCAAAGCTATGCCCATTTACATCAGCTTAGGATCTAGCCATACAACCTTCAAAAGTGTTGACCCTCACTAGCTACACTCAAAGATATGAACTATTGAAAGTGTAACAGGGAGCCTTTGGCCCCAGTTAATGGGAGAAACTTAAAGAGAGAAACTTACCTGACTGGTGGTGGGACAACCAGAAGGATGACATCATTAGCTGGCACTGGGAGCGTTTGCCCCACCTGAGAGACAGAGAAACCTGTTAATTGCTAAGCAGAAAATGACCCAGATAAAAGAGTCGAAGACTAAACAGCAAAGGCCCCGGAAGAGGACCTGAGACCAATGGCAAGAGGGAGACAGAGCGACAGAACAGTTTCGTGCCGAGGCATGAGAAGTGGTGGAGAACAGCGTCCCTCGGGAGGCATGTACCGAGGAGTGACCTGGTGAATCATGACTGAAGACTGTTTGGTGTACCCCTGGACCAGGTATATGGATTTTAATTAGAGGCTTTCTGACAGAACTGTTGATCGGATGTCTGGACTGTCTTACGTTTGTTTCCCCGGGGGGGAGGGGTCAGAAGCCCCGCCTCCTGAATCGAATGATTAGTAACTACTTTTGTCTTGTTTTTTTGGCTTTCCATTAAGGACCCAGTACCATAAGAAGTTGTGTCCCCTAATGACCAGAATGGGGTCCATTGCTGGAGAGTCAGAAGATCTTTGGGCACAGAGGCACTAAGAGAAATAAAAGCTTAGGAAGACCAATTTCAACTGTAATTAAGAACATAGTATTACCCATGTGTTGCCTCTTGAATAAACTCCCAACAAGTTGTGGTACGTGAGAAAAACACAGGCGGGAAGCTCAGAGTTGAAGCACTTCTCTTTATAATTGGTTACAGAGCACACACTCACAGAGAGTTATAGTTACTCACTTAAAGATAATAGCCACCTCATCCATAAAGCTCATTTTCAATGTGAAATATTATTCTATCTTCTCATTCAAATAATACGCTGACAACTGAACTGCTAACTGTTGGAGACAGAATAGGCATAGACTACTTAAATTGACAGGGTAAATAGACTTATTGATAAGATGAAGGCAAGCTTAGCTTTTACAGAGCGGAAGAATAATCAAAGGAAAAGTAAATGCACCAAATGTTCCTGAGAGGAAGGAACTGAAATTAAAATAAATAAAGTTTGATTAGTTAACAACCAGCTTGAACATCTAGATACAGTGTGCATCTACCATATCAAGACAGAGTGCAGGCCAGAATATTGCAGTAATGAGTAAAATAGAATGAGATGTTTCTACAGCTCATCACATTGGATTTGAAAGCCTTAAATAGATATAACTGAGATAAAAGTGCACCCTCCAGAACAGATGTGTATTAAAAATGAGACTGAGGGCCTTGAACACCCCATAATGGTCTCTGTGTGGAACGTTCTTGATTTTTTTTCTCAAACAGAGAAGATTTCTAGTAAGAGAAGCTGGTAAAGAGAACAGATTCCTACCTTAGCGATCAAGGTAGAACAATTGCTAGAATATGAAACTGGTTGGGGAATTTTCTGGCAGATTTATTTCTTTATTGGAAAATGCCAGTTGGTTGAAATTGATGTTTATTTCCCCTTTATATGCCAACTTGCCTGAAAGGGTAAGAGATGCAGGACCAGGCAGGACAGTAAGGACAGGTGGATAGATGCTGGGACTAATGACGCCAGGCAGCTAATGAATGAATTGGCAGCACCTGATCACTGAGGCAGAAGTCCCAGTCACAAAGCCCGAAGGAGAAGAGGCTTGGGGATTTAAGCCCAGTATCTGGCCATGCTAGGAGGTAGCCCTCCCATGCAGCAGGAAGAGAAACCCCCTGGGAATGAAGATGCTGCTGGAGACGCCCCCAAGCCACCCGGGGAGCTGAGGAAAAAGACTCCCTTGAAGGTAGGGTTTGTGGGTTATATTTACCTCAACGAGGGAAACTATTTTTTTATGAAGCATCTGGCTTGTGTTTTTGTTCTGCTTGCACTGGAGACCAGAGGACTGGATTGTGGCTACAGGGGCAGAGGAAGCCATACCTAGGGGTCCCTGGGTGGCACTCCCCTGCAAACTGTGCCAGGATCTAGCCCTAAGTTCGAGGGGCAAAGACTGGTGTGCTGAGGCTGAAGTCCCTAGGAGGGGCTGTTGCTAAGGCAGCACCAAGCCCAGAAGCTGAGGTCTTAATCTGTAGACCAAGGCAGAGGGTGAGCCTTGAGAAAAAAATGGGGCCCAGGCTGTGACAGCTCAAGTCCCAACAGGCCCTCAGAAACCTTAAAAGGGAAGCGCTGTGGAAGGGCAAAAGGCTCTAGAGGGGCTGGTCTGGCTGAACAGGCCCAGCTACCCATGAGGTAACTACTGGTCCCAAGGGCCCCACCCTTAACAACAAGCAACATCAAAGTCATAGCGGGAAAGAGACAGGAGGTGAAGTGGAGCCAGAAAGATGCCAGGAAGTGGGATGGACCCTTATGGGTTCTTCAGTTTCCATGAAACTTCTGAAGGAGGAAACATTTCTGAGCCCTAAATTGGAAATGTTGGCCAAAACAAGAGAGAGCCTGGTGATTAGGGGGTCACCAGGGATGCGGACGAGCTAGGTTCAGGTCCTTGCTTAGTTTGATTCAGACTAGAGACTTGAATCTTCATTTTCCCCATTAGAGATTATTACACTTGCAGATGGGCAGTGCATAGGTGATTAACATGTGGCCTGTGCGCTCTGGTGGCTGCCTTTCCCACTACCATGTGGCAGGGTAGGGCCTGGGTGGCTGTAGGCTGCTGGCATAGTCTTCATGATCACATGGAGCGAGGGTTTGCATGCAGCCCAAGAGGGGCAGGATGGCTGTGTGATGCTGGAGCAGCCTTCATGGTGTAGCCTACTGTCCTGTCAGTAGTTTGTGTAGCAGTTAAATACTTACAGTAGCAGTTACATAGTTAGAGCAGGGGTCAGCAAGCCTTGGCACACACATCAGAGCATGGCACGCAAGACCATTTTGCTTGGCACGCCACCACTGGCCCAGGCTCCGGGCAGCTACTGCCAGCCACAGAGCCTGGGCTGCTCCCAGCAGATGTCTGGGAGGCAGCAAGCCCTGCTGCAAACAGCCCAGGCTCCAGGCTGGCAGAGCATGGGCCAGCTGCAGCTGGGAGGCTGCAAACACCTGCACCCACTTCCAGAGCTCCAGCTGGGCTCTGGAAGTGGCAGCTGCACGGACCTCTCTGGGTGGATGGTGGGGGAGGGCCCTGAGGCAGTGCAACCCCAGCCTCTCTCACACCATCCTTCTGGAGGCATGCATGCGGTCACCAGCACCATGGAGCCAATGCTCCAGAGCCCAGTACAGGTGTTTGCAATCTGTTGCCCACCTGCTACAGCTGCACAGAGCTGCACTGGGCTCCAGAGTCCTTCGCTGCGTTCCACATTGGTGGTGACTGCACACATGCCTCCAGATGGATGGCAGGGGAGGGGCTGGAGTTGCACTGCCCCAAGCCCCTTCCCCATTGCACACTCTGAGGTGTATGTGCACCTGCAGTGGTACAGAGCTGATGCTGGGGGTCTGGAGGCCCGTGCAACTGTTTGCAGCCAGCCTGGGCTCTGCGCAGCTGCACCAGGCAGCAGGGAGGCTGCAAACAGCTGTACCAGGCTCTGGAGCCCCAGCATCAGCTCTGTGCTGGTCGCGACTGCATGTGAGCCTTGGGGTGCAGGGTGGGGAAGGGGCTGGGGCAGTGCAACCCCCCACCACTGTAGGCCCAGAGGTATATGTGCAGCTTCTGCCATCAACAGGGATCAGGCCCTTCATGGCTCCCCTACGGTCTGCCCCTGGCATTGGTCAGGGTTGGGGTGTTTCTGACACTCCAGCCAAAAACATTGCTGACTCCTGAGCTAAAGTAAAACTGCACATGCTCCATGGAATAAGGGACCAGGAGGTTTTTGTAGCAGGGCACTGGGATGTGACTGCCCCTTTAAGGGCACAAGAAGCCTGTAAGGCTGCTTGCTGGCTGCAGATGGGAGCTGATGGGACCAGAATGGCTCAGGCTGGAGCCACACAAGCCCAGAGCCTGCACTGGTCAGGTAGTCTCTCCCCAGCTCCCATGCAGTGAGGAGCCCCTGGCTGCAGGGCTCCTGAAGGGACCTGGATTATGCTAAATGAGACTGCAGGCCTGGGAATTGAGGCAAATTCCCTGGGTTGAGAGAGGCTGGGCTTACAGGCAAGTGGCCTTCGTTTATGTTAAGCCCCTAGAGCATTCGAGGTGTCTGCTAGGGGGCTGAGATGCTCCACGTGTATTTAAGTTACACTGGTAGTTTAGCTTTGAGCCCTGTGATGCCAGGCTCAAGGGCTGTCTAGATAGCCAATAATACAGGAGCCCTTAGACTGAGAGTGGGGCCCAATAAGGGGTCCAGCAGGCTAGGAAAGGCTGAGACCTGGATCAGAGGGTCCATGAGCCCCAAGCAGGCTAAGCCGGACTAAACGGTCTGAGAGCGCGAGGAGGGGCTGCGTGTGGGATGAGGGGGCCTGAGAGCCCAAGGGGGCTGAGTGTAGAAATAGCAAACAGTAAAGGGAGAGAACACCTGCTAGGCTCAGGGCATGGTGCAGGGGAGGAAATGGAGCCACACCTTGAGCCCTTAAGGCTACAGATACCCTGGAAGGGCAGAGATCTGTATGTAGCCCCTGAAGCTATGGAGGCCCTCCAGGAGCACAGGCCAGCTGAGAGGGGCTATTGAGCTTAAGGGTTGAATCAAGGCAGCTGAGGGTCTAGGAGGGACCCAGGGATACTGCAGATGGACTAAGTTTCACTCTAAGGCCTGTGGGCAGTCTCCCTTATTTAACCTATAATAAGAACAAGGCAATGGTGAGCAAGCAATTCAGGGAGGGCCATAACAGAGACGGACCTGGGTCACACAGCCACCAGGGGCTTCGCAGATGCCTCTAGGGTATGAACCTGCCACCGTTCTGGAAAAAGTGAATGCTGCCTTCAGTGAGGTAAGGACCTAGTTCGAAGGTCCAAGCACGCGCAGTTTAGTTACTTGTGTTCGCACCAGAACTAGGGAGCAGGCAACATACATTTGATACCTTTTTCTGGAGATGATCAAAAGTGTGATTGGAACAGCTGATGATCAACAGGAGCGACAGCACCTCTGAGAGAATGACTGGTTATGAAGGCGATTGACAGAGGGGGTGGGGGTGATTGGGACCTATAAGAACTTGCACCTGTGAGAAGTGTGTGCTTTTGGTTCGAATGCAGGACCGCGGATGTGTGTGTGAGTCTGGGTGTGAGTGAGATTTTGTGAGGCATGACTAAGTGTTTTTTAATATGCTGAATGATTACTATTATGGCTGTGTCTGTAAGAGAGCTTGAGTCAGTGGAAGATGTGTATGAAACTCTGAGGAGAGAGTTTAAGTTGTGTGTGTGTTATCTGGGTGGAGCGAGGCTCCCCAATGACACCAATTTAGGACCCAATGCAGCAGACCAGTGCTGAGTAACCATTGCCCCTGGATAGTAAAGTATCACCTGCCCTTAAAAGAGAAGACTGAGTACCCAAGGAGGGGGAAAAGCTTCTGGGGAGTAAGAGCTTCGGGGCAGATTACAGTGGGTACAGTAATTGCATATATAGTTAAGCTAAGATGATTGTGCCTGCAACTGAAGCATTGTTACAAGTGGGCAGACAGAGGGTCTGCTCTCTCTCTCTTTCATATTTCTGTAAAGTAATTGCTTTGTAATATATCTCTCATTGTTATTGTTGTCTGTTGTTGTTATAATGTAGTCCTGTGGTTTTAAACTAATAAATGACTCTGTCTGTCTGTTTGTACTAATTAATATTAAGCATTGATTAGAGCCAGGCTGTAGGCTTTGGCTGCAATGAGAGAAAGCTCCCACCATTAAAATCCTTTCCTGAGTGCTGAGCTTTTGAGGAATAACACCCTCAATCTCATAGAGCTGATTGTATAATTAACTTATTAAAAGTTCAGCCTCCAATAATGGCAGGGGGGCATCTGGAAGGGTTGCCTGTACCTGCACCAAAGTTGAGCAGCTCTGCACTAGGTTATTGCATCTTTGGAAAGGATTTTACTTAAGCTTTTCCATTAGAACTGCCCAACTTAATTATTCTTTGAAACAGGGCCTGAAATTTCAACCTGGGTCTCCACAGTAAAAGGCCTGATCACTGGCCCAGACAGTTAGTCTCTCTGAATCAATGAATATTTCATTATTTACACAAAATGGAACAACTCTAATGGGACAGAATAAGGGAGCCCAACCATGAAATAATAAAATGATCTAGTGGCTGGGTTATTGTCCTAGAATGAGAGCTCTTCTTTGAAATCAGGCAGAACAGGGTTTGAACCTGGGTCCCAGGCTGAATGACTATAATGGGACAGGGCCCATGCACCACATGAACAGCAAGTATTTTGCTGTTATATTTTCAACTTCTTCCTGCCATGACTTGATATAACTGCAAAATTGGAGGTGGCACCTGTTCAGAGAGAGTGGGTTGAAACCACTGTGGATTGCTACATCTGCAGGTCTTCTGTGGAGCTCCCCCTACACCCCTTCGCTTTCCACTTGGGTGTTCCTGTTGGTGTGTGATACAGACACCTGGCCATGCTGGGTGTCGAGTCTTGTTTAGGCCGTCAGATCTATGAAGAAAGGAAACTGCACTCTCTGGGGTCAGGGTCCTTAGGCTGAGCCCTCCGGTCTGCAATCAGCAGTGTTTGGTCCTCGTAACACAGCAAATAAACTAATGTAACTTAAGTAGCTGTCCATGCCTGCTTTCGGCCTTTCCTTGGTCCAGCAGGGTGCCTGACTGCCTTTCCTCAGGCAGCCTTAGCCCTTCAGAGCTTGCCCCACATGTGGACTCCATCTGAACAGACCAGTTCATGCGGGGCCAGACCCTTTGGGTACTGTGGGGCTAGGTGCACCATGAGCCCTGGTATAGCCCCTAATGTACCAGACCTCCTGCAGTAGTGCGGTGGCCAAGCTTCTGTCCAGAGAGGTGCCGAAGTCCTGGTCCTTGGCTTCTGGTCTTCAGCTTCTGGGGAGGAACGCTGTGTGCTGCACTGCCTGTACTCCTGTTCCCCTCGCATCCTGGGGTTGGTGCAGCTGTACATCAGGATTTCTGGGTTGGCTGGAGCCAATCCAGACCCCTGTTTGCCCCCATGTGCTCTGTTGCCACTGAAAAGTGCTCAGAGTCCCAAACAAGCTCATTAATTTTGGTACCTGTGCCCTGTGGAGCTGGGGTTCTGCTCCCCACTGTAGTCTGGGGGTGGAGCCTGGGGGGTGTCTTTGGTATGCTGGCAGCATGCTGTAGAGGCATAGGCTCGCTGCTTCTCCGTGACCCCGGCTGGAGACCTGCTGCCTGCGGAGCATGCTGGCAGTCATCATCCCAGTAAGTACAGGGCTCGGCCTGCCTCCTGCTACAGTCCCCTAAACCCTTTGCTCTTATGATTCTGCAAATGAGTGTGTCAGTATCTTGGCTGTTGCCTTGTCTGGGACCAGAGGTCTTTCCAGCCCGCTCCCATGAAAAACTTCAAACAATCTTAGTTCCACTGCAGCGTAGAACCGAGCTTTTTTTTTTTTTTTTTTTCAAATTTCAAAGTTTTGTACATTAGGAAAGCTGTTTCCTGACAGCTCGAAATAAAACAGACTTCTGTGATTACTGACAAGAAATATCTCATTTTCTAGACACAATATAATCTGTGGAAAAGTTATCAGTCTACTGCAATATAAAGTATGGTTGTTGCAGTGCTGTTTAGATATTTATGGTATTTATGTCCTATAGTAGGACATTTATAGTCCTATAGTAGGTGATATTAGTTAACTATAAACCAGAAGTAAAGCCCAGAACCTTCTCAGGAGAGGTATAAATCATGTGACCCTGGAATTTGGAATTTTAAGTCATATAGTGACATAGATTATGAACAGAAATGTTTGAAGAGTGATAAGGCTTTCCAGTAGTTAGCTGTTGGCACAGTGTACATCCATCCACATGGAGCAGCTGGAAAAGGAAGTAAATATTTTAAATAGATTAGTTTGGAAAATGCATCTAGTCCCTAGCATTATTTTTAGTCCATCTGAATATGTGAAACACAATATAACAAATACTGTTTAAAAAGTTACTCTCTTGGCAATTTCTGTCAATGAGATCACAGAAATACAGGTGAGAAAATAACCTGAGACCACTTTAAGAAATAGATTGTATTCCAGCCACACTGGTGACTTACCAGCTGAGATCTGGAGTGTAAAATTATTTGACATAAGATCAATGCTAGACTTCTTTAAGTGTTAAAACAATATTTTTATACTGTACTTGTGCATCACAAAAGACTTGAGAGGGTGTCCCTTGTAGATAGTTCATTTGTTAGCGCTAAAGCTGGATGGAATGTCAGGGCTCACCAGTGCCATCGCCTTATAAATAAGCAAAAGACTGTACAGAGGGAAGGAGGAAACATGTAAGTTCAGGTGGAAGTTGATGCAGGGGAAAAGATGAGAAAGGGGACATAGAGTTAAGAAGAAAAAATATGCATGAAATCATCGAATACTAGATTTTATATAATGGGAGGAAAATGCTAATCTGAGCTTCACTGATGTCAGTGGCTGCATCCAATCGAGCATGTACGCGCAGTTTACAGCGCTGCAGATCTGTCTGTGGTATTGCAAATTGTACGCACCGCACATTCAGGCATTTGCTGCACTGCTAATTTGAAGTGCAGTGGGGGTTTTTTTACACCGGGGATCTGGCAGCGTGCAGTGCCCAAAACCAGAGCCTGGCCAGCCAGAGCCACGCTTCAGCTGCCACCCAGGCTCTGCACACCGGGATCACTGCTGCTGGAGCCCTGGGAGGCCCCTAGGATCCCAGATAAGACTTCCAGGGCCAACCCAGGTGCTGACCGCAGCCTCCTGTACCCCACCTGGAGTATCTTTTCCTATACTAACCCCGTGTGCAGGCATGTGCCCTGGGGTAAAAAGCAGCAGCACAAATCTGTGCCACTGCTTTTTTCCCCGCAGTAACTGCATGTCCTGGCGCATGGGGATGCAGCCAGTGTGAGCAAGATTTAGGTCTCTGTTGCCTAGGAATCAGTAACAGGGCAGAAAACTTCTCCATCCAAAAAGTCCACTCAGCCAAAGCTGAGGACCAGTAGGCATTATCCACAATCTTAAGTGATCAAAACTAATTGAAGACTTGATGAGAGGAACCAGAGTACTGGAAGGAGAGAAGATATTTAAAGCCTAGGAGCTGCTTGGGAGCTGCCACATTGCTAGAATCAGAAATATATCCATAGAAACAGAGAAAGTCAAAGCTAATAGTGAATATAAATGAAGGTTTGTTTATCCTTTATCTATCCTTGGCAGGTTTGTCCATTCTTTGCGTGCTTGTTTTATTTAACATGCCTTTTCAATTAGAATAGAGACTTTAGTACTGGGAAAATAACTAAGTACAAAAACATGCAGGTCAAATTCTTCTTTGTTACACTGATGCAACTCAAGAGTGAAGCCCCAGGTCAGTGAATTTGCACTGAGAGCATGTGTTTTTTGTTTTGCTAATTTTATTTTAAGGGGATATATTAGAACCTTTATTAAAATTACACAAATACTGAGCTGAAGACATTGTATAGTTCTCCTCTCTATTATTGTTAATAAAATTAAGTCTGTGAAACTAAATTAAATATTTTTGACAGTTTTTATTTAATTATCCCACTTAGAGTATTCCATTTGTAGCAAACATGGGTAACTGAAGAGCTATGCAAATTAACTGGTAAGCATACTTATTTTACTGCTGATGGTAAAATATCCACAAACATACAAGGCAGGCATAAACCCATCAAAGGTAATCAGCTGGAGTTGCTGTTCAGCAGCAAATAGTCCAAACCAGATGACATATTTCCATAGTATATTAAGTCTTGAGGTAAAGGGTTGTAAATCTCATTGAAGTTAATGAGGGTTGCCCACACAAGAAATAGGAAATATTGTTCAACTTGCTATTGAACAGTATTAAATAAAACATGTTTCACATGTTTAATATACATGTTAAATAAAACAGTTACCTCTTCCCATTCCCTTTAGATCTTGTAATGGCTAACAAAGGAGCCTACAGGAATCTGTATGAGACTGGACACCAAAGGCAATTAGGTTGAGAGATGACAGAATTAGGCGTGGGGTGTATTTACAGGTCCCATTGTTGGTTTAAGATTATATGTGCAGGTAGATTAACAAGTGTTCACTCCCTGGCAAAGTATTGCTGGTGACTAAGGGCCCAATTTTCTTCTTATCCTTGGATCCAGACTAAGCAACCTGACCCTCCAGTGAAGATACTGAATGAAAGGGCTAAATGCCAAGATGTTTATTAAATAAGTGAGAGAAGTTCATTAAGGTAGATGATTACTAGGTAAGAGGCTCTGGGTTGGTTGTAAAGGGAGCAGACAGTTATAAAAGGTTCTCATTCTTTTCACCAAGATCCCTGGAGTGGGTTTTTCTTTTCTTCCTCCATAAAGGAACTAGAATCTGATGGATTCTTATTTCTCTTCTCTGCAAGGTTCATTCCTGCCTTCAATAAGCATTATTTGGGGATGGGTAGCTGACAAATCCCACACATGCATGCCAAGGAAGCAATCAGAGAGGAGAGGACTTATTGTATTCTGACTGCTGGCTAGACAATATGAAAATGACTTTAAAGATCAAATTCAAATTCCATGATCCGATTAATGACTATTCTGAAATGTGCATTTAAAAATTTCATTAACAACAATTATCACAGGAATTGTGATATTTGTTTGTCACAGGAAGATGTATTGAAATAGCAGTGACAAAACCTGAGGGGTTCTTGAACACTAGTTCCAACTGCTTCCTGCAGATGTTGGTACTTTTTTACTGTGACATGAGGCATATCTACATTGTTAAAGGGTCAGTGGGAAGCTCCACAGTGGCCTACCCCATGTGTTGCATACTCAGTACAACCAGAAGTGGATATAATATGGCTGTTTTTGTCAGTGCTTGACATGCGTCAGTAAACATACCTTATACTGAAGCCCTCTGACAGTGTAAATATGCCCAAATGAACATAAAATAAGGTCAGAGCTTTCCTGGTTAGTTTTTTGGAATGATGCTGTGGTATCCCATCAATTTATACTAAAATTCAGTATCTCCGAAAAAAAAAAAAGGTCCTTTTCCTGGTCTCTTACCATCATAAACCTGGCATAGAAACATAGAAAAGGCTTCTTCTCTATTAAAAGCTATCTATTATATTCCCGTTCCAGTGGGAATATAACAGCCTCCTGCACAGAATTTTGCATGTGGAATTTAAAAAAATGAGAACTGCAAAGTTCCTGTGCTGCATGTTCCAGCTAGCCAAGAACCGTGTGTCTGAATGTTTTGTCTTTTCTTTGGCATAGGTTGAAAGCCCATTGTAGAAGAGTGAATGTCCTCTTATTTGGTCAGAATGCGCCAAACATACTGCACTATTTTGTACAAAGCCTTTATGCTGAGGATCTCAAGTTGCTATACAAAGCTGAGTAAAGTGTTATCACTCTAATGTTACTACTAGAGACAAAGAAGTGCACAAAGAAGTTAACTTTGATTTGCCCAGAATGCTAGGCCAGGTACATATGTTACACTTATACTGGTATAAGTGGTAAGAAACCAGTCTACACCTGTAACTGAACAGAAGTTTAGCACACACAGACTGGTTTAAAACCGGTGGAACCTGGGCAAAGATGGGCCTAGATTTATATGGTACCACACTTAAACAAGTTAGATTAGACCAGTCTATCAAACTTCTGTACCAGATACCCTAGTGACTCGAGTTAAGTTGCAGTTTGCTGGCACAGGTGTAGACTGGCATCCTGGGTTGCTGTGTAGCCCCCCTCTAACTTCCCCTTGCAGACAGATGAGCTGGAATGCGACTTGCATTTGGCTGCTCCGGCTGAGCACCTAGCCAGCCACAGGCTGTCACATAACTGAGTCAACACAGACCCAGCCCCACATCTACCTCTGGCCAGCTTTCAGCTGCAGGAAAGCAGCACCAGGAGGAGGAGGAGGAAGGCATCTTTATCTCAGCACCAACCATGGCACCTAGACACCCACAACCCCAGGCCATGTCCCCAACCCCACCACAAAGCACCCCATGATGTATGCACAGACCTGATGCTGAGCCCAGGAAAACTCCTGCATATGGGCACAGCCCCATGGGAGCCCAGCCCTGGCACCTACACACCATGTCTCAGTGGCCAGAGCCATTCACCCTGTCACCCAGACCCCAGTATGCCCCCACCCTGAGCAGGAGCTAATGCAGGCAGCTTGACTCTGGTGGTTCAGAGTGTCGGGGGGAAGAAAATTGGGGCTGAACCTACACAGAGGCAACCCCGTGACCTCCACTGCTTGGCCAATGCTATCAGATACCCAGGCTGTGGGCGCCAAAAGTGATGCAAGACTTTTTTGGGCCACAGTTACACGATTCTAGAATAATAGGCTGGGGGGAGGGGGCATTGACAATCCAAGCTGGGGAAATCAGGTGGATGCCCCTAGAAACCTCAAAAGCAGGTGGGCCAGTGGCAGACGGTCAATAAGGGACCCTCGGGCACTGCCCCATGAATTTCAAAATGACATGATCAATGTCATGATTATGCTCATGCACTACGCACACACAACAAAAAGTTGAGTATGTGAAGTTAGCACCTTGGGGCAATCTCCTTACCACCCAAGTGGCACGTGAGCAGTAGAAATGCTTGAACAGTTAGAATGGATCGCAATAACCACCTGTTTAAGTGGGCAGCAGGGCGCCTGTACTGACATCCCAGTGCAGGTAAAGAGCTGTTGGGAGGAAGGCAGAAAGACAAGGGGCACCATGTGCAGAGACGTGCACATGGCCCCAGGCAGCCTGTAGAGCAGCTCCAGCAGGTAAATGGAGAGGGGGATTGAGGCCCCTCCCTGTAGGGAGGGAGCTGGGCAGGGCTGGGGCTACTGTCCAACCAGGTGGGGCTTGGGACTGGCGCCACAATGCGTTGCTGCAGGGCCCTAGTGGGGAGCAGGACAGGGCCGCAGGTGGCTAGTCTGGGGGAGGGGGAAAGCCAGTTCCTTGCTGCCACATGCACTCCTGGAGGGCAGGGGGGACCTGTGCCCCCTAGGTCTGTACCTGGGGCAGATGCAGGCTGCAGGCTTGAGCTCCCATCCTGCTTCCCTTCCCCGGGGCTCCTGGAGCTGGCGGGCATGACCCGGCATGGATGGGGACAGTGGGGCCTCGTGGGATTCCTTGCTACTTCTAGCTCCACTGCTCTGGTGATGTGCCCCCTGCACCTGCTGCTGCTTTGAGGAGCCCGACACTGCAGCTCTGCACACAGGGTGTGCGATGCTGGGGCAGTGGAGGGTGAGAGGCAGCAAGGAGGTTTTCTGCATGGCTCCTCCGCTCCCTGAAACACCGGCTCATGTGGGGGGAAGCAGGGTGGCAGAGGACAGCGGTAAGCAGGGGGCCTGCTGTTTCTTGCCACCTTGCTTCTTCCCCCATGACCCAGCACTGCAGGGTGTGGAAGAGCTGTGCAGAAAAACTCCTCACTGCTTCTTGTTCCCACCCCGCTGCCCTGGCGACATGCCCCTGTGCTCAGGGCTAAAGTGAGGGCAGTGGTGCAGGGCTGCACTTCTCAAAGCAGTGGCAGGTGTAGGGAGTGCATTGCCAGGGCAGTGGAGAGGGGAGGCGAGACGTGGTGAGGAATCCCTGCACGGCCCCACTGTTCCCAGCTGTGCTGGGTCACTCCCAGTGTGATGCTCTACCTGCCCCATCTGTCTCACAGTTCACCAGGCACACGTGAGTTGGGGCGTGGCCAGTTGCCCTTGTGTTGCAGGTACAGGACACTGGAAGTTTTCAGAATGGGGTGTGGAGCATTGCTATAATCACAGGGTGTCTACTAGAAGCCCCTGGAAAGTTTGAGGTTATGGGGTCAGCTTAGCCAAGAGAGCTTAGCCCTGATCACATGGGAGCAGGGGACACACCCAGTTGCAGTGAGAGGAAAAAGTCATGCACCAGGACTTGCACCTTCATGCATCCTCTGCCTCTTCCATCCATCTGCCCTTCCAGACTTCCTGCCAGCTTTCCAATCTTCCATCCACCCCTTTGCAGCAAGACCCTAACCTACCCACAGATGCTGAAACCTCATGGGCACTGCCATGGACCATGGATGATCTTATCCCATCCTTCCCCACTACCCAACCCCAGATGCACATCGGGACCATGGGGAGATGGGGGATCTCATCATGATCTAGGATGAGGAGGGGATCCAATACCAGCTCCAGAAAGGGCACCAGAACAGGGATGTCTTCAAATGCATCATCCAGCAGATGGAGTGGAGCCACAATAGGAACTAGTTGCAGTGTTGTGCCAAGACCAAGTGGATGAAGATGCAGTATAACTGCCTGCATGATGCCAACCAAAGATTGTGAGCCTGGAGACAGAGCATTCCCTTGTACAAGGACCTATCCAACTTCCTTGCCAAGGACAGGGCCATTGAGATCCTGCACACCTATGACACAACCAGGGGGTGGGGAGAGTCATTAGCAGGGACCTTGCTGGAGGAGGAGATGCAGGGAAGCTCCAGGATGGTGAGATAACTAGGTGCTCAGGAGCAAGTCCCCAGGGGCCACAGGACAAGAGCACAGAAGATGGAACCAGCCAACAAGGGCCAGCCCACCTGTTGGTGCTGGTTGCTGTATCATCACAGGATGTGGAAGCTGAGGTGCAACTGCAGCTGGAACTGAGTTCCCTGGACTTCTTGGATGTGGCCAAGAGCAGGGTGCACAGTATGCAGGAGTGGGAAGAAAGCTCCACCAGCATGGAAACTGAGACCCAAGACCTGAAGTCCAGGCTTGTGCCCTCCACCTCGCAGGAGAACTTTATGGACAGGGTCCTGTACCACTTTGCATCCACCTATGACACCTCTGACTGCCACCAGTGCTGCCTCCCACAGACAGATAGTAGCCCACCCACCCAGGAGTTGAGAGAGAGGCTGCCACCTAGCCCTCCACACCATGCCGTGCCCAGCTCCAGGGGCTCTTCCCAGGGGCCACAGGAACAGGGGTCCTACTGGAGGGACCCCTGGATGCTGGTTGGGAAGGAATGCTCCCCACCACACTTTCAATGGGAGCTACCAGGATGGGAGAAGTGGTACATGACATCCAGTGACCCATTGTTTCTGGGGGGGCAGAAGGGCACCAGGTGGGATCCTGTCCAGTGGGCAGCAGTGGGAAGTGAAGTGAGAAAGGCTGTGCCCCAATGCCAGGGCTATAAGGGACACTACCACCCTCCTAGAGCTGACCCACGAGCCCCAACCCCTGGTAGTTACTCCATTTGTGCAGGCCCTGAAGTGGTTCCCAGCAAGTCCTGAAGGGACACAGGAGTACTCAGAGCCAGAGTGAGGCCACAGCCTGCCAGGCCAGGGTGTTGCTGGGACAGCATCTGGCAATAGAGTTCACTGGCCCCAGGTCATTCACCCCATGGACCTGTGGGGGATCTCTTCTGCTCCCTGCGCCCCTCTCCTGGCCCACGTTCCTTTGCCAGGGAGCAGCGTAGTCTTGGCAGGAATAAACAGCTATCAGATTTGGGCCTGGTGCATGACATGGGCCACAGGCATAGTCAGAGGCCATGCATCTGGGGCCCTCAAAAGGGGAGCATGGGCTCTGGGGGTAGGGGCTGAGTGTGCTGTAAAGGAGAGCCAGGGGTCCACAGTGCCCACTGTGGTGATGTCTCCCACCCTGCAGCTTCCTCTCTCCCAGCCCAACAGCTGCCTCCCACCCCTGTCCCCACCATGCAGCCTTCTCAAGCAGACAGAGTGTATAAGATCAGCCACTGTCCAGCTTCTATGTGGAGAAGTCCTGGGTCTTCACTCCCGAGTTCAGGGAATAGTGCACCACTTGAAAAGCTTGAGTTCAGCCCCTGCGGCCTTTCCCCTGACCCCACCCCCTCCCCATCCTAACCACCCTTCCAGGTTCTTTGGCCTCTTTCTCCAGCTGCACCCTCCCCCCCAAAGGTTAGCTGGTTTGTATATTAATTGGGAAGAGGGACCAAGCTGAGACATGGGCAGCATTCAACAGGTTTTCTTTATTTAATGCACAAAAAGTTTGGCAGCTGCAACATTTTTTTCATTTGAGGCACATTTTTTTCTCATGTTACATTCCCCTGCACCCTGGTGTTTGACTCTCGGGGTGGGGGGAATGTGGGGCTTGGGAAAGGGCAACGGTGCCTGGGCAGCCTGCATTCTTGGCCCTGCTGTCCAGGATGCAAGCCAGAGGAGTCCAGGGCAGCACAGGCACTTGAAGCTCCCTGTCCATGAGGGTGAGGAGGTAGTCAGCCAGGACTTCATGCATCTGGATGGCCTTTCACTATATGGGGCTGGCATGCCCACCATCAGCCGAGGGCTTGCCTACTCTCGGATCCAGGTGCTGCATATGCTCATGCTGCCATGCCCTGTCCACATGCCATGCCTCCTGGGCCCAGGCTTTGTGAAAGACTTCCTCCCTCTCTCTCAGATGTTGTGGAGCACACATGCAGCAGTGATGAGTCATGCCAAGTTTTTACCCATGTCTGGTTAATTCCCAGTCTGGGACACTTTTTTACCTTTCATTTTGCTTTATATTGTTTTGTGTTTATAGGACGCCTGCCTGCAATGCTTTTGCTATATATTGTTTCTGCCCAGTCTTCTCACCAGCTTGCAAGTATGAGAAAGAAAAATATATTTAATCAAACAAAACATATTCCTTAAGTTAAAATTTAATGGAGTTTATTTTAGTAGACTGCTTAAGGCTGACACTCATAACTGACATGTATAATAAACCTCCCACTAGAAAGGTGAGGTCCCAATGTCCAAATGGCAGTTTCTATAATTACACAAATTTATGACTCATCATAAAAAGGGAAATTCCATCTCTGCCTCCTCTTCATTTCTCTCATTCTACAAATAGCCTCCAAGAGGCAAGGTCATAATTAGAGTTGGGGAAAAACTAACCAGTGTCTGTTCATATGTACTGAAGAAAACCTGGTCCATTTTTTAATTAACTTGCTTTCTTATACCTTTCCATTTGTAATCATGCAACCCAAAAATATGCTAACCCCGCTCCTTGCTCTACACACCTGGGAAGCAGGAGGGTTAAAGGAAGATAATCTTACAGTGTTCACCAAGATGACATGCTAGAATTTTTTTTCTTGCCTTTTGAGGAGGGAGATGAAAACACATGCCTACCCCAACACTGCCTTTCAATGCCTGCTTGTTTAGGAAGTCATAGGGGTTCTGGAGAACGGGCTCAGCTTGCCACTAGAGAAATTGTTTGCACATGGTGTTATCTGAGCAGGGGCTAATACATGAAGAAGAAGGAGATTTATCTTGGCTAGAGGAAAGCATGTTGCTTTGTTCTTGCTGAAGAGGGAAGAGGCTTGCTTCCATCAGAGCATCTTAAAATTTAACATGAGCTTACTGGTAAGAGTTGGTGCTAGGGAAAAAAGAGCTTGGTTACTTTGGACTCTGTCTCTCACTCTTAACTTTAAGAACTCCCATAAAAATACCCTGTGCTTTAGTGCCATATTACAAACCAATTCAACTTGGCTTAAATCTAAAAACAGGAGCAGAAACATTATGGGAAAAAGCTGAAATAACCCAAATTAGGGGAATACGTAGAGGAAGAAGTAGAATGCATGATCTTAGGTAAAAAAGAGTGAGGAGAGAAAAGGTGGGCTTGTGTCTGAATCCTAGAGGCATGACAGTAGCTCTGTACACAGCCATCCACCAGGTCCAGTGGCAGCTGTTTGTGTACTCTTCTTCCCTTGCCCTGTCTCGGTCCTCCCCCTGCCCCTTTTCCTCTCCTTCCCAGTTATGCTACTTAAGTTGGACTTGAATTGTAGGGGGATGGGTCAGGTTTTCATCTTCAGTTATACATTACTAAGGCAGCAGATCTACAATTCCCTTGTTTGTTCCTATGGGCGACTGGTGCCTCCTGATCCTTGGGGGGCCCCAGTGGCCGACCACTGACTGGGGAAGGTGCCCCCCAGGGGCTGATTGACAACCAGGCAGACCTGGAAGTGTCACCGACACTTCTTTTGGTGCCCTCACCTCCTATGGGGGGACACCAGCCATCACCCCCCATTCTCTGGCTGGCAGTGGCCCATGCTCCCCCTACACGTTGCCTATGTTTGTTCCTGCTCTGTATTTTGTCTGGGCTACTTTTCTGTTCATTAAAAGTAGAGTCCTCTGTATATTTATGTTTCCTCCAAATATAAAAGCAGAAAATGATCTCTATGCATTGTTAGACTTGACCCATAGTTCAGGTGACTTGACTTATATGATGGCCACAACAAACATATGTTAAAAATTAGAATGTTTCTAACCAGCCAAGTCATGATGTTCTCAGGACAGTCCCACTAGCTTTCTAGTGGGAACAAAAACTTAACTACTTTTTAACATGGAAAGTGAGTCATTGATAAAAGGGAATGGATGATGTGCCTGCCTGCAATAGCAAGGGGCAGAACTGAACTCCTTGGCTAGGGACATAAGTTAGACATGAACCAATTTAAGTGAGCAGAAATTGGTTTAAACCTGTAACAGAACAGAAACTCATGCATACAAACCAGTTTGAAAATGGCTGAAACTGTTTTAAGATTAACCTGGTTGAATGTAGTATCAGAATAAACTAATTTTGGTCAAACTGGTTTATGAAACTTATATGTCTCAGACCCCTTCCTGCTTCAAGTTAAATCACAGCATCCCAGCATAGTTTGCAGCCCTGGGCTGGGCTGGGCTGAGCTGTCTGCTCCAGAGGGCAGTGCTGGCCCCACCTCTCTGTTCCCCAGCTGGAGCAGTGAGGGCTGGTTGACAAGTGCGGGAGGGGGGGGAGCAAGCCAAGCTGGGGATGCAGCTGGGTCCTAGGGGGACTGCTCCCCAGACAAACCTCAGCTAAGGCTGGGGCCAGGGAGAGAGGTTAAACACCCCTTCCCCCACTCAAACATCCTGCTGGCTGCAACTGTGGACTACAAATCCCAAGGGCACCTGGAAGCAGGAAGAGGAAGTGATGAGCAACCTTGCAGAGTCTTGTCATTGTAAGTCTGGACTGCAAATCCCAGAGACCTCAGGGGCAGCAGGAAGGGGAAGTGAACACACAGCTAGAGCACCTTGTTCTAGTGCCTCCCGGCTTTTGGCCTGAGTCACTGCAGGTATGTGTCTACGTTTCTTGAATCAAAGGTAAATGTCTATTCATTGCTGTTTCAATTTAATTTGTGCAACTTAGACTAACCTGCAGAGATTGTATCAATTCAGCCTTGGGCTTTTTGACTGCCTGTACCTAGCCCTTGCCAGCACTATGTACTAATTCTAACTGAACTCAAAAGAGATGCATACTTCTGAGAACTGTTTGCTCAACTAATTGCAGGACTTACCTGTTCAAGCTTATTTGGTACTGTCAAGGAGTTTGTGGGCTGTTGCCCACTGAGAAGAACTATAAGCCTCCCTTCATACCCATTGAAGAGGAGGGAGTAGTGGAGAGAAAGTGGATGCCCTGTGTCATATATGAAACATGAGGTCCAGAATACATAAAATGTAATCCAGAAACTACCCATTTCTTGGTTCTGAGGCCCATGTTCCAGTTAATACATCGTAAAGTAAAATGCAGTACATCTTCAGTGGCAGAGCCTCCGAAGTGCTGCCATGAAGGATTCACTAGGGTATAGAATCACTGGAATAAAACACTTCACCGTCTTATTTGGCATGTTAATAATGAAACAAGAAAGCATTCTGTAAGAACAGTTGTTCTCAGCCTTCTGAGGTTACTGCTCTTGCTGAGCTAATAGAGCAATTCTGCAGTTAAATCCAGAAGCAGACGTTCTTCTTATTGTCTATTGTCTCATGCTAATGGTTTATTCAATAACTAATTGTTATGTTCTAACTCATTTCCTCCACTTCAGCATGTGGCATATTTGGAGATGCATTTGTTTAAAGGAAAAACTGGCAGTGTTCTCTAACATCAGTTGAGTCTAGTGAGCAAGCAAGTGGTTCATTTGGAGGGAAGCTAGCTTATTAAAAAAAATATTAGTGCTATTTAAAATACAAGGAAACCTGGAACCCTGATTGGAGCTGAAAGGCCTAGGCTTTGTTTTCCATTCTACTGAAGTATCACTTAGTAACTCCAACATCAGTAGCATTCACCTGAGTAAGACTGAGCCTGGCAATAGCATTGGAGCACCAGACAAATACATGAAAAGAAGCAAAAACATTTTTGCCTCCTAGAATATGCCTCCCTGCAAAAGCCTCTGGTCTGCCCAGCTGAGTATTGGAAGGGAAAGGAGCAAGACTTTCTTCATCTTGGACTGGAAGAATTAGTCCACCATTACACAGGGAGGCTTGCTTTTTTTTTTTTTTTTTTTTACTGTGGAAAACAAAATGAAAGAGCAAATAGGACTGTTGCCATTTTACCAAACATCCGCACT
>NW_017729024.1:155760474-155762640 GCF_001723915.1 Gavialis gangeticus | reverse complement strand
GACTGGAAGAATTAGTCCACCATTACACAGGGAGGCGTTTTTTTTTTTTTTTTTTTTTTTTTACTGTGGAAAACAAAATGAAAGAGCAAATAGGACTGTTGCCATTTTACCAAACATCCGCACTTGTGGGGACGCAACCCTTGAGGTTGGCTAAACTGAAACAGGCCACCTTAATTAAGTGTTTGACAAGAAACCAGTCTCTTTGACTTCATCAAAGCAGGCAAGTTCCCAATGCACAGCAATTGTCAGCAGTGTCAGGAAAGCACCTCCTTTCTTTGGTTAGGTACAGATATTCAAAAAGCCGAAGGTGAAATTCATCTAAATGGCATGGTTTTCTGTAAGCAACATAGTCTAGATCAGTAGCAAACACATTCATCCTTTGGTGGAGGAAAAATCTTAGATGGGGTTCTGCCATTTTTAAACCAGTCTATGTGCACCAAACTTCTGTTCTCTTATGGGTATAGTCTGGTTTTGTGTGCCAAGCTTCTGTTCTGTTATGGCTATAGACCTGTTTCCAATCACTTACGCCAGTAAAAGTTCAGTATCTGTACCTGGCCTTTGAGATTAATGCTACTATATCTCCGTGGTCAGTCATACAGCTTTCTGAATGAAGTGGGGATGGCTAATGGGAAGAATCTTTGAAACAGGCTTAGAGAAAACAAATGGGGAAGATTAAGGAAATGTAGTAAATGCCAAAACATGGTTTTTTTCCTGACTTTAAACAGGACTGATCATGCCAGGTAGGGAAAACTTTTCCTGATGCATTTGACATGTTTAATCCAGGCAGAAATCTTGCGAACTTAGTTGACCTCTTCACATTTCCTCATCCTACTTTCTTTAAAAGGGGTGATTTCCAGTGTAGAGCATGGTTCTGGAGATGCACTGCTTCCCACAGGAAAGGACGGGCCTGCAATTTTAAGAATCTCTGCATGACTTAAGCATCTGGTAAGAGGCCAAAGGAGTCGACTGCTGCTCTCTCTTGATGAATAGAGGGCTCATTTTCAGCTGCCTTGCCAACCTGCAAGTTGTAACCTCTCAAGAACAGTAAACCTTCAAATCTCATTTCAGACACATAAATGAAGAAATGCTGGTTGTGACACATGCCTTGCTCTCATGCCAGCTACAACTGGTATTGTTGCCTCTAGGAAGGTGGCAATGAAGCGTTATGGTTTTTAAACAGCTTGTGGTGCCTGTGCTTTAAATAGAAAGGAACTTGCAATGAAGGGCAATTCATAAGTTGGATTCTTTTTCCGGATGCATTTTCTTCATAAATCTACTATATGGGTGTCTTCAGAGTACACTATGAGTCTACAGAAGCTTCCTTCAGCAAGTTGCTTAGCTTTTTATTCCATTTCAGGCACTCTAAATACAGCTTTATACAGGTGGGTATGGACACACACATTCGGCACAGTTTTAAAAAGTAGCAGCTGCTGCAACCTAATTGTTATTTGTGGACAAGCCAAGAGCAACACAGCTGTAGCAAAACTGCTTTAATTTTGATCCTGTTTCATTCAGTGTTATAGTTGGAGTGGATTTGCTATGTTTATATTGCTCCCTGCTTGGCCACACCTAACAATTAGAATGTAACAGCTACTGCCCTTCTGAAACTGCTCCTCCAACGCCCATGTGTCACTGGGTAAAGATATGCATAGTAATAGATGGCAGATTAAATTGGCTGGGGTTTGCCATGTGTGGTACTAATGTGCAGTTTAATACTGACACAGAGCCCACAAGGCTTTGAATTTTATTAGAGCCTTTTCAGACGTGTAGTTAAGATGACATCAGATTTTACCTTAGTCTTAATTAGACACTTTGCAGATTTCTCCAGACTACCCCTGCACTGAATTTTTTTCAAAAGATCTGAAAAGAGAAATAAATAACATTTTTAAAATAGTATTTTCTGCAAAGTGTAAAATTCTAAAAATCTTCCTGCAGGAATGGTACATATTTTGAGTTGGGTGTATGTTTGCAATATGCAGTAAATGGTATGTTAGCCTGAGCAAGAATTCTATATGTGGCCTCTGTGTGACTCTAATTAGGCCTATGTAGGAAATGTTATTGTGATTCCATGAAACTTTAAAAAAAACCTTTCCCATTCCCAATTGCATTAAATGGGGAAGGCAATGAATTTTGGGTCCACATTCTCCCCTTCCTCCCCCCCCCCCC
>NW_017729024.1:155759343-155760314 GCF_001723915.1 Gavialis gangeticus | reverse complement strand
TTGCATTAAATGGGGAAGGAAAAAAATTTTGGGCCCCAATTCCCCCCTCCCCCCCCCCCCCCCCAACTGAAAAATTGGGCAAACTTTCTTTTTTATGCCATAACTGCCACAGACCCAAAGTACTAGTACATACCCGCATGTGACCTCACCCACCCAAGATCTGAACTTCAGTCTTGCTAAAGCTAGTATGTTCCCACAGAAAGCGAGATATGGACAAAACTGGTGCAGTAGAAAACTTCCTGAGGAGCATCAGTCCTGACACGAGAGTGATTTTATTGAAAGTATATTGTCAAATATATTATGATAATAAGATTGAACAAGATTTGGGGGGTTTTTTCTAGACCTTTTAAAATTACTGCTCTTCTGAAATGCTGTACTTGGACAAACTCCTTTTGACACGCATGCTACCTTTTCTTCCTCAAACCATGTAGCCTGTTCCCAACACTGGGAAGTTGTTCCTTCCAAGAAAACAGCTAAAGAGCTGAATTATGACTGTGGCAGTACAGATGGCCTGCATGTGTCCATGTACAGAAGTAGAAGGAGACACAGCACAGAAACTCTTTATTCCATCATATTTGCCAAGGAGAAAATGGCAGTTTGGATGCTTACAATCTGAGAATACTGAACACGGTATCTCAAGGCCCCGTCACTAACAGAGAGATTTCTGGATGGGTTCTTATACATGTCATGAAGCATGAGCTGAGGGGACAGGGGCAAGCAAAGCAGTATCACTTTCTTTCAGTACCCCAGATGCTTTATCTGTCATAGGAATAATGTTGATTTCTATAGCATGAAGATGATGAAAGTCTTTCCCCATATCCTGCCTTGACTTTTGTTGGCTCTCTCAAACCATATCATAAGGCTATCCAAATTTTGTGCCAAGTGTAGGGGAAGTGGGCATAGTCCCTTTTTGCTGCTAAACTGGAGGGAATTTTTTTTCCCCCTGCTGAAACAATGCCCCCCCCCCCCCC
>NW_017729024.1:155754132-155759145 GCF_001723915.1 Gavialis gangeticus | reverse complement strand
CTTTTTTTGCTAAAATGGGGGGAATTTTTTTTCCCCCCGCTGAAAAAATGCCCCCCCCCCCCCCAGTCATTTTTTTTAGTTCAATGTAACACTTCATTTACTCAAAGCACTTTAGTGCGGGTCACTTTTTGTACAAGCAAAGAAAATAAAAGGGAGATGGGAGACCCAGATTCTACATTACAGCAGAAATGTAATCTTTTACATGCCTCAAATGATTAAAGCCCTTTCTGTCATCTTCCAGGAGAGTTTCCAGATCAATCGATGTATAGTGTATTAGGTGAGGCAGAGTGGGAATAGTGGTGTTCCTTATCTTCAAGAAAACCTCCCACAGCAGGGACAGAGGGAAACACTTCAGATTATCCTACAGCTGCTTGATTGAGGCCCATACTTGGGATATGGGAGACACTCATTTAAATCCACTGTGGGATTCATTGTTCTTTTGGCTCTCGCTCTCCAATCCCTTTCATCAGATAGTATTAATGTGTGAACTCTCACAGTCTCAGGACAGACGAACTGACTAGTCACCAAAGTTTTGCCCAACCCTAGTAGTATGTCCCTAAATATTTCTTCAGTGAAAATTTCTGATGAATGTATACATCTATTTTTGTACAGCCTTAAACAGGAACCTTAAAAAACACGCGGTTGGTTCAAGTCTAGATAATACAGTTGTTCATTTTCCAGATAGCTAATGTAAGAAATGTTTGATAGACATGCTGTTTAAATGACATTGACCAGTTGCATCTCTGCCAAAGAAAAGGCTGTTTCATAGCTGACAATCAGCTCAGAACAGCTTTGATGGCTTGAAATGAGTACCGCCAAGAAAATGTCTTCAAGTTGATTTGATTGGCTTTCAGGAGCCAAAGTAGATGTTAGATGTTTAAGAAACAATCATGTTGTAAACCATGTGTACATGCAAAAAATTATAGGAATTTGGCAGACATTTTGTTTCATTCTCTTTCAGCAGCTTAATGATTGGAGAAAGTGCCTGGACATCTTTCACTAGGCAATAAAGGTCCTGCATATGGGTCTTTTGAATGTGAAACGTTAGACAATCGCTCTTTCTTCCTGTATGTGAATGAAAACTTTAACAAAACATTTCTTGCTTTCATGGCTGAAGGCAGGAAAATCTCACAATATGGAAATTTTTCCCTGTTCAAAGTCTTCCTCTGAAGGCATGTCTACTCTGCAGGGTACTATACAGATACCCAATAGGCTTGTGCAAATAGGGAAGTATTAGATTAGGATTTGACTGATTCAGAGGACAGTGATTTGATTCAGTGATTCCAATCGCTGTCCCCATTCAATTCGGCTGAGTCAGAATCGGAGATTTGGTGCTAATTCGGCACTGTTTTGGAGATTTGGATCAGCCGGGGAGAGGCAGGCACAGCTGGTCAGCTGCAGGTTCTTCTGTGGCTCCTCCAGCTGTGCCTGCCTTTCCCCAGGCAGGGGGAGCCATGGGAGAAGTCCCCATGGCTCTCCCTGCCTGGCCCCAGCTTCCTGGCACTTAAGCCCTGCACTCACTGGCAGTAGCATCTGTGATCAGGGCCTCCCCAAACCTAGGTAGAGGCAGGCACAGCTGGAGAAGCTGTGGGAGAACCTGCAGCTGCCTGGCTGTGCCTGTCTCTCCCCCGCTGATCCAAATCTCAAAATTAATTCAGAGGCTTTAGATTCAATTCAGACCTTTTAATGGGTCTCTTGATTCGATCTGGAGATTTGGCTGCCGAATCCCCTCCGAATTGAATTGGCAACTGAAGCTTCGCACAGCCCTAATACCCAAGCTAGCTTTAAATGATCTAGCTCAAGTGTCAACACTAGTCAAGGCATGGTAGTGATGGACTTCAGTGGTGACAACTTTACTCCACTGATAAATTAAGATATGCTGGGCTGCTTCCTGTACTTGTGCTAGGAAGGGTAACTCTAATTGCCATTGAAGTCTGAATGATAGACATGGGTTGCTAAAGTTTAAAGATGCCCTAAGCACCTGAAGGGAAATATTTGTAACATTTTTATGGAATGAACTATCCTAGGTTTAGTTCATACTCAGTAATTTGTAAAGGGTGCATCTGTGGAACAAACAACTCCTTCCTTCCCTTCTCTTCCTGACTTCCTCCTACCCCCTGGCTCCCATACTGGGCACTGTAGAAATACAAAGCAGTAGGCAGTTCCTGAATAGGACAACTTCTTCTTGAAAATGCAAACAAAATTGAAGGTGGAGGGTGGAGACAGACCAATCAATTTTGCTTTCATAATTTTTGTTGCAACTCTTAAGTTCTAGTCCTACAGAAAAAAGGAACAGAAATCTGAAACTTGAAAAAGTCCCTTCCGTGTTTGTGCAAGATACACACCAGTCTTGTGAAGATCTGCTTAAATTTAGCCAGAGGTTTATAGATCTTGTTAGTAAAAAGGTCTTGTTCTAAATGTGTTTGGGCACATTTAGAAAACATCTAATTATTTCACTAAAAAGGGAAAAAATAAATGGAAAATTTCAACAAGTCTTATGTGGTGACATGGCTCTGATCTGTGAATTCACATGCTACACCCTATACTTCAGGGAGATTGGACATCTGGGCCAGTGGTAGCTCAATAAATGTTTCAGCTTTACATGCTGTCATATTACTGAGGCCAGGGAGGGGTTTATTGATGCTATTCTATATCAGGCTTTTATCAGTTAGTCCCTAACTGAATTGACAGCCAGTCTATATGGAAAAAGAAGTAATAACTGTTGGTCAGAATTACCCCCAATAGTTGTGTTTCTATGGTGCAAAGCATATAATTGTAAACTAATAGGCAAAATGTTACCCTTTACAGGAAGGGTACTCTTCTTCTTAATGTAGGAGGGTAATCCCAAGGACCTGATAGGGGGATTAATTTGAGTTAACTTTTTCAGTTGCTACCCATAAAACAGTGCTGTTGGAATCAGCAAGAGGCTTCTGGAGCAACAGAAGCAAAGTACTGTATTTCGTTATACACATCTTTCCCCTTTCCAATCAGCCCTCTTATTTGGGGTGAATGTTTTAAGTGGGGAAGCTGTTTTCTTTGCTGGCAAAGAAGCAGACCTGAAGATGCTGTTTATACCATGCAGCTTGTGTCTGCTTCAGCAAGTTGAAGGGGCAGAGTCCTGTGTTAAACCTGTATAGGCTGAGCACTGTGCTTGAAGCAGCAAGTGATCTATCCGATAGTATCTTGATGAGGCTTGTGATATAGAAAGAACACTTTGAATAAAGGAACTTATAAAGCACTACTTACTGTAAAGGTTAATATCCTTGCTACTGCCCTTGCAAGGTTGTGGAACATAATCTTGTTTGTTTGACATCCCATATGACACCCCCGCAAATAAAACATTCAGCTTGGTTTGGTTTGGTTTTGTTTTTGGAACATATAGAAGCATTTTCTCCTCCTCCCCACACGCCCTCGGGCCTGACAGCTGTGAGGCTCTGCCCTGGCTGCGAGTCCTGTCAGCTATGGGGCTTGCAGCTGCAAGAGCTTTTTACTCGCTGGTGCAGGGGGAGCCAGGGATGGAGATCCCAGGCTTCCCTTGTGCTGGCAATAAGGTGTGATAGGATCTGATGCTGAATCCCACAATCACACATCCTGCCGTGTGTGGGTGGCATGGCAGGAGATGCAATTTGTGTGGATCGCACTTCAGATCCTATGATGCCTTTACCTGAATGTCTAGAAGGGCCCTTATGGCCCTTATGGTGATCATAGCCACAATTTACAGTTTGTTGGAATATGCCAGTCTGTTGTTAGCAGTGAAACAGCACATATGTATCTATTCCATATTGGTGGCATCTTTCAAAACCTCTATGCAGAACACAAAATGGGGCCCATCTTTGCCCTGCAGCCAGTGGGTGAACTTAATGGGGATGAGTTGCATTTACGCAGTTATTAAAGCAAACAGCAGTAGTGGCTGGAGTACCTGGGGATCAAATACACTAGAAGTAGTTTATAGCCTACTTCTAAAGCTCTTTCCTTTTTTGAATGGGTCTCTTTGTATAGATACTACATGTACAATCCAGGATCTCTCACTTGATATCTCAAAATATCTTAGTTTTGGTGGTGCTCTGGCCTGCCAAAGGCTTCTTTCTGTTCTCACTTCCTTGGTGAAGTCTTGAAAAAGCAATATTTACAATGTAGGGACTGCCATAGCAACTTCTTTCCCCTTGGCTTATGTAGAATGACTTCTGTGGCTGTGAACCTGAAGAATTTGATTATTATGGCACAGTTATCTGAGGGTTTTTTCAATGTTTAATAAAAGTCTGGGGATGGATTCCAGAGGTTTCCCTTATTCAGGGTCCAAGAAAGTTTAGCACAGCGACAGAGCAGTTCATGTTCTAACAAGCAGTGTGGGATGAGACATGCCTATTTCATTTGTGCTTCATCTTCCACTAGAAATAGAGTAGCCAGTATAGCACAGCGCTCAGCAATAAGCTGTGACACTAGTTTATTTGCACAGGAGCCCAGTGTTGGGCTAAGTGGTTCCTAAAGAAGGAAGACATGAAGTGCAAATGCAGCATATCTCTCTGTGGGGTACCTTGACTATCCTGCCTCTGATATGCTAACAGCAGTTGCAAGGAGTAGCTGATAGCAGTCACCTATTTGGGGAGTGGTGACTAGTAGGCCTATGCAAAGTGGCTAGTATTCACTTTGGATTCAGGCAGTTTGGGGGACAGTGATCTGATCTGGTGAGTCGGCTGCAGCTGAATTGGCCCCACCCCCATCTGCTCCCAATGGCTGCCCCGCCCACTCTCCCAGCTCCCAGCCCTTTAAAAAAAACAAACCAAAACCTTATTCACCGGCTGCTGCCAGGCAGGGGGTGATCCCCACTGTGGGGGGCTCTGCCACAACCTCCAGAAGCCCCAAAACTGCTGCAGCAGCTGGTGCATCTGGGTTTTTTGTTCTTTTTAGATGAGCTGGGGTGGACAGGGCAGCAACGAGAGGGGGGTTGGGAGAGCGGGCAGGGGTCAGAGGGCTTGTGGCAGAGCCCCCCATGCAGCATGGAGCGGGGGGGGG
>NW_017729024.1:155733817-155753875 GCF_001723915.1 Gavialis gangeticus | reverse complement strand
CATACATCTCCTCCCCTCCCCTCTCCTCTAGCCCCCCTTCCCCTGCCCCCTATTTACCAGCACTGAGTCCAGGTCCAGCTCCCTGCTGTAGCAAGCGGGGACTGCCTGAATTGCCGAAGCTTTCCAAATCTTTTCCGAATCAATTCGGAGAACTTTGAATTGATTCAGAACTTTTTGTTGGTCTCCTGATTTGATTTAGATTTGGAGATTTGGCTGCTGAATCGAGCTGAACATCCTCCAAATCGAATTGGCACCCAAAGCTTTGTATAATCCTAGTGACTAGTAATTGTAAAGGTGTCTTCTGGTACCTTTTTCAGCTGAGTCAGTAGACTTCTCAGCAGTGAATGTCTTGGCAAGGGAAAAGAGGATGCTCTTCAGGATTTGTGTGTCTGAAGAGGAGCACAGCGCTCCAGGAAGGGAGGGAAAGGGGTAGATGGACCTGCGTTACTGTGAAGCTTACCCTGTTGTATTTTCACAGCCTCCTGATGGTTACTTGTATGGAAAGATTCCTAATTGTCCCTGGGTTATAATGTCTTTCAAACACTAAACTGAGCATCAAAACTTCACTGTACATCATGACACAGGTTGGTGAATTAGGAAACATAGAAATATAGAGCTGGAAGGAGCCTCTTGGACCATTGTATTCCTTTACAGGTAATCATTAACATAACAAATCTCCAATATTGTCATTTCACCCCCCCACCCAGAAAGGGCAGTATCTGAAACACCAAGAACATTTTGTAGTATGGCACAGATAAAAGCAGGAGAGATGAAACTTCAGCCAGTACCCCTGGCAGTCTGTGCAAATCTGACTAAGGGGAAATTTCTTCCTGACCCAGATTTTCTGATTGGTTTAATTCTGAGTGGAAAAGCAAGATCCTTTAGCTAGGAACCTCTTGGTTTTTCACACTGGTAGGAGCTAAGGGTTTTTGACCATCTCTAAATGTCTCAGAAGAAGACAACAAGGAAAAAAAACCCAGAAGTTGTAGGGTAGGAGGGATGAGCGGGGGTTAGCAGAAATTCCTTTCTGGATCCAGTGGGCAACCAACACAACCCTGAGGCATGAGATTAAAAATGTCTTCCTCCTGCCAAAGCTGCCAATGATATAGAATACAATGTTGTGATGCGTACTTCAAAAGTACAAAGATTCTTGACTTGGGTATCTTTTATTGGCTTGCAAACTATCAATGTTGATGAGTAAGAAAAGAAAATTGTAATTCCATAACTGCTGCTGGGAATTGGAGTTGCCATCTCATGATGTAAAATTCACGTCAGTCACTCCAATGCAGTCAAACTTTGGCTTGTAGTACATAATGAGCTACTGGGCATGTCTACACGTGCATTTAGACCTGTCTGAATTTTAATGCGCATTAGCTTAATGCACATTAAGGTGATTTAGGCTTGCATCTATACATGCATGTGTTTAAAGTGCCATAATGCTGTGTGCGCAGACTGACATGGGACTAAAGTTATTTGCAAGTCAGTCTATACACAGTGTTAATACACCTTAATGTGCCTACGTATGCATTAATGCACTTTAGCAATCGTGCCTAAATTTAATACCTGATTTTGCAGGTATCAAATTTGGTGTGAATAGCCTAAAATCACCATTTTTAAGGCTCATTCAGGGTGTGCACATGTAAATGTGCACACTTAATGCACCTTAAATTGGGCTAAAGTGCCTTAAATCAGCATGTGTAGGTGTGCCCACTCTGTTATAAGCCTGCTTTTATCTGAATGTGGCCTGCTTGTTCCATGTAGATTCCTATTTAGATTCTGGAATGGTTTTTGGTCAGGTTTGGTTTTGTGATGGAAGGAAGTTAGAGAATTCTGTTTAGTGTGGAGTAAGCAAACATGAGAGCCAAAGGAGAGGTCTACTCAAGCACTTTAATATGTTCCTTTGATGATGCAATACACTTGCAAACTACAGTCTACTTCTGCCTTTCTGGTGCATAATGGAGAAGGATAATATAATTTGACAGATCTGTGCCAAGCTCCTAGGCTGCAGATTGCCAGTAACTTGTAGACAGGGTTCTGCATGAATGCGCCTGACCTGTCATCCCAGGGTGCATCAAGATGGAGCAGTATGGCGCACAGCACTTACTGTACTTCCTACACTTGTCTTAGCTGTTCTTGTGTTACCACGACATTATTTTTTAAACAAGAATTTGACTGACCTCAAAGAGTTTAGTTTGTCTACTTTCCAAATGATTAAACTTTCCCATGGCCTGTCTTGCATTCATTGAAACTGGTCTTATTTTAAGGAAGCCACTCCTGTAATAAGACATGCATTGCTCTGCCGGGTTCTTAGAGAACTAGTTAAATGCACAGACACCTTGAATATTTTTGATGGGGGCTGAAAACATGAGCTGAATTTGAAAACAAAATATGGGGGGGCAGGTAAAGGAGGAAAGAGTGTGAAGAAGTATCAGGTATGATAAATCTTTAGAGTACAAGTGCCTCAAAAAGCCAAAGAGGAAACTTATTTCCCTTAAGACCTTCAAGGTAGTTGAACAAATAATTGGAATCTTAGTTCTGGAATCCAGAGTTAATTTAATATGTCCATGTGGCTCCAAGCCAAATGGTTTAATCAAAATATAATATGCTTTTTTGCTGTGTGAAAGATCATGTTGGAGACCACATCTTTAGTTTGTGTGAAATCAGGGTTCCACACCTACGCGTTCCTGAATGTAGGTCTACATTCAGCACCTGACCTACCTGCTACAAAGATTACCACCTTTGGAAGCCAGTGATTAGCAGTGCAACTTTCCAGACTGAGAATGGGGGAGAGCAGCCAAGAAACTCGATCTTGGGGCACAGTGCTGTAGCCAAAGCCTGGTGATGGACAAAGTCTTGGGCACAGAGTTCAAACTGAGGTCATGTCTGAGGTCATAGACAAGTGGGGATCTGTTATGGAATTTGCAGAATGAGTGCATAGGTCACAAGCACAGCCATTCTGAATTGGTGTAATAGAATAATCCATTGCATGTCTTCAGGGAAGTATTGCAGTATTATTTAAAATTAGAGCTGTGGGAACTTGAAAAATTGGCTGGCAGGCAAACTGTTTGTTTTTTCAGGAATTAAATCTTCCAAGTTCGGCAATTCTGTGAGGTTGGGGACAGCCATAGCAAAACCCAGGGAGAATTCAAATTCCAGAGGAAAAGTACTAGAAGTAGACATTGGGGCTAACTGCCTTTTTCTCTTCCCAATGCAGAGCTTAGAATAGGCCTAAAATGTTAAATGCAGTCATATGGACTTGGTTCTGATTTGTACTTACCTTTCATAAATCTGGAAAAATCTCAGATAATAGGTTCACATACACGTGAAATCAGAATCTGGCCAGCAGAGACTAAATGTGAAACATGGACTGATGGGGCTTTCTGTGACTGGGTGAACTTTTAAAAACATTGTCTGCCTCCTTTGAGTTGTTTCTGTGTTTTACATGTTTCCATGACCATACTTCATCAAATGAAATATTTTTAAACAACATTGATACTCTTTAGCATGCAAATTCTTTTTTGAATTTTAAAGTAACTTGGTAAATGAAGTATCAGATGCACTGGCAGCCAGCACCAGTTGTGAATCTCTTTAATTTGAGGAAATGGAAACCAGTGATATTTTGTTCAGAATGAGTATTAGAAATAAATGAGCAAAGTTTAGTTTCCTCATTTAGTGTCTTGGGGAGTAAGGTACAGTAAAAGCTGTGTTAACTGGCATTTTAGTAACCAGCACACTCTACTAACCAGAATTTCCAGCCGCCTGGCCGGACGCAGAGGGGGCAGGGGAAGCTCATACATGGCAGTGGCCACTGCCACCTTTCACTGCCACCGCTCTGTGTGAAGCCACCACTGCCCCTGCCCTCCATTCTGTGCCCAGCCGAAAATCCCTATCTCGGGTAACTGGCACTGTTAGCTTACTGGTACCTCCCATTCCCCACTCATGCCAGATAACAGAGCTTTTACGGTACATGAATCCAGAAGGAGAATATCAGCATGATACCAAACTATGCAGATGGTTAGTGGCTGAGAGGCCCATGTCAAAATATACCTCAGATTAGGGCCCTTTAGATTTACTTGTTGGAGATGTATTTCTTCTACTTAAATGCAGTTGTGTGTTTTCCAACTTTATATAGGGAAATGTTAAGCATAATTTGTTCCGTCTTTACTTTTCATATGGGGAAACTGAGGTTTGTTTGTTTTGGTTTTTTTCAAGGTAACAAAGCTAGTCAGGGGGACCCAGAAATGGAGCCCAAATCTCTTGAGTCTTCACTGCTTGGTTGAACGACCAGGTAGTTCTCTCAATGGCACAACTATTCTTTTTCTGCCTCTAGGAAAAGTAAGGTTGAAAAATGTTCAGAGATAACCTTCTCTTGAAAAAGGATCAATAGACTGATTGTGGGCAAATCTTCCTTTGCTTCTAAACCCACCAATCCCACAGGGCTTCATTCTTGCCCCCATGCTATTAACCAGTTAAATGAAGTCACTGAGGAAGGTGAGGAGATGATCAAAACTGACGTGCCAGCAATATGCAGGTGGCACCCAGCTCTAAATCTTCCATGTACAGTTTTTAAAAAGACTCCAGTTCCTAGTTGTCATTGCCTAACTGAAGTTAGCAACTTGATGAAAGTAAGACTACAGCTAACCCCTGACAAGACTGAGATAATGTTCCTAGGAAGAAGTAAAAGCTTCAAAGAACATGTCTCCTCTGTAAGTCCAGTGATGGAGCTGTGACAAGATTGAGTTGCTTCAAATTCTATAAATTTTATAGACTTCAAAGTCCTAGTAGATACCTGGGAGAGTCATTAAATAAGATAAGTGTGACAGACCAGAAGATTGAACTCTTTCCACCCGACACAGATATCAGGCCATGGGACTTCTTTTATTTGTGACCATAAAATTAAAGTTCTGTAATTCTCTGGATGCAGAAAAGCTCCAAGTGGTATAAAATGGAACTGCTAGCCAGGCTGGCACTGCACATCTGATGCTTTCCCATGGCTTCCTGTAGAACAGAGTCTAGTTTGTTGTGACATTCAGAGCCCTCCATGGGTTTGGCCATTAGCTACTTACAAGAGAGAACCTTTTTTTCTCTGTTCAGAACTGTGACAAACAACTACAAATAACTGATATCAAGAATCTATTTTTGGACAATAACTATGAATTGTAAGTAGGCCATAAATCAGGCACTGCTAGCAAAATGTACTGGCACACTTAACTGAAAATGCAGAACAATGTGGTCAGAACATTGTGGTGTAAATTTAGTTTAAGTTGACTAATGTTACAAGTTGATATTACAATAACCTCTTGAAAAAGCAATAAATATTTTTGATGGATATAGAAGACATCTTGCAATTCAGCCAAGCTCTAATTCCAGGAAACGAAATGTACAAAACTGAATTCAGATTGTAGGGAGGTGTTTCCATTTCCACAGCTGTCATCTCAAGCATTCCAACAGAGTAGAACTTGCCTTCACACCAGAGAAGTGCACTGGAATTCCAGGGCCGGACACGCCACTGTAAGCACAATGAATGCAACAATACGCGCCTCTCGCTGCAGTAAAACAATCAGCACGTTCTGTGAATTACACTTCACTGATTGCTCTCTTTAAATTATTTTAAAAAATGGTTCTACCTCTCCTTCTTTCTAGAACCCATCATATAAATTATATGTATGATATAAGGAAACCTAAAAATAAGTGGAGTAAATATAATTTAATTCTTAGTATTTGTAATGTTTTTACAGACATGTTTAAATTGCCAGGAGAATTGTTTTCAGCAAATCAAGTTGAATACATTGAGTTGGTACATTTGTTTCATCTCTCCCAGTGAGATATTGTGTGACAGTATCTGTGAAGGGCAGAATGAGTTTGCTGATGATCAGTCAAGTACTGAATAGTGGCCTTTAGTGGGCCATGTTGGAAGGATGTTGATGCCACATTGTTTTGACATGTTCAAACTAATGTGAAAAATCTTGTTTTGGGGATGATAGTACTGCTTGCTTAATACCTAGTATGACTTCCTAGCAGCTGGTTAAAAATAGCAGGACTTGCATGGGAATACAAATTTGACTTGATGATGAGAAATCTTTCAGGGCTGGTATTGCCAAGATAAAAACAGTAGGTCAGCTCACAAGGCTTGGCCCTTTTTATTTTAAGAAGAGAACTGAAAATAAATGGTGACATCATCAAAACCTTTGTGCTAAAATTCCAAGCTAATGTCCTAAATTACACAGGGCTCTACAATTAGGCATTAATCCAAAATTTCACCTTTTAGAGACCTGATCGTGTAATGCTGAGTACATGCAAATCCCACGGAAGTGAATAGAAGCAAAACCTTGAAAAATTAGATGCATATTTAATAAGCATCAGATTTTGTTATATACATTTCATCACTGTCCTGGTGGAGACAAGATATCTGCTATGAGACTAGTCACCATGAATGATCTACGACAAGAAAAGATTGGTTTATTTTGCTGACTGTCAGGTGATCAGTATACTCATATAATCAGTAGAAGACAGTAAGCTCTTATATGTACGTCCTTTTTGTAAGAAGTTCAGAGAACTGCTTTTTTCTCATGATGATATTAGTGCCTGAAACAAATAAGAGAAAAGTTTGGATTAGGTCTTCAGAGTGTAAATAATAAGACTGGCTTGGTTTAATTTTGCATACATCAGTGCCAGAAAGACAAATGAAGGTCCATGAAAGATTTGCAGCATCAAATACAGATAGCTGCTGCTTTCATGTTTAAAAAAAAAAAGTGGGGAAGAGATCATTTGAAGAGATTTTCATTATATCTTTAAATTAGTTAACCTGCAACATAATACGGTACAAACACCCATAATAAGTAGCCTTAATATAGCCTTTTGGAGAAAACTGTATACAGTACATAGCCATCCAATGAACATGTTATAAGAATGGCCGTGTCACCCAAAGATTTCAGACTTACTATGCTGTGCTCCATAGCCAATCAGGGGGCTGTTAAATAAGTGCTAAGCTCCTCTTAAAGCAGCAGTGGTGTAGCAAGCAAGGCAGTAGTGTAAACTGGGCATGGAGAAACCCTGCAAGGGGGGGTGCAGTTCTGACTGAGGGATGACCAGGGACTGGTACAGTTCCAAACTTAAGAGCTATTAGTAATTAAAAGATAGAGAAGAGACCTTTTTCAGGATAGCAAAAGAGATTCTCTTATGGGATTGGGTATAAATATGAAGGGTTTGTTTACCTGCAGGACCTAAATCAAATTTCATTTTTTAAGCATTGTCATGTATGGAAACCCAAAACTTTAGCAGAGTTATAAATATGCACAAAAAATGGAGTAAGGAGAAGACTTTTTTTCACTGACTCTTTCATAAGCAGTTCTTCCCTGCCACCCCCAGTGTGTCTGTTATCAGGTTTCACATAGATGAGTCATTTTGAAACGAGTGCATTTTAGTTTGAAGGAAACTTCATATTGACTAGGCACATGCTGAGAAAATAACCATTAAAAGTAACCTCTGACTCTTCAGACCAGTTCTTCCATTATATCTTAAAAACTAATAAATTACTGTGTATTGGGTGATTGTTTTTTGGCTTGAAAACAATGACCTCTAGGACCACTTGATATAAATTAAGAATTGGGAACAAAGTCTTCAAACATAATCTTCTGCTGTGCCCAGTTTATACCTTCTGATGGTAAGATAATAAGGTCATTTCAGGCAAGGATAAGAAAACAGTGGAAAATATCTATCAGTTTAAACCAGTAGTAGCAAGCTATTTTGCTACTATGTGAAAGAATATTTGATGGTTTTGATAGGTAATGTTGCACCCCGTGAGTGAATGAGCTGGACCGTGAATTGAGAAGAATGGTCAAGAACATTGAAGGGATGTGAGCTATGCAGCAAGTTCGATATTTTCTCCAAACTCCAACTTTATGTAGGGGAAAAACAGTAGAGAAATCTTTGTTAGACTAGTGTGTCAGGCTGGCACTTTGGAAGATATTTAGGATGTTGCATTCCAGCTCTGCTGCCGATTCTTTCCTTGTGAACTTGTGCAAGTCACCTTTATATATCTGTGCTCATGAGTGCCATTCTCCCACTTCCCGTGTATGGCAGAATTGAATGCAGACTGCAGGAGGTGATATTACCATTCACTGCTGGTTGGCCCTCGCCGAAGTGCGTCTAATCTGTGGCACTGTCTTTTAAAAAGGATTCTAGAGAAACTGGAGAAGCTATGGTTTTAAGTGACAAGAAATGAAGAGATTGGAAACTAAGCCATCTGAGAAATGGTGGTAGGAATTAGGTGTATTTTGTCTGGAGAAAAGGAGGTAAGGGGTGGGAAATGACCAATTTTGGATTATTTGAAAGGCTGCATAAAGAAGATGGAAAAACAACATCCTCCCTTGCCACAAAGGAAAAGATGTGTAGTTTAAAACTTATTCCTGTAACATAGCTTAATTCAGAAAATATTAGGAAAATGATCATACAATGGAGCAAATGGTTCGGGGGAGTAATGACATTTCCTTCTCTGGAGGTTCTCAAGAGGTTTGATAGGCGTTTGTCTGGAATGAGTTAGGATTAGCAATCCTGCATCTGGGCAGGGACCTTTGAGTTCTTTCAGTCCTATGATTCTAGGATGATAAGAGCCACTGCTTAGTGGTTTTCATTATTCTTTAAAGGTACATACAGACACTCTGGGAGGTTAAGGGGAGGTTAGATCACATTAAAAACGGCCACCCAATCTAACTTAGTTTGCCCAGGTACAAACCTTACACTAGATACATTGATCTAAGTATGAACTGTACAGAAGTTCAGGATGGTTAGATTGGTCTAAAAATGGCTGACCTGATCTAAGCTAAGTGTACCTTGGAAGTAGGGTTAACTTGGGTTGGCGGTTGTTGTTGTTGTTGTTGGACCTATGTGAGCTGGGGCTGCACCTGGACAGCTAGCACCCCACACCAGTGGCCCCATGGGGCACTACCACCATGGGAGGAAGCATCACCCCTCCCTGCAGTTTGGGCTGTATGACCCAGTGGCAGCTCAAACAGGCAGGCTCTGCCAGGGGAGGGTGGGAGGGGGAGCGGCAAGGGGCCTGATGGTTTTTTTTTTTTTTTTTTTTCCCAGAGCCTGCCCATATCTCCCATGGCCAGGGACCAAGCTGCCAGCAGGTTGCACAGCCCCTGAGCTGCAGGGGTCCTGGTACTTCCCTCCATGGTGGCAGCACCCCCTGGGCAGCACTCACCCACTGGCACACCATCTGGGCAGTCATGGGGGGTGCCATGGAGGGAAGCACTGGGGTCCAATGCAGCTCAGGGGCTGCACGATCTGTTGGCAGCTTGCTCTTGGGACACAGGAGATAGACAGGCTCTGATTGGCTGTTTCACTAAGCATTGTGATTGGCTGCCAAGACAACCAATCAGAGTGCTCCAGACAGACAGAATAAGCCTATTTATTATTATAGGTTTTGGTACACTTCAGTGTCTTTGGAGCATGTATTAAACTGGCTCCCTTCCAAAGAGGAAGGGACCAGAAAAAATACAACTTTTAGACACAATAGCTTCATGAACAGCTTGCTTAATGGTTGACTGCTTTCATACATCACAGGCCACAAGATGAATTATATACTTCATGCCACATCAAGACAGCAGTTAGCAGCAGATTTCTAGCTTAGAATTGTTTCTGTATTTATACTGTCATACTTTGACAAGTTGCTAGGTGTTAGAAGGATTTCTATTCTTGGAACAGATTTTCTTCCATCCCCCCCAGCAGGGAGGAGGGGAACAGAATTAAAGGAGTTGTTACCTGGGGAAAAATATGAATGCATTAGCAAACTCATCCAAAGGCTCACCTTTTACTTTTTCATGCTGATGAGCCTTGAAATGAAGGTGGGGGGGGGCAGTGAGGAGGGGAGAGGATGGGGATTACAATCTATGAAAAAAATGAGTATAGGGTCTTCTATAAATTTTGCCTTTTGAAAAATTTTGTTTTTTGTTTTTCCTAAAATTGAAATGATTATTCTTGTATCTTTTTTTTGTAGGGGAGAGGGAAGAATCATAAAGTTTATAGTAATAAGCAAATTACCTGACTTAGAAAAAAGTATAATTCTACAGTATTTAACTGAGCAAAAATCTCTTTGAAAGTGGGATGACCACTTACTAGGGCTGTTCAAAGCTTTGGTCACTTATTCAATTTGGCCCAATTTGGTGGCTGAATCTCCAAATGCAAATCGAATCTGGAGACCCTTTAATCTCTCCGAATCGAATTGGAACCCTGTGAATTTGTTTCAGAGAGATTCAGAAAGTTTCAGTGATTTGGATATAGACACAGCTTTAAATGTTTTTTCTACATACCTCAAGGTACCAGGCGGCTCCTGAAAGCTGCAATGTTGGGGCACATGGAGCATCCCACAGGAGTGTAGGGGGCTCCCCAGTATGCTTGGGAGCAGACCTGGAAGTGGACCAGAAGCACTTCCAGTCCACTTCTGCATTTGCCCCTGAGCATGTGCCTCCCTGCTCCCCCACTTCCCCCTGTGCTCCAGTGGGACACTCCATCCGTCCCAGCATTGCAGCATTCATGAGCTGTGCCTGGTACCTTGAGGTATGCAGAAAAAATATTTAAAGCTGTGTCTATGGCCAAATCGCTGATTCTCCGAATCGTCATCAAATCTTCAGATTCAGATATGGTCTGAATCGAATTGGAGACAGTAATCTGAATCAATGAATCAAATCACTGTCCCTGACTCAGGCCAAATCCAAATCAAATAGGGCCCATTTCACACATCCCTACTACTTACCAACTATCTGGTAACAAATCAATGGAAGTTTGCTGAGTTAAGGACATTAGTTTCATGTCTATAATATACTTTTAAATTGTGCTCTCTGGTCTGTTTTAATTACTAGGTAACTACATGAATTATATTTTTCATGATTTAGAGTATGGGATTAAATGCACACTTAGCAAGCTGGCAAATAACACCATACTTGGAGGAATTTTGTAGGCCCTCTGGAGGGTAGGGGTAGGGTTCAGAATGACCTGGATACACTGGAAAAATGGTCTCTAATTGACTAGATGAAATTCAACAAGAAGTGCAAAGTCTTACACTTGGGATGAAATAATTGCATACACAAATACAAACTGGGGAATGATTGTCAAGGCTGCAGTACTGTATAGAAGGACGTAGGAGTTTAAGTGGACCACAAACTGAATATAAGCTAACAGTGTGCTCTTTTTGCCAAAAAAATATTTAAAAAGTCAACAGCACACTGAGTTGTATTAACAGAAGTATTGCTTGCAAATCAAGGAAAGTGATTCTTCCACTTTATTTGGCACTAGTGAAGCCTCATGTGGAGTATACTGTCTTGTTTTGGGGCCCATGCTTCAAGAAGGATGTGGGCAGATTGGAAAGAGTCTACTGGAGAAGGGTTTGAAAAGTCTTCGAATACCGGAAGGGGAATTTATGAAGAAGATGGAGATGGGCTTTTCGCTGTGGCTGTAAGGGACAGGACTAAGAAAACTGGCCTCAAGCTGTATCATGCACAATTTAGGTTGGAGATTAGGAGGAACTTTCTGTCCATGAGGGTGGTCAAGCACTGGAACAGGCTACCTAGAGAATTTGTGGAATTTCCATCCCTGGAAATTTTCAAGAGAGGTTGATAGAAACTTGGGTGGGATGATTTAGTCAGGGATGATCCTGCCTTGACTGGACGAGATGACAACTGAGGTCCCTTCCAATCTTACTTTCCTATGCACTACCAGTGTGACCCAGTGCTTGGAAATAATTAATGAATCATGAACCTGAACCCCGATGAGACACAGGTGGTGGTGGTGGTAAGCAGAGAAGCCTTTTCTAAGAATTCACTACCATTAGTCAGATTCTTTTGGTGACTGTATACACCCTTAATTGCTCATATTGTTGGTAGTTCAGAACAACTCTGGAATTCTTCAGTCACATTAAGCTCTTCATAGCACAATCCAGAAGTAAAGCTAAGAGACTCCATCTCATTCCAGTAACTGGTAACCCAGACTTTGTCTTGCCTCTTATCTGGCATACAGCAATATGATATATTTGGACATGCAGTCTACAGTGCTGAAGAAACTCCAGCTAATTCAGACTACTTGAAGCAGAAGCTGCTGCAAGATCTGCCCTCTATGATGGCTTCCTGTAGAATTATGAAACAAGTTCATGGTCTAGGACCATATCTTCAGGGTCCTTCATGTCCCAGGTTGAAAGACCATCTAAAATTCTGGGGTGAATACCGCAGACTATACCACTGTTCCTCTGGTATAACAGACCCATTCACAAGAAGGCTGAAGTTAATCCTCTTCCATTCCAAAAGTGCAGCACACTGCCTTTGCCTCTAATATAAATACATAGCAAAGTGTGTGTTGTAAAATAAGGGCAGAGCGGAGGAATATTCCTGTCCATTTGAGTAAAACACTATGGCATATGATTCACGCCCTGGGGAGAGAGGGGAATAGAAAAGAATAAATGTGTTCTGATATCACACAGTTGTAATGCACTTCTGTGATGTGCTCAGATATTATAGTAAGGGGCATAGTTATAAAAAACCAGTAGTGGCAATCTACTCTCTAAGGCCCAACCTACACCCTGATGGAATCTAAGGGAAAGATCCGCAACCGGTATTAATCAGTGGAGCTATAAGGACTTCAGCAGAGCTACATTTTCTCCTGCCTGTCACATGGCAAAAATAAAAGAACTTCATTATTAGAATAGCATGGTTGAGCTGTAAATTCAGCTGCCGTCTGAATGCTGGGCTCAGATAATTTTAAGTTTTGGAAACACCACATTAATGGTTTTCTTTTCTTTTGTATCTCCTGGTCTAATCTAGGTGCAAAAGAAGGGACAGTAAAGTACCATGACAAAGGCAGAATCCAATTAAGACCTTATTGTGAGAGAGGACAGATGTAAAATTTTGCATGCTTCCTAAGCTAAAGGAGTTTGGACAGGTTCCCATAACTTTGGATTAGAGTCCAAACTTGAGGATGTTTATCAGAAATGAGCAGAACCTCCCAAATATTTTGATGTGTGCTTATCACCACAGTTGAGTCCTGACACACAATGAATATTGTTTCAGCATGGATTATGATAGCTAGCCAGCAGTTTGTCATTCTGCAGTTATTTCTTTAGTAATTCTGTTATGAATACAGTGAAAATAGCAAAAGAGACCCTTGGTAAAGACAGATACCGGCATGTGAGCTTATTTTTACACCAGTGCAAGTTGGTCAAAAATGTGTCAGCTGCTTTTCAATGAATAATTAGGTTTTTGACTAAATATTTTCAGTTTGTTTTCCATGGAAAACTCCACTTCTCTTGGTCAGAAAATACTTCACCTTGTTAACAAAGAAATTAATGTTCTCACATGGCAAAAAGTGTCCATTTGCTTATCAGGTCTATTTGTAGCCTCACAGGTGCAACTGGCATGCAGAAATAAACTCCAGTGCAGTTCACACTGGAGTCTTTCTCCTGGGCATGATGTCTACATGTGTGCCCAGTACCACAACATGTTGAGCAGGGGCAGAGTAGCCCTGGGCTGGCAAGGGGCCCGTGGGATCAGCCTGAGAGCCTAGGGCTGTTCTGCCCTGACTCAACATACTGTGGAGGGGCTGGCTGGGGCACAAAAGTGTTATAGTGCAGGGCAACCTGACAGGCAGCCCCCGTACTATAGCACCCTCATGCCCCAGTCACCATTAAGACGTGTTTTGGCACACACAACTACTTCACTGTAGGATACTACTTGTCCTGAACAGTACTATCCTACAGCAGAGTGAATTAATTTACTGTGCCCTAATACATGCACTTCTGTAGACGGTAACATTTTACTTTAGAGCTAATTAGTCAGCTCTGTAGTAAAGTGCATGTGTAGATGCACCCTCTGATAGGACTACTTGCATGCATACAATTAGGCAGTCACTCTGTGTGTTTTGACAAGATTAGGCCTTTAGTTTACATACTGGTGTTACATTTTATATTGACCTAACTAGGGTTAGGTCAATCTAAATGTCCATTTGTGCATGTGTTCAGTATGGCTGTGCAAAACTTCAGGTGGTGATTTGATTCGGAGGAGATTCGGCCTGATTCAGTGGCCGAATCTCCAAATGTGAATTGAATCGGAGGACAAATTTTAAAAGTGCGAATTGATTCAAAGCTCTCTGAATCTTTAAAAAAGACTCAGAGAGCTTTGATTGGACAGTCCCCAGTGGAGCTGGTAAGTACAAGGGCAGGGGGGAGGGGACCATGGGGGGGGACACCTGGCAGCCCCCATCCTCTGCCTGCTCCCCCAGCTCCCAGTGCTTTAAAAAAATGCCCAGATTCACTGGGTGCTGCTGGGTGTGTTGGGGGGGCTATCTCTGCTGCCCCCCATTGCCTCACACTGCATGGGCTCTGCACAAGCCCCCTAACCCCCTCCTTGCTCCCCCAGCCCCCCCATGGGTGCCACACCCAGGCCAGTTCCAGTCCTTTAAGGAAAAAAAACAAACAAGAAAAACCACGGGACTTGCTGCTCCTGCAGTAGCCTTGGGGCTTTGTGGGGGGGCTTGTGCACAGCCCCCTATGTGGCATGGGGCAGTGAGGGCCAGTGGGGATTGTTTCCCACTGGCAGGAATGGTGAGTCTGGTGTGTTTTCTTGGGATTTTTTTCTTAAAGGGCCAGAGCTGTGGCAGGTGGGGCAGCCATGGGGGGGCTGGGATAGCAGCTTCAAGCTGGGAAAACTCAGACACTCACCCCAGCCCCAGGGTTGTGATCTTCCTACCCCCTGCGTCCTGACCCTGACCTAGCTATTTTTAGCCACCCAGCTACCTCACACCATCCTTAGGATGGACAATTCCACCTCCCATGTACCTGCCAGCACCCCTCCCCCACTTCCCACTTATCCTTCCCTCCACCTTGAGTTACCAACTTTAGTTTCCCAGTGTAGTTCCCAGATCTGATAATAACTGTACACACCACTCCCAGTCTGTTTGCTTAATTTAAAGTATGCCGTATGACTGTAGGCCAGGTGCAGTGAATGCCTGTACTCACTCTTAGAGTGGTAAGGCTTTTCAAGCAAGGATTGCAGTTTGCATAGATTTCAGTAGAACTTGACTTCTTCCATTAAGCACTACTGCAATATCAGTATAATAATCAAGCTCTGGACAGGGGGTTGGAGGAGATTCACAGAAGTTTAAGGCTGGAAGGGACCTCATGAGATCATCGGGTCCAGCCTTCCTGCTCTGGGTAGGAAAGACTGCTGGGGTCAAATAACCCCAGCAAGGTGTGTGTCTAGTCTCCTTTTGAAGATCTTCAGGGTAGATGCCTACACCACCCCTGCTGGGATGGAGTTTGGTCACATGAACTGTGAAGAAGCTTTTCCCTTTTTCCAGTCTGAAACCTTCTTTTGGGAGTTTATGACCATTGCTCCTGGTTTTCCCCAGGGGTGCTTTGGTGAATAGTTTTTTGCCTAGCCCCTGGTCCTCACCCCTGTTATATTTGTAAACTGCCACCAAATCCCCCCAAACTCTTTTCTAGGCTGAACAGTCCTATATCTGTCAGCCTTTCTTCGTATGACTTGCTCTTCACGCCTCTAATCATATGAGTGGTTCTTCTCTGGACTCTCAAGCTTCTCCACATCCTTCTTGAAGCGTGGCACCCAGAACTGAATTCAATACTCCAGCTGCGGCCTCACCAATGCTGAGTAGAGTGGGAGAATAACTTCCTTAGTTTTGCTTGAAATGCATCAGTTGATACATGCCAGTGTATTGTTTGCTCCGCCCATCTAACTAATCTGTCTAGGTCTGCCTGGATCGTCAGCCTACCCTGATGCATGGTCACACTTCCCACAGCTTAGTGTCATTGGTGAACTTTGCCAGTGCGCTTTTCACCCCCATATCCAAATCATTGATGAAGATGTTGAAAATCACTGGTCCAAGAACTGAACCCTGGTGGACCCCACTGGCTACCTTCCTCCCAGTTGAGATTACCTAATAGGTGTCTTTCATCTCTTTCTAAGTTATCATCTTTACAGTGGAATATACAGTGGACTCAAATGGCTCACAGAATCGCTCAACACAACTCAAAAGTCTGAGTAGAAGAGGTTGAGTCATAAAAAGCAGAAACCCTCACATTATTATAATTTATGAGTGCTGCTGCATAGACATGACACAAGCTATCCCTGCAGAATTAATGCTAGTTCTTATAGCATCTAGCCCTCTAAACATTATTTGGTAAGGGTTTTTTTTTTTTTTTCCACTTGTTTTGTTTTCAACAGGAAGGCATTCTTGTGACGTAAATTAATCTGATGAATAGCCTTAATATTTCACGTGGGATAGGCAAGTACACCAATGTGTTTGCTACACTAAGTCAACTCCATAAGGGAATGTTTAATAGAGCTCATTTCCTAATGAACAAACAATAAACTAGTCTAGACTGTAGTTTCATTCACTAAATCATCTCTCAATGGGAAAGGGCAGATGTTTCAAAATAATCCTTTGCAAACCTGGGTTAGGCTTTCGGTAGACCACTGAAAACAATGCAGTTCAGCACATTATAAACCTTCAGATGAATTATACGACTGTCCAGCAGAGAGAGAGAACTACAACAGGTTCCTAGAAACTAAACATAAAAGCAATGTAATCTTAATCTTAATTAATCTTTCCATTTTTCTGTTTGAATCAATTATTAAGTGAGTGCTTACATTTCAGCCTCAGCTGAACAGCATGAAAAAGTTTCCTTTAATCTTTTAGGCTGAAATACTCAAGTATGTTAAGGTAAATGACAGGTGGTGGTGGAAAGGGGTGCAATTCTTTGAACTTTTCTTCCTTTCATAGATTTAAATTAGTCTCATACTCCTTCTTGAAACATTTTGGAGGATATCAGCTGTGCATTCCCCTCTGAAGTCAAACAATTCTTGGAAATGTAATGTTTATAAGTATATAAATGCCCTGTCCTTTTTCTCTTGAAATCATCTTGAGTCTTGCTACTGATTTCAGATGGAGCAGATCTGGGGCCCATTGGGGTAGATCCAAGATTTGACAAAGTGGGGGTGCAGAAGCAGTTCTCCCTGGTTCAAGGCTGGTTGTGCCCCTGCTCCCAGCCTTCTACCCCACTAACTAGTAGGGACACACCACACTGCAGCAAGCACTAGGGACTTTTTTTTTTTAAGTCCCTGAAGCACCTAAGAACTCCCCACTTCTCCACTGAGCTCATCTGCTCCCCTCCTCTTACCACCCTTACGCCTTGCAATGCCAACTGCTGTTGCTTTCCCTGCTGTCCTGGAGTCAGGGAAGCTTCAGAGCCACTCCTGCCCACTCCAGCTGGGCTACACAGGGGGCTGGGATCAACAGTAGTAGCAGCCAAGATGAGCTGGGCATGGGTTCTCCCACCCTGCTCTATCCCCCAGGAGCAGATGCAGGAAGGGGACCTCCCTCCACCCATTGCCTCTGCTGCTGTCATTGTTCCCAGTTGAGCCCACCTCCACGTGGCCTGCCTGCAGTGGGCAGAAGCAGCTTTGAAGCTGCCTCTTTCCCCAACTATGGAGAAAGTAGCAACAGCAGGTGGTGGGGTGGAAAGTGGAGGGAAAAGGATGTGCCTTTGAGCAAGGAAGGGGATTCTTACTGCTTTGGGAACTTTAAAAAAGTCCCCAGAGGCTCCCAGCTGGGTCCAATGGGGGGTGGTGCAGTCCCTTAGGGGGCTGGCTCAGTATATGACTAAGAAGAAATAATTAGGCATTTATAGACATGTTTTGGGAGGGGGCAGGTGGGGCGGTTGGCTCTGAGAGCCTCCCTAATTAAAGTGCCCAGAGTGTCACTTGTATCAGCGTCCTTGTGATGGAAAAATGGCAGTGGGGGTAGTTTAACTAAAGCTCATTGAATGAGCTTTACTTAAAGTGTCCCTGCCTCCATTTTTCAGTGCAGGGATGCTGATGCACATGATGCTGGCGTATGCAGGATCACGGTAATTACAACGCTTCAGCAGACTCAATTAATTGAGTCTGCCCTGCATTGTAATTGCAGCATGTTGGAACAGCCTCTCTGCACATGTATAGGCACCCATTGGGCCTAAATGAATAAATCCACTCATTTTACAAGAAGCTAGCAAGAAGTGGCAATAAGAATGCATTCTGAAAATGTGTCACTGAAAATGTGTCTTAAACACTGGAAGAACCAACCTCTCTTATGGTTATATTCTTGTTGGTAAATGAAGTAAGGGCAGATTCTTCTGTTTGTCTGTCTCTGTGAATGTTACTCAAAAATAAAACCATGAGTTCTAGATATGCTCCCATACCACAAAGTTCGGATACATGTTCAGAACCCACTTGGAACGGAGCATTTAGATGTGGGGTTTTGCTTGGCCCCCCACTCTGTCCGGTAGTGAATCCTGGTCCAGAGTACGTGGAGCTACATGTTGGGACTACTAGTAATTTTATTACCCTTTCAAATTATGTATAAAAATGTTTTAGTGAGTTTAGTGACTTCTGAAATGTCAGTTAAATTTCTCAGTTTTTAGAAAAGATGTTTTATCATCTTTCAAAGTGTATAAAACAAGGGAAAGCAGGTGCATGTCATGAAATACTTGAGGGTACCCTGTGTTTATAGTGGATTTCAGGACAGACCTGAGCCTAACAATAAGCACTTTGATTCACTCAAAGCCCTTGAAGTTAAGCTGACAGCCAGAGAGTATTTTATCACTTCTTGCTTTTCCTTTTCCTTTCTTCAATATTTAAATATAGACCCTTAACTAAAATAGTTAAATGATAGAGGCAAAAAAATAATCCTTCTGTACTTCAAGGTCCCTTCATACCCAATATAAAATAAGCGCAAAAAAATCTTAAGGCTCTTTGAAGGATACCTCATTCATGGGTGCTTGTCCTAGTATTGCATTAACAGAAAGCATATCATGAACCTTAGCAATTGGACAAAAATGCACAGTCCTTGTAAGAGATAACAGAATGCTGCCTCTAGTTATTATCTGTATCATTGCAGGTTTCTTTTCCATGAAGAGGAGAAACTGATGGTAAGGGTCTTATTTTTTTTCACATCCTTTTTAAGTAAAGTAGTGCTTCTTTGTACACAGTAAGAGCAGCTCTTCCTTGTGCCAACCTTTTTCTCTAAGTTTATCCCTTACAATCCCCACTCTCACTCAGTTTGCCAGAATTATTTTTGCCCCAGTATTTGCAACTAGGAAATGTCCTGAGGTTTTGTCCAGGCCTTTGATCAAGCACACTTGACTGGGTCAAGAACCTGAGGTACCACACCTTCTCCTGATACCTAGCTAATGCAACTGCCCCAGTTCTCTGAAGCCGGATTGACTACCAAAAGTGTCACTCACTGCTTATAAGCACATCTGAAGCTTGACACTGCCTCTGTTCTTGGGGAGGGGAGGTCAGGAAGAGTGGTTGCTCCTCAAGGGAGTGATCCTCAATGCACAAGCTAATTCTATTCCATCTCGGAGGAAAGGCTGCTGCACAGCAGCCCCCCTGGCTCTCCAGGGATCTAGCAGAACTCCTGAGGCTAAAAAAGAAAGGCCTACAAAGGATGGAGGATGGCATTCACCTCCAAGGAGGATTATTCTACACTGGTCTGGTCCTGCAGGGAGCAAACCAGGAAAGCCAGGGCTGCAACTGAACTCCAACTATCTTTGAGCGTCAAGGACAATAAAAAGTCCTTTTTCAGATATGTGGGGAGACAGAGGAAAAGCAAGGGCAACATTGGACCCCTACTGAATCAGATGGGACAACTGACAACTGATGTCCAGGAAAAAGCCAACCTATTAAATGGGTACTTTGCGTCAGTCTTTCATCAGTCCCATGGGATGCCCATGCCCACTACAGGACAGGAAGGTCCGGGTGAGGGAGATCCCCTGCCCTTCATTAATGCTGACCTTGTGAAGGAACACCTTAAGAGGCTGGATACCTTAAAGTTTCATAGTTTCATAGTTTCTAGGGTCGGAAGGGACCTGAGCAGATCATCTAGTCCGACCCCCTGCCATGGCAGGAAGAGCACTGCGGTCAAATGACCCCAGTAAGGTGGTCATCCAACCTCCTCTTAAAAACCCCCAGGGTGGGAGCCTGCACCACCTCACATGGAAGCTGGTTCCAG
>NW_017729024.1:155733274-155733502 GCF_001723915.1 Gavialis gangeticus | reverse complement strand
CTGCGGCCTGACCAGTGCCGCATAGAGGGGGAGGATCACCTCCTTGGACCTACTCAAGATGCATCTGTGGATGCACGACAAAGTGCAGTTGGCCTTCCTAGCCTCCTCCCCACATTGCCGGCCCTGTCAGCTGGCCCTGACAATTTGCACCCCAGGATACTCAAGGAGCTGGCAAGCATTATAGGCCAGCCTCTGGCATGGATCTTTGAGAACTCCTGGTGCTCTGGT
>NW_017729024.1:155726953-155733263 GCF_001723915.1 Gavialis gangeticus | reverse complement strand
GGTTCTCCACCGTGGGCGGAAAAACCTGTAGCATCCTTCTAGGCTTGGCATTGCTATGCTGACTAGCATTATGGAAGAAAGAGACTTGTGGGTTGTCATTGACCACAAGATGAACATGAGCCTGCAATGCGATGCTGCGGCTAGTAAAGCAACCAAAATGCTGGCTTGCATCCATATATGCTTCTCAAGTAAATCCCGGGACGTCATTCTCCCCTTGTACTTGGCCTTGGTGAGGCCACAGCTGGAGTACTGCATCCAGTTTTGGGCTCCACAATTCAAAAAAGGATGTGGCGAAGCTTGAGAGAGTCCAGAGAAGAGCCACACATGATCAGAGGTCAGGAAAACAGGCCTTATGACTACAGGCTGAGAGCCATGGGGCTCTTTAGCCTGGAAAAGCACAGGATGAGGCTGATGGCCACCTATAAGTTTATCAGGGGTGACCACCAGTTTCTGGGGGAATTGGCTAGAGTGCCCCAAGGGATGATGAGGTCAACAGTTATAAACTACTACAAGACTGTTTCAGACTAGACATAAATAAGAATTTCTTTACTGTCCGAGCCCCCAAAGTCTGGAACAGCCTGCCATCAGAGGTGGTTCAAGCACCTACATTGAACACCTTCGAGAGTAAATTGAATGCTTATCTTGCTGGGATCCTATGACCCCAGCTGACTTCCTGCCCTTCAGGCGGGGGGCTGGACTCTGATCTTTCGAGGTCCCTTCCAGCCCTAATGTCTATGAAAGCCTTGAGTTTACAGCTCTGTCTGGTTCTCCTGACTCATGACCCTCATTTAGTGTTTCCTGAGCCTGATCTTGGATTTCTCCTGAAACTTGGTGCTGCCTCCACTCTCTCTGCTTTCCCTGGAATCCTGACTCACCTTGGTTTCCTTGACCCTGATTTCAGATTTTCCCTGAAACTTGGAAACTGCTTTCTGAACCTTGGCTTACCTCTCAGCCTATGTGTCTTGGATCTCCCCTCTTGACACCCCTGAAAGTGGGTCATGTGCTCCCTGCTCTGCCAACCCAGGCCCTGACTTGACAAATTGGTAATTTGCGCTCTTGTCCTGTTGACCCCCTAAATTATCCCTCGGGGCCTGTCTGGAAGCCTGGCTGCCTATGTCTCAATGGACCCTCACAGCTTGCATAGCTTAGGTCTTGGCCTGTGGTTCAGAGTGTTTCCAGCTGTCTTATGTGAAGGGGCTTAATTTCTCCTTTTGCTGAGCCTAAAAGAAGCATGCTTAGTGTATCCATTGGTTTTAGTTAGCTCTGTGATTAAGTGTTGATGAAAGAGCTGCTTAATGACAGCTATCGATCCCTTCTAACATAAAATAATTAATGCACAATAAAACTACTTTTTTTAGGAGAATGTTATGAACACTGTTGACATTTTACCATACTTTGACTTGCAAGAACATCACCACTTTGTTGTTCTGTCCCGTCACCATGTTCAAATATGAGCCCCAAAATGGCTGTATAAAGTTCCTCATTTGTGCATGGTTCCCCTGTGTGTGGGCAGGCCAAGAGATGTTCTATAATCTGAAGGTTTCCCCCACATTCACACACAATGTTTGCATCATTAGCGCATCTGCACAGTTGCATGCTAACTTTTAGTCTTACTGAACCCTGTTGGGAGGAAGTTCAAGCTTCTCCATGTTGGCCAGTCAAGCTCTGCACCTGCAGGGAGATGTTTGGCCATTTGGATATTTTTTTTTCTTAACTCCCTCCTGGTTCAACTCTAGCAGCTGACTGCCACATTTTTAATCACATGGCTGTTCTTGTTTCCTCCAATGTCTGTGTTGTGGAAAGGAAACTTTCCTGTGGTTTTTAGTCTACTGGGAGCTGCCATATGGCCATGTACTGGGTGCCTCTTATCTTCAATCTGCCAGGGATGTTCTGGTTTGCTTGCTACTGCTTTCCTTAGGTCTCATAAGTGGAGATTTGACATTTATTGGCTTAAGGCATTTAGTAATGCACTGCAACTTTCATTCAGCACAGTGTCTAGTTTCTTTACATGTTCTGATGTTTCTTAAACTGAGCATGTATATTCAGCTGCTGAATAACAGAGTGCTAGTTCAGTAGTTTTGAAATGGTGGGTTGTTCCTTTCCCCCACCCCAAGAAGTTGATGAACTTCTTTAATGTGTTATTCCAGGATCTAACTTTGCACTTTCTTTTCTACATGCATTTTATATGAAAGCATGCAGTCTAGTGTTGCTCCCAAGCAGTTAAGATTTGGGCAGTGGGCAAGAAATATTCCATTCTGGGTTGGGTTGAATCACTTATTAGTATCTCAGTTTTGAAGGTGGAAGTGGCTGTGTCCTGTCCTGTGTCCTCTGATCACAGAGAATAGTCTGTCACCATCCTCTTTAATAACTGCTCTTCACATATCTGAAAAGTGTGATCAGATCATCCTTCAGTCTTCTCTTCTCTTAGCCTTGTCTTGTAAATCATGGTTTCTAGACCTCAAGTCACTTTTTATTGCATTCCAGTAGACTCTTTCCAGTTTTACTTCTTTTTTTTTCCCCCTTGAGTGTGGTGCCCAGAACTGGATACAATGCATCTGGATGAGCAGTGCTAAATAAAGCAAAAGGCCAATTCCTTTGATGTGCAGGTGACAAGTCTGTTAGTACAATGGATTGTACTATTAATACTTTTCTGTTTTGTCCAACAGTATGTTTATTGTATGCATCAGAGAGAGACAATTTGGCTCAGAGACCAAAGAGCAGAAAGTTGCTTATGTGCTCTGCATTGAGAACTGCTAGAACATAGGAATAATGTTGGGAGACATTAGCATTATTTTACTTCATAATATTAGTAGTAATTGTAAAAACCAATAGCAAAGATGTAAAGCATTTTGCAATTGGCTGGTCTCATTTAGCAAACTCAAAAGATATCTATCCATTGCTGATTTACCTTAATATGTTGGAGTAAGGTAGTAGGTTTTATTTAGATAAGAAATAATTTAGATAAGAAAAAATATCTGAGCTTATTCTGAGATTTCCCCCCTCTTTCTTTCTGTTGTTTCCTTTTCTTTTCTGATGAAAGAGTTCCCAACAGCTAGTTTTTGAGAAGTGTTAATTACTAAATAATAGACATATATTTTACAAGACAAGTTTACAGAAATCTGTCCAGGTACTTCAACTTCTGTTTCCCTTCCAGAAAAGGGAACAAGAAACAAACTAATTGGTCCTAAATGATTTACAACAGGATTTTTTTTAATTCATTTTTTGCTTAATAAATCTAAGGCAATTTTATATTTGAGATGTATTGGTCCTCAGGCCAATGCTAGCACGCCAAGTCAGAATGCTTTCAGAACAGGGCTGAACGAAAATACTGACAGAGCTAGGTATCTTTATAATTAACTTTAAGAAATTATATAACTTCAAATGCGATATCTGAATTCTTCAGCAGAGGTTTTGTTTTAAAGAAATGTAATTTTTATTTTATGATGATCTTTTATCACTTGTCAAGAACACTGTACTGTCTGAGGCCAAATCAGTGTTTTGCCAGGTGGTTTCACCATTTTTGACAAGTGTGGAAGTGACATAAATTACTTTAATAAGCATTCCCATTATAGCCCTTGTGGGTATACAGAAAAGAACCAGTATTGTGTTTATATACAAGTTGGATAGTGGCAAATTGGCATGTTGCTTCTCTTTTATGGTAATTTTCAAAGCTCAGTCTGATCATGCAAGCCTTGCATGCTCAACTGCTAATAAATTTCATGCAAGGATTGGGCAAATGAGGAATGTAGAAGACCTCACAGAATGGATGACTGTAATAATTGATTGCTAGTAAAAGCCAACTCCCTGTTTTGCTAATGCAATGAATATTGCAAATACTAAATATTCATGCTGATTTAAATCTTAATCCTGCAAGATGATGAACATCAAGCAAAGCATTTAAACAGTGTACTTAAAGTTAAGTTTGAGTACACTTGCTGCCTGCAGCTTAAATGCTTTGCTGGATAGGCATAAAGAATTCAGTAGCTTCTGATATAGAGCTTATTGATAAATGGATTCAATAAAAATAACTAGGAGAAAAGCTAATGCAGGACATAAGAATGGGCTGTGGTCTAGATCACTTAGGATGCAAGAAATGCATCAAAGTGATAATTATGTGGGGTGGCTTGCGGGGAAATACATGAAAAAATATTATAAAAGCGTGAATATGGTGAGAGTGATGAAAAGGAAAACTACTGGTCTTGTGCCAAAATGTTTGTATATAGACAGGGTAGACCACAATGGGTGTGTTTACACGTGTACAATTATGCAAAGCAATAAACTCCAGCGCCTATCAAGATGGAGTGTATTGCTTTTGGGCCCTGTGTTTACATGTGCACCAGGACCAAAGTGTGTCAGAGCAGCACTGGCTGGCAGGGGGCTTAGAGGTTGAGCATGCCAGCCTGGGGCTGCTCTAATCCATCTTGCTGTGCTGCAGAGGGGCTGGCTGGGGCACAAGAGTGCTCCAGTAAGGGGCTAGCTAGCAGGCAGCCACTGCATTGAAGCACCGTCATGCCCCAGCCAGCTGTGTCACTCATTATCTACACATGTGGTGCTGCTGAGTAAAATACTCCGCAGGAGGATAGTACTTCTAATTAGTTTATTCCTGCCTAATAGCACTGCATGTGTAGATGTGAGACATTTACTGAGGAGCTAATTAGTATACTCCTCAGTAAGCGTCTCATGTAGCTATGCCCCATAACTATTCTATTTCTTTAACCCTAGTCTGGAGAGCAACAATGATGAATAAGCTGGACTTTAATTTGTTTGGCCAGTTTGTTTACAACAAAAATAGATTGAAATCCTCCTTTCTTTTTTTTCTGTTTCACTAGAAAATAAGAGAGAGGAAATGCATATTTACAGCTAGATTTTATGAAGATCAAAAGGAAGAGTGTGTATTACCAGTGAAACTTAACAAGCCACTTCTGTAATATACATGAAACAAACATTTAAACTTTGGAGTTTAGGGGTCAATTATTTTTTATCTTCAAGAAATGTTAGCAGAAAGGAAGCATATCCTGAATATTTACAAGAAAAGTACTCACACAAGTATCAAGCACCAGATGTACATTCATGACCATTTTGAAAAGTCTTCATTTACTAATTATCACATTAAATGCAATAAAATAAATCATAGCATTCAAAAGGTCTTCAAGGATCATATAGTCCACATCCCTGCACTGCTGCAGGAGTTTAATGTTCTTAAACTATGCCCAGATATTAAAATGTTCTTAAATAAGTTGTAAAATAATTTGGAGGGAGCGAAGGAGGACTTGTTGTGGAGAAGCTGATAAATCTTAGGTTATATAGTAAGAGAATAGAAACAATATTTAGGTGACAACTTGTGGGGGGGGGGTGTGGGTGTGGCAAACACAAAACATCACAAACAAGTTTGTGAATATATTCTTTACATTCAGTTGGAGTGATGATATAGATATGGTCCAGGACATATGCAAGAGGCAAGATATTTTTTATTGGACTAACTGTATGGTCGGAAGATTTAAACAACTTTTTAGATGCAAGTCGCCCTTCTTTGGATGTGACCTTCTTCAGGGTAATGAAGTACGCAATGTTGTCTTTGCATTTGGGAACTAAACCTACACTAACTGCATTGCTATAATCTAAATTTAAAAAGGCATATGAAATCAAAATGTTCCATTCTGATAATGCTGCAATGCAATTCTGACAAAGTAAATATTTCATGTTGATATGTCAAATCATGCATAACAAGTTTGTGCAATCAATAGGGATAGGATTAACATATTTTGTAATTAACATTTTAATTTCATTGTTTAAAATTTTAAAGTTAAACCCATTTTTCTTTTACTGAAACAACAAAAATGAATATAATTGTTTTAGTTTTTTCCATTAAAAACATTATGAAAATGGCATGTTCTGGCAAAACATTTCAGTTTTGACAGCAGTGATGTTTTCACTAGCAATCTCTTCCTTTGAAACTTTTTTGACCAGTTACAAGAAGCAAAAAGTAAGAGTATTCACCAGCATATAAACCAGGTAACAGGTGTTGCCAAATGGAATGCTACTTTAATGCAGGTTTTGCAGTTAAGTTTCATAGGATGTTTTATTATTTTTTTTTCAATTTTGTTAGGCAATGGCAAATGTGGGGTGGCGTTTAGATTTATTTGTGGTCAAGGCTGTAAATCAGAAAGTACTAAAAATGGTCCCTGTTTCAAAATTAGTATCCCTGTTATATATTTGCTCCCTTTTGAATTAACATTTCTCTAATGCAGTAACTAGAACTGCATCCATGATGTCAGATGAAGGCTTTAGCATGCTATATATATATATATAT
>NW_017729024.1:155726632-155726850 GCF_001723915.1 Gavialis gangeticus | reverse complement strand
TATATATATATATACATAAAGTATATATATTTAGCATGCTAAAGCCTTCATCTGACATCATGGATGCAATTCTAGAACTTATATATATATATAATGAAATTAATACTTTGTCTGGTTAATCATAGAGTTACAATTGCCATTGATATACATATCTGTAGCTAAAGTTGGCTTGTAATTAACTTACAGACTCAAGTCTTTCTCTTTTATTGGTTCCAGTT
>NW_017729024.1:155717758-155726616 GCF_001723915.1 Gavialis gangeticus | reverse complement strand
GGTTCCAGTTGATGAGTCCCCTTCTACAGGAAAAAAAAATCTTATTAGTCCCAAAGTGCATGACCTTGAACTTTTCATCCCATTTCTAATACTGAGACTTCTAATTCATATTTCCTCTGTTGCTAAACTAGATGATTGTCATTGGTATAGCACTGACAGTGTATGTGGCTATATTTAAACATAAAGGAAAGCATTGTTCCTGTCCTTAAAGGAGTTTATGATTTACCTCAGGTGTTGGTGTACAGTTTGAATGCAAATGGAGCACAGCCTGAGGGGACAATCTTATGGTGCTGTGGTTATTTTTCATATTAAATTATTTTGCTGATGGATTTGGAATAATCACTGAAAGATTCAATGGAAGAGGTGTAAGGAATTTATTTAAAGAGAATCTGTTTAGCTTTGACCCTAATGGAGGTGAATCAAACACCCAAAGATAAGAAAGAGAGGAAAAACTTGCAAAATTTACAGGCAGCAGGGACTGGTAATGGGAGAAAACAAAGAGTGTGTGCAGAGCAAGCACTGAAGGAAGGCTGCATATTAAATTTGTTCTGAAAGTTAAGAGGAAGCTGATCAAGAAAGTAAAGTAGAATGGCATGGTCAGAGCTGTGAGAGAGGGTTGACCCCAGCCCCCCAATCCCTGTGTCACCTGGCCCCACCCCCCACCTGGCCTCATCTGCTTCAGACCCCCAAGCCCTCCCTGATCCTTGGCCCCCCACCCCAGCATCCTGGGCAAGGGTGGGAGGGGGAAACCTCTCAGCACTTACCGGCAGTTCCAGCTGCTGTCGGGGTCACTGGGGTCCCCCTGCACAGTGTGGGGCAGGGTGACAGCCCTAGCAACCCCAGCCCAGGCCCTGCTGCCCCTGGCTGCCCCGTGCTGTCTGGGGGGGCTTTGCCAGGAGGCCCCAGAGCCCCCAGAGCCCCTGCTCAGTGAGTAGAGGCTTTTTTTTTTTTTTTAAGTGCCAAAGGCTGGGGCGGGGCAGCCATCAAGGGCTGAGGGTGCAAGTGGGGGCTGGAGCTGGGCGGGGCAGCCATGGGGGTCCTGGGGCCGCGGCAGGGGTGGGGCAGCCATTGGGGTGCTGCAGGCACTGGTGGGGAATGAGACCTGGAGGGGCAGCAATCCAGAGGGCTGGGGGAGCAAGCAGGCCCATGGCCCCTGGGGGAGGGTCTGTGGCCCCTGGGGGAGGGGGCTGTAGCCCCTGTGGAGGGCAGCAAAATATATATTCATGAATTCATGAAACATGTATTTAGAATTCACCTTATTATTATGATAGAGGCACTGGTAGCCTCCCAAATTGCTTTAGCACTGTGGATATATCAGTAAAACATTGCCCAACTGATCTCTGTCTGTCTGTCTGTCTGTAGTGGTCTTTTGTTTTAATTGTAGGGGAACATGGATTTGGGGGTATTTTACATAGTGACTTTGGGGTTTTTTTTATCAGAGATTTTTCAGTTTTCCAATAGGGAACAGCAGAAGTCCTGTGAGGAAGGCCAGTGGCAGGACCCTGCCTGCTCAGAGCTGGCACCTTGGAACCAACTGGATGTGGCTGACCTCCTGGCCAATTGGGGCCAGGAGGACATGCTTTGATGGTTCAAAGCAGGCCATCACATCCAGAACGTCTTCTGGTCGATAGCTGCCCAGATGGCCAAGCAGGGGGCACACATGGCAGTAGTGCTGCACAGAGGCCAACTCTGCAGCCACATCCCACTGGCAGCTGGCTCAGAGGGGCAGATGCCTCATCTGGGTCTGGCAGGTATGCAGCAGGTCACAGCCAGGCAGCAGCCCCCACTGCCAGACTGCTGCAGTGGGTAGAGGGTGCAGGGAACTCTCAGTGCTGCTTCAGCAGTCCAGCTGGCACAAGGGGTAGTGTACCCAGATACCAATTGGCTGGGCTCCAGAAGCTCCTGAGAGCGAGTAGCTCTGAGCCACTTGATGGGGCAGCTTTTGTACTGATGGGACCAGGACAGGGCAGCTTTTTATACCGCTGGGGACAGCACAGCTGCTGGCCCTGGGCTCTAGCTCCCTCTGGCTGCAGATCCAGGAGGAGTCAGGCAGGATTATCTTGCCTCAAGTGGCACAATTTGCCTCATGACAAAGTCCATGGCCAAGCACATGGACTGAGGCAAAAAGCCCCGGCTCAAATTTGCACCTCTTCTATTTGAGCTGCCGCAAGTGCACCTGCTTGAATGTATGGATGCGCCCATGATGTGGGAAAGCAGAATAAATTTGACCCTGAAAATCTGGGGTGGGAAGCATGAAGGATAGTGGCATACGTAGGCATATTCCTATAGTAGAAACTAAGGGAAGCAGAAAGACTTCGTTGTACTTTCCTTCAGAGCATCTTCCTGAGCAGGTTTACTGCTAACCAGTGGATGGGCCCAGTATTTCCAAGGCTGATGAAATATGTTTCATAATTTTTTTTTATAGAAGGGAATTTCTTTTTAGGAGAGTTCAAAAAAAATTGATGTTACTGTTCTCCAAAACTTGGAATGGAGTTGGTGAAGCTCACTGACTTCTGTAGACTGTGAGGCATATTAAAAGTGCTTGTCACCACAATTATTTATTTCTGTATCATAATTCCTTTTAACATTAGTTCATGATCTTGCAGATTAGCATAAAAAGAAGAATGCATTACATTTGCTTTAAATTACTCCAATATTATGACCATCCAAACAGATTGCACTCAACCCTGAGTAGTATAAATTTCAAAACCATTTAAAAATCATAAATACTGATCTGTAAAATTAGAGATTTCTAAGTACAGCTCCTGGGATTTATTCCAACTTGAAGTAAAATAAGTCACATGAATGAGATAAATATATTGGGGAAAAAAACGTATTAAAGTCTGTTGGATGCTTATGTTTATAGATATCTTGGAAGAAACTTCTTGAGTTAATCCTGGATCAACAGCCTTTCTGGAGGAGGTAGAAAGCTGATACTTCTGCTGTGAATAAGTGCATTATTTCTTTTTAAAATCTCTCATTTTGTGCCAGTCCTCTGGAAATAAGCAAGAGGTCCAGCTTCCCAAGGAAACGGTGCCATGCCCTAAGATCCAATCACTGGCAGAGGCACAAGGCAATGTCAAGTGTATCTGCCTGGACATGACCCTTAAACTTCTGGACAGTTTTGGGGACCTGTAACAGTGATCATTAGCTGTTAGGGCACATCTACACATGCAATTAATGTTACTGAGCAAACTGTGGAGTAATTTGCACTGCAGTAAACTATTCTTGGAAACAGCATCTACATGTGCACCTGCAATACCAGCAAATTGAGCCAGGGAGGAGCAGTGTAGGCCAGGCTGTTCCTGCTCTGCTCTGCCCCTGTACAGCAGTCAAAGGGAGCTCCAGTCTCTGGCTGCAGATGCCTGTGTGCCAGCCCTTGACTGGCAGAGAGTCTGGGGGTCAGTCCTGGGCTCCAGCTGGTAGCAGCAGTGTCTAGGCTGGCAGGAGGCACAGGGGCTCAGGACTGCATAGTGGGTGGCTGTGTTGGGCAATGGAGCTGGTTGGACATGAGGCTCTTGGAGCAGCCAAGCCATGCAAGTAGGCAGCAGACAGAGTGTGGTCCCCTCCTGGCTGGGCTGACCAGGTACTATTTACTCCTGGGTCAGTGTCTACACATGAGTTACACAGTAAATAATTCTGCAGTAGGATGGTACTTGTATTTACAGGTACTACCCTTCTGTGGAGTTTATTAGTTTCCTGCAACCTAATAGCACTTCCTGTGTAGAGGTGAGTTATTTACTGCAGAGCTAATTAGTCTGCTCCACAGTAAGTGTCTTGTGTAGACATGCCTGTAAAGTATTAATAGGTAAATCTTGGTCAGAATGTGTGACCTACGGAGAAATATTTGCCACTTTGCCAAAATAATGGCGTATAGTTCCAGCTGTCTATGCAGACCCTCTGCAAAGGACACTGCTGTCCTGAAGCTGCAGTATGTTTTAGTACTGCTTATCTGTAGGACTAACCTGAGGTGCTGGAAGAGGTGCAGGCATCGCTCAACCATCCCCCTCCCTATATAGTCTGTGTGACCACCCATTTATGACACCTGTAAGTGATCCTGAACCCAACCAACCTCTCTGTATTCAGCACAGTCATAGCTTTCAGCTGGGTCTGATGATAATTGGAAATGTATTATTTTTGAGTGTTTAATGAGTTCTCAAATGTACATTTGAACCTGCTAACAAATTAAAGTTGCATTTAGAATTTAGGTCTTAATTGAGTTTGTCCTAACAAGTTAAACAAGCATTATTTCCTGTTTTTCCAGAGCAGGTGTTGATTCTCTGCAGGGACTCACAGCCAGAAACAATGTTTTATTTTTCCCTTTATTGGAATAAATATTGACTTTAATCTGAAATAATTTGCACACAGCTGGAGGCCATTTGGAGTTTTAGGTCTGAACACTGTCTGCTAAGTTTTGCCTGATGATTATATATAATATCCTATCACTATATCATTTTTTTTCTTTGTTAGCCTGGCAACCTGTTTAGAATACTGGGTGTTTGCTTTGAACCCCCCACTGGCTCTCTTCTAAAAAGAGTAGGTATACAGATCAACACATTATTTGTGGTGACCTGCTTGCTATTGGTGACTTTAGCATGATACAATTACCATAATTGAAGTAGCAGTGGTGTTGGAATATGGGTTTTGATAAGTTTTAGAACTTCAAGGCTTGTGGTTCATCATAACCAATATTTTGGCTTAGCCCAGAGGTTCTCAAACTGTGGTCCATGGACCACCACTGGTCTGTGAGCTCCATTCAGGTGGTCAGCAGAAAGGTCGTGAAACAATTGAGAATATCTGTACTTGTAAGGTAAGACTACTGATATTAAAATATGAGTTGTGTACTTTGATTTGTAGAACAAAAATGGTTTTTATTAAGTGGTCCACTGAGACCCTCAGCAATTTTCAAGTGGTTCATGAAAAAAAAACTGTGAGAGCCACTGGCTTAGCCTATTTTTTATGCTGTTGTGATGGAAGCCAAACATGAAACTTGGGTCTGCATCAGAATTCCAAAAACATCTGTGTGTCCCAGAGTTCAGCATTGTCTAAGTCTCTGATTTGGGGCCCACTTCTTATTTTTATTTCTTTATGAAAAGAAATATTTTTTGTATTCCCATTGATGGATCATCCAGTTGATCTGTCATTCCATTCACCACTTGCAAGTTGTCATAAAGAAGAAAAATGACAGTTGTTGAATACTCATGAATATTTACCATTTCCATTAATGTTTGTATTTAAGCAATATTGCTTGCATGAAAACATCTGCTTTCATATAGGATTTTTTTCTAGCTGTCCTCAGTATTGCTTAATTAATAAGCAGCTCTGTGCCATCTTAAAAAGGTATTGCTTAGCTTTTTGAGAAGGAAGCATCCAGCCACTTCTCACCTTGTAAATTCTTACCACCAGCCACCTTCTCACCTCACTTCTCACAAATGTCCACCTCTCACCTTGTTCTTCTTTATTTTAGTAAGCAATATATGTTTATTCAGCTTGATTTTTCCCTACAAATAGCTAAGCCCACTTGTAAAAAAACAAACAAACAAAAAAACTGAACAAGAAGCATCTGCTGTCATCAGGATTAAGAGATGCAAGGTTGTAATTACAATATCTATAGTTCTGGTGGCAAATTAATACAGACCGTAATAATTTGACAATAGTTTATTCCAACTTCGATCTCAAAACACTTCTCAAAGAATACACTTAGTTTGCATCCTGCCAAAAGGTGCTAGCATCCACATTCAGTTCTTAGAGTGCTGGCATTGTATACATTGCAATAATGCCACTGAAATGGTTCTTTCTCAAGTAGAGAGCAGTAACCTTTAGGACTATGTAACTGCTCCTTTCCCCAATAAAAATTACTTTAAACCATAGAATACATTTTACTAAATTTCTCAGATATGTATGTAAAATAATAATCCCCAAACTACTTTCCCATTTGGCATGAACTATAGCGTGGATATTTTGATGCAGTCAAACTCACATTTTGCACAAGTGGCAAAGCTAGGAGAAGGATCTGGCCTCCAGACAAGTCACTGGCAGGACAGGATTTTACCTTTTGTATCCTGACTGCAGGATTAGTGACCTATTCATTATAGTAGCTTTTCCTCCTATAAAGAAGACAAAATGCAGTGCTTTTATTCTCTGGGCCCATGCAAATCTGTCAGTCTTCCCTCTTGTGCTGAATATTGCATAAATAATTCGAAAGCGGGAGAGGGAACCTGATCCACACGTGGTTATTAATGACCCTTTCATCAAACAAAATGGGTCAGATCCATCTTCAGTTCTGTAGACTGGTACTAGGGGTATATTTACCCCTGTGCATTTAATCCTAACAACAGATTTAAGGTGAACAATAAATGTTATAACCTTCCATTTTAAAAAGGCAGATTAGGGAGTCGCATAAAGCCTCAGGAATCAGTTTCAGAGCCAGAACTGGATTATGGAGTTCCTGTCTTGTAGTCTCATGCTCAAAAAGAGCATGGCCAATTGCCTTTCTTAACCATGAGTTGACTTGGAAAATGAAGATATATTTAACTGGACACCACAGGGACAGGTTCCATTTAATAGTGCAAGGTTCACTTAAGAGCATGTTTCCCTGCCTACTGACAGAGTAACAGTGCACCTAGCCTCCTTTTTAAACAGAGATGCTACTAATTCTTCACTTTGAGGGAGATGGTAATCTTCAGATATAGGTAGTGGTCTGTAATGGAGATTGAAGAAAATGTGTTAAGTCTACTGGCTCTGTGAACGGGGAAAAAATCCTTTTCAGCATGATCCAAGTGGATCAACCCTCCCTGTAAAGATGCTAGTTATATGCCTACCTAGGACTTGTGAGCCTGCTGAAAGAGAGAGAACTATGAAGGTCTGCTTTTTTTTCATTTAATAAGAAATTATTGCAATATAAATAACTAAAATTATCTGTCTCAGGTTTTAAAAGGCTTCTCTGATTTCCCCTGCCCCCCCAGTGCCTCTCCCCCCTGCAAGTTTTTCCACTTGGAGGACCACTTGCATTAAGGAACCAGAGAGAGTCTACTGTGTGACCTTTCTTAGTAATAGAGTTCCTCATTTGTTACCTCTGGTTGGGGGGCGGGGGGGAAGAAACAACACAGCCACCTTCAATGTAAAAATTATATTAAAATAATTGAAATAGCATGTGAGAGAGAGAATTACATATTTTAAATAGCATTTGGATAAAGGTTTGAGAGTCAGGTCCAGAGAGAAACGTCTTCAGTCTCCTTAGCTAAGTACAGAGGTTTAAAAGCCTAAAATGGAATCGATTTAATCTTTGCAGGTTTTTCTAAGCTCCATAGATTGAACGAATAAACTGAACTGATGTTCAGTGTTCAAGTGGCTAAAATGGGCAGCAGCCTTCCGTGGGCCAGTCCAGGAGCCTGGGGGTGCTCATGCACGTCTCCCATATGCTGGACACTGCTGAAGGCTGTTGAACTGAGGAGATGGGCAGCTCATTCTTGATTGGCTGCTGGACAGAGGCCCCCACCCCTAGCTGTCGACCCCAGGAAGGAGCACAGCCAGCAGGCAATGTCTTCCCAGCTCCACCCCCTCACCAGCCCCGTGACTCTGAGAGGCAGAGCAGGGGAATGCACATCCCTGTCCTGGCACCAGCTCCTCCAGATGCGGTCTGCATGACACAAGGGAGGAGAAAGCCCCCACAGCGGGGACTTTATGTTCCCTTGAAGCCCAGTTTGGCAGACTGGGATTACCCTGGCCCCACCCTGTCATCAGTTGCCCACCTCTGAGAGGTGCATGCAGCCCCCAAGCTCAACACTGCCTCCCACAACCCCAACTTAAGTGTTTCTCATGGGTGCTCACTGCTCAGTAGTATTGAAAACTAGGCACCAAATGGAGCTATAGACACCCATTTCTGGGTGGGTGGAAACTTGGCCATAGTGATTTTCACCAGGAAAATCTCAAATTTCTAAGGGCCTTGCCACATGTTCAGATTAAAGCTGGTTAGAAACCAACTATAAAGTTGTTACACATTTTCAGGCACTAACTTTGTAGCTGGTTGGCTCTTTTTATAGCTGGGTGGACATGTTTATGGTGTGATAATTACTTTGCACATGTGGCTGGTCTAAATTTATTGTGAGATTGACTAGTGAATTGAGTAACATGTAGCTTGTGGCTGGGGCTTTAGGAATGTGCTTTGCCATGATCTCTTCTTAAAATATCCTTATCTCACTATAAACACTCTTCACTCTTCATTATTTTAAAACATAATTATTAAAGTGAAAATCATCTCTATTCCTCTTTTTCCATAGGCTCCCCTCAGGAGAATAAGAATTTACATTTGAAGTTCAGTTGAATTCTTCAACCCAGGCTGTTTTGAGCTGATTCAGAACTAAATCTACCTTTTGGTATTTATTCAAAATGGAAACTCAGGAGTCCTCTGATGCTTAGTATATTATGTAAAATGTAATTATAAAATGTTTAATGACCAAAGATTAACAGCTCTCTGGTTTTGCAGCTCACTAACTTTGGCAGTATAGTGCCTCCTATGACCACACAAGGCACTGACGGGCATAACAGCAATGCTGACAAATGTGACAGTTTGTCACACAATTGGCCACTAAATGCACTTTACAGCCATGCACTGACAGAAGTTCACGGTTGCAGAGAGCTTTAAAAATGCCTGATCGGGCAACCATCTGAACCCTCATTACATAAGGGTTCAGATGAAGGTGCTCCGAAGTGAAGCGCCTTCATTAACATCTGTCAGCGTGGCTGGGAACAGGGCTTAGATGATGGAGCTGAGCTCTGCTCCCTGTGCTGTCTTCAGAATGGGAAGGGAAGGAAGGGAACAGATGGAGCTCATTTAAGGAAGTTGTCTTGCTAGTGCT
>NW_017729024.1:155705228-155717747 GCF_001723915.1 Gavialis gangeticus | reverse complement strand
TGGGAAGGAAGGGAACAGATGGAGCTCATTTAAGGAAGTTGTCTTGCTAGTGCTGGAGGGTGGAGCAGGTGGACTGGAGCACCCTCACCCTCCAGGGCTGGTTAGCAACTCCCAAAACGAGCTCCCTTCACTCCCTTTCCCCTGTCCCATTCTGAAAACCTCTTGGAGGGGGCAGGGGCATTGGTAGGGGGAGAACAGCTACAGAGATGCAGCCACTCTAAACCGCAGCTCATCTCCCAATCCCTGGGAACCCACAGTGAATGTCTGTTTGGTCCTGGGGATAGCTGTAACTCATGGCACTTCCTGCAAAGTACCATGAGTTACAGTGGGGAGCTACACATCTGTCAGCACCCACAAGAATGTTGCTGGTTTAGTTTAAACTTCAAATATTTAACTGAGCTGCCAATAAAGTTTTGTGAGAACTTTTTCTTTAACATTTATTTATATATAGAAAACCAGTTAGTTTCTCACCATGTTCAAGAAACATATCCGTTGTTTTTTATTGCATGCATACATATATGAATGAAATCTAAAAATATATTTCTGGCATTGGCGCAGGGGGAAAAATCTGTTTTATTGGTAGCGAGAAAGAGCCAACCTATAAAAATAAGTAGGAAAAAGAACTCTCTTGGGTTGTGCCAAGGAAGTAATTCAGCTATCTCCCATTTATGGATGTTGAATTGGCATGTATGTGGAAGAGCAGTAATCTCCAAGAAATTACTTGGCATATTATATTCATTATGCAACACAGCACTTTATGGCAGTATGTGTTTTCCTTCTATTAATACAAAAGTGCATTATCTAACAACTTTTTTTTTTTTAAATACCTCTTCCTGAAATGGGGAAAACTCAGCTCTGAATATTAGAGCTGATTCATCTGTAAGACAGCCAGGTAGATATACCATAAATAACATACATCTGTGAATTGCAGAGCCATTATCCCTTAGAGAGATTTGGATAAAACCATAGAATACAAGTGACTATTGAGTAGTTGGTGAGGTTGCTAGAACCTTGCAGTGGTGTAATTAGCCCCATAATTCAAAATTTCACTTGTTTTTAATTTTTTTTAAATACACAAAACTTTATCTGACAAAATTATTTTGTTGCCTTGCCCACGTAAGTATAAATTGGTATCTTGTTTACCATACTACCCTTCAACTGGCAAATGCATTTTTTCCCCTTTGTTATTTGTTGCTAAATGAAAATGGCTTGTCTTCTTCCAGGAAAATTATCATTACATGTGCATCTAAGAGACTGTTATTGTCAAGATCTTTTTTCAACAATTGTGTTTCAACATCTGTGTTGATATCTGGTCAACAGCTCAGTGATGAGCAACGCTTTTGTCTGTTCTTTGTGTCATGAGTGGATTATCTTAAGTCACAGACATGAAATCACTCTAATCTACAAGACTTGCTTTATCTCTATAACTCTGGGATAAGGAGGGGATGAGGTTGCTTTTTGTCTTAGTTTATTGTTTTTTGGTTTTTATCTTGCTATATTGTATAGTAGACAATACAAGGTATAGTTGATCCTCTGGATCATGGTGTACAGGCAAGAGGTCTATTCAGATGCCTTACGAATTTGTTTGTGGCTGACAAATCCAATTCAAGAGCAACACAGCTTGTTACATGTTTCACAGGTCCATACATTGTCTGAGTTGGAGGCCAAGTTTACAGCATATCACTTTCTTCTTTTCTTCCTTTGCTTCCATCCTCTGGCTCAAAGGTGCTTTGTGTGAGAGGCATCCTGTGTCAGACGGTCCATCAAGACTGGACAGGATTCTAGGCATTCTTCCCAGGTTTCTACATTACTTTGTATACAGTAGCCCATCCAGGAACACAGCAAGGGGGTGTTCCCCTCCCCCCATGCTGGCTGTGGCATGCACATGCAGTGAGCTTGGAGCACACTGCCTGGTCAGCATGCATTTCCACTGGAAGTCTGCAGAAGCTGCTGGAGTCCAATGGGTGGCTGCTGTTCACCCTTCCCTGCCTCCCTTTCCTCACTGAATTCAGCAGGTGCAAGGAGGGGATGAGCAGTAGCATCATCCCTTGGGCTGTAGAGCTGCCTGAAAATAGGGTCTCTGAACCAACCTGTACCCAGAGCTCATGTGCAGCATGGCCAAAGGAGTTGGGGGATCCAACTGCCCCACCATACCCCCTCTGGATCTGCTCCTGTTTTAAATGAAGGAAAATGAAAGACTATTTTCCAGCATACGCAGTTTTATCTTTGAAAAGTTATTTGATGGTAGATTGGTAAATAGGCTGACACTTTATTTAAACTGCATGCATGAACGGGCAATATGAAGTAACTCGTTTCAAAGTAATAAAAGCATTTGTGTTTATATAAGCCTGTGTGTTGCTTCTAATCAAAAAGATAGGGCAGAATGAATGCCATGTGTCACAGAGGAGACTAAAGTTCAGTAATCTCTCTCTGATTAGATGTGAAGGTAGCACACACCATTCCCAAAAGACTATGATTAGGTAGAAGTGGGGTGCACCCTCCTATAGAGTTCTGGCTGGACCTACACCTCTAGCCCCATTGTACAGAGGCATGCCCATGTAAGATTGAGTGAGAGGAATGGATTTTCACTGGGGAAAATGGAGTGGTGCTCCTGAAGATGAAAGCTTGCTTCCCAGTAACCTGAATTTCATTAGATGGGGTTGCTGACACCTGGGGGAAAAACAGAAAAATATTGCTGAGGAGATATCACCTGAGTATTTCTAGGCTAGTCACTAGTCCTGAGGGAGTAGGTGGAGAAGATGCTGTTACAAAGTAAGGAATTTGGTTTTTTCAAGGGTAGCTGGACTAAGTTGGGAGCTGTATTGGAAGAGCTGATTTAGAGAACAGCTGGACTCAATAAGGAGCTCCAGATCAAGTCTGGAGAGAGAGAGAATGGATGGTCTGAGCATTGAGTCAGAACAGGCCTCAGTGAGACTGCACATGAACATAATCTTCAGCAAAAAGTTGGTTCTTACCCTGTAAGGAAATGGAAGTTCAGGCAGACACTACTGGGACTTAGATTACAGTGCATTTATCAATATGTTTAGGTGTTGGGAACTATGGGCATTACATTGTTGCAAAGGAAAGAACATGCATAACTTACAGGAGGGGAACCCCTGATAGGGGCACAGGATGTGGGAGAGCCAAGTTCAAGTCCTTATTCTGCTTGATTAAAAATGATAGGAGGTGAACAGCTTTGTTCTGACTTGGATGGAGCAGGGAGTAACAACTGGGTTTCTTAATGCCTATGAGGCCTCAGGCTTTTATGTGAAAGCAAGCATCAACTCCTTCCTGTTTTCATGAAAATGTTTAGTTTCATTCCATTATAAAAACTAAATGGTCACAAAATGGAATTGTCATTGCCTTTTGTCAACATTAGCCATAATGATCCAGTTAGATAACTGGAAAAGTGAACAGTGCCCTGTTAGTTTGGCTAGTGCTTTTCATGTATAATAAATCCTACAAGGTTGACCGGCCACCATCTTGAGTAATGGGAGTATGCAGGGCTCTCTAACTACTTGCTGCTATGGAGCCATAAAGGCAGATGAGGTGCTCCGGGGGGATAAAGACAATGAGCTGGTGTTTCCCACATGGTAGAAAAATTCTTGGGCGGACCTTATGATGCGGCATCTCCATACTCATCCTGTGTTCACAGCAGGGCTGGTATCCACGGCGTTCTGTGTAGTTCTGAAGCCACAGAACTCAGTGCTTTGGAAAGGTCTTTAAATGCAGCTTAAAATAAATTCTGATAATTGGAGCCTAATGAGAGAATAACTGCTTGTACATGACCCATTGAAATTTTCCTGTTTCCTAAAAGAGAAGTATTTGGTCAATGACAGTACACTCATCTCTAATTTGTATGTCTGTTTTAAATACCTCTCACTTTCTAATTTATTTAATACCTGCTGAGCTTTATTTCAGGCAGTAGAAAACACTGTCTGGAACACACTGTCTTGAGTACAGCTGAGCTGAATAGATATTGGCTGATTAGAACGTACTGGTTGAAAAAGGACCAAGTTTTAGTCATTTTCATCAAATATGGGTTTTTTTTGTCTTTGCTATGTGTCTTTCTTTAAAGAAATCGCAGAAAAGGTTACAAGAAGTTGGTGAAATAGCCTTCTGTGACAGACTCTATGTACAACAGCATGGCTATAGTATATCTGCTTTAAAGAGTTGGGCATCTAAACCCACAATGGCATCTAAATGTCAGTGGTGTTGGTGCTGTAGCCGTTTGCTTCCAGAGATGAGAGAGAAACAAAACTTGTGAAGTAACATCTTTTATCTGATCAACCTGTATGCCTGGGGGATAGACAAGTGTTTGGGCCTCAAGCAGTTTTCATCAGAACTGGTAAAGAAACAGTCACAATCTAAGCTTAGCTAATCATTGTGCACAGGCTAAGCTTTTTCACACCTAATGAGGGATACTTAAAATCCAAAAGCTTGTCTCTAGTCTCTCCTAACTGTACAGGGTGAGCCAGAAAAAAGATCTTACCTCACCTCACACACCTTGTGTTTCATCTAGAATTCAAGTAACGGCAGACACAGGAATTGCATGGGATTTAAGAGGATGTTTTCAAGATGCGAAGGACAAAGAGACGCTTTACTTGTATTGATTATAAGTGAGGTTACAATTTTGTCATTGTGGTCACAGCGGTCACTGAAGCCATGAATTTGAAGGAAACTCCATGATTCTCATGATGCATCCCGCCAAACAATCAGAAGGAAGAGTTCCCAGACCATAGTGTTCAGCTATAGATGTCGACCTGTTGGAACAAGTTGGGGCGTTGGCTTACAAATAAGGCTACAATGCTAATATGGTAACTTTTATTAAATTTCATGGTAGAAGTATTGAAAAAAGTATTATTAATGGAAAAAAATCTATCAGTTGTGCTTTTGAATGCTTCTTACAGCTAAACAATAAGCTTACCAAAACAGACATTGCCTCGTGGGACTTGTGGTTTGCAAGGCTGTTATATATGTAACACCCACACACGCTTGCAGTTGCGTCTGGTAAAGTGTGTTCTGGTTTAATGTTGCTGTGTATCTTATTTTTGCTGTACATTGTGCCTTTTTTGGGGACTGGAAGAGGATCACATCCCCTCTCCCTCACTCGTAGCTGATGCGTACGGGGTGAATGGGGGTACACCCGCTGAGGTCTCAGCTTAGGTGATGCATGGGGGAGCAAGTGGAGTGCTGCCTCGAGATGGTCTCTGCTTGGCCCGCCCGCGCTGCTGACACCCGTGTCGCCACCTGCAGGCAGTCCCTGCTTGCTGTTGCCACACCCCCACCCCACCACCGCTGCTGCCACCTGTGGGCAGTTGCTGTGCCCCCCAGCCTCAGGAGGCACAAGATGCCTATGCCCTCATTGTGTCCAGACCATTGTCTTAAGATTCCCTTCAAGGGACCTGTGGAACCAGTTTAATGACTCTGGTCAAAATGCTTGCAATCAATTCAAAGTGGCCAGTGCCTCTGGTGAAGTGGCCGAAGTCCTAGCTGCAATAACATCCATAATGAAATTCCTATTGATACCACTGGAACCAGATCATTGACCCATTGATTCAATACAGATATTTAGGAAGCAGTGCATTCTGTATAGTGTAGATGAGGCAGCAATGGGACCAAGACAATCTTTTTTTGATTTACAAGACCTACGTTAAATAATTATTTTATTATTCTGCAAACCCTATTCCAGAGATTGTGGAGGGCCCAGTTCTCTGTTGGTCTGCTTCTGGAGCATACATTTACACTGGAGCATAGTGGGTGCAAAAGGTTTCCTTTCTAGTTTGAGAGTGACTTATATATCCACTATGTTCTCACCTCACACTATAATATGTGATTACACATTACAGGGAAAGCAAACAAAGAATCTGACTTACTAACCATGCAGATTGGTATGGTTCACTTATTTGCAGGCAAACAAAATTGCAATCACATGATCAATTACTTATGCATAATAATTCCATCCAAGGTATTTTATTTTCTAAAATGCATGATATCAGCTAATGCTTGATTAATTGATGCAATCTAGAAAAATTGCACCTAAATTGCGTAGCATAACGTAAGAAAACATAAAAAGATGCAACATATTTCTTTGACTAGATGTTGCTGAGAGAGGCCTATTGGTGGTAGAGTACTGTATTAGCAGTGTAGATTTGAGGCAATTCTTGCATGAACACATGGGAGAAATACCATAAAAATGACAACCAAGGAAGAAATAGTGGAGATGATTAGGACATTAATAATGTGGAAATTGCTGTTTTCTTAAATGGCCCAAAGTCAACCAATTAGAATAAATCACGATGGCTTTAAGTCAGAGACTGGTGATCATCTTGTTATAACTGAGTGATATAGAAGCATCTATCAATTTATATTTTGGTATCTATGAGAGTTAATAATTTAGGTGGTAATTTTAACAACTATTACAGAGGAGGAGTAATGTATTTGCTAAAGCACCTTAATTTTCTTTGAAAATACCATGGACAATTCTCTCCAATACATATTTTCTATGGTATTAAGGCACAATCTATGAATATGTGATAGTAAAGTTTTTTCCCTGTATCTACCAACTTTACGATCTCTTACCATGTACAAATATGACTCTAAGTATTTCAAACTCCTATAAAATGCATTGCATGGATGGTTGCAAATTAAAAAGAAGCCATCTGCTTTCCTATTCTGTAGCTTTTTCTATCAAGTATTTAGTTCATCTGATTAAGTTTACATTATCTAGGCTTTGGAACCTGCATACTATGCTCTGCACAAGATTAACCCCATGCAATTAGAATGATTTTTATGGAGTTAAGGCTAGTCTCCTCTGCCTTCTCCAGTCAGGGCCATCCTATGCTTTCCTGAAGCTGGCAAAGCCTGAATCTAAACATAATCAGCATGTGTTTAAAATTTGTTATGTACTGTTCGTGAGCTATTATGCCATTACTTTGTGCTGCCCATATTTGCTTTCTGTTTTGGGTCCCTGCTAGAACAAGAAAGCTATAGTTTCATTACCTGTCTGGTATTTTCTCTCTCTCTTGGACTTACAAGGATATAGCAGCGTATTCCTGTTGATGACACAACGTATGCTAACTAGCTTTGAGGAGGATTGTGCCTCTTTCTCAGTATGTCCCTATGAAGAAAAGATGCTCATCTTGCCATGTTAGTTAGACCTAGCTCTTGCCATAACGATATGTTATTGAAGAATCATTCCTTGCCATTTGCATGAGGGAAATGGGCTGCCTATATTTTTCTAGAAAACACGATCACCAGAGGATATCCTTCTCCTTCACATGAAATTATACAGCACAGAACATGACAGATTCCAAAGTCTTTGTATATGGAGCTGTTTTATGTTTATCTTAATGTTGTCAGCTGAACATTTCCCCTTTTTGTTCATTAATGTCATGGGAACTAGTCTTTTCCTTTTTACCTCCTTTACAATTGTCCCTTCCTCATATGACTTCAGAGCACATACAGTACTTTGAACACTGACTCATATCATGAATAATGTTGCAACCACATTCAGTGTCAAACTTGACCTAGATAAAGCCTGCAAATGCATTCAGATGGATGAATGGTAAATAAAATTAAGCATGGGCAAAAGAAAGAAGGAAAATCAAAGTAATGCCTAACTAACAGGAGGAATAAATTAGAGCTAGTAGGAAATGTTCATTAAGAATAAATAACCTGACATTTAGGGCTTTTTACTAGCAAATTGTTCATGAGCAGGTCTTGGTGTTCATAAGAATTTGGTGCATAGTTCCTGAGAGAGGAAAAAGTTATAATATGAATTGGTTCATATCAGTTGTTTATTTCATTTATTGACCATTTCATCTGTTGAATACCTGTCCATTACATAGTGAGTGATATTCCCAGTCGTAACCAGTTAGACTCTATGTAAGCCTCAGCCCACTGTATTTTATCCATTGTGCAGCCTTGTCTAAATCACAGTAGTGCAGTATTTCTCAATTTTTTTAGCCCTGAGCACCCCACCATAAGCTTTGTGAATTGAGTGGCACTTCATTTAAAAAAAAAGTTATATTTATTTATTATGGTGCTAACTGCTTGAAAAGGAAAAGGAGCTGGCAGGGAAGAGGCTGCACTGCAGTGAGTTGGGGAGAATGGGCTACAAGGAAAGACCCTGCATCTATCTCTTCACCCAGCTTGCACTTATCTTTAGCTCCTCTTTCCCGGTGACACCCTTTAAAGGCTGTCATGGCAGTCCTGCAGGTCCCTGGTTGGGAATCATTGGAGTAGTATTTCAGTGATTTCAGCCGTTTAAACAAGAGAATAATAAATGAGTAGCAGTGTATTTCCACTTGATTTTAGAAAACCATAATTAAAAATCCTCAAAATTCCTAATACCTTTTTAACTACAACTGGCCACACTTTAAAAAAAAAATTAAATGAAAAATTACAAATTATTCAGCAAATGCAGTCCTAACTATTTCAACCCATTCCAATTTCAGGATTCATTATATTTTTAACAATAGACTGGCATTCACTTTAAAAATCACGGTTAATACACTGTTATCCAGCCTTTGTATATGAGAATACACTTTATTGGGGTATCTATGCTCTGTAGTGGATACCTCTTGTTGAGAGTTGTTATGCCTGGAGACAAAAAGTGAAGAGCTGAGGGCTAGCAGACTAAGACCCGTGGCTGAGTAGGAGTTTTGGTATATAGCCAGGAAGCTAGAGGATTAGTTAGAGCCTGAAGGCCTGTGTTTTTGGTTACAGTTTACACCTGTGGTTTGGATTTGGGACTATCAGGGGCTGGCAGAGGTTCCAATAGTGCCTAAGGTTAAGAGAGTGTTGTAAGCCCTGCTAGGGACTCAAGGCTCAGGGCAGGCTTAGCCAGAAGGTTGAAGCCTGGAGGAAGCAGCTAAAGCCCAGGAAAAATAGAGATTGAGCCAGGGGCCTGAGAAGGGCAGAATCAGAGCCTGGGGCCTAGGGCCCAGAGAAGGGTTAGATTGGGGCCAGGGGCCCACCACAAAGGACACAGGAGCCAGAGGTACTAGCAACTGATAGGGCTGAAGCTGAGATAGCCAGACCCAAATCTGTGGGCCAGGGCTGGAGACTTGCAGCCAGAGGAAAGGGGCAGAGCCTGAGAATGCCAAAGCCGCAATGAGGGAGTGATTGGACAGCAATTCTAGAGGCATGGCTGTAGTATAAGGGACGGATGAAGCCATGTAACAGCTCTTAAGACTTCAGGTGCTTGGGATAGCATGGGTGGGTCAGAAGAACCACTGAGACTGAGAGGGGCAGAACTGAGACCAGTGGGGTCCAAGAAAGACCTATTGGCATTCAGAAGAACTGGGACTCACTCTCACATCCTTAGGCAGCCTCCCTTTCAATCAAATAAATATATTAAGACATGACAGGCAAGTGAGAAGGGGACGGTACCCTAGAGCTCGAACAGAGCAAGGGCTGAGTGGTCACCAGGGGGTGTTATGGCCACCCCTTGAATGCAAACTTTGTTACAATTTCCCTGTATATCACAAATATGATGACTCTGATGACAAAATATTTGTAAGCCATGCTTTTTTTTTTTTTTTATAACTATTTGACCTGCTATGAGGTGAATACCCTTGACAGCCTATAGAGGGCAGGTGAGGACCATATAGGTTGTGTAGTCAGTGTTTCAGAATTTGACACTAGGTCATTTTTATATGGACCTAATCCAGATGTTCATTATTTTCTATTGACTTGCATTCTCTTCCTCAATCAAGATATGATTTATTTTATTTTCAAATGCATTAAGGAGCTCATTTTTCAAGATAAGAGAAAGGTATAATTGGTGAAAGGTTGCTTCATAGATTAAGACTGACGTCAAATATGAAATTATTCAAAGAAAGTTATATACAAGGCTATTGTTTGTTTCTCTCCTCTTTTTTTCTTTTATACCTGCCTCTGTTTTATTACACTGCCACAACAATTGAGCCTGTGTCAACACTTTTCAGTTTATTACCTGTCACTTCTGGTTGACATATATCTGGAAACAGTTCTTAAGCTAGAAACCAATATGGCATCATTTTCTGTTATAGATATATCTTTGCTACCAAATTCAGTATGTGGTGAATAAAGCATTGGTTCTATTTTGGGATTGCAAAGCATGTAAATAGTATCTATAATTACAACATAATTTATCAAGTGTGGAGGATACAGTACTACCTTTTTGTTCCTCCCAAACAGTAGGCCCTCTTCCAACAATTAGAAACTCTAGATTTTGCCAATGCCCTTTTATTTCCTGCCTCCCCAAATCCAATCACGTGGGTGTATTAAAAGCTCTAACAGCATTCACTCAAAGGTAATTTGGACCCGATAAATAGCTGCTTCTTATAAAATAAGGAAAAGAGCCAAGGAAAATATGCAATGTTTAGGTTCATTCAGGAAACACAGGAACTCACATGCCTAGCTAAGAGTGGGGCAATCTTTGCGGGGCAGGAGAAGTGCACAAATAGCCCCCCTCTCAGCAGTAGCTGACTGTACCACTACCAATGGTAGTACAGCTGCTGCCTTGATGCACTTTTGTGCATTAACTACTACATTAACTACAGAATTAATTACATCAAGCAGCTGCCTCGATGCACTTTTGTGCATTACTACAAGTAGAACAGAGAAAGGAGATGTAAAACCATACAAAGAGAATTCTAGGATGAAGTTAGGGAAAATAAGTCAATGTGTTTTTACTTTTTACTGTGTTGCATGATGCGTGATCTTTTTATAACAGTCCAAGGACAGAAGAAGTCTCGTCTGGCTTGGGATTTTGTAACAAACCCCAAATTTGCCCAACTCCTATGGCAAGATTTCTAGCCAGGACAAACAGGGGGGAAAGGGAGTGGTTATGTTCTGCTTTCTTTTGGTTGCATAGAATTCAAACAAATTGAGTGAAAGATCAAACTTTGGGCACAATCCCTTCCGAAAATAGGGGTTGATTGAGAGTCCTTTCCAAGGTTACTTTTTATCCTTGCCCTGAAAGTTTTTTTCAGCTTTTCGGTTGGTTAGTATAGTTTTTCAGATGCCTTCCATCCAGTAGACTTCTGGAAAATTGAGTAGGTGACTTAATAAATACCTCTTGTTATTCTTTGATTCTAACTCTGTGATCATTTATTAAAATTCTAGTGTTCTGAAGAAGGCATCAGGGACTATTATCTCCACAGATGCACAATGGAGCATTGATAAGTTATCTTCAGAGGGGAAAATTTAAATGGTGGAAAAAAAAATGCTATTTGTGCCTCTATTTGACATCTATTCCAGAAAATAGCGCTGATTAAATTAAATGAAAATTTCTATATTCTCGACACACACCAATTCATTTTTGACTGTGTATATGCATAAACATGTTTTCATTGCAGATGGTAGATTTTCACAAACACATCATCAGAAATACAGAGAAGTACATTAAATTTGTTGAACAGATGACAACAGACCTTCTTTCTGCCCCAAAGTTCTTATTTCAGTATCAGGACAGAAGTTTTAAATACATGCAGATGCACATATCAGCCTTGGTACTTGTACGTGGAGTTCCAGTACTCTGAAAGAGTTGCTTGGCAATTCCTATAAGGCTAATCAGTTGAGCATAGGAATAGTTCTGCAGTTTCCTGCAATGGCTGTACTACTGAGGATTATAAACCTACCACCAATTGCTCAATTAGCTTTCATGGGAATTGCATAATGCAAACACAGTGGACACTTATCAAAATCTGTTTTATGAATATGAGAAAATCCTGAAGTCTGAGCAAATGGTTGTAGTTAATTCACTTACCAAAACAGGGATTTTAGGAGGATAAACATATAGTAAACACTAGTATTCTTTACAACTAACAAGAGACTGATAAGATGGAATGCTGATCTCTCTCTTTAGTTAGCTCTTCTCCCCAAAGATTAAAAATACTACTAGCCAGAATCTAATGTGTAGCATCCTTTCACTATTAGGCAATAATCAGTAACAGTAATCACATAAGGGAACTTTCACATTATAGCAAAAATGTGTTGGAACAAACAATCATAACAAAATCATAACATCTATCGATGCTAGGTTTTTTAGATATCATGTTAGCACCCAAGATGTGTGATGATCTTGCTAGTGTCAAAGACAAAGAAATTTCTTGTCTGAAGAGTATGTAGCAAGGCAGTAGTATTCTCTTGGTATACCAACATGTCCCTTATCTGTTCTTTATAATAATTTATTTGACTTACTTTTTGGTCAAGTCAACAATAGGTTTGTGTGTGTGTGTGTGTGTGTGTGTTTATTACATACGGACATTTTTTTTTCTTTTCACTCTTAGCTTTCTTTCCTGCAAATCTAAGCGTAATGATCACAAAGTCCTGGAAGATCGTTTTAGGCTCATTTCAGGTTCAGCATTAGGAAAAACTACTTCATAACTAAGGTGTCCAGACAGTAACCGTTACTTCTGGTTTTCCGCAAGGGTGCCCTGGTGAACAGTTGTTCACCGAACCCTAGATGTACGCTTCTGATGTAGCAGCAAACTGCTACCAAGTCCCCTCTCAGCCTTCTCTTTTTCA
>NW_017729024.1:155704997-155705217 GCF_001723915.1 Gavialis gangeticus | reverse complement strand
CGAGTGGCCCTTCTCTGGACTCTCTCAAGTTTTACCACACCCTTGTTAAGGTGTGGAGCCCAGAACCGGGTGCAGGGCTCCAGCTGCAGTCTCACCAATGCCGTGAAGAGCCGAGTAGTGCAGAAGAATCACTTCTTTGCAATGGTTTTGCTGGAGATGCATCAATTGATGCATGCTAGCGTATTGTTGGCCCTGCTGGCTACAGCATCGCACTGCCGGC
>NW_017729024.1:155698994-155699997 GCF_001723915.1 Gavialis gangeticus | reverse complement strand
TGATGCATGCTAGCGTATTGTTGGCCCTGCTGGCTACAGCATCGCACTGCCGGCTCATGTTCATACTGTGGTCTATTATTACCCCCAGGTCTGGCAAGTGATGGGGGATCTTCAGTCCTCCTGCCTGATGAGAGACAGCAGTTGCACAAGCACCCATGTCACAAGTTTTGCCTGTCAGCAGCTAGGAGTGAAGAGCCACAGAACCTCCCTGCACCTATCTCCTTGACAGCTGTCAGGCTTCATGGCCTTAGCAGGGGCCACCATCCCTGCAGCTTTCACCCCGCTGCCCCTTAACACACAGTGTCACCCCCTGTCACGCGTTTTGCTTGTCTGCAGCTTGAGGTGCTGTTTCCCACAAGCCCCTGCACCTATCTCCTTGAAACATGGCATGCTTTGTGGCCTCCACAGGGGCTAGAAAGCCTGCACTTTTGACCCTGCTTTGGCTTAACGCATACACGTGACGCAAGTTTTGCATTCAGGATTTTGAGGTGTGGTTTCTCTGAACCCCCTGCACCTATCTTCTTGAAACTTGGTGCAAGTCATGCCCTCAGAAGGGGCTATCATTCCTGCAAGTTCCATCCAAATCTGGCAAGAAATGAAAAAAATATAGGCTGTTTTAATCTTCTCCATTATAGCCTATGGGCAAAATGTTTTGAATTGCCTCCTTTTGTTTCAACGCTGTTTCGACCATATCTGTTCCATTTTGATTTTGTTGTTTTGACCTCCAAACAGGTTAAAACAGTACTGAAACAAAACTGGTGGTGAAATTTTGCACAGCCCTAATATAAATCTGGCTCATTCTGCCCAGTGCATCTATAATTCTTTTTTTCTTTCTCAAAAAAGCAAACAAAAGAAACCCTGCCTTGTCTGAAGGTTGTTGTGAAAATGCATCACTTAGAGCTATTCTGAAGGAGTTGGAAAAAGTTTGTTGTACACTAATCAGCAAGGTTAAAGATCAGTTCTGTCTCCCACTGGAAAGCATCATTTTGCACCCCTACTATCT